>NC_141619.1:6022500-6622500 GCF_047967505.1 Dipteris shenzhenensis | reverse complement strand
ACTGTATGAGGATCCAAGCCACAAGAAGGCATTCAATGCTACTACCAATACTTCATGAAATCTCATCAAAATTGAGTGCTACATCTACATGTTTTTCATCTAGTATGTGTTAGCAAGATCTTGCATTATATAGACGTGTTCCTTATGACCTGCTTCACACCAATGGTGTCGCTCACCTCCTCAAACATCCCTTGTGTAATGCAGTAACCCTCTCATATAAAGCCACGACTGCCCATACAACATCATGTGGCCATATCCAAGGCTCAATGTAGTGCACACCCTCTTTTGACTTGAAATCGGTGAGCTGGTCTACGGGCTCTTGAAGTTTGGCTACTCAAGCCAAAGAAGAAAGGTAATGAGGCTTCCGAGGACACTGACTCTCTTGACTAGGAGAACAAGAAAAGCAAAAAGAAGTGCTACTACTATGACATGCCTGAGACATCTACTGAGACATTGCAGATCTGGGTGGAGAGGTTTATACATGAGCCATAGGAAGCAAGAAGAGCTGTATGCAGTTAGACAGAAAAAGAAGCCACACATAGTGCAAAACTAGGGCAGCAAAACAGAACTTGAAGAAGAGGAGATTGGCTGTAGAAGGTCGCAACGCAAAGCTGGGCTTGCACACCCTGTCATGTGCACGAATTGGTATCTAACGTGTACTACACAAGACTAGCTCAGGTAGCCTGGGGAGGCTTAGGGCTAGGCAGGCTTGATTCTCGGGTTGAGTGGCAAGGGTACGACCCAGTTAGAGGTCTTTGCTATTTTTGGCGCACTAGGCCCGGGTCTATAAAAGAGGCCCAAAGGTTCATTTCTTAGAGAGCCAATGGGAGCAAGTCTCGTTCCCAAGTGCTAGGTCTGATCCTGGATTGAGTCGCGGACGCATGCCTGCCTCTTAGCGTAGCCCAAGGCCTAGCAACAGATCCCAGGCCTCTTGGCGCCACCTGGTGGTATGGGACACCAGGCTGGTTAAGATCTGGTTGGGAGTTCGTGCCAATAGCTCAGCTCGAGGACATCGCTTGATTCAGGATTGCATCCCGTAGATGTCGTGGTTGGGTGGTGAGCAATCTGCTCAGATTCCTCACGTTTGGTGTGTTCTTGTGTTTGCTTGCAGATCATAGGTTTCAAGAGTGCTGGGACGTGTCAGTTGGTATCAGAGCCAACTCCTAAGGTAGGAATCTCTGTTACGAGTAAATTTGGACGAGATTTTCTCCAAGTAGCCTCAATTTCAAGATTCGTGTTCATGCCCTACAAGTGCTTGATGGTTCATCGTTGAGGGTTGTGGTTCTGGATTGGAAAAGAAGGAAGGAGAGAGAGTGAAAGAAGGGTGAATTCGTTGCTAGATGTGAAGGACTAAGAGAGAATGAGAGAGAGGTGTAGTTAGGAGGGAGCAGTGAGGTCCGGTTAGAGAAGTGCGAAGGGAGCCGTGAGGCAAGCATAGTGCTGAGGCGAACCGAAAGGATCCCACGTACAGGCTGGCTGCTCAAGGAACGCATTGGCAGGCAGAAGAGGAGCGCAAGAAGGTGCGCAGCAGGCTGGAGCCAGATCGCGATCTGGGTCGGGTGCTATTGGGGGGGGGGCTAAGAAAAGCACCATTTCCTCCAAGTTTGGAGGGTGGGCTTTTGAAAAGCAGGGCTTTCTAAAAGCCTGCTTACCCGCCTTATAACTCAGCCAGTTCGTCTCTTACTCTAAGCCTGTGGACTGCGCATGCTTCAAGCTTCTGTACGCCATCTTGTTCGGGAGCCAGTTACGTTGTACGGCCTGCTACAGACGTCCGTACGACACAGCCAGGAGCGGGAGTATTCGGATTCATAGATTCGGGCTGATCATCAACTCGTACCAGCCTACCTTTTTCATCGGCTAGCCTTTCCTTTCTTTCGTCACCTCCTATCTAGCCAGCTCTCACTTCGTTCCTGTCTCCTAGCTCCGAGCCCACACCTGTTGCTTCTCTTCTCTAGTCTACTTTCTTCGTCAGATCAGATTTCAGTTATGGCTAATTCGTAGACCCCGAGCTTGCGATGGGTGATCAAAATATGAATTATCAGGTAGATGATGACCAGAGCCTATACGATGATCTGATTACGAACACTGTCTTCAGTAATTCACCACTACTCTCAATGAAAAGTTTGAGCAAGTTGATGCGAATCAAACGGGGTTAACACAACAACTCCAAGGGATTCAAACTTCACTCTCGCTTTTGACTAGCACTGTACAAGCGCTCACGTAGGTGGACCCTTTGGCTTCAGTGTTAGGTCCGAATATCACTCCAGATCCTTATCCCAGAGATCAGAAATCCCGAACCAAGGAGATGGTTGACACTTGGTTGCACAAGTGGCAAGTACACTTCCAGTTTCACCCTTACCCAGATGAAAAGAAAATGCAGCTTGCAGTAGGGTATATGTCAAGGAAGGCTTTATTGTGGTGGAAGGAACTCCGACCAAAGCCTGCAACATGGATCGATTCAAAGAGGTCTTCAAGAAAGAGTTTCTGAAGAGGGAGGAAGATTATGACAATGTAGGCAAGCTCAAGGCCCTCAATATGTCCAAGCTGAATTTGAGTTTTGAGGTCTATCTTCAGAGGTTTCGTGATTTCGAGACCAGAGCTACAAAGATGGATCCAGTTACCTTGTTAGGATTCTTTGTGGACAGTTTGCCTGACTCGTACAAGCTTCAGATTAAGAATAACAAGTGTACTACTTTGCAAACTATGGGCGCATCTATGATGATACCATGGCCAGCGCAAAGGGAACCACCATTGCCGACACGAGCGGGAAGAACAAGAGGAAGTTCTTACAGTCTACAACTGGTACCGAGGAGTCGAAGTCTATTGACAACGCCTCCAAGAAGAACTCGACTCAGAAGAAGAATGGTTGTGCCCGTTTCCTACGCACCTTGAAGTTAAAGAAAGAAGGATGTTGCTTCATATGCGAGGAGCGGGGTCACACTCGGAATGATTGTCCTAAGTGCAAGAACCACATGCAAGCATCGCGACCGAAGCTCCGTGCGGGACAAGGTACCAAAGCTACGGGAGCTAACCAAGTTTCGATGACACGTATTTCTGTAAATGTCATTACCAGCCCACTTTCTTGTAATTGCACTTTTAATAATTCGTTATTTGGCCCCCATGACCTTTTTCGAGTTTATGGAGAAGTAAGGGACCAAAGAAGTAAGGCAGAGGAATAGGGCCAGCAGAGTTGGCAGACATAGAGGCAATGGGCCAGTGTATAGGGCAGTATGGGCCTTAAATAGAGGCCTGACTGGTCAGGCAGTGTACAGACTGTCAGTAGCATAACAGATAAGATGGGTCGATGAAAACTGGGCCTGTCACCCAGATCTAGGTCTGGCCTTTCACCTGTATTAGGAGGGCTTTCTGTCCTTACCAAGCACTGGTAAAGGCCACTGAAGCTCATATACGGAGCATTCAGCCAGAAAGCACAAGGCAAAGTAAACAGGAATGAGAGCTCGCCTATAGAGCATCCAAGGCAGCACTTGTTGGCGAGTTTTGGCATACGTTTTCAGTAATAAACTTTGATATACTGGCTGTTCTGCTGCTGTCTGCAATGTCAGTTCTGAGTGTGTCTAGCGAGGTGATTCTTGTGCACGCTTGTCATATGAAGTTGGATCTACATCACTGTTTCCTTTGGTTCAAGATTCTTCCTTTAATATTCCATTCTTCTGCTGCATGGGAGGTCTCACAAAGTATCCCAAGGGTACATTCCTAGACTCTCCAACTACTAGCATGTCTATCTTGTTGATGCCAATACACAGTTAAGATTCACTTAATAGCCTCAACAGCAGCAGAAACCCAGCTAACCAGCAACAGTCCCATCATCCAGACTGCTCAAAGTTCTAAGAGCTCATATAAATAACCGAAATCAGCAACATGCCCAAACTCATGATTAAAAATAAAACAAAAAGTGCAGTTTCTGAGCTCACAATTCACGCTGGCAAGGCAGAACACCATAAATTGCTCCGCATAGGATAGATTACTGCAGCCTAAATATCCAGAGATTCACATTGAATATATCCCAAATCTTGCCTGGCTAAACCTCCCTCAATGATACACTTGGAACTTACCCCGAAAACAACTTGCAGAAATACATTAGAAATACTAAAGCAAGCCCCACGGATAAATTTGTACCTGTCGGATGCGTCGTCTCCGAGCTCGAAGACCGTTCAACTCATCCCGCCAACGAGCTTCACGAAACAAAAAAAATAATCATGAACATTGAATAGCTCCTTTGAAAGAGATGCTAGATTATAAAAGCAAGCACTGCATCTCTGACAATATGCCAACCTGCATCTGTATATCGCTCTTCCACAACTGCTAGAAGCATATTTTTCATGAGGGTTATCTCTTCAGCGATGGGATCCTTTCCATTCTCAGGGCTGCACAACCCTTATAATCTTATTAATGAGATGCATGTGTGCTCCCAGAATACACCAGAGAAATGATACCCTTTAAAACATTTTTCTTCCAAATTAAAAATAAAAAATGAAACTAAACTAGAAATCAAACCCACCGGTCTAGAGCTGATATACTGCCACTGCGATTCGCCTCATTGGATATGCCTGCTGTCCTTTGAGTAGCAGCATAAACAGGTCTCACAGCATCGGAGAAAACTATGTCTTTGTTTACATATATTGGAACCTGAGACCATGGGACAAGTTTAAACACATCTGCTGTCCAAAAAAGCAGTCTGTCTCACACTAGGGTAGATACAAAATACACACACAAAATGGCTGATGGACTGCCTAGAAATATAAAGTAAAAAGAAAGTGCCTAAAAAGGCATAAGATAGTAATTATTTGAGTTTAACTCCTCATACCTTGCATCTCACCGCCAAGTTTACAGCATCAGAAGGTCGAGCATCCACACTTTGCATGTCCACCTCACCTGGCTGCAGCATCAGACAGTGCAGCAATAAGTCAATTCACTGGCATGCAAAAGAGGACACTTTGTCACAATAACAAAGCTGGACACTATTAAAATGGGAATCTAGAAACAAATGCCCAAGCACATATGTATAGCCCACATTCACATAAACAACCATTATACAAAGTTTTCTATTTTTAATTTGTGTCACCTCTAGCAAGGATGGTGGACTCAATCGTGAAGGAGGTTAGAACCCGTTGAAGCAAAACATTCATACAGCCACAAATGCTGGTGAAGAAAACAAAGGACACAACATGGAACTGTCACAACATCACCAAATGGCAAGTAAATCTCACCTGGTGAAGTCTGCATGTGCGCTGACAGCAAACCTCTAACGCTATTATGGACTAAATGCCTTCCGTGATGCAAACTAATAACCGGAAACCTCGTAAAATGCACCAACCAAAGGGGTAACAAGGCAGGCAATCACAATAAGAGTAAGGGGGGGATTTGCACAAACAAAAAACAGAATGAACAAACGCCCAAAAGCCTTCAAAAGCAACGCAAAGCTTATGAATTTCCAGGAACATGCCCAAACTCATCCTATAAAAACACAACACAGTGCAGTTTCAATCTCATGATAGTCACTCATAAGGTTGAAAACCATAAACTCATCACGCATAGTAGGGACTAGCTACTATGACAATCCCCACTGACATCATCAGCGCCCAACAGTGGGTATAGACCATAGTCTAAACATATGCTCTCACACATACAAATCCACACACCCACACATACTTGAGCATCCATTTATACAAAGTCTTTGTACTGAGTTTCTGTCGGCACTTCGGAGGTGAAAGGCAGACTCAGCCATGATGAAGGTTAGCACTAAAGGAGAAGGCTAATCAAAAAGTAGTCTAAAATCTCTTCATGCAAGCTACAACTGCTTGTGAAGACTAAACAATTTCATTTTAGTCTCTCCCAGACAAGCATCTAAATCTAGCTGATAGGGCAACGCACCACTTAAAAGAGAAAGAGTTATCGCAATACCAGCAGGCCACAACATGGACGAAACTATGCAGAACATTGATTATTGGTAGCGTGTCCTCGGTTTCTTTTTCTTTTTTACCTGGGTTCATTCCCCTTCTGAAGGATCACCCAAGGGGTCTGAGACTCCTACTGCTTCTGTTTGGGGGGTGCTGGGCTCTGGCTTGTTGACTCTGCTTGCTCTACGGGGGTGGGGGGGGAGGAGCTCGGCCTTGGCCACGGGGACAATCTCTGGCTAGATGACCCATAACTTAACATACTAGAAAGAAGTGGAGTTCATCTTCTATTTTCCCCAATCTGGCAAACTTGGCAGATTCTATGGCACCTTTCATCTGCCTTTGAACACTTGCATATCTTCACTGAGGTGTTCCTAACCTCTGGTAAAGCAAAAGGGGGTTGATCCCTATTTTGTAAAAATTCACCTTCTCCTTTGGTTTCCCCATAGCTTGGCAAGAAATGTCTGAATCTAGTTGCCATTTCTTTGTTAACAGATCCGAGGCATCAATTCCCTACTGTCCATCAATCAACTTCTATCTTATACCATACTTTGTGTTTTGTTCCTTCCATGGCCTTACAATGTAGTCTATGCATCCATTTTGATGTCTCATAGTAACCAATCGCAGCCAATAAAATGGGATATGGACTCTACACATTGATTCTTGCTTCCTCCATCGTGAAACTCTTTCATAAGGACTCTTCCTGTTTTCCCTACTCCATCATGAGACTTATGCTTGCAATGTGTTATTGTATAAGAATTAACTCATCTCCCAAATCTGTGCCCCGCACGCGCCCACACAATTTAGTGTTATTATTTTAAGCAAAATACTAAAGCAAATGGAGAAATGCAGAGATACCAACACAAGCATAAAAATTGACACAAAAATCAATAACAAAAAAGGACCCGAACTATAGCAGAAGCTTGACCAAGCTTGCCACTTTGTTTTTCCAATGTTGATCCTAGCATATCAAAGCCGAAACTCAAAAGTCATAGCTACAATATGAAAAAAATCAGCATCACTTTCCTTATCATCTCAAAAGCACTCTTCCTGACAGGCGTACGGCATACAGGCTTCTTATAAATGGAGGAAGACAAAATGGCTGAAAGCTCAAACTCTCCGTTCCAATGGTCCATTAGGTTGCTGATGTCATTTATTCATTACAAATGAAGGAGCAGTTTAGGTTAAATAAATGGCTGTTCAAATAACCATGTAGCTCATAAATTGCTTCTTCCACACATGGAAATATATTGTGCCATGCTTGCAGTTTGCAAATCTTGTAGAATTCAAGGTTTATACATCGTAATGAATCTCTAGCTTAATGAGGTTACAGCTGCACATAGGCAACTGCGATTGATTGAGCTACTTAAAACTTGGCATTGAGAATGTTTCTCATGGTAAAAATCCTGAACCTTGCAAGCAAACATAGTAGAGCACATGGTCAGCTTGCTAGCAATTCGAGATGGCACCATAGCTGACTCAACCCATTATTGAGTGCTATACAATTGAGAAAAAATAATATGATATTTATAGCCTGTATGAATATGGAAATGAGGTGCCATGAAAGTCACTTGCAACCATAGGAAGAATGTGAGTTTCATGCCTAGTAAACAATCAGATTACCATTCGGCATCATTCAGCATGCTGGAATGCAATCGCGGTCAATACAGACAAGTCTTTTATAGAGGACACGGAGCCCTCGCAGACTGGCCAGTCACATTCTTTGGACGAAAGCGCTCCTACGATCAACCTCAAGTTAATCGTGCGACGACGCTTTGTCTGTGCCTATGACCACTATTGAGGAGAATTTCTTCCTCGTGCATGAAAGGGTGTCGAGGGAGTGAATAGTAATAATAATAGGATGCGGATTCATCAGAGATACACGACGATCAGCAATTCCATTGTTTAGTAATAGACTGTGTGAGCCAACTGACCAGAACAGACTGGTCTGCACAGCAACTGCTGTCTGCCGACCTACTGCTGCCCAGACTGGCAATACGCCCCAAGGTGGCCCAGTGTGAGCCCCTTGTAGAAGACCATTGGAGGGCCTGCTGCAGCCAGAACCAGGGCTCATGCCAGTCCTGTTTGCCAACGTGCACAGCAGCAGTCCTACAGTCAGTCCTTAGGACTCTGGATGCTGCCCACGTGGCAGCCCAACTCATAGATAGGGCCCTGTTCAGCCATGTGGCAGTCCTATGCACTGCCCACACTGATTCTCTCAAATCCCATCCTATGCTGTTGGCTCCCCTGTCCTCCGCTCACAGGTGGGAAGTTGACCTCTGAAACTGTAGCTGCCATAGCATCTATCTGGGTACTTACCTAGCACCTTGCCTACAGGACTTGAACAGGAGTCATGCACAGCGGTCCTCGGAGGATTGAATGCATTCAGAAGCTATGCCAACACTGAACACTCCAACTAATAGAGAAACATACAAAGCTCCATTCATTATAAAGACTTATGGGACAATCCCTACCATCACTCACAGCTGTTACATTTAATATCCGTACTTGACACTGGTACATGCAAGAATGGTTAATTACGTATTCTCCAAAAAAGAACAAAATGTTAACGTGCCTAGATCGTCAAGATTCAAAGATTCCCCAAGGCGTACAGAAAACTTAAAGGTGACCATCAGGTAATTTATGTACGTAATTGCCAAAATGAAGAAAGTGTGTGCCACATCCCCAAGAAAATTTTAAAAGATGCGTACAATCAAGCTACCCTCCAGGCATAAATCTCATTTAGCGTCAACTTATTCCAAGAACAGTCAGCCAATTTCAATTCACTACTGCACGAACATAATTCATGCTTGCTACTCGAATCTTTTCACCAATGCCAATGGGACAAATGGGTCATCTTTCGTACCCTTCCTATATAAACACGGGCATGATACGTGTCAGCAACACGCTCTGTCACTCTGATCATTCGTACCTGACATGCACAACACTTGTGGAGTGAGAATCCCCGTCACCAGAAGCTGGCACGATTGCTTGAAAACGTGAATGCGCTTGAAGAAGACTTACCTCGAAATTTAGGGTGCTTACGAGTTCTTTCATGAGGTGATACTGATTCGGTCGCACCTGGTGGATAAGCGCAACGAAAATTGGTAAAGTTCAATCGGGAAACAAATCCGGTACAGACAGAATCCCATGGACAAGTCAAATAGCCAAATTTCTCGGGGGATATGTTAACTAAGGCATTCCCACTGTCACTCAGCCAACTAAAATTCTCAGAGGCATTACCGCACTTTCTTCACCGTGCAAAGCTTTCATTAGCATGGAAACTGCCACGTCACCTGATTATTTGCCGGCAAAGCACGATTATCGGTCAGCTCAAAGCATGAGAAACCACACGTGATCGTCACTAAGTAATCCGACCACCATGGTCAATCACACAAGGAGTAGTAAATCAAGTGAGAGGAGTTGTAAGTCAAGTAATGTAAGCCCACCTACGATAATCGGTAGTAAGAGATCTGCCTCGCAATCAATTTTCAGAAAAATGGTTGGGTTCCGCGATCTGTACAGGAGTCTTCCCTTGGGGGGGTTAACATGGTCGATCTCGACCTCACCGCCGTTTGCGAGGGTCATAAAAAGCTGCCCTTGGGATGGCAAGAGGCTCACTGGACCCAAAATTGAAACTCTGAGCTAATCAACCTTACGGCGCAAGCGACTATGATTCTTTCCTTTTATTCTCTTTCAAGAAGCAACCATTTCGCGTTGGGGGAGGACTGATGCGTGGCTTTTCAATTTCGTTACCTGCTTCGACGACATGGGCCTCCAGGTACTTGGAATCGTCGTCATCCCACTTTCTGCCGGCGCCCTTTCTGCTGGGTCCGCTGTTGGAGCTACAGCAGCGGGTGGGGAGAGGCGAGAGGCGGAGATGCGATCCACGGAAGGTGAAAACAGCAGGTAAAGAAGGCGGCTTAATGGCAATCTGGGTGGCAGGGCGGAGGTAGGAGAGGCGGCAGCCGCGGGGTTCTGAGGAGTCCAAGGGGGAAAGGGAAGAAGGGGGGCAGGGGGGGAGGTGAAGCAGGGCATCCATGGGTACAAACAAAAGAGGGGGGGGGGTGGAAGCCCTAAAAGAGCAAGGGGAGCAAGAGAGAAGGTCGTTTATGGTGAGCGGGAAGAAGAGGGGCGTTGGAGAGGAAGAGGCAGAGGGTTGAAAAGACTCTGTGAGTGAGAGCAGAGAGATGACGGAAAAGAAAGAAGAAAAAGCAGCAGCACAAGTAGAAGAGGACAATTTACTCAACCTTTTAAATTAGTCTTGTGAAGAGTAGTTGAGTGTACACTAACCAAACCAAAACGAAGGATACCCACATTAATTCAAAAGCCAAACAAACACGAAACCCGGAAAAGAATCCCCACGATGCACTTTCAAAGGCGGGGCAGAAGAAAGAAAGAAAGATATATATAGTGACGTCTTGAGAAGCCCTCACATGGCTACTCAACTCGAGATTATTTAGCATGCGTCTAAGTTCTAGCACTATATCAAAAAAATGGCCTACATTACATCACTTTAAGGCTAGGTCTTTAGGTTTAGATGTGAAATCTCTAATTAGTGAGATCCCATCTCGGTACAGTGCCCACTTTCCTGCTTTCCTGGCTTCTTTCACCTTTACAAGCTCAGTGGTTCTTTGCTTGAGTTGTGTTGGAGTGAGTTCCTCGGATATCCATATCTTCGTGCCCTTCAGCTTGTGTGTTTGTCAAAGAATCTTGGTCCTGGCTACCTTGTCAACTAAGAAAGATTTGTATCTATGTTCCCTTTGGCTCAATACTCAAGATAGCATCTGAATCCCATTCCATTTGTATAGTCTTCTCTTTTAGGCAATTGATCTTATCTTCTGTGAATTCCTTTGTATCAAGGCAACCTTCTAGTAGCCCTCCCACATGCAAGATTGCTACTCTTTCACGTCCCTGTATAGATAAGCTTTGTTCACTTTACTGTTTACATCTATTGTCATCTCTTGTTTCATAGATTTCAAGTGAGTATTGACCATTTCCTGCACTTTAGAAAGCAACTCTGGTGTTGGGGGAGATGCATTACACTTGTGCAATACCTCCTTGATGACCTCTTGCTTTCCATTCCCCTCCATGTTGTGGACCTTCCTTTCCAAAGCTGCAAGTTGAAGTCTGAGTTCATGGACTTCAAGTTGAAGGAGGTGAGGGAAGAAGGCGGCGGGACAAAAAGAGGAGGAGAGAGAGAGAAGGTGCCTCATTTATTGATGCCCCAAAGATAGTTTTCCAAGGTGGATACTATGAAAAAACGATTTTTCTCTTTCAAGCCCAAATGATTACTAAGCCCGGAGCGAAACCCCCTATGTAACATTTATAGTTTGTATAGAATGTGAAACTGGTTCGTTGAACCGGTTCCACCCTAACCCTAACACATGAATATAACACATGGGTTGTGGTGTGCCCATTATCCATGCTTCATACCCACACATTGTTGACTCTCGTCTCCTACTCTCTCTCACTCTCCACTCACTCCATCAACTGGTATCAGAGCCTGGGAGCTCACACCCCCCACACCCCCCGCACACTTGGCGACAACCCCGAATACTCACGACAACCACACGCGAAGCAACTCCAACCGAACACTGAGAAGACGCAGAAGCGTGCGAGCAGGACGGCGGAGCACTACGCGGAGGTAAAGAGCGCACAGAGAAGGTCGCACGCGCAGAACCATGCAACGGGTGCAGAAGCTGACTGTCAGAACATTGCACGACACAGAATAGCGTGAGCATCCAATGGTGATTTTGTGACACTTCGAAAACTCTCGACTCTTAAGTTACTTGCTCTCTAGACCCTCCTTGTGAATATAGTCCACTTGGGGAGTCGTGGTTCGCAGGTACCTATCACATTGGGCACTTTGGCAGTGATATTGCGTGACATTCATCACATAACACTGTGATTGCACCAGTGGGTATGCTATTGATGCATTGAGAGCACTTTTGATGCCTATTGTGCTTGGATAGCACTTGCCGTTCAAAGGGCTTTTGTGGTTTGGATGCATATGTGTTTAGGAGGAAGCTATTGGATGCCGTACATGCCTCACATGTTCAGAAATTGAGCTCTAATCAAGGGGCTTTTGAAGATAGAGGTGTTATTGTGCATTGGACAAACTGCAGCAGGAAGTACATGCCACAAATCCTCGTTAGAAGTGTTCAAATCAAGGGGTTTTTGCCTATTTGTAGTTCTGAATTGTTTGCCACAGTTTGGGGGACTGTTACATGCCTTTTGGTCACTAATTGAGGACTTTAAGTTGGGGAAATTGTGCCATTTTCTGAGTATAACGGTAATTCACTGTTTCGGGATTGTTTGTGTCTCGTTTCGTCCTCAAACACTCATTTTTTGGTGTTGTACCGTCATTTATTGTTTTTGGACAGTTTTGGTGGAGCTTTCCTGCTACTGTACCACATTTTCGAGTGCTATAATTGTCATTAAAGCTTGTTGTACTGTTTCTACAGCAAGTGGGAGGTGTTATTTATCTGGGAGTGTTTCCGCGCTTTGGAGATACTTTGCTGAGCACTTCTAAGTGCTTGCAGGGAGTCACACACTTTATTTCTTGATTCTATTTGCTGATATGGCTTCATCAGGAGAGAGCTCATCTTTGCTCCACATCCGGAAGCTTGAGGGTGCTAAGAACTACGACATCTGGAGGACCCAGGTGTACAATGTTTTGTTGCAGAAGAGTCAGCATCTCCCTATAAGGGAAAAGGGTGTCAAGCCCTCCGCCATTAGTGATGACTAGTGGCTCAACATAGATGAGCTTACGCATTCCACACTCATGCTATCAGTTGTGGATTCTCTTCTTCCTAGGATACAGGATATGCCCAATGCATGGGCAATGTGGCAGCGGTTAGAGAACACTTACTCTCAAAAGAGTGCCACAGGCAAGGTTTATTGGCTCAAGAAGCTTACAAGTCTCGAGATGAAAGAGGGAACATCAGTCAGTGCACACATAAATGAGTTTAAAAGCATATTCAGCCAAGTGCTTGCACAAGGGCTAAAACTAGATGAGGAGGTACAGGCTGTAATTCTCTTAGGTTCATTGCTAGAATCTTGGGACACTTTCAGGACAGCCACAAGCAACTCCAATCCTCTCTTAAATGTGGCAGATGTGGAGGGTGCCATTCTGCAGGAAGATATGAATCGAAAGAACAACTCAAGTGGGAAAAGGAATGCATTGCAAGCACGTGGCCGAACCAAGAATAGAGGCAAGAGTCAGGACAGAAATGGTAGGAGCAAGTCCTGCTCCAAAAAGGATGTTGAATGCGATCATTGTGGCAAAAAGGGACATCTTAAAAAGCAATGTTGGAAGTTGAAAGCAGAAAAGAAAGAGGGCAAGCAAAAGGCAGATGCAAGTGATGATTCGAAGGCCATTGCGCCTCATTCTAAGAAGTCTTCTGTCAAGATAGAGGAGCTGAATTATGTGTCCGATGGCAGCCATTGCTCTTCAGATCTTCTTTTTACCTCTACTATCACTGCACACTCTCTACATGCGGGGTGTCTCTCAGATCTTAACACATGGCTAATTGATTCAGGGGATTCTTTCCATGTTACTCCTTTCAAGAACAGCTTCATCAAGTACCGTGTTCGGAAGCCTCAATATATGTATTTGGGAGATAATCATGCATGCCTCATAGAGGGAATGGGTGATGTGAAATTGCAGCTCTATGATGGTTCAGCTTTCATGCTTCATGATGTACGCTACGTCCCTGAACTTAAGAAGAATCTCATTAGTACGGGACAGCTTGATGATATGGGATATCACACCACTTTTGGTGCTCAGAAGTGGAAGATAGTAAAGGGCTCCATGGTTGTTGCTAGGGGTCCTAAGATGGACACTCTCTATCCATTAGTTGCTGGAAAAATTGTTGTATCTGGTGATGCTTCTGTTGCCGAGCTGCCAAAGGTTTCATTGTGGCATAGCCGGCTTGGACACATGAGTGTCAGAGGAATGGAAGAGTTGTCTCATCTTGGTTATATCCCGTCTCTTAAATTTTCAAAATTGAAAAATTATGAGCATTGCATTTATGGTAAACAGAATATGTGTCCTCATAAGAGGGGTTTGGGTAAGAAAAGCTCACAGTTAGAGCTTGTGCATACAGACACATGTGAAATGCCAAATCTATCACTCAGGGGGGCAAAGTATTTTGTTATATTCATTGATGATGCCACACGTAAAGTGTGGGCCAGTCCTCTTCGTTCGAAGAGTGATACCTTCACGAAACTTAAGAAGTGGCTTGCCTTGGTTGAGAACCAAACGGGTAAGACACTCAAATGCCTGCGTTCTGACAATGGAGGGGAGTATGTGTCGAAGGAGTTTGATGCATTTTGTGACTCCAAGGGTATTAAAAGAGAGATCACTGCTCCTTATAACCCACCTCAAAATGGAACTACAGAGCGTATGAATTGAACCATTCTCAGGAGAAGGTTCGGTCAATGTTGTCACATGCCGCACTATCCCATGGATTTTGGGGAGAGGCCATGCAAACGGCCATTCACCTCATCAATAGATCGCCTAATAAGAGGCTGGATAATAAGGTGCCAGAAGAGATATGGAGTGGAAAGCCTCCTTCTTATAAGCATCTGCGAGTCTTTGGTTGCGTAGCGTACGTACATATCCGCAAGGATTTGCACAACAAACTTGAGCCTAAGTCTCATAAGTGTGTATTCCTAGGATATGGTGATGATGGGGAGATGGGATATAGACTTTGGGATCCCGCATAAAGGAAAGTCATGCGCAACAATGATGTGATCTTTGATGAAAATAGCATGCACAAACAGCCCATGAATGCTCCAGAAGGCAGAAGGGGTGTATTGATGAAGATGCACATCCTGGACAACAAAACGAGAGAGCTGTACTGCAAGAAGAATAGCCCCAAAATCAGCCCAATCATGCTACAAATGATGGTCTTGATGACCAACAAGAATAGGGAAACGATTTCCCAAATGTTATGCCACTGCTTGAGGAGCTTCCTGACATTATCTTACAACCGTACCTTGAAGGACACATGCCAAATGATGATGATATGCAGGTTGAACAGCCAGCAGAAGGTCAGGAACATTGGGTTCGGAAGTCCACTAGGATCACAAGACCACCTGATAGGTTCGTCCCAGGGGCTGATTATGTCATGCTTACGGATAGTGGTGAACCCTCATGGTTCAAGGAAGCAATGCAGAGGGATAATAAGCTCAAGTGGGAGCTTGCCATGAAGTCAGAGATGGATTCTCTGAAGAAAAATGAAACTTGGGATTTGGTGCCATTGCCTAATGGTAAAAAAGTATTGCCATGCAAATGGGTTTACAGGCTAAAAGAAATACCAAATGCTAGGCCGAGGTATAAAGCCAGACTGGTTGCCAAAGGCTTTAAGCAGGAATATGGTGTTGAGTTTGATGAGATCTTTTCTCCTGTGGTTAAGATGACAACATTAAGGACTGTGTTAGCCTTGGTTGCACATGAAAACATGGCATTGGTTCAGATGGACGTGAAGACTGCTTTTCTTCACGGTGATCTCCATGAGGAGATATACACGCAGCAGCCTGAGGGTTTTGCAGTAAAGGGGAAAGAGGATCTTGTGTGTAAGCTCAAGAAGAGCCTTTATGGTTTGAAACAGGCACCAAGGGAATGGTATCATAAATTTGATGCTTTCATGAAATCCCAAGGCTTCAGGCAAAGTGACACAGATCACTGCTTGTACACCAAGAGGGTATCAGATGGTAGTTTGCTAATTCTCATTTTATATGTGGATGATATGCTTATTGCCGGTAAATCTCTAAAGGAGATGGATGTCTTGAAAAAGGGTTTGCATTAGACCTTCGACATGAAGGATTTGGGACATGCCAGCCACATTTTAGGTATGCGTATCACTCGGGACAGAAATCAGCATTTGCTTTATTTGTCTCAAGAGGAATACATTGGCAAGGTCTTGCATAGGTTTCATATGGAGGGGGGAAGACTATTTCTACTCCGTTGCCTCCACATTTGAAACTCAGTGCTAAGGACAGCCCGCAAAGTGATTCTGAGAGGGCAAAGATGGCCAAGATACCTTATGCTTTAGCTTGCGGTAGTCTCATGTATGCCATGGTTGCTACACGGCCCGACATTGCCTATGCAGTGGGAGTCATTAGCAGATATATGGCAAACCCTGGGAAGAAACATTGGGATGCAGTGAAAGGTGTCATGAGATACCTGAAGGGTACGAAGGAGATGTGCATTTGCTTTGGTAAGCATGATGCCATTATTCATGGGTACACAGACTCAGACTATGTAGGTCATCTAGATAATCGGAAGTCTACTACCGGTTATGTTTTCACTTTTACAGGTGGTGCAATTTCATGGATATCTCTTGTACAGGGATGCATTGCCTTGTCTACTACTGAGTCAGAGTATGTTGCAGCTACTGAGGCTTGCAAGGAGGCCTTATGGCTTGCTCGGCTTGTGGCAGATTTGGGATTCCCTGGTGATGTTCCATTCTTGCATTGTGACAGTCAGAGTGCCATCCAGTTGGCACGAAATCCTGTTTTCCATGCAAAGACGAAGCATATTGATGTGAAGTACCACTTTATCCATGAGGTGATTGATGGCAAGTCACTTCAGCTTGTCAAGATTCACACGGATGATAATCCTACAGATCTTTTGACGAAGAGTTTACATGTTGAGTGGTTTGCACATTGCAGATCACTCATGGGTGTTGGATGAGGCCATTTTCAGATTTGTGTTGGTCTTGTATATCATTGTATACTTACTGTATTTTTTTTTCTCTCTCTCTCCTATGGGCATATTTCCTTTAAGTGGGAGGTTGTTGGGGTGTAAAGGCCCTATGTAACATTTATAGTTTGTATACAATGTGAAACCGGTTCGTTGAATTGGTTCCACCCTAACCCTAACACATGAATATAACACATGGGTTGTGGTGTGCCCATTATCCATTCTTCACACCCACACATTGTTGACTCTCGTCTCCTACTCTCTCTCACTCTCCATTCACTCCATCACTCCTATCCACATGTCGTGCATAGTCTAAATCTGTGTACCCAAGAAAACGCATCTCTCCTCTACCTAAGCAGATGCACATCTCCTTGGTACCCTTCATGTACCTCATGATGCACTTAACTTCCTCCCAATGCCTCTTTCCTGGATTAGACATATACTGGCTAACATCTCCCACTACAAATGCAATGCCTCTTTCTTGGAATAGACATATACTAGGTAATAACTCCCACTGCAAATGCAATGCAAATATTCGGTCTGGTAGCTATCATAGCATACATAAGACTCCCAACTGCTGATGCATAAGGAACCTTGGCCATCATGGCCCTCTCCTCATCTAATTTGGAACTATCTTCCTGACTCAGTTTCACATATGGAGGTAATGGAGTACTTATAGCCTTCCCCCCTCCATATTGAAACATTGCAAAACTTTTGTAACATACTTCTTCTATGAAAGCCAAAGGAGTTTCCTACTCCGGTCAAGCGTGATGCGCATACCAAGAATATGACCTACAGGTCCCAAATCCTTCATGTCAAAGGCCTGGCCTTATGCAACTTGGCTTCAATCCATCCAACTCATAATTGTTCTTGCTAGGCAATAGCGTATCATCCACATAAAGTGCCAGGAGTATCAGGCTATTATCCTTAGCCCTTTTAGTGTAGAGACAGTGAGCAGTCTTACTTCTTTTGAAACCCTGGGACCGAATGAAAGCATCAAAATTCATACCATTCTTTAGGCAATTGCTTTAGAATAAAGACTCTTTTTTAGCTTGCAAACCAAATGTTCTTTGCCCTTTTCTTCAAAGCCTTCCGACTGTACCATGTAAATTTCCTAATGCAGATATCTCCCCATGCAAGAAAGCTGTCTTGACATCCATCTGCATAAGCTCCATATCCTCTGCTGCCACAAGTCCAAGTACACATCTAAGTATGGCCATCTTCACAGTTGGAGATAAGATCTCATCAAAGTCCACATTCTTCTCTTGCTTGAACCCTTTAGCAACCAAACGGGCCTTATACTTAGGCACAACATTACTTGTGACCTTCAACTTGTAGACACATTTACATGGCATTGATTTCTTCCCATGTGGCAAAGAAACCAAGTCCTAAGTCTTATTTTTCATGAGTGAATTTATCTTTGATTGCATAGCATACTCCCACTTGCACTGATCCTCATGCATCATAGCCTCTCTATAGCAAGAAGGTCCCCGCAATCAGTAACCACCACATAGTCTGCCTCTGGAACAAATTTCTCACGCGGTCGAGATAATCTAGCTGATCTTCTCAAGGGCATTTCAGCTTGTCCTGCCTACATATCAACCACATTTGGCTCATCATTTCCACCAATAGATGATTCATCATCTGCCCTTGATTGTGTACCTATGGGAGTACCTGGGGGCACCATTTCCTGCACACTAGATGCATGGATGGCTTGTTGTCTCTATCAACATATGCAGATGGATTCACATCGTGGAAAGTGATTCTCTTCATTTCCACATCCCTCATGGGTGTCTTATGAATCTTCTTTTGATTTGATACCATATCATGGCTTCATATGATCTTCTTTGCTTTTGGATCCGAGAGACGGTAGCCCATCTCTCCACTTTCACCATAACCTAGAAAGATGCATTTCCTAGACTTAGGATCTAGCTTCTTCTGAAGCTCTTTTGGCACATGTGCATATGCCTCACACCCAAATATATGCAAATGAGAGTAAGAGGGCTTTTTGCCACTCCATACCTCTTCAGGAATACCATCATTCAAACTCTTACTAGGTGATCTAATAATCACAAGCACTGAAGTCTTCATTGCCTCATCCCAAAAACCACCAGATAGACTTGCATTAGAAAGCATACATTGCAACCTTTCCTGAATGATGTGGTTCATTTTTTCTGCAATTGGATTTTCTTTAGAGTACGAGGGGACATGAGCTCCCTCTTGATCCCACGTGTATCACAGAAATGCAGAAAGTCATGAGAGAGATACTCTCCACCATTGTCGGTCCATAGGCATCAAAGCATTCTACCTGACTAATTTTCAACCAAAGCTAGCCATTTCTGAAATACCAGGAACACATTGATCTTCCGAGCTATAGCATAAGCCCACACTTTCCTAGTTGCATCATCAATGAATGTCACATAGTATTCAGCCCCGCCTAATGACCCTGTAGGCATGGGACCACATACATGTAAAT
The DNA here is from genome assembly GCF_047967505.1 of Dipteris shenzhenensis. Lineage (NCBI taxonomy): Eukaryota > Viridiplantae > Streptophyta > Polypodiopsida > Gleicheniales > Dipteridaceae > Dipteris > Dipteris shenzhenensis. Next base: position 6,603,395 of record NC_141619.1, on the reverse strand, counting down.
GCACCAAATCAAGCTTTCCAGTTCTTTCTTTTCCCTTATTTTATGGGCTGATTTAGTTTGTTTCGCATAGAGATAATGCTTACAAAATTCAAAGTCAAAAAAACTCAAATGCGATACATAACCCAAATGGCATAAGAGTTTCATTCCATTCTGGCTCATGTGTCCCAACCGGCAATGCCACAAAGAAGTACTTGGCTTCTTGGTTATTGTAACAACATGATCAGACACCCCTGATACATGTAAGGGATACAATGTCCCACACTTGGCACCCCTTGCCAAAACCATAGAGCCCTTTTGGATTTTCAAACTTTAAAAGCCAAAGTTGGTCTAAAAACCAACATCATCTAGCTGACCCACTAAAATGAGACTCTTGGTCAGCTAAGGCACATGTCACATTGTTCAAAACAAATGCAGGCCCATTTGCAAAAGAAAACTTTATGACACCTACTCCCATTGTGTCACATGCATAGTTATTTCCAAGATGCACACAACTTGTCTTTCCATTGTCATAAGTGAAGAACCATTCCCTATGGGGAGTAACATGGAATGAAGCACGAGAAATCAAAATCCAATCCTGGGAATATGCATCATCTGAAGTGGTAAGCAACTCTGCAGGTAGACTAGATATGAAGAGAATGTCATTGTCACTATTATCAGTGATGCATTGATCTCCTCAATCTTCATTTTTCCTTTGTCCTCCCTTGGACTCTCTTCCTTCTTATTTGCACCCCAATTTGCATTCTTTTTCTTATCCTTTTACTCTCTTTTCACCTTGTAGCAATCCTTTTTCATGTGGTCCTTCTTGCCACAATGGTAACACTTAGTGTTCCATGCCTTGGATTTGCTACGAAACTTCCCTCTTTCTTAGGAGTTCCCCCTGAACTGTGATCTTCCCCTTTGCACATTTAAGGCTGAAAATAATATTGAATTCATTCAAGTGAGAAGCAATGGAGACCCCTTCCTTCATCTGCAGGTCAAACAACCTCTTCATGAGGTAAACTTTATTAGAGGCAGTTTCCAAGTGGCACATAATTTCTTCCACAATCTTCCGTAGACTGCTCATTTACTACTGTGAAATAAATTAACTCTGCAAGATGAAGTCTAACAGTAGACTTTGCTAATGCATCCAACTCATTCTAATCATCCTCAGACATATCTGCAGGCTTAGCTTCAATCCCTACCAAGGGTTTAATCTGCTTCTTTTGAATAAGCACATCCCTTATCTATGCTTTCCACAAAGAAAAGTTTGTCCCATCAAACTTTTAAATGCTGAAAAACTCCTTTTCAAACATGGAAGAGGATTCCATGATGCAAATAAATCAAAATCCCAAATGATAGCTACTAGACTTGACATTGCATTTGCGGTGGGAGTTGTTAGCCAGTATATGGCTAATCTAGGAAAGAGGCATGGGGAGGCAGCTAAGTGCATCATGAGGTACATGAAGGGTACCCAAGAGATGTGCATCAGCTTTGGCAGAAGAGAGATGCGTGTACTTGGGTACACAGATTCTAGCTATGCAAGGCATGTGGATAGCAGTAGATGCACTTCTAGTTATGTGTTCACCTTTGTAGGTGGTGCAGTGTCGTGGATGTCTCGCACACACAGAAGTGTGTTTCTTTGTCTACCACAGAGGCCAAGTATGTTATAGCCACAGAGGGTTGCAAGGAGGCTATATGGCTTGATCGGCTAGTGGGAGATTTGGGGATTCATACAGGTGTACCGACATTACATGATTCCATGAGTGCTACTTAGCTAGCACGGAATTCGGTTTTTCATGCAAAGATCAAATGCATTGAGGTCAGGTACCATTTTATCAGGGAGGTACTTGAGGACAAGCGCATAGAGCTTGTCAAGGTTCATACATATGATAACCCTCTAGATATGTTGACGAAGAGTCTACCTAGTGAGTGGTTTGAGTATTGTCATGTATTGATGGGCATTGGATAGCTACTAGATCAGACATTGCATTTGCAGTGGGAGTTGTTAGCCGGTATATGGCTAATCTAGGAAAGAGGCATTGGGAGACAGGATCGAACATTGCATTTGTAATGGGAGTTATAGTCGGTATATGGCTAATCCAAGAAAGAGGCATTGAATGCATCATGAGGTATGAAGAGCTTTTGGAAAACAAGCCAAGCCAACAAAAGGACATGATCACAGTGATCTATGGGATGTGCATATTCATAATTTGTATAAATATATATGTGTATGTTTTGCCTTGATCTAATATATTATAATGCATCAATAATTCTCAATAAGTTTGTCATGTGAAAGAAATTCATCGAGATGACAAAGATGAGCCTTGACAAGCTCACATTCAAACACGACATCCACATGATCACATCCTTAAAAGATATCTTCAAAAAGTGGATGACAAAAGCAAAAATGTACATAGCTCACCAACTTCCTAACACATTGGGAAAGATTGAGCACCACTAAAAGAAGACAAAAAGGAAAAAGATGTGATCAAAGAGGGAGAGGAATTTGCAAAGGTCAGGCAAGCACCACATACAGCTCCTATTTGTAGAACATTGTTTCGCTATTTGGAGGGACTATCTGAGGACAACATTCGAGAATTACAAGACAAGATAATGAAACATAGTGTTGTGTTAAGAAAGTCAAAGAAGGCAGAGCAGTTGATAGATATGGAAGATGCTTCAAGGAAGATGAAAGCAAACCAAGTTCTCCAAGGAGCAGTTGCAACACATTTCAGTACACTTGTTGGAGGTAATAAGAAGCAAAGTTGGAATGTTGTCCTCTCTGCTTATGCAATTACAGATGAAGAATATAACAAAATAAGTAGATTGTCTGCGGAGTGGATTAAAAATGCATTGAGCAAGACGAAGAGACCTGCACCATTTCCTGTTCCAATGATAGATATTATCACCTTAGGCTATAAGTGACATGTCGGATTTAAAGGACCACTCGATAAAAAGATGCCATGGACAGTGTATGTAGTAGGAGCACATTTTGAATGCATGGATGTTTTAAATAAGTTGCCATGCGATGTTCTTTTGGGCCTTGTTGTCCTTGACACGGTGACTAAAGAAGAATCACATTGATGGAGTCAAGAGGACTTTTCTCAGTTATTCACACTCTTGGATTCGATTAATAAGCATGATCACTTTGTCCTTGTTGCATTTATCAAGGACTTAGAAGTCATCTCGAAATGTTAATTGAATGTGCAAAACAACAAAATTGGAATACCATCATAGCATGGGGTACATATGATAGAAATGCCAATTGAACATCTCACCAATACATGGTACTTCGCATCTTCTTTTACAAAGGAGATGATTATAATCGTGGCCAATTCATGCCATCAAACTGCAAACCTAATCTCTCCTCAGTAGAAACAGAGAATGTAGCAGAAAGATGGAATTTGAAATATGTTGATTGTTTGATTAATTCATACAGTCATGATGAACACTATGTTGTAGACGTATTCACAAGTTGGGTTGCCACTCGAGCAGCTCTTTCAAAAAAAAGAAGATGTCTAGCCCTCATAAAATCAGAAGGTGATGTGGGAGATTTGGAAGCAATGTGTGTACACGTTATTGAGGTTGATGAGTCTCTGAAGGTGTGGATGGGCCTAGACATTCCTAAAGACAGGGCATCTATCAAGGCAACACCAATAACAAGTATTGAGCTTTTGAAAAAGAGATACAATGAAGCAAAGAAACCTCATCAAACATCTCCAAGCAGTTCAAATGATGAAGGACATAGAGGTAATGATACAAAAGACAAAGAGGACTCAGACAATGATGATATATGAATTGATATTTATTTTTTGTACATATGAGGATCTCTAATTTTTCCTAATTAGATTGATACTAGTTGTTGTTATTGCTTTATGTTTGATTTGCATATGTTAGCATAGTCTTTTTAAATCGTATGTTAAACTTTAATTATGTGTTGTAAACGTAATTTTGCAATGATATGAAGAGCACCAAGGAAGGCACATAATCCTTCCACCCCTAGATTTCTTTATTTTAAATTACACAATTCATTTGATAGTTTATTCAATATATACAAACTTATGTTATTTTTCATTTGGGTACTTGACAGGCACTTTTCAATTAATAACTACTCTGAAGAGAAATGTTTACAAAGATATTGATATACAAGATGCTTATAAAAGTGTTCATGTACATAGGAAATTAGATATTAACAATTCCCATGGTAGTGTGGGTTGTTGCACATTAGAAGAATCCCATAGTGTAGGATATTGTGACTTTGGTGAATCTATTCAGCTGAATCAAGAAGAAGAAAGAGAATCTAGGCATATATTTAGTGGTTGCTCACATGAATCATTAAATTATGCTATTGATCATGCTAATACTCGACAAGTACAAGAGGAACTTGGCATGGATGTTTCTAAATAGGATTCAAGAGAAACTATGAAATGGTCCTCTGAAACAAATTATTCAATGCGAGAATCCATACGAGGTTCATCGCATACAAAGGAGACTCATAGAATTCATAAACAAGCCATCATTTTAGATTGAAATGGATTATTGCTATGCAAGGTTGATAATAACTTCTCTGATATTAGGTGCTACAACATTGGGAGAGAGAAGATATTGCTATGGAGTGGATTCATAGAGTCTCTACACATTATTATTGAGCACTTTAATGTGGGCATATGGTCCTGTGACTTGGGGTGAAATATAAAGCGGAGAATTTAATTACTAGAAGAAGTAGCAAATAAAAAGTTGCCTTTCTTCACGGTTTGGGTACAAGAGGAATGTTATTAAAGGCAAAATCCTCCATTTATTAGACCAGACAAGTAGAATGTAGAAGCTTTTTTCAAGCTACTTTATACCATGTGGGAATCATGAAAAGGACAATATGATCAGACAAACACTGTCTTGATTGATGATAGCCCATATAAGGGTTGTGTAAATCCTCTTGGTACTTGTTTGTTTCCAGAGCCATTTACACTTAAGAGTCAAGCCAATTTTGAACTCATAGAAAAAGTATTGCCTTATCTCCTTGAATTGAGACATGTTTTAGATGTCCGATCAATGATCATAGCAGATTCCTTTGGTCAATGTCCAGTTACACTAGGTCATCCCTTGTATGTATACTTTGAGACTGTTATCAAGAATTTTCAAAATTTATGGAGCAATATTCCTCCTCCAAAAATATTTTGGGAAGAAAGTTACTCTTCCTCAGACAAAAAGAAGAAACCATCAAATTTTCCAAAGCATGATGAACAAAAACAAATGAAGCAGTATGAGAAAACCAACACCACTAAGGAGATTGTCTACAGAACAACTTGACATATTAAAATCAATGCACAATGTGGATTCAATGAGTGATGTGGAGGCAATCTTAAGGGCTCAACAACTTGGATTCTCAAGTCGATACATTACGGGTAGAATTGCAAGAATTTATCTTTGGTCTTTGGAAGATTGGCAAAGACAACATGGCAGTAAGAGAACAAGTAAGAAATAATCCCATTTATCAAACTCAGATATATATATATGTATATATATATATATATATATATCTGATTCCTCTATAAGTAGTGCTATTTTATAAATTTTCCTATTACTCATAAGAATTTACATGAAGCTTTGTTTTCAATTAGCATGGAATTGAAAATAACTCAATGTTTATAAGCTTCAAAGAGTTGTACTAACTCTATTGCTTTCCTAACATACATTCATATTGTTACAGGACTTGATGCCAAAAAAAATATTACAGTTAAGGCAATAGTGTAAGCTCTCCAAGTTTTGGATAGTTGATCTAGATGAAGCAATAAAGTTGACCACTTTTTGGTCTGTTGCAAGCACAGATGAGCTGAAGAAACGTGAAGAAAGGATATTAGCTATTACAAATATTAATTCTACAAATGTAGTTACACTGAAGGAATTTGGAAGCTTGTTTAATGTTAGGGTTATCATTCAACATCAACCTCAATACTTGTCATTTGGTAGAGAAGATATTTCAATCCTCTTCAATCCTTTGGAAGAGGTTAATGACAAAGTAATGATAGCCATCCTCAGGTTTGATACAAACTTTTTCTTGGCTTGATACTTTAGTATTTTTTTTGAATCTAATGAGCTACTTTATTTTATTTGTGTGCGCTACTAGTAGAATTATATCACAATTTCTAAGATCAGTACAAAATCACATATATATGCTAGATTCTCTTCTTTCATGTGTACTTAGCGATAAGACAAAGACCGTAGCCGATGTTTGTGCTTGGTTGCAACCTCTAGATTTGGATGGCATGCAAGTCATCATTATGGCATATTATGAGGCGTAATAGCATTACAAAATCATTTTTACTATTTCATCGATAACATTCTGTCAAATAATAATTATTCTTAATTAATTATGCAACTCACATTGGAGTTTGGTAGTTTGGGACCTTGAAGATGAAAAATGTTGGCTTGTCAATTCAATTGAAGGCTTTCATGGCTCAGTGTTAATGTAAGTATTCTCTTAATATGTTGTCACTTCCATGTTATGTATCATTAAAAGTTATGCAATATAAACACTCAATCCTTTTATGTGTTTGATGGGTAGGTCAGTACAAAAATTGGTGTCTGCTATTTGAGGAATCAAGCAGCACCAAGGTAACTTAGTAGACACAAAAGATTTCAAAAAATGCATAGCAGTGAAACAAAAGGATGGGCACAACTATGGGTGGAGAGTGGGCTACAATTGCATGATAGTACTCAATGAAATTTTTGAACGAAACTCACATCGCTCAATAGAAGAATATATAGAGATTGATCTACAAGCATTTATGGGTGAGACCATTCAAGATCTAATCGCTACAATCAAGAAACAACATGCGATAGAAGTAGACGAGATTAAGTCTACACCCAAAGCAACACAGTAGACAATTGAGTCTCCAAAAGCATCACAACTTCCAGTAGAGTTGGAGATATAATCTATGCCCAAAGCATCCACACGATCGTACTGACTTCAATATCTAATGATGAGTGTAGTGCTCTTCACAAATTCATGCCATATACCTTGATAAAAGTTTGTTTCAAAATTCACCTTTTCTTAGATCAAAATTGTGAGTGCCAAAAAAAGTGGGACTTGGGATTTTCCCACTTTTCCTAATATGGTGTTCCCCACTCTTTATCCTTGAGGAATTACTTATTATTTCATGTCATATTCATCATATGCTTATTATAACTTTGTTTATTGCCTTTTTTCCTTTGAATTTTCATGACAAAATGATATGGATATAGACTTTTCTACAGGAAATTTTCTTGCACCAACAATCGCTTTTTGTGGAATTTGGCCTCCTCTACTCTAGATAGGAATTTATTTTGCAAGGACATGACCTTGGATACTTATTTCTTAGCTAGCATTCTAGATGGATCCATGGCCCAAATATCATTATTAGAGGAGGGACCTCTTATGAGTAAGTGAATGTGACGTATTTTAGCCTGTATAAGGGCTGTTCCTCAAAATCTTTTTTTCAGAACTTACATGCAAATAGACAAAGCCAATCTATCATGAGGGTCAGGAAACCAGATGGCCTCTGGACCCAGACTCTATCGAGAAACAATGTTTGGATCATTTTCAGCTTCTTTTTTCTCAGCCATCTTTTTCTATACCTCCGGTTGTTTTAGCTCGAAACAGATTTACTGCACTTGTTTCTCCTATTGTCTCTTTGCAAAAAGCCTCAATGCTGGAAATGTCTTTTATAGATGTGGAATTGGATGAAGCTCTTCGGCATTTGGGTAAACATAAATCCCTTGGCTGGGATGGTCTGACGGTTGAATTCTTTGAAGCCTTTTGGCCTGAATTGAAGGGTCCAATTCTGCAGTTTATAAATGTAGCCTGGCAGCAGCAACATCTTCCCTCAGCTTGGAAGCATGGTCTGGTTAAGCTTGTGCCCGAAAAACCTCTATGTGAGACTATGGATGACTGGAGGCCCATCACTTTGATGCTGGTTATATACAAACTGATTGCTAAAATGTTGGTACATCGCATAAAGGATATCCTTCATGATGGACTTCATCCCCGGCAATATGGTTTTGTTCCATTACGGCACATACATGACAATATCTCTAACACTCTCATTGCAATGGAATATGCAAAATATTCAGATCAAGATGTGTTGGTTATGCAGGTGGATGTGGCGAAGGCTTTTGATACAGTACAGTGGGATTATGTCTCTCAAATCATGTCAAAACTTGGTTTTGGGCCAAAGCTAGTTAATGTCATATATTGGCTCTACTCAGATTCCACTGCACAATGCTTTATAGGGAATCATTTGTCTGAGTCTTAGACTCTTGAATGTTTAGTTCGATAGGGATGCCCTCTCAGTGCTTTGCTATATGCCATCGCTTCACATCCTTTGCTTCTTTATATGGATCACATGGTTGATACTGGACAGCTAGAGGGGCTTCAAATTTCTGGTTCACAACCCTTCATTGCTTAGGCCTATGCAGATGATTCATTCTTCATGCCAAAGAATAGTCCTTTGGAGATTCGCCTTTTGATGGATACCCTTTCAGATTTTGGGTTGGCGGCTGGTCTTAAAATCAACTTTCAGAAATCAAAACTCTTGCCTCTCAAGCATTGTGATTGGCATGCTACCCTGTGGCCAGGCCAGATTATTTATCCGGAAAACATAGTAAGACATCTAGGCTATCCCATTGGCTGGAAAATTAGCAATAAGCAACAAATGTCATGGGTGTCAAACAAAATTCAGGACAAATTAGAATATTGGAAGATCTCCACTTGGCCTCTGCATGTACGGCTTCGAATTGTCCAGTCTATTGTTCTAGCTTATGTCCAGTTCTACCTTCCTCTATTACATTGGTCATCCTGAGATCTCACCTCCTTTATGTCTTAAGCCATGGAGATTTTTTGGAAAACTAAGCTTCATAAAAAAGCTTTACGGCTGCTCAAAATGGATATGCTTTGTTCACCAAGAATGCATGGTGGTTTGAATATAATCAACATCCAATTTCATGTGTTGGCAAGAAAGATCACTATGCTCAAGACATTTTTTCAACAAGAGCAGTCTTGGTCCATTATGTTAGCAATTTTGTGCAGACAGATGACCACAAATGCTTATGGACATTGGCTAGTTGATCCATTGGAAGTAGTACTGGGCAAATTTCAAGGTAAAATACCTGGCTGTTCATTTTCTAATTCCTTGATATAGGACTGGAAGCAAGTACTCTCGCACATCAAATGGTCTCCCCTTCCTACTTCTACAGATTCCTCACTTAGAATGGAAAGTATTCATTGGAGTTCTGTGTTCTCCTCTCCCCTTGCAGCTCAACAACCCATCAGAGCTTATAATCTTATGAAAATGGGTATCCGCTTCATTGATGATGTAGTAGATATGCAAGGAAATATCCTCACTTTTCCAGTAGCATGTCGACAATACAATCTGGGGATGCATCATAGACCTATATGGAAAGCTATTGCTGATCTCTTACTTCCTCTGGTTCCGATTCCGACATTGAATGTTAGAGACAGGCTTCAAGATTGGCACCTTCAATCTTCAAATACAAGCATCTCCTCTAGGCCTTTGCATTTATTGACTTCTATACAGGCTTATCGATTGATATTACCTCCTCTTTGGATTGCCCATCATGCTAATTCTCTATGGCATTTGAACAAGTCATTAGCGTGGTGGAAGGGGAAATTGCAATTGATATGGAAGTTGAAAATGCCATTGAAGCAACGTTTATTTTTATGGAGATGTATTGTTGGTATTCTTCCGGTAGGGGTGAAATTGGCTCAAAGACGGATAGCTTCACCTCTTTGTCCAAGATGTCACCTTACATCTGAGAGTATTCCACATCTACTGTGGTCTTGTTCACATTCCAGAAACCTTCTAGACAGAATCTCCTATTTCTTCTCTCTCAGATTTCCAGCACACAGGTTCTACAGGTTCTTCTGGATGTATGGCAAAATATCAGCATCTCTATCACAGTATTCTCTTTTCTTCCACTAGATCAGATACTGGGCCTTATGGACCCTCTGGTTGCAGCATAATCAAGCAATCTGAATTCTCCCCTTCAGCATCCATATGAGTTCTTTCGAGCCTCATTGCGGCAATCATTATATGATGCCTTACATGAGGAAGATTTGGATGTTTCTTGTATTCAACTTTTCTTTTACTGCTTCTGATGCATAGGGTTTTGGCTCTCTTTTGAGCACTGCCCACATGTAAATGAAAGTTTCATAATATAAGTATCTTGGTTTCACCAAAAAAAAAAGTGTGTGTGTGGGGGGGGGGGCTGAAATGATTAGTCCTGATTTATCAAATGCAGCTCCTTCGTCAGATGGTACAGATGTTGATCTAGTTCCTTTGCTTGTGATGACTGTGCCATAGTCTATTTCTGTTCAGGATGTAGATGTTCCTTTTTCTCTGGATTCTTTTATCCTATGTTGCAATAGGTTTTTGACCCTGTGATTCAAAAATTCCAGCTACCAGCTTATATTAAGAAGAATCACAAGGGCAAAAAACAGGTGGTTTTTATTGACGGTGCAATTTCTTCACTACATCAATTTTTACAAAGCAACAATCTGAAAATGGAGGATGTTTTGTTTGATTCTCCTCCAGCGAATATGTAACTTTTTACTGGGTTGCCTCATGAGTTTTTTCTCTGAGGCTTTACTTGTAAATTCTTTCCTTTGTACTTATTGGTGGGTTTTTACCTCTTTCTGAGGTTTCCTACATAGAAATAAAAGATTTCACTATATTTAAAAAAAAAATGTGTGTGTGTGTGTGTGTGGTGTGCGATGAGAGTGGTGTGTGTGTGTGTGGTGTGAGAGGCGATGGCGAGCTCTGGGGCCCCCGCAGCCCTGGTCGACCCTTCATCCCCCTCTGTTCCCTCCCTCGTTTTGCCTGTACAGCCCCCGTCTTCCACCTTGTAGCCTTCATCGCCATCCGTACAGCTCGCGTCAGCTGTACAACATTTCGTACAGTCCGTACAGCCCCCCAACCCCTACAGTTATCTACCCAGCCTTTGGTTCAGCCCTTCGTACAGCTTTGCCCACCCGTACCGCCCGTACCTGTAAAATCCGTACAGATTTTCCTGCCCGTACAATCCGTATAGCCTCCCGAACCATCTTTTGTTTTTTCTGCTTCCTCTCTTCCTCCTGCTCGAGTCTTCATTCGACTGAAACGTGGTGTTTTGCCTTCTTCATCCTCTTTCAAATCGGCAAAGCTTTGCAGCTGGATCTTTTGTGTCAGTTATGCTCAGCCTTTGTCACAAATGTTCCTTCATCAGGTTCCCCGTTTGTTTGATCTTTGGACTCTGTCCTTTTGGTTTCAGGTCTTCGACAGGCTCAGCAGTTTGGAGTCTGTCTCTACTTTATGGGCAGGGTTCTTTCTGTCGCTCAACTTCGTCGTTGGGCTGAAGCTGCAATGGGTCCAGATTATATTTCATCCTTTGTCTTTCTGGGCAAAGGATTTTATTATGCCCACGCTTCTTTGACTGATGTAGTGGAGCGGCTAGTAGTCGTGCTGGTGTTCCTGGGGCTGGTTTCTTTGCTTATGTCATGCCCTGGGATCCACTTTTCGATCCTTCTACTACCCTTCTGACTCACTGTCCGGTTTGGATTACTCTCAAAGCGCTGCCTGTGCCTCTTCTTCAGCATCTTCCAACTCTTGTAACTTTTTTGGGAAGGCCTCTTCATGTTCTGAGACAAGAGTTCTTGCAAGCCTCCCGTGATGTTCGCCTTTGCATTTTATGGGATATGACGCAGCCCATGCCATCTACTCTGGATCTTGATTTGGGATTTGCCCATCCGATGCACATCAGGCTGCATTTTGCATCTTTTCCCACTGCATGTTATTGGTGCCGACAGGTTGGTCATTTTGCACGTGATTGCCCTTCTACATCCAGGCCCGTTCCTCTTGCTTCTTCTTCAGCTGTCAAGGTTACTCTCCCTTCTCCTCCGGTTTTGGCTATGGCTTCTTTGGTGAAGCCTTCTACTGCTCTGAAGCACTACTTGAGGAAGGTTGATAAATCACAGGCAAATCTTCCTCTTGCTAAAGACGCTTAGGATTGCACCCTTGTTGAGCACCATCAGTTTCCTTCTACTCAGGATATGAATGTACCCCTTGCAGAGGGGATTTTATAGGATGATATGCATGCTCTCTCTCAGGATGCTACCCCTGCTCTTACTCAGGTTGATCCTCAGAATGAAGCTCAAATGCTAAACCCTACTTTATCAGATGCAGCTTTTTCATCGGAAGATACAGATGTTGATTTAGCTTCTTTGCCTTTGATTCCTGTGCCAGAGTTTTCTTTTGTCTAGGATGCAGAAGTATCTTTTTTACTGGAATCTTTTCATCCCATGTTACAATAGGTTTTTGACCCTTTGATTCAAAAATTTCGGGTACCAGCCTATATCAAGAAGAATCACAAGGGCAAAAAATAGCTTGTTTTTATTGATGGTGTGGTTTCATCACTGCATCAGTTTTTACAGAGCAACAATTTGAAGCTGGAGGATGCTGTGTTTGATCCTCCTCCAGTTTGATATGTAACTTTTTACTTGGCTACCTCATGACTTTTGCTCTAAGGTTTTACTTGTAAACTTTTTCCTTGTACTTATTTGGTGGGTTTTTACCTCTTTTGAGGTTTCCCACACAAAAATATAAAGATTTCACTAAAAAAGTGTGTGGTGTGCGATGGAGACCTCCTCCTCTGCCCTGCCAGCCTTGTCTTCCTCCCCGTTTTTGTTTGTGCAGTCACCCTCGACGTCCCTGCTACCTACCTTGCCTTTCGTACAATTGTATGGCCTTCCGTACACATTTCGTGCACCTTGCAGCCCCTCGTACAGCTCCCATGCTCCCTACCGTCCGTACCATCTGTACGGCCGTCCGTACAGTTTGTACGGTTGTCCGTACAGTCCCTGCCTCTTGATTGAGCCTCTGGGCCCTTCTCCATTCATTTCTTCCCCATTGATCCAGTGCGATCTATTCACTCCTTGCAGCCATCACCTTCCTCTCCATCTTTTCTTACTGCTACTCCTCCCGAAACCTCTTTTGTGTTTTCTGCTTCCTCTGTTCCTCACACCCGAGTTTTATACGATGGAAGCGTGGTGCTTTGCCTTCTTCATCCTCTTTTAAATCAGCAAAGCTTGATCTCGCAGATGGCCCTTCTTCTTCCCTTCAACTAAATCTTCTGCGCCAATTATGTTCAGCCTCTGTCACAGATGTTCCTTCATCGGGTTCCCCGTTTGTTTGTTCATTGGACTCTGCCTTTTGGTTTTAGGTTTTCGATAGGCTCAGCAATTTGGAGTCTGTCTCTACTTTATGGGCAGGGTTCTTTCTGCCACTCATCTTTATTGTTGGGCTGAAGCCGCAGTGGGTCCGGATTGTATTTCCTCCTCTGTTTTTTTGGGCAAAGGGTTTTTTTATGCCCACTGTTCTTCGACTGATGTGGTGGAGTGGCTTGTCAATCATGCTGGTGTTCCTGGGGCTGGTTTCTTTGCTTATGTGATGCTCTAGGATCCACTTTTTGATTCTTTTGCTAGCCTTCTAACACACTCTCCGGTTTGGATTACTCTCAAAGCGCTGCCTGTGCCTCTTTTGCAGCATCTTCCTACTCTTGCAGCGCTTTTGGGAAGGCCTCTTCATGTTTCGAGACAGGAGTTCCTGCAAGCTTCCCATGATGTTTGCATTTGTGTTTTGTGGGATATGATGCAGTCCGTGCCATCTACTCTGAATCTTGATTTTGGATTTCCCCATCCCATGTGCATCAGGCTGCATTTTGCATCTTTTTCCACTGCATGTTATCGGTGCCGACAGGTTGGTCATTTTGCACATGATTGCCCTTCTGCATCTAGGCCCACTCCTCCTGCTCTTTCTTCAGCTGTCCAGGTTACTCTCCCTTCTCCTTCGGTTTCTGCTATGGCTTCATTGGAGAAGCATTCTTCTACTGCTCCAAAGCACTACTAGAGGAAGGTAGATAAATCACAGGCCAATCTTTCTCTTATTGAAGAAGCTCAGGATCGCACCCCTGTTGAGTACCATCAGTTTCCTTCTCCTCAGGATATGGATGTGTCCCTTGCAGAGGGGATTTTACAGGACGATCCACATGCTCTCTCTCAGGTTGCTATCTCGACTAAAGCTAAATGATGAGTCCTAATTTATCTGATGCATCTCTTTCTGCTTCTTCAAAGAGTACAAATATTGATCTAGTTCCTATGTCTGTGAAGATTGTGCCAGAGTCTCTTTCTATTCAGGATGCAGATGTTTCTTTTTCTCTGGAGTCTTTTCATCCTATGTTACAACAGGTTTTTGACCCTGTGATTCAAAAAATTTGGCTTCCAGCTTATATTAAGAAGAATCACAAGGATAAAAAATAGGTGGTTTTTACTGATGGTGTAGTTTCTTCACTGCATCAATTTTTTCAAAGCAACAATTCTGAAACTGGAGGATATGTTGTCTTTGATCCTCCTCCAATTTGATCTTATAACTTTTTACTTGGCTGCCTCATGACTTTTGCTCTGAGGCTTTACTTGTAAATTTTTTCTTTGTACTTATTGGTGGGTTTTTACCTGTTTTTGGGGTTTCCCACACATAAATAAAAGATTTCACTTTTTAAAAAAAGCGTGTAAGAATAGATCACTACAAATTGTAAGAAACAGGTATTAGAGAAAAGAACATTAAATATATAGAACTATAAAACTTTATATATATAGGCATGTAGAAAATGTATAAATAGATATACAAACAACTTGGTATATAAGTAAACCTTAAAAAATTGAAGTAGGCAAGCTTAGTGACCAATTAATAATCAAAGCCCTCCTAAAATCAGTACCATAAGAACTTATAACGTAGAGCCGCCAGAGATGAGATGGCGAAAATAAAGAAGACACCAATCATCTTATCAGCTGTGACTTTAACAAGAGGCACAATGAAATGAGTCCCATGCAAGATCTAAACATAACAAAGAAGGGGACCTTTGTTACAGTAGAACTAGGACAACTCACGGAAGCTAAAGAAGCTTGGGAAACTCCAATGGAAAATGGCAAAGAAGTCCACGAGCTACACAATGTGGGAGACATATCACAGTTTATAAAGACTAAGAAGCCATAAGTAAGTGCATTTTAGAGGTTAGAGACTAAGACTAAAACAAGCGTAAGTCTATGTGAAGCATCAAAAACATGAAACTTGTAAGCCTCCCATATGAGGAGAAGGCATTTGAGTAGCTCGGTTATCCGCCGGTAGGTCCTGGTTTGGATACCAAATGGGGGCCCTGTGTGGCCTGATGGCTGGACGGCTTCAGATAGAGTTGGTACACTGCCAACTAGGCTACATGTAAGTGCGGGAAGGCATCCCATGACTGATTGCACTGAGGGTAGACGAAGCATTTCCCGAGGCAGCCCATCACTCTCGGGTTGCGGGGCCCGTTTGGAGTCCCAGATGATCCCGGATGGCTCTGGGCCGAACGGATACCGAAGGTTAGTTGCTATATTTTGTACCACGGTTCTATCGTGTGGTCGATGGCCTATTTCAGGACCGACCCTCAGTCGGCCATTTTGGGTGAACTGGGTCGGTCATCCAATTGGGTCTAACCGACTATGACTGGTGGCTATATAAGAGCAAGCCCGTGAAGCCCATCATCATCAGTGGCTACAGCAACCCTGATTCCTTAGCATCCAGCCTCCATCCTCTATTGTTTCCAGCGTGCCATCGAAGCTTCTCACATAGGAGCACACGACTGGGAGGCAGCGCCATCTATTGTATCACTTTTATAGTAATCAAATTTTTGATTCTCCATACTATCTGCTTTTCTCTCTTGCATACGAGATCCCGTTATCTGTTGAGCACAGATGTTGTATTGTTTTCTTACACAAACAACGTCTCCTTCTAGCTTCCTTGAAAGCTCCTCACTACCCTCTTCTCCCTTCCAAGCTTGTTATGACAACCTCTCAGCTTGGTGTCGCCAACTCTAGTGCCACCTTGCTATGAAGAACAACAACTCACGCTCACAATGGTTTTTTCTCCTTACTACCGCTCACAATCTTTATGTAGCATTTTAGAGGTGCTTGGCTTTGTAATGATTTCTCACAGTAATGATTTTCTTCTCATCGAGCCTGAAGGCTTGGCTGCTCTTTGTCTCTTAAACTGGTGCTTTATCGTGTATCTCCTCAATCTGTCGTTCAAACTTATTAGCTTTTACTTTATCGATAATCTCTTCCACGTAGTTACATGAGAGTGGAGCATTGATATCTAACAGTTTTGTACACAGAGGCCAAAGAGGAGGAATAAGTAAAGAAGCAATGCGGGAGGGGGACTGAACATGAGCACACGAATGGGAATGAGGTAATAACGTGAAGGTAAATACAGAAGGAAGCCTTTTCCCAATGCTCAAGAAAGTACATGAGCAATGATGGAGTTTTGAATGACCAGTTAGAGTAGTTTTTAGGGGTTTGCGTTGAGATTGTGAGTGTGTGGGTAGTAAAGTAAACATTGGATGACGAATTGAGGCCAAAAGAGAGAGGGGACAAAAATGGGTTTTACAATTAAAAGTGCCAAAAGAAGTTTGGAATCCATGGATCCACGTTACGAGGTGGTTGGGGATAAGCAAGGTTAGGGAGTGGTTAGGGGGAATTGAGCATTTGTGGGGAGTAGAAGTGGGTTGATTGTCTAAACTAAAGCTTAGGAAGAAGAATAGTACGTGTATAAGCTATATATATATATATATATATATATATATATATATATATGTATGTATGTATGCATGTATTGCCAATAATTTTTTATTTTATTCTAATTGAAAAAATGTGGGGAGATTTTTATTTTAATCTAAGAATCACCTTTTATGGTGATTTTCAAAATCTATCTAACTTACAACAAAGTGGTGGTTTTGGGGTTAGAGTCAAGGACATGTGTGTGTGTGTGTGTGTGTGTGTGTGTGATTTTTTTAAGAAAAATGTGTGTGTGTGTGTGCCACAAATGTCCTGCTTCTTCGGAGACTGTGCCTCACTTGTTTTGGCATTGTCTGTGCTCTTGTGAGTTTTTTGATCTGCTTCGACAGCGCCTGCGAGCGAGATTCCCATCTGTTCCGTTCGGGAAGCTCTTCTCGCTATTTGGGTTTCATCCATCTAGACTGGAGTTTCATATTTTCTTCGTTTGGGTTTGCTACTGGGCACTATGGACTTTATGGACATATAGGAATTGTAAAAAATTTGGTGATCCTACTTTCTCTCTGTTTGGCTTTTTCAGGCGTTCTCTGTAGCAATCTTTCTTTGATTGCTTGTAGACCTACTGCATAGATCATGTGGTCTTTTTGGCATATACTGAAATTTTCAGTTGATGTAATCGTAGCACCTTGTTTTGAGGTTGCTACTCATGTAATATAATCAATCAAAGATTTCACTCAAAAAAAAATTGTGCGCAAAAACCTTTTGACCAGTGAATGCTTTCAGCCTCCCTTGGCTTTACAGGAACCTCGATGTTTCGACTTTGTCTTGTTTAAAGGCATCACCTCGGTTGCTGATGTTATTGATGATGCTGATACTATGCTCCCTTTTTCTCTGGCAACCACCAGATATGGATTGGGCTCTCATTATTGTCCTGTGGCAACAAATTACTTTTATGCTTTTGCCTTTTGTTCCGATTCCTCCTTTGTACCGGTTGGAAGATTAGACTTTGACTTCTCCAGCGTCCTCTTCTCGTCCTTTGAGGCTATCTCAAATTACTGTGCCTGCATTGTATAAAATCCTTTTGCCTCAACCTTGGGTTTCAAAGAGAGGTGATTCTGTTTGGCGAATGCATCGCCCAGCCAAGTGGTGGAGAAAAAGATTACAACAACTTTGGGCCTATAAAGTACCGCTTCAACAACAGGTTTTCTTTTGGCGAGTTCTTTTGGTAGTGTTTCCATCTGGACAGCTATTGGCTCATCGACACATTGCTCCTGCACTTTGCCACGGATGTTCTGCTTCTTTAGAGATTGTGCCTCACTTGTTTTGGCATTGTCTGTGCTCACGAGTTTTTTTAACTGCTTCGACAACACCTGCAAGCGAGATTTCCATCTGTTCCGTTTGGCTTTAAAGTTCTTCTGGCTATTTGGTTTTCATTCATCCAGACCAGAGTTTCATCTTTTCTTCGTTTGGGTTTGCTACTGGGCACTATGGACTTTATGGACATATAGGAATTGTAAAGTCTTTGGTGATCCTACTCTCTTTGTTTGGCTTTTTCAAGCATTCTCTTCAGCAATTTTTCTTTAATAACTGGCAGACCCGTTGCATAGATCATGAGGTCTTTTTGGCATATACTAAAATTTTCAGTTGATGAAATTGTAGCACCTTGTTTTGAGGTTGCTACTCATGTAATATAATCAATCAAAGATTTCACAAAAAAAAAGTGTGTGTGTGGAAACCTTCTGATTTTTTAAAGCATCGTTACGGCAATCTTTGTATGATGCTTGTCATCATGATGACTTGGATGTATCATCTTTGGAGGTGTTTTCCCACTGCTTTTGATTTTTTAGAGTACTCTTTTCTTTAGACTATTCTCGTTGTAAAAACTTTTTCTTCATACAAATACAGTGGTTTCACAAAAAAAAAAAGTGCGTGTGTGTGTGTGTGTGAACTCTCTGTACAAAATCCTTCAAGTAATAAAATACCTTCGGGGGGGTCCAGCCCGAAATGTTGTTCTGGGCCCTAGTGTGTTTGCACTGAGAGAAAGAGTGTGTGTGAGAGAAAAATCCGTACAGTCAGAAAATTCCATACAGTTTGCCTATCAAAAAAAAATTTACTGTAAAAAATCCGTATGATTTTGTCCGTACAGTTAGAAAATTCTGTACAATTTTGTTTGTACAGTTGGGGAAGTCCGTACAATTTGCATGTTAGAAATTTTTTTTTTGTACTGTGAAAAATCCATACGATTTTGTCCGTACAGCCAGGAAAAAACTGTATAGTTTTGTACCTGCTGTGCTTTCCTCCTTGTAAAGCATTGCTGCTTCCAAGTTTTTTCCTTAACTCGAATGGCGGATTATTCCTATGAGAAAACCTTTCATAAAGACAAGTCGGTTTCCAACAAGAAACAAAAACATGTAATGGATTCAGATGATTCCCTTCATGACTGTGCTGAGGCTCAGCTTGTTTATGAGGTTATGCATGAAGGGTTTGAAGACACTCGTAAAGGTTGGAAAGATTCACTTCCCACCACTGGCATTATGGTGGAAGTGGATGATATATTTGATCCAGTTAAGGAGTATGCAAAGCATGCCATTATAATTTTCTTCCCAGGACGGATGCCTGCTGCTGCAGATGTTGGGAATTGGTTGACTCGAACCCTGGGTGGTTCTTATGTCAAAAAAGTTCATTATGCAGCGAGGGGTTTTTTTGAGATCATCATGGCTGATGAGGAGCATCGTCAGGTTTTGCTGGAGCACTCTCCTCTTTTCTATGGCCAGCAGATGGTCCATGTTCTGGCCTGGTCTCCCACTAGGGATTATTAGGCGTTGATTCAGCATCATTGCCCTGTTTGGGTAGAAGTTGTGGATTTTCCTCAATGCTCGTCTTCTCTTCTACCTAAAATTGTAGCTTCCCTCGGTAAGGTGGTATGTCCACCGCGACCCAATGGAAATTCGAATTGCTTCTGCATTTTGTGGGATACAGATCATCCCACTCCAGCTTCATACTCGGTTACTGTGAATAATGTTTCCATGGGGAGTGCCTTTTACAAGCTCAAGTGGGGGCTATTTACAGGTGCTTGCTTTGAATGCAAGCAATTTGGGCACATGGCTTCACAATGCCCTTCCCGAGCTCCACGGATGCCAGTGCAAGCTGAAATGGTTCAGCCTTTGAATAAGAATGCAAATGCCTCTTCTGTGGTTAAAAACAAAGGGGTCAAACAGTTTTCCTCTGTTCAAGACAAAGGCAAAGCCCCGGCTGTCTCAGATGGTAATGCTTCTTTTCTTGTGCCTTTGTCCTCTCCACCTCAGGGGAAGGGGGAAAATTTTTTGACTGATGGATGGAAAACTCCTCGCAAAGTGATCTCCCCCAAGCGACCTTTGCCTTCTCAGACTTGGAGTGGTGCATCCTCTCATGGGAAAACACCTGCTGAAAACTCTGATGTTGGCTTGACCTGGGCTGCTGTGACTGCAAATCGGACCTTGTTTCCTGAAGAAGAAATTGCTGCACTTTTGTCCTCTCCTCAGGTTGATGCTTCATCCCAGGGCAGAGGCCTGGACATTGAGGTGGAAATGCAAACGTAGACAGCCCGTTAGTTGCTGTACATACCTGTCCCATAATTGTAAATATGCTTGATCATCTGAAGTGTGTTACTCTCAATGTACAGGGAATGCGTGATGGTCACAAATGGAAACTGATCTAGATGTATATCAGGAAATTGCAGCCTGATATAATTGCTTTGCAAGAGCATAATCAGCATATGTATGCTAGTCAAATAGGCCATTTTGCTAATTATTATATCTTCCATGCTGGAGAGCACTCCTTTTCTGGTGTGGCTTTTTTGGTAAAGCACGACCTTCAACCTGTTGTGGCTCTCAATGATTGCCATGGTAGATGGATTATTGTTTAATGCCTTGTTCAAGGGGAAATTTTTGAATTTGCATCGGTTTATGCCCCCCAGTCTTCTCGTGATAGAGCTTTGATCTGGGCTGCCATGCATACTTATCCATGGCGACAACATGCCTTCATTTGTGGTGACTTTAATAATGCCCCTCAATCGGGTGACAACACCTCAGGCCACACTCATGTGTTGGCTTTTGAAACACAAGCATAGTCTGATTTTTTGCTTCAGTTGCGCTTGGTTGATCTCTGGAAGGAATTACAGCCCATGCTTCCGGGTTATACCTTTCAACATAATGCTCAATCTTCTTATCGGGCACGCTTGGACAGATGGTATCAGATTGATCCACAGCATTGTGATGCCTTTACTTGTCAAATTTGGGTTGATCATGCTTTCACACATTCGGATCATGCTCCTCTTTGGTTGAGGCTTTCCTTGCATGAATTTCCCACTGACAGATTGCCTTGCCGAAGGCTTTTGCTGATTAATAATAGTTATCTGGAGCATGCTGACTTTAAAGCCTTGGTCTCTAATGCTATTCAGCCTCTCTCTCATCAGATACGCATTGGTTTGGATTATGCCTGGCAGCTTTTGTTGCTCGGATGCAAGCAGTTATTCGAGATTATGGCAAATCCTATATGCAAGCCACAAGGGAGACTGTAGCACATGTCAGAGTTTGACAGAGCTTGCTCATCTTCGCCCTTTGTCTTCATAGGAAAGCATGCTCTTATGTCAGGCTCAATTCTCTCTTCAATCTAATGATCGCAGAAAGCTTGCTAAATGGGAAACTCGATCCAGACAACATGCATTTTTGGTTAAAGGCTGCTCTTCCAAGCAATTTTTTAAGAGTTTACACTACAACAGACAGGCTGCCAATATCTGTCGGATCCGGATGCTTGATGGTTCTTGGTCAACATCTCGTTCAGAGCTTGCTGATTTATGTGTGCAACACTTCTCCACTCATTTTGGGCATCTGGATACTCTTTCTCCTCGGGTTGTGTTTGCACGTCAGCTTCTTTTGCAGCATATTCATCCAATTTTGTATGATGCTCAGGATTTGGAACTTGAACATCCCTTCACTAAAAGGGAATTGTCTGATGCACTGAGATCCTGTGGCAGATGGAAATCTCCAGGATGGGATGGTCTCACTATTAAATTTTTGAGATCTTCTTAAATTCACCTTGCTGCAAATGGTAAATACAGTATGGCAAAATCAGCAGATGCCTTTGTCATGGAAAAAGGGTCTTCTCAAGCTGATTCCAAAAAAGCAGCTATGTGATTCACTGGGTGATTGGAGGCCAATCACGCTCATGCCAGTCATTTACAAGATCATTGCCAAAATGGTGGTTGATTGGATTAAAGGTTATTTGCGTGATGGGTTGCATCCCTCCCAATATGGCTTTGTTCCACGTTACCATATCACAGATAATATTGCCAATGCTTATATTGGGATTGAATATGCCAAATACACACAGCAGGATGTTCTACTCTTGTAGGTAGATATTGCAAAAGCCTTTGACATAGTTCAATTGGATTTCATCTTGCAAACTATGCGAGCTTTGGGGTTTGGACAAAAAATGAAGTAGGTTATTTACTGGCTTTACAGAGATAGCAATGCGGCTTGCATTATCTCTGGGGATATCTCTGATGAGTGGACTCTTCGTTGTTCGGTCCGTCAGGGATGCCCTCTCAGTGCTTTACTGTATGCCATGGCTACTCATCCTATGCTGTAATATATTGATCATCTTGTGGCTACAGGATCACTTCATGGCTTGGAATCGGATGCTAATCGTAGCATGGTTGCTCAAGCTTATGCCGATGATTCTTTCTTTACCCCAAAGAATACACCCCATGATCTTGGTGCCTTGATACAGGCCCTCTCTATTTATGGTTTGGCAGCTGGTCTTCATGTTAATTTTCAGAAGTCTAAGCTGCTCCCTTTGCATTCCAAAGACTGGCATAGTCTATTATGGCCCGGGGATATCATTCCACCCACTTAGTTTGCTCGTCATCTTGGTTACCCTTTGGGGTGGGAACTCACTCGCCGACAACAAACTGATTGGGTTTTGGCTAAGCTTCGAAAAAACCTTGAGTATTGGAAACTGCCAACCTGGCCTTTGCACGTTCGTCTTCGAATAGTGCATTCCATCCTTGTAGCATATATTCAATTTTACTTGCCATTGATCATGTTCACTAAGGCAAATCTTACATCTTTCATGTCTGTCTTTATGGAACTCTTCTGGCGATCCAAACATGGTAGAAAAAGTCTCAGGCTGCTTTCGATGCATCACATTTTTTCTCCCAAGATGCATGGTGGATTGAGCATCACGGATATTCATGTGCATATTCTTGCCCACAGGGAAAAAATGTTGCTGCAATTTCTGCAAGGTGACCAGCCTTGGGCTCTTATGATTAGGACTCTGGTCACTCATATCAGTATTTCTGCGTTTGGTCATTGGCAACTCGATCACTGGGATTTCTTTTTTGGCTGCACTGATGGCACTTTGCCTGGATGCCCTTTTGTCTCCCGCTTGCTTCTTGACTGGAAGCATGTTCTTTCTCATCTGGAATGGAATGGACGGCAATCTTTGCTCGGGAATTCTTTGAGAGCTGAAAGCATTCACTGGTCGAAAGCCTTTCAGCCTCCCTTGGCTTTACAGGAACCTCGACGTTCTTACTTTATCTCGTTTAAAGGCATCACCTCGGTTGCTGATGTTATAGATGATGCTGGTACTGTGCTCCCCTTTTCTCTAGATTGGGCTCTCATTATCGTCCTTTGTGGTGACAAATTACTTCTATGCTTTCGCCCTTTGTTCCGATTCCTTCTTTGGAACTCCAGGACCGACTGGAAGATTGGACTTTGACTTCTCCAGGGTCCTCTTCTCGTCCTTTGAGGCTATCTCAGATTAGTGTACCTGCATTGTATAAAATCCTTTTGCCTCAACCTTGGGTTTCAGAGAGAGGTGATTCTGTTTGGCCAATGCATCGCCCAGCCAAGTGGTGGAGGAAAAGATTACAACTTTGGGCCTATAAAGTACCGCTTCCGCAACAGTTTTCTTTTGGCGAGTTCTTTTGGGAGTGTTTCCACCTGGACAGCTATTAGCTCATCGACACATTGCTCCTGCACTTTGCCATAGATGTTCTGCTTCTTCGGAGACTGTGCCTCACTTGTTTTGGCATTGTCCGTGCTCTCGTGAGATTTTTGATCTCCTTCGACAGCTTCTGCGAGCGAGATTCCCATCTGTTCCATTTGGGAAGTTCTTCTAGCTATCTGGGTTTCATCCATCCAGACTGGAGTTTCATCTTTTCTTCGTTTGGGTTCGCTACTGGGCACTATGGACTTTATGGACATATAGGAATTGTAAAATCTTTGGTGATCCTACTTTCTCTCTGTTTGGCTTTTTTAGGCGTTCTCTGCAACAATCTTTCTTTGATTGCTTGCAGACCCGCTGCATAGATCATGAGGGGTCTTTTTGGCATATACTGAAATTTTCAGTTGATGTAATTGTAGCACCTTTTTTTTGAGGTTGCTACTCATATAATATAATTAATCAAAGATTTCACCAAAAAAGAGAGAGAGAGAGAGGACCTACAACCCTTGATCCAGCCTTCCCATCAGCTCCCTAGCCTCTTCAGACCAGCCCGTTTGCCTCAGCTACCTCCTGCGCCATATCAGAGTACAAAAAACAGTGTTTTGGGGCATTATTACCTGTCGTACAGCCCGCCATAGCTTTGTATAGGTGTACGGACCTGTACGACCTCTCGCCCTGCTCAGGCTGCTGCTGCCGCTTGATTCCCTGCTCCTGGGTCACTTTTGTGCAAGGTTTTGCTCACGGACTGAATCTATACGCTGGTTCTAAGGGCTCTCTCTTCCCCTTTCTCTCCTATTTGGTTTCTGGGTCCTGTGTACTCTTTCCATCGCTAGAATCTCCCTTCTTTTTCTGAAATATAGTTCATCTTGGAACTTTTACTAGTTTTTTTCTCTTTTTCTTCTACAAAACTTGTGTTTTCTTCTCTCTAAATCCCTAAATCTCTCTTTCCCCTTCTTCTCCTTGCAAATACACTATTTTCTTCTTCTTTGTGGTCTATTTTTTGGGACTTTTTTTTCTCTATTATCACTTTACAGGTACCCCCTTTTTGGGTTCCATCTTCTTCAGAAGACATGGCTGAATACTCTTATGAAAAAACTTTCCAAAAGGATCGATCGGTTCAATGTAAAAAGCAAAAGCAGGCTGAGGGTTAGCATGACCTAGTGCATGATTCTGTTGAAGCACAACTGGTTTATGATGTCATGCATGAAGGATTTGCAGACACAAGGAAAGAGTGGAAAGACTATTCCATCGGTTGGTCTCATGGTTGAAGTGGATGAAATTGTGGATCCAGTTAGAGAATATGCAAAAAATGCAGTTATTTTATTTTTCCCAGGTCGGATGCCACCTGCTGCAGAGGTAGGCAACTGGTTGACCCGCACACTGGCTGGCTTGTTTGTTCGAAAGGTACACTATGCAACCAGAGGTTTTTCTGAGGTCATTATGGTAGATGAGATTCACAGGCAAATGCTTTTGGAACATTCGCCACTCTTTTTTGGGTAGCAAATGGTGCATGTTTTGCCATGGTCTCCCACAAGGGATTTTCAGGCTTTGATCCGACACAGATATCCGGTCTGGGTTGAAGTTGTAGACTTCCCGCAATGCATGGCTTCACTCTTACCTAAAATTGCAGCAACTTTAGGCAAAGTGGTTTGCCCACCACGGCCTAACGATAACTCTTATCGATTTTGCATTCTCTGGGATATTAATAATCCCACACCAGAGTCTTATTCAGTCACGGTGAACAATGTTGACATGGAAAGTGCATTTTATAACTTGAAATGGGGATTGTTTGCAGGTGCTTGCTTTGAATGTAAAAAATTTGGGCACATGGCTTCGCAGTGTCCAATGAGTCAGCATAAAATGCCTCCTGCCACTTTGCATGTTCAGATGCCCAATAAGGATGCTCATGCCTCTATTGGGAATAAAAATAAAGGTAATAGACAATTTTTTGTGAATTAGGATAAAGGCAAAGCTCCAGTGGTTTCAAATGGGACTGCTTCTTCCCCTTCGCTTCCTGCTATTCAACCCTCAGCAAAAGGACCAAAAACTCCAATTGATGGATGGCAAAGTCCAAGAAAAGTTAATTCTATTCAACGACCTTTACCCCCTTGCACTTGGAATGGTGCATCTTCTAGTGGAAACTCTCCAGAGGTTAATTCAAGAATTGGGATCACATGGGCTGCAGTGACAACTTCCCTGAAGAAGAGGTTGCTGCTTTGCTGTCTACTCCTCAGGCGGATGTTTCTTCTCAGGAAAGAGGCCCTGACCCTGAGGTAGAAATGCAGGGTTGAGATCCTGAAGGTTGCTGCTGTACATAGCTGTTTCTCTCCTATAAATATATGTAAATAGGACTGTTCATATTAAATGCTTTACACTTAATGTTCAGGGGATGTGTGACAGTAGGAAATGGAAATTTGTGTGGCTGTTTATCGATATAGTGACATTATAAGAACACAATCAACATGTCTATGCAGGAAAGATAGGTCATTACTATGGCTATGACATCTTCTATGCTGGGGAGCACTCTTTCTCAAGTGTAGTCTTTCTGATTAAGCATGAGCTTCAGCCAGTTATTGCTTTAAATGACAATCAAGGCAGATGGATTATTCTTCAATGCATCATTCAAGGTGAGGTGTTTGAATTTGCTTCTGTCTATGCACCTCAATATTCTCGGCATAGAAGTGCAATTTGGGATGCCATGCAACGATATCCATTGAGATATCATGCCTTTATATGTGGGGATTTCAATAATGCTCTACAATACATCAGGAAATACTCATATGTTAACCCTTGAAAGGCATGCATGGTCTCAATTACTGATGCATCTTGATTTGGTTGATCTTTGGAAGGCATTGCAGCCTTTGTCACCAGGATACACTTTCCAACATAATGCCCTTTCTTCTTATCAGGCACGTCTGGATCGCTGGTATAGTGTAGCTCCGCAACAAAATGACGATTTTACACGCAAAATGTGGATTGACTATGCCTTTTTGCATTCAGCCGTTATGGTTGAGGTTATCTTTTTATAATATGCCAGATGATAGACTGCCTCAAAGGCAACATTTGATTGTCAACAATAGTTATTTGCAGCATGTTGTTTTCAAGGCAATGGTTACTAAAGCATATCAATCTCTGTCTTCTCAGAGCCACTTTGATATTGATAATGCATGGGATTCTTTTGTTTCCAAAATGCAAGTTGTAATTAGAGGTTATGGCAAGTCTTACATGAAGACTCTGAGGGAAACTGTTGCTCATGCCAAATTGACTTGTTAAGACCTCACTGAACTCAATCATCTTCGTCCCTTGTCTTGCATGAGCAAACAACACTATCCCAAGCTAAACATTGTCTTCAAATGAATGATCATAGGAAACTGGCTAAATGGGAGACTAGAGCAAGACAAAGAGCTTTTACAGATTAAGGCTGCTCTTCCAAATAATTTTTTAAAAGCTTGCATTAGAAGAGATTAAAAACAAACATTTGCAGGGTGCTTCTACCTGATGGTTCATGGACTACATCATGGTCACAGCTTGCTTCTGTTTGTGTACATCATTTCTCTCAGCAATTTGGTTCTGCAGATCCTCCCTCGCAACAGGTTTTGTCTGTAAGAATTTACTTTTGCAGCATGTTTCTCCTATTATTTCCACTACTCAAGCTTTGGAATTGGAGGAACCTTTTACTGAGAGGGAATTGTCAGATGCAATTAAATCCTGTGGTAGATGGAAATCTCCAAGATGGGATGGTCTTACAGTTGAGGTTTTTCTAGAATATTGACCTCTTTTGAAGCATACATTGCTGCATATGGTGAATTCTACTTGGCAAAATCAGAAAATGCCAGACACATGGAAGACAGGTCTTGTTAAACTCCTTCCAAAAAAGCAAATTTGTGAATCTTTGGCTGATTGGAGACCTATCACACTTATGCCAGTCATTTACAAATTTACTACCAAAATGATTGTTGATCGGCTAAAAGGCTATTTACATGATGGGTTGCATCCTGCGCAATATGGTTTTGTTCCTCGTAGGCATATCACAAATAACATTGCTAATGCTTATGTTGGAATCGAATATGCCAAATATATGCAACATGATGTTTTGCTATTGCAAGTTGATATTGCCAAAGCTTTTGATACTGTTAAGTGGGACTTTATTTCATCAACTATGCAGGCCTTGGGATTTGGCACAAAAATGCAACAAGTTATCATGCTATATCAAGATAGTAAAGCTGCCTGCATACTTTCAGGGGATCTACAACCTGGACTCTTGGTTGTTCTGTTCGGCAAGGATGTCCCCTCTGTGCTTTACTATTTGCCATAGCCACTCATCCAATGCTTCAATATATGGACCACCTTTTGGACACTGGCATGTTGCACGGATTGAAAATTCCTGGCAACCGTAGCACTATCGCTCAAGCATATGATGATGATTCTTTCTTTACCTCGAAAAATACTCAGAGCGATCTCTCCATGAGGACCAGATGTCCCACTTTAATTCTTAGGCTCTTTCTACATATGGTTTGGCTGCTGCTGGTCTTCATGTTAATTTTTAGAAATCAAAGCTACTGCCGTTGCATGCTAAAGACTGGCATAGTCTTTTGTGGCCTGGGGAAATTGTTCCAACTTCTCAATTGATTCGACATCTTGGCTATCCTCTAGGTTGGGGGCTCACTCGTTCTCAACAAATTGATTAGGTGCTCACAAAGTTGAGGGCAAAACTTGAATGTTGGAAGCTTGCAACTTGGCCATTACATGTTCAATTGCGAATAACGCAATTCATTTTAATAGCATACATACAATTCTATTTGCCTCTCATCATGTTCACTAAGGAAGATCTCATAGGCTTTCTCCTCTCTAGTAGGATCTCTTGCCGGGCGTGTCGGAGCTGAGGATTCTCCAGCATTAGAGGCTGTTGAAGGGTTTCCTTTATGTCTGTTATAATGGAGATTTTCTGGTGTTCAAAAAATGGCAAGAAAAGTCTCAAATTACTCTCTATGCAATGTCTCTGCTCTCCAAAGATGCACGGGGGTCTGAACATTCTCAATATTCAAATGCATATACTTGCTCATAGGGGGGAAATGATGTTGCAGTTTATGCAAGGGGTTCAGCCTTGGACGTTCATGATTTGCTCTCTTTTGTTGCACATTGATACTTCTGCTTTTGGGCATTGGCAACCTACACAATGGGATTTTCTATTTGGCTCTATTCAAGGCAAGATTAAAGGCTACCTGTCTCTTGTTTGCTTCTTGATTGGAAGCACATTTTATCCCACTTGAAATGGCATGGTAAGGATTCTTTGTCAGGAAATTCCTTGAGGGCTGAGAATATTTATTGGTCCAAAGTATTCCACCCTCCTTTGGCTATACAAGAACCCAGGCATTCTTATTTTATATCTTTTAAAGGCATTTCTTCTGTGGCGGATGTACTTCAGGATGATGACACTCTTTTATCTTTTTCTACGACTGCTAGCAAATATGGTTTGGGAGCTCATTATCATCCTTTATGACATGAAATTTTCGAAATGCTTCAACCTTACTTGCTGGTACCTCATTTGGAACTTCAGGATAGGCTCGAAGATTGGACTCTGCATTCTTCTTCCTCTTCAGCCCGTCCTTTGAAGCTCTCACATATCATAGTGCCTTCTCTGTATAAAGTGTAATTACTTCCGGCTTGGATTTCTGATAGAGCAAATTCTGTTTGGCATATGGATCGCCCACTAAAGTGGTGGAGAAAGCGGCTGCGTCTCCTTTGGCATTATAAAGTCCCTCTTCGGCAACAACTTTTCCTTTGGCGAGTCCTACTTGGCATTTTTCCATCTGGGCAATTACTCGCGCATAGACATATTGCTCCGACTGTTTGCCACAGATGTCTACATTCTGCTAAATCTGTGCTTCACATCTTTTGGCACTGTCCACACACTTGTGATTTCCTCACTCTCATTCGATAGGGTCTTCGAGCGAGATTTCCTACTGTTACTTTTGACAGGTTCTTCTAGTTATTTTAAACAGAAAAGTGATATATTCCATTCAAAATGAATCATATAATAGGTGGGAGAGAAAGTACTCTATCCCTAGCCTCGACAATGTGGCAAAAAAAGCCATGGTGGTGGTCTAAAATGCCACGACATCATAAAAGGGGTCAAATGAAAAAATAATGAGCAGTCCCATGTCCTCATGAAGGATAGAAGTCTCCCACGAGCTGCCAAAGGTGCCTGTACACCGCTCCCACTTGACTCCTGAGAGTGAAGATAATCTCCGCCCAAATGGAAGCGAGAGTGTCAGCCTCCGTGCATAAATGGCCCCCAAGGACAAAGAACATCGCGAACACCATATCCGCCATAGAGTAATGCTGGAAATGACCTCCCAAGCTGATCCTACAGGTGAAGTAGGCATGGAATCCTGAGCAGGTACAGGTACCAAAAGTAAATCCTGCGGCTCCATGATGCTGACCTCTGTGGGATCCCGTCTCTGGCGACGCTCTGGCGACGCTGCATGAAGAAACCGTGGTCTCCTGGCTCTGACTCAAAGAAAGCAAAGGCTTCAGATCCTCTCCCCCAAAGGGCAGCACCCCATGTCATGAGAAAGGACTCGGATGTAACATATGAGAACCTGAATATACCTGTCCATACCACTCTAGAGCTGGGGCAGCTCCATAAACAATGCTTACTAGATTCCTCTGCAAGCTGACAACACATACACAAGGAGGGTCTACCCATCTGCTGAAGCCAAGTACCCACAGGTATACCCCTATGTATAGTGAGCCAAAGAAAATAGGAGACTTTCCTGGCTCTATTGATGCCCCAAAAGTGAGTCCAGTAGCTCAGCAAGAGCTCTGCAATAAGTCCCTGTGCGTGCCAATGCTGTGAGGCAGATGGTAGGTGATAAGAGTCTCTCTGCTGAAGCCTGTAACCTGCCCTCGTTGAGTATTGGAAAAAGGAAAGAGGATGGCCGCCTGTCACCGGAGCAAGCCACGTCCACTCACCTGGGTCCCAGTCGAGCTCCGCGAGAGGTCGACCCTGAAAAATCCAAAGTCTCCATCTAGGATCCTCTGAAATGGTCAACCTGGAAGGATATGTGGCCCATTCCTTACCCAAGCAACCAATGACCCTGACCCTTTGCCAAAGGAGCTCCTGTCGATCCAGAGGCTGAGTGGGATATAATCTGTGAGAGGAGTCCGACTCAAAATAAGTAAACGGTGCCGTTCCTAAACGAACTCCAATGCATAGCCCAACCTCACTAAAACAACCTTACCAAGTAGAGATGGGATGAACATAGGCTGGATCTGTAAGCATATTCCTCCACTCTTGAGGAATAGCTCTCATGATCAGTAATCTGGTAGCAAATCTGTCCAAGTGGCCCGTGTCTCTCTCTGATCTCCTCCTCTGACATCTCCACATCTCCCCTGAACCAATCTCCGACTGTCACAACCCCCTAAGCATGCCATCTGGCCAAGGGAGTCCTAAGTTCTATACCAGGGGAAGATCCCTGATACCGAACCAAGGGGTTATGATAAAGTGGCTGTCGAGCAATTTCCTCTCCGGAGGAGGGAACTGCTCTGATGAGGTGCTGTCGAAAATGATCCCAAATCTGAATAAGCCTTTTCACAAGTGGTGAGGAAGGCTGAGAATGCTGGTCCATCAGGAAGATCCAACTGACTCTACCTACCCACTAGCCTGCCGCTCTAGGGGTGCACTGGTGAATCCCATGCCGTAAGAATTGCTTCCACGGCTGATCTCCTGGAGTCAAACCTCTAACAAGAAGTTTGACTAAAAGGGCTCTGCTCTGCATCTCAGGATCAAGAACCCCGAGTCCTCCCTACGAGAAGGGTAAAGTGATAGTATCCCATGAAACCCTGGCCCTAGTGTCCTCAGAATCGTCGCCACCACTCCACAGAAAGTTCCGGAGCAATCTCCTCACCTGACGGATCAAGTCAGCATGAAAGCACCAACATGACGCAATGTACCACATATAGTAGAACCTGGTTGAGTACCAGTGCTCTTCCGGCCAAAGAGAGTCTAGCCGTACTCCAATAGGCTAGCTTTCTCCGGGTACTCTCAAGAACTGGAGGAAACTGTTGCGTCGGGGACACCTCAATGCCAACCTAGAAGCCTAGATATCTCGTGGAGATGTCTCTGGGAATCCATACAAAGCCTCTGTCTCCTCCCCATGCTGGGGTATCCTTCTGAGCTCCAGTCCATATGCCTTTTGATTTGTTCCAATTGACAAGTCCCCCTAAGGCTAGGCAGAACTTGTCAATTGAATCTGTAGCAGTAGCGAGACTAAACACATCTCCTCTGACTGTCAGTGTCGTCTCGTCGACAAACTCAGTGTCCAGAAGCTCCTGCTCTTGCCAGATAGGTAGATGGAGGCCCAAAGTGCCATGACTGGTAGCCTGCATAAAGTATCCCATAGCCTCCACTACGAAAAGGAAAAGGTAAGGTGCAAGCGAGCATCCCTGTCATACCGATCTGGATAGCTGAAAAGCCGGTCCTCTGCCTCCACAGACCCCCATCCTGCTAGAAGAGTGGGAGTAAAGTGAGGAGACCCAGGAAATCCATCTATCACTGAAGCCTAGCCTCCTCATAGTGCCCTCTAAGAAACCCCCGTCCACCCTATCATAAGCCTTCTCAAAATCGAGGAGAAGAACTGCAATCTCCTGCTGACTCTCCTTCGCCCAATGAGTGGCCTCCCAAAAAGTAAAGATGTTATCCAAGATACTCCGATCTTGGACAAATCCTGTCTGAGTAGCTCTGATGATATCTGGCAGCATAGGCTTTAGGCGAAGAGCCAAGGTCTTCGCTAGGATCTTATAGGCTATCCCTGGAAGTGTAATGGGTCTCCAATTACGTAGGACTGTCTTGTCTCCCCCTTTCGGGATGAGACAAATCATACCTGTGCATAATGTCTCGCCCAAAGATCCTGTATCGAGAGCCTCTGAAAAGGCAGAGTAGATGAGGCCCAATCGTATCCCAAAGAGCTCTAAAAAGAAGTGGCGACAAACCGTCCTCAGATCGGAACACAAGAGCGGAGGTATCCAGACTTCAGAGATTGATTCAGAGTTTTCCTCGTTCTCTTTTCCTCAGAGGGCAGCTTTCAGAGGCTCAGGAGAGACTAGAGGAGATTCAGGGAAGGAGGGCGCAGTTCAGGTTTTACTCCTAGCAGACTTTCTGGATTCAGAAGGGGGATAGATGCTCTAGAGAGTTCTTCAGGGTAGTGGGTCAGAGATACTCTTCGGACAGTCTTCGTAGACTTGTGGATGAGGCCGGGGCTCTTCAGACGGACCCTCACCGTCTTGTTGAGATCACTTCTGATTTTTATTCCACTCTTTACACCACTGATCCAGTCACTGAGGAGATGATCAGAGCCAGAGAGGAGATTTGGAGCCATATCCCCCTGATGGTCTCAGACAGGATGAGTCATGTTTTGGATAGCCCACTATCACTCCTGGAGATCACGGATGCGTCCCCTCTACCCACATCAACCAGCCCTGATCCACAGGAGTGTCCTCTGACAACCAAGCCTCTCTCAACCGTTCCACGAACTCTGTGTCCTAAAAAACAAAATCCGGAACTCTCACTAAGCCAGTGCTCTCCAATCGAGAGGTAGGAAGAATCTGTAAAAGGACTGGAGCATGGTCAGATAAAACATAACCCGGGCAGATCCCAATCTGTCCTCCTTTGGCCTGGCCCCAGTGGCCAATATAAAACTTGTCAAGTCTGACCAAAGAAAGAGAGCCATGGAAAATCTCGGACCAAGAGAACTGAAGACTGTCAGCCAAGTGACGAAAGTCATCCAATCGAGCTGCATCATGAAGTCCAGCATGCAAAACAAAACTATCCCACTCCACTCTCTCCCTATCAGAAAGGCCACCCTCTGTCTGACCCGCCTTGTCTTCAGAGAATTCAACCATGTTGAAATCTCCTCCAACAATCCAGGTGTCTGCCTGAGTCAGGGACTCTCTGAGCTGTCTCCAAAAATCTTTCCTGGCAACACCTTTCCTGCAAATATTCGTAGGTGGGAACCATAAAAAGGAGAGAGCACCATCTGGCAAAGTCCCTTTTACCTCAGCTGCCACCATTTACATCATCCATCTGGATGTATGTGTCCTATGGAACTTGAAATATAAGGTGACTACGCTTAGGAAGATGTTCCAAATAGAGAGCTGAATCTTGGACAAACTCAATAGGAAATGGAGGCAACAGCAGATACAAGGTGCAGACAGGATGCATTTGTTGTGCGGAATTCCACAGAAGCATGTCTTGTAAAGAGCTAATATACTTTTATATTTTCCCATTGATAGCTTAGTCTATCCCTTTAACCTAGCTAGGGATGCATATGTAGTATAAAGGGGGTAGAGAAGTATGGTTACTCTATAAAGTGGGCACTTTGCTAGAGGTTTTTCCCAATGTACAAAATCCAGAAGGAGGCACAGAGCATGTCGACATGATCTGTATACAAGGTAAGTTTCGGAATATGGAAAGATTATGGTGCAAGCAGGGTGCTTGCCATTTATATATGTAACACTTTATTGCAAATAGCGCGACAAAATATCTGGCCCTTAAAGAATGCAGAAATGGACTGAAAGAACATCTGAAAGCTGCTGTTGGTTATACGCAAACAAGATCAGCTCAATTTTTGGGATTTTTAAATGTCTAACCATATCAATCTCCCTCATTGATGTGTAATTCTGAGATCCTACAAAATAACTTCAATACAACGTGAAACTCAGTGTACTGAGTGATATAGGTCTCATGCACTGGAAACAACATTAGGACAATACAAGTAACCTCACAACTGGAATAATTCTGGATGCACGCTATTTCAGAAAGTTCAACTTTTCCTGAAGAAGTTGTTTCCTGTGTGTTTGTAAGACCATTTCAGCTTTCGTCTCTTCATGCTTTCTCTTATAGGTAGTTAGTTTTTCACGGACATACTGTGCTCGTGCTTCTATTTCATCTTTTGAACTGCTCCTGTCCTGCATTTCATGCTTCTTACTCCGCAGAGAATGGCCGATCTGTAAGCGTCGAATATCCTCCATGGCATGCGGTGAAGAATTTCCAGACATCTTCTGGGTTTTTGACAGTACTGGAAATGATATCATTGCTTCTTCCCTGGTATGGTAATTTAGCATTAGTCAATCTCAGCATCATCATCATCACACTTGCCTGCGCCTATTCAAGAATGAGATTTGGCATCAGAAAGGAAATCAAAAGGAGACACCTGCTTCCAAAGTCTTCACACCCATGTCCACGAATTAATCCGCCATCCAGAGAAATTCCCCCAGAAGTCAAACTACTTTTAGCTGCGAGGAGATTCTTGAGTGTATCATAAACCTGCAGTTCTTTGAACAAATTATAAAATACAGATGCTCGAAGATCCAAGTTTTCTTGGTTCATATATAACAAATTTACTGCATATCCCAAAAATCCATCTGGAGATGCACCATTTCTGAGCCGCGGTGCATGAATTTTCAACAACTTTTGCGAATGATTGCTTTCATGGCTATCAGCAAGGGACCTGGAGGTGCGTCTTAGAATTAGGAGTTACCAAGAAGGTAAAATATATCGATTCTAAAAATCATTCAGAGCTAAACAGGCAAAAGATGAAACAACAGAGTTAAAAGATGCTTAACCACGGTTAGACTGACCTCATATCTTGGAGAATGTACAATCGCAATCTACCATGCATGCTTTTCTTTCGACCTTGCACAAATTTATATAGACCCCAATGTTCATCTACTTTCCCATAACATTCATTATATCTTACAACGAGATCTGCTGCTTGCTGCGTTTTACATACAATTGCAAGCATGTTCTCCTGGCCGATGAATTCTGCTAGAGCCCTGTTTTTAAAAATGTAGAGCTTTTTCAGAGACAAGGGCAAAAAAGGTAACCCTTCAAATGCCAATTTTCTATAATCATTGCTAAAAGTTTCTTACTTGCTTAATAATTGATTCTCAACAAATGCAAGTAGTGATACCACACCAAGTATTTCGTCAACACCAGGTTTGCCTGTCTCACGAGAGAGGAACTTTCCAGGACATTGAGCTTCCATGAAAAATCTAGCAGGATGATTCGCCAGTTTCATGATTCTTTCAGCCACATGTTCTGTGGTAAAATCACTTTGCTCCGAGCTAGTCGTGACATTGTTCATGTCCGGCTTGTTTGGATGTGTATTTTGTGCCGCTTGTTCAAGAACTTTTATTTCTTCTGTTTTCCATTTCCAGCCCCACATAATCAGCATCTCTCTCTCTCTCTCTCTCTCTCTCTCTCTCTCTCTCTCTCTCTGTGTCTCCCCCCCCCCGCCCCCCTTCCATGTTGACCAGACCAAAGGCATGGCCAACGGGTGTGAGCGGCACTTGTCCGATGCAGGACCACAGTTAGGAAACCATAGCAGACCACGCATGCGTACACTTTTTTTTGGGTGAAAATTTTGATGTTTATATTACAGAGTAACTATCCCAAAATTGGATGTGGCAAAATACATCAAGAGAAGATCTCAGTATATGACAAGTATACATCAGAGTCTATATAATGAGTTTGCAGACAATCGTAGAGAGATTGCTACAAAAAAAGAGAAAGTAGGATCACCAAAGACTATGATTTCTTTTTTTTTTCCCAAAAAAATCACTTTATTAAGTATGATTGAAAACTGCAAGAGCAAGCTCTAATGCGGGAGTACAACATGCCATGCATGAGAAGAAAATAAACAGCTCAAAAAGAGCTAACAAAAATCCAAGGTGGAGGCTGAAAATGCCACCTCAACCTTGAAGAAGATTTAGAGAAGAACAGAGATCCTCTCCTAACTCTGAAGAAGGTAGCCCTCCTGGCAGTAGCTGCTCTGGAGGATCCCTGCATGCTCGACCACATGGCCATTAGAGTATGTATAGTATTAGTCCATATACTGGCCATAGATTGGAAGGGATGAACCTGTACATATGGCCCTCCATCGCCTCCGTACATCTGGCCCTCCATATATGCCATGCTGTAATGTCTACCAAGGCCGCAGGAGCAGCTCTGGAAGGAGTGAAAGAAACATCCTGAAGGGAACATGAGTCCACAGAGTGTCATCGTACAATGAAGGCTGAATCTGAGTTGTGTCCCTCGAAAGTAGATCACCGAAAACTCTATGATTTATGTCTTCCATAGAGTCCAGAATGCCCGGTAATGAACCCAAGTGAAAAATAAATCACGCACACACACATACACGCAAACGTGCGTGCGCACTTTTTTTTTTTGGGTAGAATCATTTCATGTACATTCATAGCTGTCCCAAAGCGGAACATCTATTACTCAAATACTAGAAGCATTGATAAAAACCTTCCAAGTGGGCCGGAGGAAGGTCTCCAAGGAAATGTGCATCTTGGAGAGACCTAAGCAAGGATGGATGAATACATGAAGAGAACAATGCCCATTCAGTTGAATGCTATGGGCATGATATATGGACCAAAGAGCCCAAAAGCGGCACCATGAAAAGAATTATCATAGTTTGGTCTAGAAGCATATCGACCGACACCAGAACTGTCTGCCAAAAGTAATCCCATGAAAACAAGCACGAAGATTTGTCCTCAGCCGGAAAAGAAAATCTCGAGCAGTAGGACAGTTCCAAAAGAGATGGAGCACAGTCTCCCTTGGTTGTGAACAAGTGGGGCAGACTGAGGAAGTAATATGCCGAGCAGACAATAATGAAGCCATTGGTAAAGCCTCGACCAAACAGTGCCAGAAGAAGACCCGTTGTTTGAGAGGAAACTTGCTATTCCAAATGCGACGAAGACAAGACTTACACCAAGAAAGAGGCTTGTGAAGATGCCAAAAGAGTTTCCCATGTTGTCTGAGCAGAGAGATCTGCAAATAAAAATCATGTATATAACCCAGAGAGTCCTGCTCAAACTTCCAATCTAATAGAGGAACAGCGGTAAACGGATGGGGGATAGGCTGAAAAGGCTATAGCATAGTAGTAAGATTGCGTCAAATAGATTTGTGATGCATACCTAGAAATTACTGTCTCCTAGCCTTAGAAAAAGAAAGAGTGCAGCCCTGATCTAAGTAACAAAGGGCGTAAATTGATCTCGATTGCTAGTTTTGTTCTATATTTTCTTGCATCCTCATAAAGTTTCCATGGAAACTACTGAACAAGATTTCTATGATTAGTGAGCTAACAAGCTCAACCAATATGTATTGCGAGCGTGCATCCATCATCGTCATCTGATATGATTACAAAGATATCCAATAGAAAAGAACATATCAGTGCATCTTCTTCATCATACTCCTCTTCAATGCCAACTTTTTGCCTTTTGTTGATTGTGCTACTCTTCAATTTGGTCATGGTAGTTGAGCTCTTTTTTGGGTCCTCTTCAAGGTATATATGTGGCTACCACCTTGCTTGATCACAGAGCACAGTATGCCTTCCATGCACGGGAGTCCTTTTGGATACAGATGGGAGGGAGAGTCAATAAACACTTTTTCTCTACACTTGGCCCCAGACATAGTAGAGAGAGTGTCAGGCAGCTTTTTGAGTCTGACGGCGTTTTGCTAACTGGAGAAAGCTTTGGCCAATGATTCCCTCTACAGAATTTTACCTTTCAGGAGTTTGCTCTAATTCCAACTTACACGGACCTGCAAAACAAGCACAACAGAAACAACCATAGAAACAATGTAGATGGGTGGTGCAGGCTAGCTCACCACCCAACCATGACATCCGCGAGAAAAAGACTTGAGAAATCGGGTCGTTCTGTCCGAGACATGAGCTGAGGTGCACATCTCCCAACCGGTTTCCACCTAGCCTGGCGTCCCATACCACCAGGTGGCGCCCAAGGGCCTTGGAATTGCTACTGGGCCTTGGGCTATGCTAGTATGCAAGCATGCATTGACCAACACAGAATTCAAGACTGCTTGCTGTTTTTGGGATCTTTCGCAGCCAGACATCCTCAAAATCAGCTCCATTTGCTGATTTACAGCACTTTTTTCCAGTTGCCTATCTTCAAGAGCTCCATCTGGGCTGGGCGACCTCATTCTGGGCACTTTTGCTGCTGATTTTGTCAGTTTCCAGCCCCTACATCAGCTCAAACTGCTTCTTGGAGCATCATGTGCCTGGACAACTTCAGATCTTGCATTTCCTTGCTGTTTGTCATCAGTTTCCAGCCTATTTTCAGTTCACATTTCTCCAGGAGGACATCTCGGCTGGGCGACCTCATTCCTGGTAGTTTTGTTGCTGATTTTGGACTGTTTCAGCTCCCAAAATCTGGTCGACTTCTTTCTGGAGTCATCTTGAAGCTATTTTGGATTGGGAGATCACTTTTCTTGTGATATTTTACATGCAGCAGACAAAAATCAGAATTGGGGGCAAGTTATTGGATGCATATTGAGCCAAAGGTTGGCTAACAGTGAATGCTATCATTGGATGCCTTTTAAGCAAACATTTGCTTCAGATTTTATACCTTTGGTTGATGCTTATCGAGCCTTTGTTGGGCTGAAAGTTGAGAATACTTACAGAGCAGATACTATTGCCCATTTTGCCTTGTGATTCCGGAAGGGAATTGTGCTTTGTGACAACACCTTTGGGGCAGATTTGCTATCTATATTTGCATTTTATTTTCAGGTTACTTGTGAAGTGCAATCATGTCTCTTTCTGAGAAATTTGGCACCCTGACTGAAGCGGATAAGTTGGATGGATCAAACTATGCCTTGTGGTCTTTTATGCTGAGGAATATTTTGGTTGGAAAAGGCCTTTGGGATATTGTTAGTGGAGATGAAATTAGGCCTGTGACTGCTCCTGGTACTCCTAGCAGTCAAGGTTCTATTGCTAGCTCATCTCATCCTCTTTCTCAGGAGCAAAAGAAGTTTGACCGTCGCAATGCTCAAGCACTTTCTTTGATTTCCTTGTCAGTGAAGAGGCACATCATGAAGACTATCAAGTCTTGTACTTCTTCTAAGGATGCTTAGGACAAGTTGTCCCGTATGCATAATGTTAAGAATATGGCCAGGGTGATTGCACTCAACAATCAGCTTAAGGATCTGAAAATGACTGATGGTCAAACCATCACAGAGCATGTAGCAAAAATTACAGATTTGCGAGATCAGCTTGCAAATGTTGATGAGGAGATTGAAGAGAAGAGATTGGTCTCTATCACTCTTAATAGTCTTGCTCCTTTATATAGTACATTTGCTACATCATTGAGCATCACTCTCAGGGATGCATCTATTTCTTTTGAAGAATTGGTTGGTTTGTTATTGCAGGAAGAAGAAAGAGCTCATAATTTTTCTCGTAGCTCTCATGGCAGTGAGCAAGCTCTAGCCACTGGGAAGAGGGAAAATTTTCAGAAATATAAGCCTAAAAACAACCAGCCACAAGGGGCAAATAATAGTACCAATAATGCCGGATCAAGCAAAGATGCTAAGGTGAAAAAGGGCAGATGCAATTACTGCAAGAAGCCACGCCATTACATTGTAGAATGTCAGAAACGCATTGCAAATGAGAAGAAGAGGCAAGGCAACTCAAACAGTAATTTTGTAACTCATACTGAGAACAATGCATTTGACTCACATGCACACTTTGCTTAGGATGATCAGGATTTTGTATTTGCAGCCACACTCTCTGAGATATCTTCCAGGGGGGGATTGTGATTGTGATCATGCTATTGCTCATAGCAATAATGATGATGCCTATTCACTTAATGTGAATGAGAATTGGTATTTGGATAGCGGTGCTTCACAGCATATGATTCCTCATAAGGAGTGGTTTGAGAGCATCAAACCTGTGTATGGGCGGCAGGTTACTTGTGCTAATGATGCTTCTCAAGACATCACAGGAGTGGGACATATTCCCATTAAGCTTGATAATGGCAAAGTCAAGTATCTTCGTGATGTTTGGTATGTTCCAGAGTTGCGACGAGGTGAGGTACTCAGGCGGGAGGTTGGTATCCGCCAGCAGTTGGCAACCTTGCAAAGGGAGGAGCAGAGGCGACCATCAGATGCTTGGATACAGGAGCGCCTTGCTGCGGCAAGGGCTCACTTGCAGACATTGCTTGATCAGAGAGCAGAGTATGCCTTCCATGCACGGGAGTCATTTTGGATACAGATGGGAGGGAGAGTCAATAAACACTTTTTCTCTACACTTGGTCCCAGACATAGTAGAGAGAGTGTCAGGCAGCTTATTGACTCTGACGGCGTTTGCAGTCTCATCCGAGTACCGTCTTGCACTTAGCGACAGCTTTCTATGCCTCCCTCCTTTCCGCAGATCCTGACACACAGCCAGAGATGTGGCTAGAGAGGAAGTTTGGCAGAGTTTACTTGTGTTGGTCTCACCAGAGATGATATGCTTACTTGATGCACGCTTTACCAACATAGAATTCAAGTCTGCCCTCTCCGCCCTTCATAAGGGGAAATGCCCTGATTCCAATGGTATTACTCCTTTCTTTATAGCCTTTTGGGATATGATAGGTGATCCTATTACTTCAGCCCTGCAGGGCATTTGGGACTCAGGTGAGATGCCTGACTCACTAACCAAGGGACTCATACACCTTATCCCGAAAGGTGGCAACAGGAATTTTGTATCCCATTGGAGACCCATCACTCTGTTGGGCACTTCATACAAAATCCTTGCCAAGGCGATCAGCATCCGATTGCAGCCCCTTCTTCCAAACCTCATCCATGATACTCAGACAGGCTTTGTGCATGGCAGGAGCATATTTGACAATATCTTTTCCTTTTGGGAAGCCACTGAGTG
Source organism: Dipteris shenzhenensis (assembly GCF_047967505.1). Classification (NCBI taxonomy): domain Eukaryota; kingdom Viridiplantae; phylum Streptophyta; class Polypodiopsida; order Gleicheniales; family Dipteridaceae; genus Dipteris; species Dipteris shenzhenensis. The sequence goes on along the minus strand of NC_141619.1, from coordinate 6,562,079 downwards.
GGCTATGCAGAGCGGGCAGAGGTTGGCAGTTCTACTCCTAGACTTTGAGAAAGCCTATGACAGAGAAGATTGGGGCTTTCTTGGGGGCACTCTTCTACGTTTTGGTTTTTCAAATGCATGGATTAGAGGGGTGGCCTCCTTTATAGGTAAGGGGTGACACATTTCAGATTTCCAGATCAGTTCGTCAGGGATGCCCTTTAGCCCCCTTCCTCTTTCTTTTTGTGGCAGAAGCTATGAGTATCTTCCTTAGATCTCAGGCTGAGCTTTTTGGGTTGAGATTACCCTTGAGACAGGAGCAGGAGCTTCTTGACTATGAGTTGGCTGATGACACTGCTATTTTTATTGAGGCCTCTTCGCAGTCACTTGATTCTTTCAGGACAGCCTTGAATATTTTTTGCTCAGCTGCAGGGGCACACATTAACTGGCATAAATCCTTCGGCTTTTGGATCAGTGATGAGGAAACTCTAGACTAGGGAGCTGACCTTGGCTTTTCCTAGATTCAGAGGGGTGTTCCTGTCAGATATCTGGGATGCCAGGTAGGGTTGGGCATCTCTCCAGCACAGCAGTTTGCCCCAGTACTAGAAAATATAAGGAAAAAACTACTTTTTTGGAGCTCAGCCCAACTCGACCTTGCCTCTAGAGTTGTGGTAGTGAACCAGGTTCTTTTGGCCATTGCCTGGTTTGTGTGTTCTTGCTGGTGCCGGTGTACTCAGCTCATTAGACCAGTCAGGAATTTTTAATGGAGTGGACTTGATGGCACAACAGATGTTGCAGCGAGGGTGGCCTGGGAGACCATTATTCTCCCTACATCTAAAGGGGGCCTTAACATCATTGACCCGGATTTGCAGTGCAGGGCATTGCTTTGTAAGGTGGTGGTGAGGGGGCTCATGCATGGGCAGGAACCTTGGAAGGATTTCTTTTTTGGACGCATTCAGGCTTGCACACCAGCCTCGGGAGATGATTGGGTGGACAGCCCAAGATGGATTTTTACTTCAGCCCCTCTCAGATCTCCTGCCTCTCCTCTCATGTCTGCCATCCTAAAAGCTTGGGGGAGCTTCAAGAACACTCTTTGAAGGGTTCCGCCCTCTACACTAGAAGAGATTGATAGGCAGCCGGTTATTTGGAATGATAGTATACTTGATGAGCATGGCAGACCATTGGGCACTTCCCATTACATGCAGTGGTCTAGATGCGAGAGAGGCCCCGCCTACACAGTAGGTACTTGGAAGGCATATATCAGGCTACCTGAGAATCAGAGACTGCAGTCCGTGAGTCACCTCAGAGGGGTAGCACGCAGGGTTCAGCAGATAGATGCAGCCATCCCGGTGGAATGGGTAGTTGAGTTGCCTATTACTTCCACACTTGGATGGGAGCTTTTTCGAGGACAGTAGTTCCTCTACAGGTGATCGCTCTTCGAGGTCTCGGAGAAGATGCACTTGTCTTTGACATTGGGGATGGAGGTATACTCTCTAGATCCACGGATGATATTCTTCTAGAGGTTGCCTTTCAACCTATCAGGATTGCTGGTTTTGTGGACCATGGAGCGGGCTTGGAGTGGTGCTTAGACCCCGACCCTCTGCTTTTAGCCTTGGGATCTTGGAGGTTGTGGTTGTATGATGGTGCACCTATCAAGTGCTTGAAGTGGGACCCAGGAGAGTGGGAGTGGATAGATCATGGGCACCGAGAGAGGGGAATTTCCTTTTTTCGTTTCACGGTTGGTAATGCCAGGAGATTTCAGCTGAACAGTAGGGGTTGGGTTCCCTCCAGAGCCCCCCCATTGGGACAGCTTCTTCATCACTGCAGATTTGCGTAGGAATTTTTGGAGGAGGCTCTGGAAATCCCTCAGAAATAGAAAGATCACTCTTTTCTTTTGGCTTTCTATTCATGGAGGGATTGCAGTGAACCTATGGAGATCACATTTTGGGGCTGATCCCACTTGCCCTCGTTGTCATTCTGCAGAGGAGTCAGTGCGACATTGCCTTTGGGACTGCAGTCAGGCGAGGACTATTTGGAAAGGGGTTGCGAGGATACTCAGCATTTTTCATACTTCCCCTTTCTTCATGACTTGGGGCTCGGTCACATGGTTATCCCTTACTGGGCCCCGGGTGTTTTATGAGGGTGAGCCTTCTTCTTGGGCACTCTCGGTCCGCCGGTAGGTGATAGAGCCCTGCTCTCTTTGGGATGTACTACTTACTCCCTTCAGGGCTTCTCATGCTTCAGTGGACACCTCTTGGGAGATCTTGGCTAGCATTTCCTCTTGGCACATTTGGAGAGCCAGATGTACAGAAACCTTGGATGGCACCCATATACACCCTTCACAGGTGTTCACGGGTATTTGGACTGACACGGTTCACACTCTGATAGCCATTTGGGCTAGCATGCAGGGCCCTTCACGGGCAGCCTCTTCTAGAAGGACTGTTTTTCTTCGAGTTTGGAAGGGTTCTCCCTTTTTCTCGGAGGTTTCTACTGGATTGAGATGGCACTATCAGCCCCAATTCTTTCTTTTTGGCTCTTGAGCTTTTCATGCATTGCATGGTGTATCCCGTATGGAGCTTGCTCTAACAGTTTTCTTTAATACTTAATAGAAGTCTCTTTTTGGGGGAAAAAAAAAAAGGATGGATCAATCAGAGCAACACATATACTGCAGCTTGTGCATAGTGATGTATGTGAGGTGAATGCGTGGTCACATCGTGGTGCCAAGTATTATGTGTATTTTATTGATGATCTCCAGATTTACATGGATCTTTCTCATGAAAGAGAAATATGAGGTGTTTCATTTGTTTCAGGAGTTCAAAGCACTTTTTGAGAACCAGACTAATGCCAAGATCAAAACACTCAGGACAGATAGAGGAGGGGAGTACATGTCTCATGCCTATAAGAATTATCTGGCTCATCATGGGATTCATCATCAGAAGACATGCCCCTACACACCAGCTCAAAATAATGTTGCTGAAAGAAAGAATAGAACTCTCATGGAGATGACCACATGCATGCTGAGCTACAAAAAGATGCCTAAAGTATTTTGGGGTGAGGCTGTAGTTATAGCCACATACATCCAAAATAGATGTCCAACTAAAGCATTGGTGAATCGGACTCCGTTTAGAGGCATTCTATGGATATAAGCCAAAGGTTAGCACTTCAGAATTTTTGGATCAGTGGCATATGCATTAGTACCAGATCAACACAGATTCAAGCTTGATGATAAGGGAATCAAATGCATATTTGTGGGTTATAGTACTGAAAGCAAGGGCTATAGGCTTTACAATCCTGAAACACGAAAAATTATCATAAGCAAAGATGTTGCTTTCAATGAAAATGATTGCTTTATGCCTAATGATTTACATATGCCCATTGAGGACACTACACCTTTGGATATTGTTCATTTTGAGTTAGAAGATATGCCATCACATGTGTCTAACACACCAAGTTCTTCCTCCACTACATTTGGAGAAATTCCCCATGCTGATGAAGGTAGCACTTCTGAAATTTCAGTTCAGAAATCAGTCAATGAAAATCAGCCTATTGTCTATGAAAGGAGGAGGCTAAAATTTGCAGATCAGTCTCAGCCTGCTGCAGCTAGTCAGCCCCTTCCTAGATGGGCTCGGGCTACCATTCAAGATGCACAAAATCAGCCTGTGTTGGGGAGAACAAGGTCTAGTACAACGCAAGCACAAAATCAGGTCAATTATGCCTTGATGAGCACAATTATGGAAGCTGAAATTGAACCTCAGTGTTTTGAGGATGCTCAGGGACACCCATTATGGGAAGATGCTATGAAATCTGAAATTCAGTCCATTGAAAAGAATGCCACTTGGGAATTGGTTGATCTCCCTGTTGGGAAGAATGTAGTTGGCACCAAGTGGATTTATATGTTGAAATATCATTCTGATGGCACAGTTGAGAAACATAAAGCCTGTTTAGTTGCCAAGGGGTATAGTCGGGAGAAGGAATTGACACTGAGGAGACTTTTGCTCCTGTAGCCAAGATGACAACCATTCGTACTGTCATTTCTCTTACTACAAGTTACGGTTGGCCTGTTTATCAGATGGATGTGAAGGCAGCCTTCTTGAATGGAGACCTAAAGGAAGAGGTCTATGTGCAGCAGCCCCAAGGTTTTGTGGTTAAGGGATAGGAACAAAAGGTATGCAAGCTTCGCACAGCTTTATATGGGCTGAAACAAGCACCTCGGGCTTGGTATCATAAAATCCATCAGTTCTTGTTATCACAGGGCTTTGTTAGCACTCATACTGAGCCAAATCTCTATGTGCTTCAAGAAAAATCAGAAATCATCATTCTTATTCTTTATGTGGATGATATCATGCTTACTGGCAGTGATGAGGGAAATATTGCATCAGTAAAATCAGCTTTGTCTCGGTCATTTGATATAACAGACTTGGGTTTACTGCACTATTGTTTGGGCATTGAGTTTTAGCAAACTCAGGATGGTATTTTCATGTCCCAAACTAAGTATGCCAGGAGTATATTACAGAGATTTCACATGGAGAATAGTAAGCCTGCAGGTACACCTCTTGAGAAGGTTCTCAAACTGTCTAAGTATGATAAGGCTAAAAAGTTTGATGGCACTTTGTACAGACAGTTGGTGGGGAGTCTTATCTATTTGTGTTCGCTTATGCTGCAGGAGTATTGAGTCAGTTTATGCATTGTCCCACTATCACTTATTGGAATGCCCCCAAGCGTGTTCTCAGATATGTGCATGGCACTATTACTCTTGGGATGCATTATACCAATGCTTGTGATCTTGATCTATGTGGCTTCATAGATTCTGATTAGTCAGGGGACATTGATGATAGAAAATCTATTTCTGGCTACTGTTTCTCTTTAGGTTCTGCATGCATATCTTGGTTAAGTAAGAAGTAGGCTAGGCCTGGTCTCTCTTTCTTCTAGTGAAGCGGAGTATAAGGCAACAAATGCAGCTACTACAGAATCCATATGGCTAAGGAAGCTACTTTATGACTTGCATCATTCACAAGATGATCAGGCCACCTCTATCTTGTGTGACAGTCACAGTTGCATGAAGATCGGTAACAATCTTGTTTTTCATGCTCGCATGAAACATGTGGAAAATCACTATCACTTTATATGGGATTGTATAGTAGATGGCATCATTAGCCTCATCTATTGTCCATCTGAGGACAATGTAGCAGATATCTTCACTAAGAGCCTGTCAGCAAAAGTGTTTGTACGTCATCGAACATGCTTGGGAATCAGAGACATTACAACAATGTCAAGGGGGGTTGTAAAATGACATTGTTTTTCTTGTAATACTCCCATAGGTTGCTACATCCTATTGGATGAATTTGTGCAACCATGGTACTTTAGATACCCTAGGTACTTCTGAGGAGTTCCCAGAGTACTTAGCCATACCATTGAGGAGGGATTTGATAGAACATACAATGGTATGGTATTGTAGGCTAGACTTGGTCTAAGTTATTCTAGTCTAGGGTTTTCACTTTATACTTGGGTTTCATATATATCTGAAGTCTTATACTTCTATTGTTGAACTATTCAGTGGAGCTTTGTGTGTGGACTACACTCTCGTGTTCTTTATCCACTTCGTGTCTCCCCACAGTTCCAACATAAAGAAAGTTTGTAGACAATATTTGTCCCAAAATCGAGCTGGTGTAGGGCAAAGCTGATACCCAAGGAGATGGTACACAATCATGGTTATAAGCATGGGATTGCCGATCTTGTTGGAGTGTGCGTGGCATACTTACTAATGAACACATTAAAAGCTAAAGACCTGCAAGATAAGAGTGCTTGGAAGATTCTGAGCTTAGAGGAGGCACTCACTTCTTGGGAACGTACGCCCCTGTTGCCTTCAGTTGAGAACTTCATAGCTCGGCAAGCGCCACATTCTTCTCTTTCCTACACTTCTGTAATATCCGTGAACTGTACACACGCTTGGATTTCTTTTCTGGGGTAAGTTGAATTTCCATCTTCAAGCTGTTCAACAACTCTACTACTTCTTAATTGCCATGATTGTCCATTTTGATTACCTCATAAGCATGCAACTTAAAGATGGTAAGAAAATGAGAGCCTTTGTAGTTATGGGGGTGTATGTAGACATGCATTAGATGCTTTGTTTGGAAATATAATGTATAAATTTCTTTTGAGTTAACTTAATTGAAGGCTAAGCCTTTTCCTTTAATACTCCATCAAGATCGGCTTTAAAGTGATGAGCCAAGGGAAATACCCAATTGATGCAGGAAATACGCCTTTCTTGGCTGAAGATGAGCCAAGGGAGGATCAAACACCCTCCTTCAATGAATACTCTATAAATGAAGGGAATTGCCTGGACCAGGAGGATGACCCAACCAGTGCAAATGGGCCAAAAACTGCTGCAAATCATGTATCAAGTGGGAAGTGTCTGAGGGGGGGGCTCCTATCCCTTCCGGAGGTGTTACCAGAGGCCAAAGTCCACGGGTGTGACAAGCATGGGTGTCGTAAGCTCTAATGCAGTGGATCACGCTGAGTGCACTGTGCAGTGATGTGTGGGTGTCATGGGCTGTAATGCACTGAATTGCACCGTGTGAGTGCACTATGCAAGATGACGGTCACATCAGGATGAGAAGTCCGCAAAATGAACGCAAGGAGAAACAATCATCATGTACCAGAGATTCGTGAACAATCCCCATATGCTAGGGAAACAGAAAGGATGAGAGAGAGACCATGTTGGCCGAAGTGCACAAACCACCTGAATGGACAGCCGATGTCACAAGCCACAAAGTCAGAAGTCACAAGAGGGGGCCATATATACCGAAGAACATAGGTCTATCCCCATAGTAGACACAAAGCTATAACAGGCGAGCTCGTAGCTCAAGCCTCTATCTTCCCCACACACTCTCCTCTCTCTCCCTCTTCAGTGCCGAATGCAGAATGCCCAATCCTCTCCCTATCCCCCAATCTTCCTCTCCTTCATCCTCATCATTGTGCCTTTGAGGGTCCCTCCCCTAGCTAAGAATCTCCCCCCTTTCTCCTGATTGGTGATTCTCCTATCTCCTTACCCCTTGGAGATAGCCATTGCGCCTCCGGTTCTCTTAATGGCTTGGGCGACTTCTTGCCTCGCCAGCCTCTTCTAGTCAGGTTGGTGTAAATTCTCCATGTGCATCTGTCACACTGGATTTGCGTAGTGAGTTGGACCACTGAACGACGTCTTTGCCATGTGCAGCTGCTGTAAATGCCCTTGACTGCTCCATGTGCGGAGCTTGCCGCTCCATGTGCATAGCTTGAGATGAGATCGCCTTGGGTATGGTACTCCTGGGCAAACCTATGGTTGACATATGGTTCGACACATGGTCGACATGTGGTTAATACCTGATGACATAGTGATCGCTTGAGAGTGTCTCTATTTGCAACAAGAAGAAAAGGAGAAGGGTGAATAAGCCCATGTGTGTGGCAAAAATTGACATCAAGAACAGCTGGAATCCAATGACCAAAAGCTTCCATGCGAAGACAACTAACCAAGGAGGAAAGCATCACAGCTCATGGCTGAGGATGCTCCAAAAAGGAGAGCAAGAGGGTGGCCTTATGAGACAACATATGAATAAAATGTTCAAATACCCATGCATCTTGGACAAACAGATTAAATTGTGTTTAAGAAGGTGAAAAGCCTTGCGATCATTCTTGGTACACTAAAAACATTGCATAATCTTGGTTATTAACTTTGAATGTCAAGAGATTACCAAGGAATCAGTGGCAGCTAAAACTGCACATATGCCACAAGGATAGACTGCACAATCCAAAGGTAAACATGCAGTGGCCATGTAGACAATTTCCAATAATCCGGCTCATGGAAAAGTTTTTGCAGCACCCAAAGTCGCTCTTGAGGTAGGGAGATATGCCATCCAATAGGATAACCCAAATAACGCACCACTTGATCAAAAGAAAGCAAGAGGCCTGCCGGCCACAAAAGATGATGCCAATCACACTCCACAGAGGTAAAAGTTTTGATTTTTTAGCCCAACTGCGAGACCAAAAAGATGCAAGGCATATCTGCCTCCGAATTCCATAGAGAAACACATAAGCCTGGCTGACAAATGGTGTGCCTCTAGCTGGGAAAGTGCAAGCATCCTTGTGAAACTAAAACATCCATATGCATCAGCAATGGATGTGTAGCAATCGCAAAAAGTAGGGCACTAAGAGGATAGCCTTGATGGATGGAGCGGCCCAATCACCATGAAGCTGAGAGGGAATATGATAATAAACAAGAACCTGTGCCATCTTTATAAAGCCAATAAACATTATTTTTGCATCTTCAAAACCCAACCACCTCATTACATTTGCAATAAAATCCCATCTGACAGTGTCGAAGGCTTTTTCAATATCCACCTACATGATCAAGACATCTTGATGGGTATATTTGGAATATTCAATGCCAATATAGGCATTTGCAATGTTGTCCATGATTTGTCGTTGTGGCACAAAACCATATTGAGCAAGATGCAAGCCAATGAATAAGAGATGTGATATGCATAAGCAAGAATTTTAGATACGAGCTTCAATGTGATGGACCACCAATCTAATAAATCTCCACATAAAGGCTTTTTGGAAATCAAACACAACAAACCCTTTCCCATGATGAAGGCATAGAGCTAGAAATCCAAGCATGATTAAGCATGTGTAGCAGAACAGGCTAAGCTGATCCCAAAATTTTGAAGAAAACTCAATCGCAAGACCATCCCAACCTGGGGATTTGGAGCAGCCCAACTCAGATATGGCCAATTTTCAGTTCTTCATCAGTAAAAGGCAGCTCCAAATGATGTGCTTCCTCCTCCGATAGAATGGGATTAACATTACAAAGAAAAATAATTCGAGCATCGACCTCCACAGTTAAAGTCAGGGAAGGTGCTGCAAACGTATCAGAGAAATATTTTTGCACTTTGATATCAAGCTGTTGCCTATTCATTGTCCAAGAGCCGTCTTGGCGTAACACCCAATACAAAGTATGCATGCGATGGGAAGCATGAAGTCTTTTTGTAAAAGCCTTGGAAGAACAGCTTGCATCCTGCATGGCTTTTTGCCGAGAGTGAAGCTGCCATTTTCTCAACTTTTGTTGCTCATTTTCAGCCAAGCAAGAAAGCACAGCCTTTAAAGCACATTGATCATCCAGAGATAATTGGGACTGCTACACACCAATACACACATTACAAGATGTTATGTCGGGTCTTGAGTCTTCACTTTGAGCTGGTTCTCATCGATATCTTTCATGAACACAAAAGGTTTGATCCAAGATTTCATTATCCTATACAACATCTTCATTTTTTGGGAGGGCGCCAATCAGGCTCAATAGCAAGAGCAGCCTCTTGGGATTGTTCTTTTAGATGTTCAAAAGGTTTCTTACCATATTGACTAGGGCTTCTAAGACGGCACAAGGCACACTTGTATCTCTCAATCTAAAAATAGCATGAAATTTTAGATTCAGAGTTGACGTATGATACCATCTTTTATACCTGGAGCACATTTACTTTCTTTTAAACCAACAGGCTCAAATCCTTCATCTTCCTTTCAATCTTATTCCCTCTATTGATGTTGATAGATTCAGATGAACCTCTAGGGGTCAAATAGAATGATATCTTAGTGCCAAGTGTGATTGACATTTCAGGAGAGTAGCAAGCCACTTCAATTTTATAGGGAGTTTGTCAGAGTGCTTGTATTGAGTATTGCAAAGCTTTGACGAGCAAGGAGAACTTCGGTAATGGATCAGGTGTTGCTGGCCATAGCTTGGTATGTGGCTTCCTTTTGGGGCCTCCACAAGGACAAGCTTATTATTGCACAAAAAGTATTCATGGGTATATGGGCCAGTTGAATCAAATTGTTTGGGACTTCCTCTAAGCTCATAGGATCCCCTCACGAGACACATCTTGCCCTCGACGAGGATCTCACAATGTCTTCAACCTCTCTCTCACGCAAAGAGATTTAGTCGTGGCTTCCCATAGACCATGGATCTAGATGACATATATATACATACATATGATCTAGATGACATATATGTACGTATATATGTATAAATCCATTAGATGATTTAGGCCCATAAGTATATTAGTTAGGCCGCAGTGGGGTGCAAGCCCGGTGTGTTATTTTAGCACATGGAGCTAGCTCACTTTTACCACCTTGGACTAGAGATCCAATATGTCTCACACCTTATGAAAAAAAATTCACGCACCTATTATTGCTGTTTGGTAAGAGGACCCCCCTCAAATGCTGTCCCAGCGCAGCGGGTTCCAGTAGCTGGCAGATAGTGGTGGCAATGTGAGGACATGTTGACTAGCATCTTTGGTTGTGGGTACATACCAGCATAGTTTATGCTTTATTGAATCCACCACAAGCTAGAGCCTTGCATTATCACGAGGGGAAGGAGTAATAATTGTAGGTCATTTCTAATCCCTATTACTCTAGCTTTATCTTCTTTATCTTATGTTTGAGTGCTTGCATTCTATTATTTTCTGTCTTTTCCTCTTGTCCCCTATTTCAAGGAGTTCGAACAAAATCAAGGGAGAAGATGCTCTTTTTATAGGTTTCATCATCTCTCTTTTTATAGGTTTCAAAGGGCCAGTGTGTGTATTTTGTCCTTGCTTTTCCCTTTCAAATCTATGTTCTACATGAATTTAGATCAAAACAAATGGAATTTTCTTTTCTCTTCTTGTCCTTGTTGAAGAGATCTAGTAGCTAGATAGGAATGGAATGGAAATGTGGAAAGCATAATGGAAAGAAAAATGAAAGAACAAGTGCTAGGCAATGATAACCAAAATACTCACATGTAGATAGCTTGATGTTGACTGATATCAAAAGACTCAAGACAAGTACAACACTATATAGTGTGACACTAGACTCTAGAAAGCCATAGTGTATATGGGATAGCTCCCAATATGACACGTGACATGTCTAGGACTCACTAGACTATAAAACACTCCCTAGACACCTAGTACACTCATTTTTTACTCACTTTGGCTTCATATTCCAACACCCCCCCATGAAGGCAATGTGAGAGACTACTGGAATGGAACCAAGAACAGAACATGACAATGATGGTCATCAGAACTGTGCATGCTGGTCTAGAACTAGACATGGTTCCTACACAATCTCAGAGGCAAGTAAGCATGGCTTAGAGGCTAGTGAGCATAACATAGAAATCTCATCTAACATGGCTCAGAGGCTCATCATGCATGGATGCATGACCAACTCAGAGGTCTAGGAGACCAATGCACCAATATCCTGGAACTCTCAAGCCACGCCTGATAAACAAATAGACCTATCAAAGCCAATACATATGGCTCCCACAGTACATCCCCCCTTGGGTTCATAACAGGACATGTTAGGAAGCCACACACCAAAAAAATAGGAAAACCAATACATCTTTTTAGGAGGACTATCCAAGGCAGAGGACCTTTAGACTCAATGAAAACCAAACACTCAATACATATCATATTAGGAGGACTACCCAAGGCAAAGGACCCCAAAATACATCAAGCGTGTAGTAATAAATAAAAATATCTCTTTGTGAAAGAGATGTCCTCCAAGTAGCTAATGCACATATGTGCACATCCCTGCGAGTTGACGATGTCAATAAAGCGCTAGGCAAGAATGCCCCAAAATATGTCGGTGAAGTCTATGGGTAGCTACATGAAGCAATTACATGATGACTCTCAAAATGCAGGAAGGAGAGTCACCAATGTCGAAGTAGAAGCCTTAGGTACCACGACCAATCGGAAAGTCAATCAATGCAAAGTACCTCAGGCACCGATCGAATAAGCAATGTTAAAGAAGTCACTTGTTGATGTAAAGTAGTCTACGTCAAGCTCGATGTAATACACTAATCAAAGAGATCATTGTAGTGGAGTGTGTCGGAGTAGTATCGGAGAACTCACATTTAGCTCCGGAAGTCTTCACCAAAGTTTGGATTAGTCACATGAAGGAGTCACCGCAATGTAATGTCAAGAGCTCACATCAAGTGACGGGCAAAGAAGATAAGAGGCAGCGTGGACGACAGCTCCAAGAGAATGACGAACAGAATGCGGGCACGAACTTGCGGACAGCAGCTCCAAGAGAATGTCGGGCAGAAGGAGCAAATGGCGGATTGGAGCAGAGGTCAACGATGAAGAGGATGGACAGCTCCACATTGAGCTGGTTGCATCATGCTTGGGCTATCAAATCATTGAGCTCCAGAACAAAATTCGTGCGCAGAAACAAATTTCGTGACTTCTTGCAAGGGCTGTAACTTTTCACAGAAAACTCGGATTGCAATGATGTAAAAACGAAATTTGTAGTCCTCAAAGTTCTCTATAACTTTGCTGAAGACACAAAGCTGTGACTCTGCTCTAGCTCTGGATAGAAGCGTCACATCGTCCGCAGGTCACAGAAAGATATAGCTGAAGAAAGGACGAGAGGTGACAAGTCCTGACGTGGAGAAGAGAACTCAAGGAAGGAGAGAAGAGCGCAGCCTTCCAAGGAGGAGGAGTTAGAGTAGCTTCATTGGCCTCCCTCACCTCAACCTCTTGGAAGGGAAAGGGAAAGAGAGAGCAAGGCTAGGAACATGGCTCTGATATTATATGAACAGATCTAGTAGCTAGCTAGGAACAGAATGGAAATGTGGAAAGCATAATGAAAAGCAAAATGGAAAGAAAAATGAAAGAACAAGTGCTAGGCGATAATAACCAAAATACTCACATGTAGATAGCTTGATGTTGACAAATATCAAAAGACTCGAGACAAGTATAACACTATATAGTGTGACACTAACCTCTAGAAAGCCATAGTGTATAGGCTATGGAGGATTCTCAGGTTCATCCTTCTCAGGTCTTGGCCAGTACTTGGATAGATACGGTACACACTCTGATGGCCATATGGGCGACCATGCAGGGATCCTCTCGAGCAGCCGCCTCCAGGAGAGTTACTTTTCTCAGGGATTGGAGAGACTCTCCCTTACTTGCTAAGACTTCTACAGGGTTGAGTTGGCACTTTCAGCCTTAGCCTTGGTTTCTTTCTACCTCATTCTTCAGAGGTGTTTTTTATTACATGCTTAGCATGTTGTATTTCCGCACAGAGCTTGCTCTAGCAAGTTTCTTTCTTACTTAATAGAACTCTCTCTTGGAAAAAAAAGAAACATCACTTGACATGCCCTTACACACCACAGTAGATTCCACTCCCTGAGAGGAAGAATCATACTCTCATGGAAATCACGAGATGCATGCTGAAATTCAAGAGAGTCTCAAAGGCTTTTTGGGAAGAAGCAGTTGTGACAACCACTTATATTCAGAACAGATGCCCTACCAAAGCTTTGGTTAATGTGACTCCATTTGAGGCTTTGTATGGCTTTAAGCCAAAGGTCAATCATTTCAAAATTTTTGGCTCAATGGCATATGCTTTGGTTCCACATGCACATCTGACAAAGCTTGATGAATGCATTTTTGTGGGATATAGCATTGAAAGCAGGGGATTTAGGCTTTATAATCCCGCTACCAGGAAGGTAATGATCAGCAGAGATGTTCTCTTTGCTGAGAATGAGTGCATGCAGCCCGCTAGTGCAGACTTGCCACCATACGATGACACCTCTTTGGACATATCCAGTTTGAGGATGATGAGACGGAGTCTCCTGATGCTTCCCCTTCTACTTCTCATAGTTCAGATGGCTTGCCACATGTTGAGGATGGCTCTGCCTCAAATGTTTCAGATTTGCAGCCAATTAATGAGAATAGACAGCCTCATGTTTGGAGGCATTATCAACGTATTGAGGCCACTAAAGATGTTGATGCAGCTCCCAGTGGTACAATAGAGAAATCTATTCCACGTTGGGCAAAATTGACCATTCAAGATGCTAAGGATCATTCTACTTTGGGGAAAACCAGGGCCAACACTTAGAAAAATCAGCAAAAGGTCAATTTTGCTTTGATAACCTCAGTGATGGAAGCTGAAAATGAGCCTCATACCTTCAAGGATCCTCAGCATAATCCGGCATGGCAGAAAGCTACGGAAGCTGAGATTAAATCCATTGAGAAGAATGCCACATGAAACCTGGTTGATGCACCCATTGGAAAAAATGTGGTTGGCATGAAATGGATTTATAAGGTGAAATACCATTCGGATGGCACAATTAAGAAATACAAAGCTCATTTGGTTGCCAAGGGGTATGCACAAGAGGAGGGGATAGATTATGAGGAGACATTTGCTCCACTGGCCAAGATGACCACCATTCGTTTTGTCATCTCTCTTGCTGCGTTTTATGGTTGGTCAGTGTACCAAATGGATGTCTAGACCACTTTCCTCAATGGATATCTTAAAGAGGAGGTCTATGTACATCAGCCCCAAGGTTTTGAGGTGAAGGGACAAGAGCACAAGGTATGCAAGCTCAGGAAGGCTCTATATGGGCTGAGGTTAGTGTCACACTATATAGTGTTGTACTTGTCTCGAGTCTTTTGATATTTGTCAACATCAAGCTATCTACATGTGAGTATTTTGGTTATCATCGCCTAGCACTTGTTCTTTCATTTTTCTTTCCATTTTGCTTTTCATTATGCTTTCCACATTTCCATTCTGTTCCTAGCTAGCTACTAGATCTGTTCATATAATATCAGAGAGTATAGACTATGGCTTTCTAGAGGTTATGGCAAGTCTTACATGAAGACTCTGAGGGAAACTGTTGCTCAGGCTAAATTGACTTGCCAAGACCTCACTGAACTCAGTCACTTTCGTCCTTTGTACTATGCCAGGCTAAACATCGTCTCCAAATCAATGATCACAGGAAACTTGCTAAATGCTTTCACAGATAAAGGCTGTTCTTCCAAACAGTTTTTTAAAAGCTTGCATCAGAAGAGATTAAAAACAAATATTTGGAGGGTGCTTATGCCTGATGGTTCATGAACTACATCATGGTCACAGCTTGCTTCTGTCTGTGTACATCATTTCTCTCAGCAATTTGGTTATGCAGATCCTCCCTCGCAGCAAGTTTTGTCTGTAAGAAATTTACTTTTACAGCATGTTTCTCCTATTATCTCCACTACTCAAGCTTTGGAATCGGAGGAAACTTTTACTGAAAGGGAATTGTCAGATGCAATCAAATCCTGTGGTAGATGGAAATCTCCAGGATGGGATGGTCTTACAATTGAGTTTTTTAAAGAATATTGGCCTCTTTTGAAGCATACTTTGCTGCATATGGTGAATTCTGCTTGGCAAAATCAGAAAATGCCAAACACATGGAAGAGAGGTCTTGTTAAACTCCTTCCACAAAAGCAAATCTGTGAATCTTTGGCTGATTGGAGACCTATCACGCTTATGCCAGTCATTTACAAATTTAGTACCAAAATGATTGTTGAACGAATAAAAGGCTATTTGCATGATGGGTTGCATCCTGCGCAATATGGTTTTGTTCCTCGTAGGCATATCACAGACAACATTGCTAATGCCTATGTTGGAATAGAATATGCCAAATATATGCAGCAGGATGTTTTGCTATTGCAAGTTAATATTGCCAAAGCTTTTGATACTGTTCAGTGGGACTTTATTTCACAAATGATGCAGGCCTTCGGATTTGGCACAAAAATGCAGCAAGTTATCAATTGGCTATATCAAGATAGTAAAGCTGCCTACATACTTTCAAGGGATATTTCTACAACCTGGACTCTTGGTTGTTCTGTTCGCAAGGCTGTCCCCTCAGTGCTTTACTATTTGCCATAGCCACTCATCCAATGCTTCAATATATGGACCACCTTTTGGACACTGGCATGTTGCATGGATTGGAAATTCCTGGCAGCCGTAGCATGATCGCTCAAGCATATGCTGATAATTCTTTCTTT
Source organism: Dipteris shenzhenensis (assembly GCF_047967505.1). Taxonomy (NCBI): domain Eukaryota; kingdom Viridiplantae; phylum Streptophyta; class Polypodiopsida; order Gleicheniales; family Dipteridaceae; genus Dipteris; species Dipteris shenzhenensis. The sequence continues at coordinate 6,546,273 of NC_141619.1, read as the reverse complement.
ACCCGAAAAATACTCACAGCGATCTCTCTTTGATTATGCAGACCCTTTCCACATATGGCTTAACTGCTGGTTTTCATGTGAATTTTCAGAAATCCAAGCTATTGCCGTTGCATGCTAAAGAATGGCATAGTCTTTTATGGCCTGGGGAAATTGTTCTACCTTCTCAATTGATTCGACATCTTGGCTATCCTCTAGGTTGGGGACTCACTCGTTCTCAACAAACTGATTGGGTGCTCACAAAGCTGAGGAAAAAACTTGAATATTGTAAGCTTGCAACTTGGCCATTACATGTTCAATTGCGAATAACGCAATCCATTTTGATAGCATACATACAATTCTATCTGCCCCTCATATTTACTAAGGCAGATCTGGTTTCCTTTATGTCTGCTATCATGGAGATTTTCTGGCGTTCAAAAAATGGCAAGAAAAGTCTCAGATTACTCTCTATGCATCGTATCTGTTCTCCAAAGATGCATGGGGGTTTGAACATACTCAATATTCAAATGCATATAATTGCTCACAGGCGAAAAATGATGTTGCAGTTTATGCAAGGGGATCAGCCTTGGCCTTACATGATCCACTCTCTTTTGTTGCATGTTGATAATTCTGCTTTTGGGCATTGGCAGCCTACACAGTGGGATTTTCTATTTGGCTCTATTCAAGGCAAGATCAGACGCTCCCCTTTTGTGTTGGGAAATTCCTTGAGGGCTGAGAATATTTATTGGTCCAAAGTATTTCACCCTCCTTTGGCTATTAAAAAACCCGAGCGTTCTTATTTTATATCTTTCAAAGGTATTGCTTCTGTGGCGGATGTACTTTAGGATGATGACACTCTTTTATCTTTTTCTGCGGCTGCTAGCAAGTATGGTTTGGGAGCTCATTATCGTCCTTTATGGCACAAAATTCCAGAAATGCTTCAACCTTTCTTGCCAGTACCTCGTTTGGAACTTTAGGAGAGGCTTGAGGATTGGACTCTTCATTCTTCCTCTTCTTCAACCCGTCCTTTGAAGTTGTCACATATCACAGTGCCTTCTCTGTATAAAGTGTTGTTACCTCCGTCTTGGGTTTCTGACAGAGCCAATTCTGTTCGATCCGGTGGAAAAAGCGGCTGCGTCTCCTTTGGCATTATAAAGTCCCTCTTCGGCAACAACTTTTCCTTTAGCGAGTCCTACTTGGCATTTTTCCATCTGGGCAGTTACTCGCGCATAGACATATTGCCCCGACTGTTTGCCACAGATGTCTACATCCTGCTGAATTTGTGCCTCACATTTTCTGGCACTGTCCACATACTTGTGATTTCCTCGCTCTCATTCATCAAGGGCTTCGAGCGAGATTTCCTACTGTTACTTTTGGTAGGTTCTTCTGGTTATTTGGTTTTCATCCCGCTAGACAGGGTTTTGATTTATTTTTTGTTTAGGTGCGCTACTAGGCACTTTGGAGTCTATGATGGACAGAAATCATAGAGTCTTTGGTGATCCTACTTTTCCATCTTTAGTTTTTCTCAAACGATCTCTGCGGCAATCGTTTTATGATTGCTTTTAGACTCATTTGATTGATCATGATGTATATATGGCTTATATTGAGATTTTCGGTTGAGTAGTAGTTACTCCGCTTTTGGAGTAATTATGAATGTAATTATTTCACAGCAATAAAATATTTCTTCTCACAAAACAAAAAGAAAGTATATAGGATAACTCCCAATATGACACGTGGCATGTCTAGGACTCATTAGACTATAAAACACCCACTAGACACCTAGTACACTCATTTTGACTCACTTTGGCTTCATATTCCAACGCCTGTCAGCTCCAAAAGATATGGATCTAGGAGAGTGGCCCGGCCACCCCATTCATAGCTGACCTCCTTCTTTGAATACATTACTTGCATGCTCCTAAAATTGAATTCCCTTGTGTGAAAGGCACTACCTTCGGGAGCAGACTCCTCACCAAAGTAACTCCACTTTCTGGGCTCGCGAGAACAGTCACCACTCACATGGATCTCTTACTTTTTCTTGCTCACAATCCATGGAGGGGCTTCCTTCATGTCCCTTTCTTGGGAAAATGAGGTGTGATGGCTCTTGTCACCACTGCACATATTGTGCAAAAGGACATCCAGCATTGCCCTTGGGGATGGGGATGCCAAGCGGCACAGCTGGTTTGTAGACACATTCTCAAAATTCTTCCTGATATTGAGAAGCTTAGGGTGGGCAGCACTCTTGGGATACTCTCATACCCTGTCGGAAAGCCTCTTGGCTTCCTCTGTTTAACTGATATAGGATGGCTTGCTGACAAAATCCGAGTCCTGGCAGGATACTCTGGTATCCCATAGGGGAGCCTCTTCGCTCTTGAAGATAACATTCGGCACACCATAAGCAGCATCACTACCTAGCGGCCTGCTGCAATCTGGTGACCTATGGCTACGTTGGTACATCCAGGAGGACCCTCGCAAGGCTTCCAAGCATCTTGAATGCTTTTGTAAAATTTGGCCTCTGGGCAGCTTCTGTTGCATCATGTATAGAGATATACTCTGATTGTGTAGCCATCTGAACTGGCTCCTTGCCGCTGCTCATGGTTCTTCAAGGCAGTGAGCCACAAAACTCATGTAGCACCCCACAAGGGGCTGGTCTGCACAGCACCCTAGTGTGCAGCTGATTTGTGAACCTTTTCGAAGCTTAAACAGAAGTTCCTATTTTCACAAAAAGACAAACAAAGAAAAATGTTATTAATCCACATTACTCTCACTGCTATCATGTGCAAATGCAGAATTTCAAGTTTAAACTTTCTGTTTTTTAGTTAACAACAGGACTTTTCATTAACCAAATGGAGCCATCAACATGTTTTAATCTGAAGGACTGTCTCATATCATGCATGATCAGTTCACTGCACTTTGTAGAGTGTAGCTGATCCGTGACGTGCAGTCTATGTTTTGGATTTGCAGTGGCTTACCACTTTGAATAAATGCAATTTCAAAAACATTAAATACATGTACGAAATGCTAATTTTTTTATTATGATCCATTGTGTCAGAATTGTGAATAACAAAATTGAATAGAACCAAGAACTTCCAACCTCATTCATTACAAATGTGATGAACAAACCTTGCAGCTGCAAAATACAATGTACTGCATTCTTTTTCGCTTTTTCAAGTTCAGAAAGCTCCATCTCTGCCTTGCTTACTTTGGTTGCATTCTTTTTCATTTGCATTTCTAATATCTGATAAGAAAAAGTAAAGTTACGGTTTCTACAGAGCTTTGCAATTAACACACTAATAATAACATTGAAATTGTTTCAGATACCATAGATAGATATGCTAATGCCCCACCTGCAGGTCATGAATAATGCTTGCACCTGTACTGTTAAGTTCCTTTTCCACGGCAGCTCTATCTAGTATCCGCAATGGTTTATCATTTTCCACCACATCATTCTCACATGTAAAATCGCCCAATGGAAGTGGAGGGGCAGAGACGAGGTTTACCTGCAAGCAATACACGTGAGTCACATTAGCACTAGCTTGCCAAGAACTCGCTTGGACATACACATCCTTCCACAATTAAATGAAGTTCAAGCATTGCAAAGGCGGAATCAATTGCAGGCTACTCGCAAGAGGGGTGAATTAAACCCACCAATACATGGGGAGACCTTGAAGCAGGCAAGTAGCATATCCCTCACATTCACCCCTACCCTCCTAAAGGAAAGGGTTACATCTGCACAATAAATTAAACTTGAAATACACCTACACTATAAAAAATCACATATATATGATTTCTCAATGAGCTACATAGATGCTGTATGGCTGCCACATTCGGATAATTGTATAGTACAGAAAAAGTCCTCGGAAAAGCTGGCAACTCACCGGCACTCCTTGCTCCCCTCAGCTCTCCCTTCTCTCTCTCTCCCTCCCCCTCTCCTCCTCTACTCTCCCCTTCACCCTCTCTAGTTAGGCTGCTCTTCAAAAACGAATTGCAGTGCAAGACTTGGTTGCTCCAAAAAATGAATTTAAGCTCCAGGTCTTGGCTGCTACTACAAGAAATGATTTTGATCTACGAAGTGCTGCTGCTCTAAAACAAAATTCAGCTCCAGGATTTGGCTGCTATGATTTTGATCCAAGATTTGGCTGCTCCAAAAAACGAATTTCAGCTCCAAGCTTGGGCTGCTCCAAAAAATGATGTTGAAGCTTTGGCTGCTCCAAAAAACGAATTTCAGCTCTAGGATTTGGCTGCTCCAAAAAATGAATTTGATCCAGGCTTTGGTTGCTCCAAAAAACGAATTTCAGCTCCAGGATTTGGCTGGTCCAAAAAATTATTTTGATACAGGAAGTGTTGCTGCTTTCCAAAATGAATTTCAGCTCCAAAACCAGTCTCAGCCTCCCCTTCTCCTACCCTCCCCCTGCCCTGCCTCAGCCTCTTCTTTTTCTAGCCCCTCCTACATCAAGGAGTGTCGGATAGAGCTTGATTGTGTTCGAGTCGGCCTCCTCACCTCGATTGACGAATGGATACACATTCAATCAATCCTTGTCTGCTTCCACCGGCTGCAAAAACAATTATTTTCTCAAAAGACAAGTTGAAACAGCTCAAAAAGCATGTGGAGATAGAAAGTTCTACCTCACTCTTCGCTTGCATCCATGGATCCCATCCTTCCAAATTGCAAGCCATGGACTGGATGCTTGCGGCTTTACCGGAAGACCTCACTCCTCACCTGTCAAATGTTCACTTACTTGGTCGAGGCTTCTTCTAGGTGGTTTTCGATTTTCCTGAGGCCACGACTTCGGTGACTCGAGGCTAATCCCTTGGTGCTAGCCTCTAGGAGGATCTTTCTATCACCATTCACTTTGGGTTTTGATCCTATTCAGGAGGATAGTCAGATCACATCTCTTTTTATCCGACTACCTGGTGTTCCTCAGGTGTACCATCGGCAAACCTACCTTCTTCTTTGGCGGAGGTGGTTAAGGCTGATGCTTCAATGACTAGTAGATGGATCCTTTTTTCGTTAGAGGATAGAGATTACAGGAAAATAGGATCGGTGCAAGATATGTAGGACCCACGTGCACTTTGCTAGAGACTAGCCAAGAGGAAAAAAGGACCCAAGAAGTCTTTGGGTGTGGCTCCTCCTTGTACTGCTCTCTCGGCACTCCTGTTTGTCCTACGGCACGTGCTACTAGACAACCAGCTCCTTCAACACGTCAAAGACCCCCTCGCGTCCTCCACCTATGGTCCCCCATTGGGTTGCGGTTAGGATTGTCACTCCACCAGCAAAGGAGGACACCTCTCATGACCCCGGGTCTTCTTCAATTGTAAGAGGAGACATTCCTGTTTTAGTTGTGACTGAGGCTCTTGTTCCCTCATTTACAAATCAGGAGAGACCATCAGATGCCAAGAGATACCTCAGTTCCAACTGAGGTTAGGATCAGTGATGGCACTAATGCAAACACACGCACTCTTGATCCTCTACCCGAAATCTGCTTCATATTATGTGAGAGATGGTCCTCCTCATTCTTGCTGTAGATAAGAATATCATCAAAGAATACAAAGGCAAACTTGTAGAAGTAAGATTGCGAAAAACCCAGTCTGAGTCAGTAAGTTGCTAAACACATTTCCTACTATGTCTTGGGCCAAGAGTAGAGAAGAAGTGGTTATTGACTCTACCTCCCATTTGATTCCAACAAGACTCTCATGCATGAAAAGCATACTCTTCTCTCTTATATAGTAGTGTCTGCTAATGAGCCCTTGCTGCAACAAGGCGCTCTTGAATTCAAGCATCTGTAGGCCTCTTCTGCTCTTCCCTTTGCAGGACTGCTAACTACCGGCGAACTCCAATCTCCCATCTGATAATGTCACGTCTCCTGGAGCTAGCAACCGAGTGGTAGAAATCACTATCACTAGTCTAGTGGGCTGCAGCCACATGTAAGAGTTATGTGATTGCACCACTAATTTGGAAGCTGATCCTCATGTGATGACTGTCCACCCTGAGCGTGAGAAACCCAGATCTGCGATGTTGCCTTTGTGAGGCCCTCCTCTGCCTATAATGCATTTGGAATCCTAAGACTAGTAGACCATCCTCTCAATTGAGGTTTTAAAATCATCAATACAAATGGAAAGTATTTGAGGTTGATACTTTAGCTGAAATGCATTCAAATCCACCTCTATCTAGAGCCCAATCATCAACACAAAATCTATCAATTCGTGCATGGATGGGCATCCGTAGTCTCTTGTTCGACCACGAAAACAGAAGAGAGTGTGGCTATGTGTGAAAGGCATCATCAAACCATGTATCTCTGCCACTAAACTGGAACAAGAAGGGAACCCAAGCTTCTCTCTCCAATGAGTGAATACCACCTTTGCTACCCCCTTTCCTAGTGAAGGCAACTCCACCGTATTGAAATCACCTCCAATGACCCATGAATCTGCAATGGAGACCCAGGAGAGCAGCTCCTTCCACGATTCCCTCTGTTGTTGTGGGCCTATAGGTTTAGAAAACCAACCTTGCATCCTTCAATCAAAAGCAGGATCCATTGAGCTCTGGAGGTAATAATGACTTCTGGTCCAACAACAATGGGAGAAAAGATGTAGAAACTGAAATGCATGTATCCCCTTAGTGCTAGCTATGGGTGACCAAAAGGTATAGCCTGAAAGCATCTTACCTAACTTGGCACAATCCCTAGCATCCAATTTGTTTTCTTGAATAAAGAGAATGTCAATAGTGCCCCCAGTACCACCTGAATGAAGCTCATTACACATCAGCGATCCATGGCGGTGATGTGGCATGCCACCAAGGCCTTGTATGTTTCAAGATACAATCCTCATTGGCGGGAAAATGTAGGATGGAATAGCTTACCCGAGCTAGTGGTGGAAATGAACCTCTTATGAGAAGGAGACCTCCTCCCAAAATTTGTCAAGTGGAGGAAAATCCAAGGGGGAGAGAACCCCCACCCTTGCGAACGGAGATGCTCTGTCGATAGGAAATCTAATAACAGCATCCCTAAAATGTGGAGGGCACAAACTCCTCTTATCTCCTTTGCTAGGACAGAAAATGAGTTCCTATGTACCAGGCCTGACACAAGAGTGCGAAGAATCCCTGCACTCCAAGAAGAAGAAGAGGAGACCTCCTTGATGTCATCATACACATAGCTATAGGGTTTTATGCCTCCCTTTTGTCAACAAATCCTCACACACAGTCCAGAGATGATGCCAAATATGTTGTATGGCAGTGTATTCCTATGTTGTTGGAACCAGATATGCCGGCCTTACTAGTTGCACCTTTCACCAACATAAGAGTTCAGGACTGCACTTCTTGCCCTTCATAAGGGCAAGTGCTCGGGTTCGGATGGACTTACCCCTCTTGTTTCATTGATTTTTGCGATATGATTGGGGATCACATTACCTCAGTCCTGCAAGGTGTTTGGGACTCTGGTAAGATCCTAGAATAACTTACAGATGGTCTCATTCATTTTATTGTAAAAGGGGGCAGCAGGAACTTAGTGTATCAGTGGAGACTGATTGCTCTTCTGGGGACTTGCTACAAAATCTTAGTGAAAATGTTCAGCTTATGCTTGCAGCACATCCTTCCAAATCTTATACATGATACTCAGACGAGCTTCATTCGTAGCAAGAGCATCTTTGATAATATTTTCTCATTTTGGGAGGCTTCTGAGTGAGCTATGCAAACCAGCCTGAATTGGCCTTTCCATGCTTGGATTTTGAGAAAGCTTATGACAAGGTGGGGGGATTGGCTTTTTTTGGAAGGCATCCTTCTTCGCTTTGGATGCATCGATTCGAGGTCTATCCTCCTTATACAGATCAGCCCATAGCCAAGTGCCTATTGGGGGGGTCAAGGGAGAGAGGTTTCAGATTTCTAGATCAGTCCGCCAGGTATGCGCTCTAGCTCAGTTCCTCTTTTTATTCGTAGCTGCAGCGATGACCATCTATATTAGATCTCAAGATGATATCTTTGGGCTGAGAATTCCCCTCAAACAGGATGAAGAACTTTAGGACAGTGAGCCCACAAATGATACTGTTGTTTATCTGGATGCCACAACACATATGCTCACTTCTTTCATGACAGCCTTGGATGTATTTTACACTGTTGCGGGAGCACACATAAATTGGGATAAATCCAATGGCTTTTTGGATTAGTTGTTGGAGATATCATAGCCAAAGAGTGTGTTGGTGTGTAGTACTAGGTAATCTAGTACTAGTCTATGTGTGTGCGTCATGTGTGAGTGCCACGTGTCATCATGGGTCTTATCCCATATGCACTAGGTGCTAGTGTGTGAGTGTGTAGCCTATACAAAGGCTTGTACTTCACTTGTCATAATATACTTGATGAATGAATGAAAGCCTTTGTCATGTCTTCATTTGAGTGCATTCTGCTACTTCCAAATCTTCTGATATTGTTGATCAAGTAGCTCAACCTTGTCATCCTCAACATCCCAAACTTCTTCACGCATAAGGAGCAGCCGCATTTTGGTTCGCCATGTGGGAAAACCTTCCCCCTTAAACTTCTCCACAAGGATAGAACTTGAAGACAAGGAAGTCATGATTGAAGAGGACTTCGTGAAGGCGGACAGCAGCCTGAGAAATCCTTAAATACTTGTGAATGACCTCAGAATCTCCAAAATGTAAACCTTGATCAATATGCAGCAAGATTACACCTCAAAATGAAGTAGGACAGTTCCAAAAATACTTTGAGTGCAGCAGCAGCCTTCAAATAACCAAGTCAGCTAGAATATGGTCCAAACAGCAACAAAGAAACTCCGAAATAGTGAGGCGGCTGCAGCAGATGCTCCAGAATGCAATGAAACTCCCACGTGTGAAAGCAGCTGCAACAAATGGATGATAACAGCTCCGAACCAGCTTGTAAAGGCTGTGTGAAGCCAAAAAACCAGCAGCAGATGGTCTCCAAGGAGTCGCCAATGCAGAAGGAGCCCAAGAAAAAGGATTTCCAGCGAGGGAATGGTTTAAAAATGCCTCGGGTACCTGCAAGTAGGGCTGGAGCCTTGGGAAGTGAGCCGACCAACAAGTAGGGAGGCTGCCAAGAGCCTACTAGTTAAAGCTCCAAGAGGGCTTAGATGAAGGCGGCTATGAAGAAGGCAAAAACAGAAGCAAATGGCTGCAAAGAGGAGGCAGAATAGAGGCGAAATGAGCTAGCTGAGAGGAGGCAGCGTAGGCAAAATTAGGGTTAGGGCTAAAAGGCTGGCAGGGCGGATTAGGGCAGGACTGACCTACTCTAATGCCATGTTAGAAACATGGTGGAGAGAGAGAGAGAGAGAGAGAGAGAGAGAGAGAGAGAGAGAGGGTGTGAGGAAATGACTAAGGCCATCACCCTCATTGGTCTTTGCTTGGCCGACTCTCTCATCCATCATGTGGATTTCAAGTCGACAGCTAACCAGATTTGGAGTCGCCTCTAGACCTTCTTTGGTAATAAAATCACCAACTCGAAAGTCTTTCTGAAGCTCAAGTTTTATGATCTGAAAATGGAAGAGCGTGATGAGTTGACTGATCATCTAGCCCGGTTTCAATCTCTTGTTCAACAACTCTCAAGTTTGAAAAGTGTACTTGATGAGATGGCTGTCCTTATGAAGAGTATGCATGGAATTTCTCGCTTTGAGCACACTCTTGAAGTCCTTCGTCTTAGTACTACCACGTTTGATGATATGGTGGCACTCCTCATTGAGAAGGACCGTAACATTATTTGCAAGTTTTGCAAGAGGAAAGGACACATTGAAGCCCATTGCTTCAAGAAGAAGGAACAAGAACAAGAGAAGCATCATGCCAATCTTCTGGCTGAAGACCAAGGTCAACCTGAAGAGCCCCCGGAGGAGATACATGCAGCTACAGCAGAGGTTCATGGCCTCTCTCTTGATGACAAGGATCCTTTTGACCAAGGTTGGGACCCTATGCTATGTATGTTTGTGTTGAGTCAAGAAAAGGTTCTCAACCTTGAGTTGTCCCTCTAAAGTGAATGTATTTGGACTCAGCCCTGGGTTGTCCCCCAAATATGAATGTATTGAATTTTACCACCCAATTCAGAGGAAGGGGGGCTGACGAGTGATGATTGGTCTATCCTTGCTGGTCGCAAGCTGACTGAGATGTCACTATGGGAGGTGTTGGATAGTTGGACTTGCTCTTTGCAGTATTGGTGGAGGGGCGATCGGTCTACTCTTTGCATGTTGGGTCTCATACTCTTTGCTCTGAAGAGGGGTCTCGGAGATATCATAGCCAAAGAGTGTGTTGGTGTGAAGTGTTGGTGTGTAGTACTAGGTGATCTAGTACTAGTCTATGTGTGCGAGTCATGTGTGAGTGCCACGTGTCATCATGGGACTTATTCCATATGCACTAGGTGCTAGTGTGTGAGTGTGTAGCCTATATAACGGCTTGTACTTCACTTGTCACTATATACTTGACTGAATGAATGAAAGCCTTCATTATGTCTTCATTTGAGTATCACTTCTTCACTCCCTAGCCTCTCTCTCTCTCTCACACCATGTTTCTAACATTAGTAACGAGGACATCCCTGATTGGGGTTTCACTTGGGTTCAAAGGAGTGTTCCTGTCAAGTATTTGGAGTGCCAAGTCAGCATGAGTATCTCTTCATCACGACACTGTGCGCCAGTCTTGGATGATTATAAGGAGAAAACTACTCTTTTGGAGTTCACCCAAGCTTGATCTTGCATACAGGGTTGTGGTGGTCAATCAAATTTTGTTGGCCATTGCTTGGTTTATTTTGTTCTTGTTGGTGCTATTCTAGTGAGTGTATCACTCAACTTAAAAGACTTGTAAGGAATTTTCTATGGAGTGGGCTTGATGTCACAGCATATGTCATAGCGACGGTGGTAGCGAGGATGACATGATCCGGCAGCACCGCAGGATGATCTTACACAGAGGCCGTACCCGTCGCTTTATTTCTAGACGACGGAGGATGATGGCAGATTTTCGGAGGAGATTGCTCCATGGAGACTTGGCACCGCCAGCAGCCCATTTGACACTTGCCCAGATCTTCACACTCATGGCAGGAGGCATGGTCGATGGCCATGACTTCCATCATTTCTTTGGATCACAGACCCCTTAGGGAAGACGATGTTCCTCATATTTCATATTTTACATTTTGTATCTAGGCATTTTTTGTACTCTATTTCATTTCATTTTGTATCTAGGATTTTTGTAGCCATTTTTGGCATCTTAGCTGTATTACGATGAGGCCACCTAGTTGGCGCATCGTTGATGATGTATTTTCCTTTCGGATGATTTTGTGTCCCATAGGCCATGTATGGCCTTCCGTGGACCTTTAATAAAATTTCTTTCTTTCTTTCTTTCTCTCTCTCTCTCTCTCTCTCTCTCTCTCTCTTTGGAGATCGCCATAGATGAGGAATCACCTTTGACATGGCACGTCGGATCTAGCGAATGAGGAGACCACGTCCTCAGTTGCAATCGCTTGTGCAACAACTATCAGTTTAAAATGTCCACCAGATGATGAGGACAAAATGGAGGTTCTCATGAAAAGTATGGAAGCGGTCTCTTGTTTTGAGAACACTCTTGAAGTTCTTTGCCTTGCAACGACCACCTTTGTGACATGGTGGCTATTCTCCTTGAGAAGGATCGCCGTAACAAGGACACAACTCCAACAAAAGACTCAACGAAGACCAGGCACTTTTCTCAAAAAGCAAAAGCAAATTAAAAACCTTCAAATGTACTTACTGCAAAAAACTTGGCCATTTGGAAGATTGGTGCTTTCAAAAGCTGGCCAAGTTTTTTGGAAGATCCAGTGGTACCATGGAGCGGGCTTACAGTGGTACTTAGATCCTGACCCTCTGCTCTTGGCCCTGGGATCTTGGAGATTGTGGTTATATGGAGGTGCACCTATCAGGTGCTTGTAGTGGGACCCACAAGCAGAAAAAAAAAAAGCTTATAAATACAATGGATTTTACCAAAAAAAAGCTTGTAGTGGGACCCAAGAGAGTGGAAGTTCATAGATCATGGGCACCGAAAGAGGGGGGTTCCCTTCTTTCGTTTCACGGTTGGTAATGCCAGAATTTCAGCTGAGCAGTAGAGGTTGGATTCCCTCCAGAGCCCCCCATTGGGACAACTTCATCATCACCGCAGATTTGCATAGGAATTTCTGGAGGAGGCTCTGGAAATCCCTCAGAAATAGAAAGATCACTCTTTTCTTTTAGCTTTCTATTCATGGAGGGATTGCAGTGAACCTGTGGAGATCACAATTTGGGGCTAATCCCACTTGCCCTCGCTATCATTCTGCAGAAGAGTCGGTGCGACATTGCCTTTGGGACTGCAGTCAGGCGAGGACTGTTTGGAAAGGGGTTGCTCGGATACTCATCATTTTTCATACTTCCCCTTTCTTCATGACTTGGGGCTCGGTCGCATGGTTATCCCTTACTGGGCCCCAGGTGTTTTATGAGGGTGAGCCTTCTTCCTGGGCACTCTCGGTCCGCCGGCAAGTGATACAGCCCTGCTCTCTTCAGGATGTACCACTTACTCCCTTTAGAGCTTCTCATGCTTCAGTGGACACCTCTTGGGAGATTTTGGCTAGCATTTCCTCTTGGCACATTTGGAGAGCCAGATGTACAGAGGCCTTGGATGGCACCCAGATACACCCATCACAGGTGTTCACGAGTATTTGGACTGAAACGGTTCACAATTTGATAGCCATATGGGCCAGCATGTAGGGCCCTTCACGGGCAGCCTCTTCTAGGAGGACTGTATTTCTTCAAGTTTGGAGGGGTTCTCCCTTTTTCTTGAAGGTTTCTATCGGATTGAGATGGCACTATCAGCCCCAATCCTTTCTTTTTGGCTCTTGAGCTTTTCATGCATTGCATGGTGTATCCCGTATGGAGCTTGCTCTAACGGTTTTCTTTAATACTTAATAGAAGTCCCCGAATGCAACAGTTACAGTGCTCCAGGCCACGTGTTAGGGTCATTGTCTCTGACCCTAACATCACGGATGACCACATCATGCTCTAGTGTCCAGATGGCTCATTCTTTAGGCAGAGAGTCGAGATCACTGGGAGACAACATCAATGTAGGATTTGCCGGACCCCCCCTAGGCACTTTGCTAGAGATTGCCTAAGGAAGCGAAAAAAGAAAAGGCCTAAAAGGTCCATGGGTGTAGTGCCTCATAGCACTGCCACAGTTGGATCTACTTCACAATCTACGGCGCATCCTAAAACTTCTTGCACTGCTGGACCTTCTCTCTCTCCCCCAGGACCTCTCATCTTGGACCTTCATCTACAGTGCGACCAGGACCGTCAGCACGTCCTATTCCAGTTGTCCCCTGTTGTTTGCCAGTCAAGGTTGTTGAGCCAGTTGCACCTCAGGAGGCTTCTAATGGCGCCACAGACCCTTCCTTACAGGCAAGAGATATTCATGTCCTAGTTCCTGGTGTTGATGAGGTTGCTCCTGTTTCCTCGAAGCTTCATGTGAAGGAGCCTCCATCTAGGGAGCAACTCGTTGATGAAATCCGTGCCTTACTCCATACTAATGCTACTTATATGGCCTCACTCCATCAGCATCCCCCTTTCTCTTTTTCTCCTCTTTCTTCACCTCTTGACAGAGGCAAGGGGATTATTGCTTCCATTCCACCATCCGCATGGATCCTCCGCACACTTGTGCCAGATGCATCAGTCATGAATTCTTTTGCAGTTCTAGCAGACATGGAAGAGTTGAGTTAGAGGAGGAGTTTGTACCCTCTACCTTTGGGAAGCAGGTTGTTCAGATCACGGTGGACAAAGCTTCCCCTTCTGCAGATGTGGGAGTGCTTTTCCCAATTGTCTTCCCTCCTCTTGATAGGGTAGGTACTTGCATTTATGTTTCTTCTTCGATGCTCTTCTTGGTGATTGGACATGGGATCATAGTTCCCTCTACAACTCAATGGATCATTCTTTTGATTGGCGAACGTAAGGTTGGTTTATTAAACCTCTATGCCCCCAATTAAAGAGGGGACCGTGTGCTTCTATGGAAGGAGCTCCTTTCTTGGTCTTGCATTGCAGAGCCTTGGATCATTAGGGGTGATTTCAACATGGTTGAAATATCCACAGACAAAAGGGGAGGTAGGGAAGGTGGTGTCCATTCCCTAGAGAGAGCAGCTTGGGAGGCCTTCCTTTTTCGGTACAGTGGCATAGTTGCTTGTCATGATGATGCTTTCCACACTCAGCCACAGTCAATCATGTTTTCTTGGTCAAACAAGAGATTGCAGATGCCTATCCATGCACGGATTGACAGATTTTATGTGGATGATTGGGCTCTGGACAGAGGAGGGACAATATGCATTACACATGGGGTGTCCAGTTCATATCATTTTCCAATTGTTTTGTTGGATTCAAATCTTCAAGGGAGGAGCTGCTCTGCCAATATCAGGATTCTAGATGCCTTCTATGCAGAGGAGGGCCTTACAAAGGCAGTGTGGCGGAGTTGGGTATCTCACATGCATGATGGGCAGCTTTTCCCATCAGATGTAGCTGCAGCTCTCTCAGATATTAGCGACTTTTATCATTCAATTGCTCGTATCAGGGGAGGTGAGATCCTCAGGCGAGGGATAGGTATCCGCCAGCAGTTGGCTACTCTTCAGAGAGAAGAGCAAAAGAGACCTACAGATTCTTGGGTTCAGGAGCGCCTTGCTGCAGCAAGGGCTCAGTAGCAGTCACTGATAGATCAGAGAGTAGAGTATGCCTTTCATGTCAGAGAGTCATTTTGGACTCAGACGGGCGGTAGGGTCAACAAGCAGTTCTTCTCTACTCTTGGCCCACAGACATGCTAAGGAGAGCGTTTCACAGCTTGTTGACTCGGACGGAGTATTACAGACACATATGGATGCCATTTGCAGGTAGCAACAGATTTCTATGCCTCCCATCTTACAACAGATCTTGACACACAGGCCAGAGATGATGCTCTAGTTGTTATTTGGCAGCACTTACCTATGTTGGTAACTGGAGATATGATATTTCTTACTTGATGCACCCTTCACCAAAATAGAGTTAATGACTACTCTCTCTGCCCTTCACAAGACACGTGTCCTGGCTCAGATGGACTTATCCCTTCTTTTTTTATTTCTTTTTGGGATCAGATTGGGGATCACATTACCTCAGCCTTGCATGATGTTTAGGACTTGAGTGAGATGCCAGACTCACTTACTGAGGGCCTCATTCATCTTATCCCAAAAGGGGGTTGCAGAAAGTTACTGTCTCAATGGAGACCGATCACTCTGTTGGGTACTTTGTACAAAATCTTAGCAAAAGCAATTAGCCTATGGTTGCAGCCCTTTCTTTCGGATCTTATACATGATACACAGACGGGCTTTGTGCATGGTAGGAGCATCTTCGATAACATCTTCTCATTCTAGGAGGCTTCTGACTGGGCCATGCATAATGGCCATAGGCTTGCCATTCTACTCCTGGACTTTGAGAAAGATTATGACATAGTTGACTAGGGCTTTCCAAAGGGTACCTCATTCGCTTTGGATTCACATATGCATGGATCAGACGGGTGCCAGCTCTAAACAGATCAGCCCATAGCCAGGTTCTTATTGGGGGAGTCAGGAAAGACGTGTTTCAGATTAGCAGATCAGTCCATCAGGGATGCCCTTTAGCCCCCTTCTCTTTTTATTTGTGGCTGAAGCTATGAGCTATTACCTTAGAGCTCAAGCTGATATTATAGGGCTGAGGCTTCCGTTGAGGCAACAGAATGAGCTCTTGGATAGTGAACTGATAGATGAGCTCTTGGATAGTGAACTGATAGATGACACAACTGTTTTTTTGGATGTCACACCAGAGACACTCACCTCGTTCAGGATAGCCTTGGATTTGTTTTGCACTGCAGCAAGGGCTCATATGAATTGGAACAAATCAGATGGCTTTTGGATTAGTGATGAGGACACTCCAGACTGGGGGAATGACATAGGACTCACTTGGATTCAGAGAGATGTTTCCATCAAGCTCCTGTAACCGCCTGATTTAGGATATGATCCATGGTACTTAGGATGCCAAGTTGAGGTGGGAATCTCTTCAGCATAGCAGTTTGCTCCTGAGTCGGAGAGCATCAAGAAGAAACTCGTTTTTTGGAGTTCTGCCAAACTTGACCTTGCATCCAGAGTAGTGGTTATGAACCAGGTATTATTGGCCACGGCCTAGTTTGTTTGTTACAGATCTAGAGGTTGTATCTCTCAGCTCATGAGATCTATCGGGAACTTCTTATGGAGTGGGTTAGATGGCACCTCAAATGTTGTAGCTAGGGTGGCTTGGGAGACCATCATTCTCCCCACAAGGGAAGGAGATCTCAATATTATTGATCCGAATTTGTAGTGTATGGTCTTGCTCTGCAAGTTTGTAGTGAGAGGATTGATGCCTGGATAGGAGCCTTGGAAAGATTTTTTCTTATGTAGCATTCAATCTTGTACGCCATCTCAGGGGGGAGATTGAATGGACAAGTCGAGATGGATCTTTACTTCAGCCCATCTTTGACCTCCCTCTTCCCCTCTCATGGCAGCCATTCTGAAAGCTTGGGGCAGCTGTAGAGGCTCTCTTTGGAGAGTTCCACCCTCCTCTTGCGAAGAAATAGACAGATAGTCAATCATGCGGAATGACTCTATATTGGATGAGCATGGCATATCACTAGGAGTGTCACATTACATGCAATGATCTAGATAGAGGCAGCCATACCAGCAGAGTGGATAGATACAGATGACACGCCGATCACAGAGTCCACTTAGTTGGGAGCTTTCACGGGGACGGGTATTCCTTTACAGGTTATTGCCTTGCGGGATGCACATGAGGAGATCCTTGTCTTTGATGTTCAGTCAGGAGGCAAACTTCTCACATCTTCAGATGATATTCTTTTGGAGGTTGCCTTCCAGCCTGTTAGGATTGCAGGTTATATGGAATGGGACAGGGACTCACATTGGCATCTTGATCCTGACCCTGTTCTCCTGGCACTTGGGTCTTGGAGACTCTGGTTGTATGGTGGTTCCCCCATCAGGTTCTTGCAGTGGGACACAGTGGAGTGGGAATGGATCGATGAAGAGCACCGAGAGAAGAGCATCCCCTTCTTTCGTTACACAATCTACCGGAGATTTCAGCTCAGCAGTAGAGGTTGGAGGCCCTCTAGAGCTCCTCATTGGGATAGTTTTCGGATTTTTGCAGAGGTGCAAAAAAACTTGTGGAGGAGACTTTAAAAATCCTTCAGGAATAGAAAGATCACTCTCTTCTTTTGGCTTTCTATGCATGGAGGGATTGCAGTTAACTTGTATAGATCCAAGTTTGGGGCTGACCCTACTTGTCCTTGATGCCACGTAGTAGTTGAGTTAGCTCAGCATTGCCTCTGGGAGTGCAGACACGCGAGAACAATCTGGAAGGGTGTTGCTAGGATATTTAGGATATTTCATAGAGCACCCTTCTTCACGACTTGGGGATCAGGGGCATAGTTATCTCTTACTAGCCCTCAAGTGTTTTTCGAGAGCCATGACTCAGACTCAACCTTCATTATACGACAACACTGTGTGGATTCATGTTCTCTCCAGGATGTTCCCTTCACTCCTTTCACAATTGCTCATGCTTTGGTAGACACATCATGGGAGATTGTCGCTAGCATTGCAGCTTGGCATATTTGGAGGGCCAGATGTACAGAGGCGATGGAGGGTTCCCACGTTCACCCTTCCCAGTCTATGGAGTGATACTATACACACATTGTTGGCCATCTGGGCGAGCATGCATGGATCCTCCAGAGCAGCTTCAGCCAGGAGAGATACTTTTTTCAGAGTTTGGAGAAGATCTTCTTTCTTCTCTGAGTCTCCTTCAAGGTTAAGATGGCATTTTCAGCCTCCATCTTAGATTTTTGTTAGCTCTTTTTTAGCTAGGTTTTTGTTCTCATGTTATGCTCTAGCCGAGATAGCATGACCTCGGAAAGATCGGTGGGCATTTTCTCTTAGATGACCGACTTTTGTAATATTTTATGTGCATAAATAAAATGGTCAAGAGAAGTAACTGCCAAGGTCCTAGGTGAGGGTGTAATGGCATTGACTAGGTGGTTCTGAGTGCTAAGGCCTAGGTGCACCTAAATGTGTAATAATGCCAAGGGGCAAATGTTCTAAATTGTGCCCCAAGAGAGGGGTAATTGGTGTACCAAGTAAAAAGGTATTAAATGATGACAGGTGGCAGAGGGAACCATCTAGGGAGTTGTGGGTTTGTGGATAGGCATGAGAGATAAATTACGTATCTTAAGTAACATGCGATCCATGAAATTGGCTGGGTGGATATACGTGATGCCATCGCCTGTGATTGATGTAACAAAGGAGAAGTTTAGGAATTGAACTTAACAATTGGTATCAGAGCACATGGTAGAGATCAAGGGATGGACGAAAGACCAGAGCTTCAGGCTGGACGAACAGGATGAGAAGAGAGAGTGGGATGCGTGAAGGGCATCGTGAGCGTGATCTGAAGCGGTCGGGTACAAGGAGTGCGTGATAATTCGGCTGCTCGTGACCTCCACGCGATGGGCTGATTTGACAGATCACAGAAATAGAACGGTTTGTGAGATTTGATCGGCGCTGACCTGCGACGTGATACGTGAACAGCCCACGAAATGTGATCGGCGAATTTGGAGGGGTTGTTGCCCGTGACGCAGAACAGTGTGGTGGCTGTTCAGTTTCGTGGGCTACCTGGACGTTATAGTTACCTGACAGGTCGACCTCCAGTGGTTCCAAGATCAATATCAATTTATTGATAGAGCGGAGGGACGTAGCTTAACCGTCAACGCGGAGGGTCTACACTAGGCACGAGATTTGTTGGAGTGAAGCGATATGTGGAGCGTGGTGATAAATCTGCGTAACAGCAAACGAAAAAAAATAGATGTTCCCGTTTTGCACAGGCCGGAGGATCTCAAAGCATCGTGACTTGTACATGTGGTCCAAAACCAGCATAACAAGGTTCAACAGGAGGAGTGACGAGTGATTTCTGGGTCTCAGCGTCGTCTCCGACGATTTACTCCAGGGAGCAAATTTTCTTTTCTTCTATATTGGATTTTAGTTTCCAGTTTGCTGGCGATTTATTCCTGTACAGCAGAGGTTGCAGTTTATTATTCCTGTACAACAAAGGGGAATCTTTAAAAAAAAAAAACTGTTTTCCCTTTGAAATAATGGAGGCAGAGGGACAAGATTCCAGGGTGAATCCTAGTGAATCTAGAGCACGGTCTACACAACAAGTGTCCCATCACACAACACCTACTCTGGTGGGTAGAATTTCGGTATTAGAAGATGCTTTACAGCAAATCATGAACCAGCAGCTTCAAGTGAACGCTGGTCAAAATGAAATTAGGGAGATGGTGCAAGCCTGTCGGCTAGGCCATCTAGAATTGACGAGGGCAAAGCTCCAGCAGAGCCAGAGCCCAGTATACACTCATCAGAGCGTGCGAAGGTCAAAGTGCCTAATATTGCCAACTATAGACCGGAGAAGTACGCTGGTCGGATGATCGAGCGCAGTTCTGATGTGATCGAGGTTTGGTTACACAAGTGGAAAGAAGCCTTCGCCATTTGTGAAATCAGATCTGATCTAAAGAAAATCCGTGAGGCCACTCACCTGTTTATTGAGGTAGCGGATAGATGGTGGATAAAGCAACAGAAAGATCAAGTTGCCCCTACCACCTGGGAAGGGTCTAAAGCTGAATTTAAGAAACACTTTCTTCCATCCTGCCAATTGCATCTGCATATGTTTCGCATTCGGACTCTCCTGCATTTCCGCGTCGCATTCAGATATTATCATATTGACCGTGCGATGGTCTTTATTCAGTGGACAATCTTTCCACTGATGTCGCTGAAGGCAGCCGAAGCACAATCCTTCTTTTCTAGCTTTCTCTTTTTGCTCAGGGGTCAACGAGGACTTTGACCAAGCCCGGGCTGCCATTGGAGTTATTTTCCTTTTCACCCCAACGGTGGTACTTGTTTTTGCTGGTCCCTCAACTGGCTTCACCTGCTTGGTTTGGCCACTTGGCTGCGAGATACTTGTCTTTGAAGTCCATTTCCTCTGAAATCCCCCTTTTCTCGAGTACTTATACTGAGTCCCTGCCTGCACATATCCACTAGATCTGCCTCTGGCATCCTCATAGTTCAGGGCTACTGCAATAGATTCATCTAATGTAGTCACATATTTAGCCCGAACTTCCATTTTAATCTTGTCGTTTAGTCCATAGATATAGTCTTTCAACTGAACCGACATAGGGAGAGGGTATGTTATCTTCATAACACATTCCCTGAACTTGTCAGTGTACTCTGCCACCGACAAATTCCTTTGGCGAAGGTTTCTATAAGCATCCCAAGTTCGGGACTCTTCATCAGTACCTGTGTTGTTAAGTGTGTCTGTTACTAAGTTAGTAAGCGGTGCACCTGATAACATCCTTTCAAAGCCCGCAGCAACGGGGTATACGGTTTTCGATGAGCTCGAGTTAATTAAAATGAAAGGGCAAGTCGCCAATCATGATGTGATTGTGTTGTTTGACTCAGCGTCAACGCACAATGTAATTAACTCGAAGCTTATTAAGAGGCTCAAATTGAAAACTAGTCCGTCTGACTATGCTTATACGGTCAGGATGGCGGACGGAAGTTCAACTGAAGTATGGGACCAAAGGGTTACCCAGTTGGAACTTCGAATTCAGGACTATGTTGAGAAGCTGGACTTTGAACTGACTAGACTTGCTCACGTAGATATAGCCCTAGGCATGGCTTGGCATTTTTGGAAAAATCCAGCCATTGATTGGAAAAAGCATATTTACCAGTTCAACATGAACGGAGTAGAATATGTTTTGCGAGGTGAAAAGAATTTACCTCGAGGACCATTGATTTTAGCCATGGAAATTTGGAAGACTCCGAAAGAGTTTCTGTGCCTATGTATAGCATCGGTAGAGCCGGTTGATGATTCTTCGGCTAGCACTGATGTTATGCAAAATGGTGAGATGGCCAAGCTGGCTAATCTTATAATAGAGGAGTTCTCTGAATGTTTTAGGGATGAACTACCTTATGGGTTACCTCCAGAGCGGAATGTTCAGCATAAGATTGAACTGATCCCGGGGGCAAAACCTATAAATAGACCTCCCTATAGAATGAGTTTTACTGAAGAGGTGGAGGTGCTTGGACAACTGGAAGAATACCTCAAGTTGGGGCAGATTCAACCAAGTTTCTCACCTTTTGCTTCGCCAGTGATATTAAAGAAGAAAAAGGATGATACGTTTCGCCTCTGTATAGATTACAGAGCATTGAATAATATCACTGCTAAGCACAGGTATCTGATGGCTCGGATTGATGATTTGCTAGATGCATTACATGGAGCCGTGATTTTCAGCAAGATAGATCTTAAGTGTGGCTATCATCAGATCCGGATTAGAGCCGAGGATGTGCATAAAACTGCTTTCAGAAGCAGGTTTGGTCACTATGAGTTTTTGGTAATGCCCTTTGGACTTACCAATGCTCCAGCGACATTCGTCATGCTTATGAACGATTTACTACGTCCGCATATCGGAAAGTTTGTAGTACATTTTATTGACGATATTCTAGTGTTCAGTAAAAGTATTACTGAGCATCGTGAACACTTAAGAATAGTGTTCAGTACTTTGAGGAAAGCCAATCTTTATATAAATAAAAAGAAAACTATACTGTGTATGGTTAGGCTTGAATATTTAGGATTCATAATTCCAGAGGGGGTAGAAATGGATCCGAAGAAAGTGGTTGCGATACTGACTTGGCCAATCCCTCAGAGTCTGACCACGTTGCGATCATTCTTGGGGTTTGTCCAATTTTATAGAAGGCATATCAAAGGATATTCCGAAATAGTGTCGCCATTGACTGATCTGACCTCAGATAAAGTACCTTTTATATGGGGACAGAATCAACAAGAAAGTTTTAACACCATAAAACAAGTTGTGGTCACAGGACCGGTGTTAAAAATAGTTGATCTCCGGGACAAGCTTGTTTGTATTATGCGGTCAGCTCCGAAATTTCAAAAAATGTCGAAATCGGACCTCAAAAGGTCAAAAATCAGCCGCTGGACTGTTGGAGCTACCTCAAGCAAAATCTGAAGAGCTGAATGTGAGAACCAAGAACGCACACTGGAGCACCAAGCTTACGGGAGTCTGGAAGCAAGCGCGGGAATGGGCTCTAGAGACGGAAGCGCTCTAATACCAAATGTAGGAACAAAGTGGAGACAGGTTGTGAACACAAGTGAGCAAGAGTGCACACACAAGAAAGCTCCAATAGAAATGTTCAAATGAAACAATACAAGTACTTGGTATATATAGTACCCAAGTACTACTGGTCAACCATAGGGTTGACTTTATGCCTACAACACCGTATCTTTGTAATCTCTTACAACTTTGCAATAAATCATGCCTAGGGTAATGAACTAGTCCCAAAATTTTGGGTTTCTGTCCCAAGATAGGTTTTGTATGCATCGGTTATAAGCTCAGAGAGTGCTTTTGCTTTTTCTCGGCCATATGCTTGATGCAAGAGATGATGTGCAATAGTTGAAATCCTTGCTTAAAGGATATCTTGTTGAGGGCTGCTATAAGCCAGATAGAGGTTTTTGAGGTTTTTTACATGGATGCCCAGTATAAGCAGCAGCTCTTGCAGAAATCTCCTCTCGTTTTTTGCAATCAATTGGTTCATGTCTCTCCATGGATGCCAACTAAGGACTATCAAAGTATGATTCGTCACAGATTCCTTATGTGGGTTGAGGTGGTAGACCTCCCTTTATTTTGCAGGCTTGCATTGCCTTATTTGGCTGAAGCTTTGGGGAAGATAGTTTGTCCTCCTCGTTTTTCTTTGGAAATGTGTATCGCTTCTGTGTTTTGTGGGACACTGCTAAACCCATTCCCCCTCATCCGGCTCTTCAGGTTGATATGGCGGGAATGCCATCTTAGCAGGGTTTTTTCAATTTGAAATAGTGTGGAAATTTTGGATGTAAGAAATCCGAACGTCCACAGTTTTTATTGAAGACTCCTGCTGCTGCCTGTCCAAATGATGCTTCTATACTTGCAGCAAAGCCACACACTTGCAATTCAGGGAATGCAACTCCCCCCTTAGTGGCTGCTAAAGTGCAGGGTACACCTTCTAAGGCAAGGGACAAATGCCAGTTGGAGAAATAGCCTCTTCATCGGATCGGCAAATCTTAAAAGGGTTTTCAAGCCAAGGACAATAGCCAATAGGAATTGGAAGGAGAATGCATGTTCTTCTAAGGAGAGTCAGGCAAGTAATAGATTTGCAGTTGGCAGGTGGTCCGCAGTGGCTCGGGCTGATCCCCTGTGCTTACCACTTAAGGCAACCATACCTTTTGACAATCCTATCTCCTCCCCTGGCTATATTTCTAATAATGAGCAAGGAAATGGCTATCAGGAATATGCTAGTGAGGGAGACGGTGCTAATCTTTTCTGGACCTGTCTATGGCTCGTGACTTTCTTCTCAGATTACGGACAGATCTTCATGCTCGTTTTCCCGGGATTACTTTTGGCAGACAGTTCTCGCTGTTTCGGTTGATATGCCTCTAGGCCGGACTACGATCTCTTCTTTTGTTGGTGTCGCTTTTGGGCTCTTCTATGGTCATTATATCATGCCCGTGACATTCAACTCTATGGGCATTCTTCTGTGAATCTTGACCATTTCTTTCATTCATCCTTGCATCAGTCTCTCCAAGATGTGCAATCTCTTGGCGACCTTCCTTTGGAACAGTTGGAAGTGCTTTATGCGTGTATTTAGTTTATGGGTAGCAGTTGTTCCACTTTGGGACAGCTATGAATGTACATTCTTCTTTAATGAAATAGTTATTTTTACAAAAAATAAGAAGTGTCTCTGTGTGTGTGTGTGTGTGTAGAGAGTCTCAAAAAAGCAGAGAGAGAGGCACATATAAATTTTGCTGATAATATAATCATGGATTTACCAAAAAAAAAAAAAAAAAGTGTGTGTGTAGAGAGAGAGGCACATACATGACAATATCTCTAACACTCTCATCGCAATGGAATATGCAAAATATTAAGATCAAGATGTGTTGGTCATGCAGGTGGATGTGGCGAAGGCATTTGATACAATACAGTGGGATTATGTCTCTCAAATCATGTTAAAACTTGGTTTTGGGCCAAAGCTAGTTAATGTCATATATTGGCTTTACACAAATTCCACTGCACAATGCTTTATAGGGAATCATTTGTCTGAGTCTTGGACTCTCGAACGTTCAGTTCGACAGGGATGCCCTCTCAGTGCTTTGCTTTATGCCATCGCTTCACATCCTTTGCTTCTTTATATGGATCACATGGTTGATACTGGACAGCTAGAGGGGCTTCAGATTTCTGGTTCACGACCCTTCATTGCACAAGCCTATGCAGATGATTCATTCTTCATGCCAAAGAACAGTCCATTGGAGATTTGCCTCTTGATGGATACCCTTTCAGATTTTGGGTTGGCAGCTGGTCTTAAAATTAATTTTCAGAAATCAAAACTCTTGCCTCTCAAGCATTGTGACTGGCATGCTATCCTGTGGCCAGGCCAGTTTATTTATCCG
The DNA here is from genome assembly GCF_047967505.1 of Dipteris shenzhenensis. Taxonomy (NCBI): domain Eukaryota; kingdom Viridiplantae; phylum Streptophyta; class Polypodiopsida; order Gleicheniales; family Dipteridaceae; genus Dipteris; species Dipteris shenzhenensis. The sequence continues at coordinate 6,521,746 of NC_141619.1, read as the reverse complement.
GAAAACATAGTAAGACATTTGGGCTATCCTATTGGCTGGAAAATCAGCAATAAGCAACAAATGTCGTGGGTGTCAAACAAAATTCAGGACAAATTAGAATATTGGAAGATCTCCACTTGGCCTCTGCATGTACGGCTTCGAATTGTCCAGTCTATTGTTCTAGCTTATGTCCAGTTCTACCTTCCTCTATTACATTGGTCATCTCGAGATCTCACATCTTTTATGTCTCAAGCCATGGAGATTTTTTGGAAAACTAAGCTTCATAAAAAAGCTTTACGGTTGCTCAAAATGGACTTGCTTTGCTCACCAAGAATGCATGGTGGTTTGAATATAATAAACATCAAATATCATGTGTTGGCAAGAAAGATCACTATGCTCAAGACATTTTTTCAACAAGAGCAGCCTTGGTCTATCATGCTGGCAATTTTGTGTGGTCAGATGAGCACAAATGCTTATGGACATTGGCTAGTTGATCCATCGGAAGTAGTACTTGGAAAATTTCAAGGTAAAATCCCTGGTTGTCCATTTTCTAATTCCTTGATTCAGGACTGGAAGCAAGTACTCTCTCACATCAAATGGTCTCCCCATCCTGCTTCTATAGCTTGTTCACTCAGAATGGAAAGTATTCATTGGAGTGCTGTGTTTTCCTCTTCCCTTGCTGTTCAACAACCCATCAGAGCTTACAATCTTATGAAATTGGGTATCCGGTTCATTGATGATGTGGTAGATATGCAAGGAAATATTCTCACTTTTCCAGTAGCATGTCGACAATACAATCTGGGCATGCATCATAGACCTATTTGGAAAGCTATTGCTGATCTCCTACTCCCTCTGGTTCCGATTCCGACATTGAATGTCACAGACAGGCTTCAAGATTGGCACCTTCAGTCTTCAAGTCCAAGCATATCCTCTAGGCCTTTGCAGTTATTGACTTCTATACAGGCTTATCGATTGATATTACCTCCTCCCTGGATTGCCCATCATGCTAATTCTCTATGGCATTTGAACAAATCATTAGCCTGGTGGAAAGGAAAATTGCAATTGATATGGAAGTTGAAAATGCCATTGAAGCAACGACTCTTTCTATGGAGATGTATTGTTGGTATTCTTCCACTGGGAGTGAAATTGGCTCAAAGACGGATAGCTTCACCTCTTTGTCCAAGATGTCACCTTACATCTGAGAGTATTCCGCATTTATTGTGGTTTTGTTCATATTCCAGAGACCTTCTAGATAGAATCTCCTATTTCTTATCTCTCAGATTTCCAGCACACAGGTTCTACAGGTTTTTCTGGATGTATGGCAAACTATCAGATTCTTTGTCACAGTATTCTCTCTTCTTCCACTGGATCAGATACTGGGCCTTATGGACCCTCTGGCTACAGCGCAATCAAGCATATCTGAATTCTCCCCTTCAGCATCCTTATGAGTTCTTCAGAGCCTCATTGCGGCAGTTTTTATATGATGCCTTACATGAGGAAGATTTGGATGTTTCTTGTATTCAACTTTTCTTTTACTGCTTCTGATGGATAGGGCTTTGGCTCTCTTTTGAGCACTGCCCGGATGTAAATGAATGTTTCATAATATAAGTATCTTGGTTTCACAAAAAAAAAGTGTGTGTGTAGAGAGAGAGAGAAAGAGAGAGAAAGAAAGAAAGAAAGAAAGAAATTTTATTAAAGGACCACGGAAGGCCATACATGGCCTATGGGACACAAAATTATCCGAAAGGAAAATACATCATCAACGATGCGCCAACTAGGTGGCCTCATCGTAATACAGCTAAGATGCCAAAAATGGCTACAAAAATCCTAGATACAAAATGAAATGAAATAGAGTACCAAAAATGCCTAGATACAAAATGTAAAATATGAAATATGAGGAACATCGTCTTCCCTAAGGGGTCTGTGATCCAAAGAAATGATGGAAGTCATGGCCATCGACCATGCCTCCTGCCATGAGTGTGAAGATCTGGGCAAGTGTCAAGTGGGCTGCTGGCGGTGCCAAGTCTCCATGGAGCAATCTCCTCCGAAAATCTGCCATCATCCTCCGTCGTCTAGAAATAAAGCGACGGGTACGGCCTCTGTGTAAGATCATCCTGCGGTGCTGCCGGATCATGTCATATGTACATCCTCGGGGTGGAACCATCGGTGCTCTCTGGCAAGCTGGGCTATCTCTGTGCTCATGGTCCTGCGCCTCGTCCTGCTCCTCATGAATAACCAGGTCTCTGGCAGGGATGCGACGGTGCTCTCTGAGGAATCTCTCTCTGTATATGGTGATCTCCCTGATGAACAACGCTAAGCAATACTGATCCTCATACTCCATAATCCGAGAGAGAGGTCCAAATCCGTGCCCAAATAAACAGTGAAATCTGCCACGGATCTCATAATATAAAGGGCATCTGCAAACGAAGTGCTCCTCAGTCTCCACCTCCCCCATAGTGCAACAAGGGCATATCCTAGTCTCTCGCCTGGGTCTATGTCCGGTAGCTGTACAACGCATCCTGCCGGCCTCAACGTCTTATCTGTGGGAAGATACCTTGAGCTAGCCCAAGGCAATCTTGAGTGAGTGCGACATATGAACGCCGATATATCCTGGGGATATGATGAAGCCATCCTCTGAAATCTTGAGAAAATGGTCACGATATGTGGCCATCTTCGTAGGAAGCTCCGTGGGATGAACCCAAGTGCGAAACGTGTGTAGCTGCAACAAATCTGCCCTGATAACCTGACTGAGCTCATGTCGAGTGAGAGGGAGGCGAGGGGCATCTATGCTGTATCGAAATGGTGGCAGCCTATCCATATCCAAGCCCAACGAGGTGAGCCATGTGGAGAGTGTGTGGTACAACAAAAAGTATGACCTCTCTCCGCTAACATCTGCGAGGATGTCAGTGCTAGCCACGGTAATCGTGCTCTGCCTGCTGCTGAGTCTCCGAGCGCCCTGATCTTATGCAAGTATGTAACTGACTGAAATGCTGCATCTAGCGCTAGGGGTGTAGCTCCGAACTCTGCGAGCATAATCTGATGCGGTACCATGGGCTTCGCTCTGATCAATCTGGAGAACATGATGATCTGTAACCTCTCTACTCGTCTCCAATCTGCAACACTGAGATCTCCTACCCAAAAGGGGCTAGCATACATGGCTGCAGGTCTCACCAGCGTATCGAAAAGTAAGGACTTCGTGTCAAGATGCTGAAAATGTGACTGTGCACACTACCTCTCGAGAAGAGCCAAGGCGGCATACCCTCTACTGATCCTATCTCGTGCTGCATGCGTCATGGAGAAGACTGGACCTCTAAATGTGGCACCCAAATATGTATACTCCCTGACTAGCTCCACCTCCTGCCCATCAAATGTGAAAGAGAACTCGCCTCTCCTATAAACCTGGTATGACGTGTTGAAGACCATGACTTTGGTCTTCCCAAGGTTTACAGACAACCCTCTGTCCTGACAAAAGCTGTGGAGTGCATGGAGATGTGCCTGTAAACCCTGCTGGGAGGAAGAAATAAGAACCACGTCATCTGCATAGAGGAGAATCGGTATCGTGGATCCTGCCAGTAAAGAACCTGTACCACCCATCGTCTGTATGTACATCTCTAACTCATCGATATAGAGACCAAAGAGTGTCGGAGACAAAGGACACCCCTGCTTCACCCCTATCGTACTGCGTACTTCCCCCGACAGCCCCGCCCGTGTCCTGACTCTACCTGTGACTCTCTCATACAAGGCCATGATCGCCCATTGAATCTCCCCACTGAATCCCAAGTCACGAAGTCGCTGGAAGAGTCTGAAACGCGGCACAGTGTCAAATGCCTTTCTGAAGTCCACGAAGCACTAATAGAGCCGTTGCTTACGTGACTTCGCCTCCTCAATCAAAGCCCTGAGTATGAAGATATGATCTAGAGTCGAGTGCTCTGCACGAAATCCTGCCTGCCCTCTAGTTCTCATACCTGTCGCCTCGGCATGGTCATTTATATGTCCTTCTAGAATGGTCGCATAAATCTTGGCCATGACATGGCCAATCATAATGGTCCTGTAGTTCGACGCCTCCAAAGGATCCCCCGACTTGTGTATGGGTACTATAGTATTTTCTAGCCAACTAGGTGAAAGACCTGTACAAATGGACTCGTTAAAAAGACGGGAGAGGACTGTAGCTAAGGCATCAATCCCATGGGTTACATACTCCGCTTGCAATCCATCATGGTCCTTAGCTCTCCCAGTCTTCAAACGATGAACTGCTGCTCGGACACTACTAGATGAGAATAAGGCAGAGGAGGTGGGTCTACGCACATGGGATAAGTCGATTTGTGGTTGGTCTGGAATATCATATAAAGTGGAAGTATAGGCAAGCCAAACCTGCGGGTCTGTAAGAGGAGTTTGAGATTTCAAGTGAAGGAATTTCTTCCAGAATTCCTTGGAATCACAGCTGAAAAGTAAACTTCTCAGCTCCTCCTCATTCCGGGCTAGAAATTGGCGCTTTTTGCGTCGCACCAAACGCTTGTAACTCTTCTTGGTCTCAATCAGGAGGGGAGACTTCTCCTGTGTCTCAAGGCGAAGCTTCCTGCGGAGTTCTTTACACTCCTCATCATACCATACATTACAAGGCACAAGACCGACTGGTGGAGGACCGGATGTGTGGCAAGTGACGGGGAAGGACTTGTGGGCTGCCGAGATGATGGAGGTATGTACAAGGTCCCACCGATCCTGTGTGGAGGGTAGGGCATCGAGAAGGTGCGGACGGAGAAGACTACTCAGGTGCTGGCTATAAATATCATCGAACTGGTGGTCAAAATGAACCTCATAGTATGGCTGACGCTCATGATGTCTAGAAGGGGGTGCATGAGGAATCTGGGTAAGAATAAAGTGCAGACGTGCATGATCGGCTGAAGGCATAAGAGGGTCGACTGTGAGAGAGAGAGAGAGAGAGAGAGAGAGAGAGAGAGATTGCTGATCATCAATCCAACATCCTTTGTTTATCAAATACAAATTGGGGTAGGTACTATTTTTTACTTTATAATAAGGAAATGCAATAATGGTAAATAGGAAAGCATCCAAAAGAGTAGCAGATGTATGCTTCGAAGATCATATATATGACAGCACTTGGCGTTGAGAGGAACGAAAATGCATTTACTCAACAGAACCATCAATGGACATTTAATAACTGAATACAAACCAGACCTTAAGTTCTGCTGCTAGCTCCTGATGCATTAAATGATATATCCGACATCTCCATGGACCTGAATTTCTTGGGAATTGTATTGTGGAAATACAGCAAGTACCCTTTTTTAGAGGGTATGCAACATTATCGAACATTATCATATGACAGGGATCATCCAACATTATCATATGACAGGGACCATCCATGTTTTTGTCAACATTCCCCTTCTCATCAAGAATGCTGACTGCAAGGTTTTCCAAAATGCCACCAGCAGAACACTCGTTTGGGACCTGATAAGACAAAAGTCTCATGAGGAGAAGGAAAAAATTGTTGTTGATGGACACATATTTTCTTATGCATCCTGTCACGTGAAATCAGGTCTTATGGATTATATGAATATGTGACAAAGAAAGCACTCGTGCAATACACACCCTGGATATTATTTGAAGTGTTCTTCGTAAAAGAGAGAACTCTCTCTCAAATAACAGTTTCTTTGCACCAGTATATACAGAGATTTTGGCTGCATCCACAAAAATGACAGGTTTAGTAGGTCAATTCATCATTGGGAAATCATCTCTCTCATTAAAATTGTTCAGTACTAGGCAAATCCATATTGCGATTAAACTCAGCAATGACTTGGAATAATGGATAAACATTTATACATCGAGATCTCAAAAGTTATTGTAGAGGAATGTGAGAATAGCAAAGAGAACTCTCCTCTGTTGGTCTGGTCCGAGAATTTTCCCTCCCAAAATCTGGAGACCATGCAGCAGTTCTCTCCACCTGCTCCAAATCCTGTTCCTTGTTCCTCTTATATAGGTTGTTCTTGGCAGTTCCTTTCCTATTGCAGCTTCCTCTTCTTGCTGGCCCTTAAATAAATCATCTCTTCTCAGTCGGATCACTAGCTCCTTCCCCCGGAAGCCATCTGCACCCTTTTAGACAAAATCATTGCTTATATTGCCCACTCTGTCTTCCTAGCCCCATTCAGCTTTACCAACAATTAACCCCAATGCCCGATATTGTGTCTTTCAAGATCTCTGCTTCATCACGTTACACTCATCATCACAATCCTACAAAAACCCCCTCACAGCCCATCACCCACTTCCTTTGTGTTGGCATACTCCTCTCAACCTTTCATACCCTCCCAAGGTTTCTCTCCCTACTCACACGTCCCCAGTTCCCTTATATCCAGAATATCATACACGAAAACAAGAGATCTTGTGTTCGTCGATATCAAGCCAGGCTATAAATTCAGAATCATTTGTAGAATATGACTGGATGGCGCAGCATATCGGGGAACCTAAGTGCCTCTTGTTACTAATTCCATGTCTTCCTTAAAATTGATGGAAGTGGTCTAGAGCTAGGGTAATCTCAATTTTGTCAACTTCATGGGGTATGAATCTGTGGGGAAAAGCCTCATACTAGGCTTAAGCAAGATAAAAATGGACAGCACAGTGAATCTCCCACCACAATAGAAGCTCCAAACACATTGCATCATTGATTACCATAGACAATGGTGAGGAACTCAAGTATCTGAGAGATATGCTTGCAGTAGATTTTTTTCCCAAACTCCAATAAGATTTCTGGAACTTTCAAGGAAACCCCCCCAAAAAAAACCTCTTTTATTTGTGTAGGACTCCTATTGTCCTAGTGTTTCTAGATAAAATCTCAAATGTTGGCATACACTACATCATAATCCTCTCCAAAGTGATAATCAAATAATGTCTCATCTCCAGTCTTCCATTGTCCACATTCTCGTTGCTTTCTCAATATACACTTGAAGAATGGTGTAGGGAGATGTAAATTTTAAAAAGTGTAATATACACTTGAAGAATGTCTGAGTAGAGTCGATCAAAATTTCAAGTGGTGTGATGTTGGAAAACTTAACAATAGAAGCATAGTTTTCCTATATGGTCTGCTGGTCAGACAGCCAAACCTTGAGTAGATTTAGTAATGTGATGTTACTGTTGATACCATTGTGACTGCCATTTTGTGGGATGAAAACCTTGAAGCAGTGCCTATATTCTCAAACAACGCTTACCATAAGTTATTGGAGAATCTGTTGTCTCTATTGAATACAATTCAGGTCCAAATATACTTGATGACAAGTCAACTCCTGATGATGGTTTCAGTTATCTATGACAAACAATTAAGTGCCATTTGTATAAATAAATGGTAGTAGCCCGTATGCCTGGTGAATCGCTGTACACCCTTTGCATTCATGCGCAGGGGTAATTCTAGGATGACTTTGATTTTATTGTAACTGATGGAAATCCCAATTTTGGACACTACGTGCCCCAGTATCACCCCATGGTTCACCCAAAATTGACACTCCAAGGGATTGAGGGAGATTCTATAGAGACGACATCTCTCAAATACCAATCTCAAATACTTAAGATGATCATCCCAAGTAGAAGGAACAAAAATGAATGTTTGAGGTGAGTTCTCGAGCTGCTCCTCTCCCCGTGAGGACCTGCCACCCCTCCTCCCCCTCTCTCAGCCAGCCCCCCCTCCCTCTCCCTCACCCTCGCTGCCCCCCCTCTCCCTCCCCTCGCTGCTTCTCTCCCTCCCCTCCCCCCCCTCCCTCCTCCCTCTCTCCCCTTTCTCCTCCCCCGCCCCCTTCCCTGCACTCCCTCTCCCCCGCCCTCCCTCTCCCCCCCCCCGCTGCCCCTTCCCCGCCCCCTTCCCCGCTCTCCCTCCCCCCCCCCGCTGCCCCTACCCCTTCCCCCGCCCCCTTCTCCTCCCCCTCCCTCCCTCTCCCCCCCCCCCCCCCGCTGCCCCTACCCCGCCCCCCTCCCCCACCCCCTTCTCCTCCCCTGCCCCCTGCCCCGCCCTCCCTCTCCCCCCCTGCTGCCCCTTCCCCGCCCCCTCCCTTGCTCTACCCTACCCCCTCCGCCGCTCTCCCCCACTCTCCCACCCTTCCGCCCCTCCCTCTTTCCCCTCCCTCCTAACCCGCCGCCCCCTCCCTCCCTCCTATCCCCCACCCTCTTCTCCTCTCCCCCGCCAACACTCTCCCTCTCCGCCTGCAACCTCCCCTTCCCCCACCCCCTTCCTATCTCCTTCCCTTCCCCGCTCTCCTACCCTCTCCTTTCTCCTTCTTTCTGCGCCCGTGTTCAAGGGCGTGCTGGGCAATAATTTCACGGACGGAGCTTTTTCAGTGTTGGAATCGGCCTTTTCACATCAATTGGCGAATGGATCCCCATTCAGCCAATCTCCGTCCACTTCCACCGGCCGTGAGAACCGTCATTTTTTCAGAAGACGAGTTGCAGCAGCTCAAGAAAGATGTGGAGTTAGAGGGCTCTACATCACTATTCGGCCGCATCTTTGGGTCATACCCTTCCAGATCACAGGCTAGAGACTGGATGCTGGCGGCGTTACCAGGAGATCTCGCCCCACACCTCAGGGATATTCGACTCCTGGGACGTGGATTCTTCCAAGTGATTTTTGACTCCCACGAGTCCACAACCCTTGTTCTCAAAGCTAATCCCCTGGCTTTGGGTTCAAGGAGGATCTTTCTTTTACCCTACACCTTGGGCTTCGATCCAATCGAGGAGGACAAGCGGGTCACATCACTGTTCATTAGATTCATGGTCTTCCTCAGGTCTACTATCAACTGCTTGCCACTATCGAAGCCACATTTGGAGTGGTTATTGAGATCCCCACCTTTCCTGGCATGCCTTCTTCCTCGGCAGAGGCAGTCAGTGCAGATGGGGTGCCTCGTGTTAGGGTCATTGTCTCTGACCCTAACATCTCAAATGACCACATCATGCTTCAGCGTCCAAACGGCTCTCTCTTTCGACAGAGAGTCGAGATTTCAGGTAGACAGGACCAGTGCAGGATTTGCAGGACCCTTGGGCACTTTGCTAGAGACCGCCCAAGGAAGAGAAAAAGACCCAAGAGGTCTTCTGGTGCGGCTCCTTCACGTACTACCCTGACTGCACCTCTCCAGCACCCTGGAGCAGCAGGGCACCCTGCTTCGCGCACCCCAGGACCACCAGGGGCAGCAGAGCACCCAATGCCGGCGGCACACCCAGTACTACGGTGGAGAGCTATCAGAGCCGCTCCCTTACCTCAGGAGGAGACCTTTGATCCTATTCAGACAAACGCCTTCCAGACTCCAGAGGTGGATATTGCTTCAGCCCCAGACACTACAGTTCCACATCAGGAGGGGCCTTTAGATGCACCAGCCCCAGTCACCTTGGTTGCTGACCACGAGGGGGCTATAGGCACTTCTTCCCCGTAGATTGTTCCTGCCACAGTCAGGACGACCGAGAAAGTGCAGGCACAGATGAGGACTCCATATTCCTCTTCAGCCCAACCATAGGCCTCCTCAGCACCCACCTCCAGTTCTGCTGATAGAGGCCTGGCAAGTCCTTCTCCTCCATCTTCCACGAGTGCAGGTCTTCTTCGCACTCCTCGGCCAAACTTGCTTATCATGAACTCTATTTCAGCACTGGCAGATTCGGTGACTCTCATGGATGATGAGGAGTTTGTGCCCTCCACCTTAGGGGTCCCGGTTTTGGGGATTCCTTTTGATAGGGCCTCCTCTTCAGCAGGTGTGGGGATCCTCTCACCTGTTGAGTTTCTTGCCCTCAGCAGGAGTGTTTCGGCCCAGGGGAAGATGGTCTCCTCTACTAGGCCGGGTAAGCCTTTCCATCCAGCATCCTCCCGTCGATGAGGATAGTCAGCTAGAACATATAGGGCCTAGGCGGAGTTCCACACCGTCGCCGTAGGCAACTAATCCGGAATCAGCTTCAACCAGGTCTCACTGGAGGTGCTATTGATATCCTTTTTATCCAGGAACACAAGTTGGATGCAAGTGATTGCTCTAAATCAGACAAACTGTTTTCAGGACATACCTTCTGGTCGCCTGCTATGGGCACAAGGGGAGGTACTTGCATTTCGGTCTCTTCCTCTATTCTCCCCTTGGTTGCTCGTCATGGTATTATTTCCCCCTATAGAGCTCAATGGATCATTATTTCGATTGGAGGGCGTAAGATTGGTCTTCTCAATCTTTATGCTCCCAACAACAGAGGGGAGCGGATCTCCTTTTGGAAGGAGTTACTCTCTTGGGCCCCCATTGCAGATTCTTGGATCATTGGTGGCGATTTCAACATGGTTGAGTTGCCATCAGACAAAAAGGGAGGCAGACAGGGTGGAATTCATTCTTTGGAGAGGGCAGCCTGGGATGCCTTTCTTTTTCAGTACAGTGGCGGAGACACTTGGTTGGATGATGCCTTTCATGTTATGCAACAGTCACTCCTGTATTCTTGGTCGAACAGGAGAATACACATGCCCATTCATGCATGTATTGATAGATTTTATGTAGACGATTGGGCACTTGACAGAGGAGGATCTGTATGCATTTCTACTGGGGTTTCCACCTCAAATCATTTTCCAGTGGTGTTGCAGATCCTTGAGCCTCATTGAAGAGGACGTTCTACCAGTGTCAAGATTCTGGATGCTTTTTATGCAGAGGAGAGCCTCACGGAGGATATTTTACAGATTTGGGTTTCTCACATATAGGGTGGAGCTGTCCGCCCTTCTCAGGTAGCTACAACCTTATCCGAAATTAGTGACTATTATCATATAGTAGCTGATTCCAGGAGACGTGAGATTGGTATACGCCAGCAGTTAGCGTCTCTTCAGAGGGCAGAGCAGAAGAGGCCCACAGATGCTTGGATTCAGGAGCGCCTTGCTGCAGCGAGGGCTCATTTGCAGACATTGTTGGATCAGAGAGCAGAATATGCCTTTCATGCACGGGAATCCTTTTGGATTCAGATGGGTGGTAGGGTCAACGAACACTTTTTCTCTAGAGATAGTGTCTCATAGCTTGTTGACTCAGACGGGGTGTTACAGTCAAAGATCCTGATGCTGTCATTCGTGTAGCTTCAGATTATTTTGCATCCCTTCTTACAGTAAATCCGGGCACACAAGCTGTAGATGATGCCAGAGAGGTTATTTGGCAGTGTATCCCTGTACTGGTGAAGGATGAGATGTATGTTTCTCTAGATGCACCTTTCACCAATGCAGAATTTAAAACTGCATTACTTGCCCTTCACAAGGGCAAGTGCCCAAGTTCGGATGGACTTACCCCTTCCTTTTTTATTACTTTTTGGGAGCAGATTAATGATCACATCACATCAGCCCTACAGGGCATGTGGGACTCTGGTGAGATGCCGGACTCACTTACAGATGGTCTCATTCATCTCATCCCAAAGGGGGGTAATAGGAATCTAGTGTCTCAATACCCATCACTCTATTGGGCATTTTTTAGAAGATTCTGGCGAAAGCCATCCGTCTGCAGCTACAGGTTTTTCTTCCAGATTTGATTTATGACACGCAGACAGGGTTTCTGCATGGCAGAAGTATATTTGATAACATTTTCTCATTTTGGGAGGCCTCGGAATGGGCCATGCAGAGCCACCAGAGATTGGCCATTCTACTCTTGGACTTTGAGAAAGCTTATGACAGAGTAGACTGAGATTTTTTAGAGGGTACTCTATCCCGCTTTGGTTTTTCAGATGCATGGATTAGAGGAGTATCCTCTCTCTAGAGATCAGCCCATAGCCAGGTGCTCATTGGGGGGGTAAGAGGGAGAGGTTTCAGATTTCCAGATCAGTCCGCCAGGGATGTCCTCTTGCCCCTTTTCTTTTTCTGTTTGTGGCGGAAGCTATGCGAATCTACCTTAGATCTCAAGCTGATATTTATGGGCTGAGGCTTCCTATCGACTAGGAAGAAGAGCTCCTAGATAGTGAGCTAGCAGATGACACGGCTGTTTTTTTGGATGCCACCCCCAAGACACTCACTTCCTTACGGACAGCCTTGGATTTATTTTGCACGGCTGCAGGTGCACACATTAATTGGCATAAATCCAATGGTTTTTGGATTTGTGATGGTGACACCCCAGATTGGGGTGATGATATTGCCTTCACTTGGGTACAGAGGGGCGTCTCTGTCAGATATTTGGGCTGCCAGGTTGGGGGGCATCTCTCCCTCACAACAGTTTGCTCCGGTGTTGGAGAGCATCAGAAGAAAGCTCCTTTTCTGGAGCTCAGCCAAACTTGACTTGGCTTCCAGGGGGGTGGTGGTTAATCAGGTTCTTCTAGCCACAGCATGGTTTGTTTGCTCTTGTTGGTGCCACTCTAGGGATTGTATCACTCAGCTTAAGAGGCATGTACAAAACTTTTTGTGGAGTGGTCTAGATGGCTCAACTGATGTTACAGCCAGGGTGGCTTGGGAGACCTTGATTCTTCCTACAAGAGAATGGGGTTTGAATATCATCGACGCGGATCTACAGTGCAGAGCCTTACTCTGCAAGGTCGTTGTGAGAGGACTTATGCCAGGGCAAGAGCCTTGCAAGGATTTCTTTATCAGATGCATACAGTCTCGCCACCCACTTCAGGACAGGATTGGACACATAGCACCAAATGGGTTTTCACCACAGCCCACCTCAGATCTCCCTCTTCCCCTCTTATGGTTGCTATCCTGAAAGCATGGGCCAGCTTCAGGAGTACACTTCGCAGGATTCCCCATCATGTGGAATGACAGCATTTTAGATGAGCATGGCAGACCACTTGGAGCTTCTCCTTACATGCAGTGGCCAAGATGGAAGAGGGGCCCTGCTTCTACCATGGGAGCATGGAAAGCATTCAGGAAGCTTCTTGCAGACCAACATGCACATATGATTCTTAATCTCAGAGGAAGTGCAGGGAGAGTCCAGCAGATTGATGCAGCCTTGCCCTTGGATTGGGTGGACACAGATGACATGCCTTTTTCTTGCTCCACCTGGATGGGGTCTTTTTCCAGATTGGGAGTTCCTTTACAGGTGATTGCTTTTCATGACACACATGAGGATGTCTTAGTCTTTGATGTTTCTTTGGGGGGCAGGCTGTCCAGATCCACAGAAGATATCTTGTTGGAGGCACCATTTCAGCCAGTCAGGAAGTGGGCTTCATGGAGCATGGCTCTCTTTCACAGTGGCACTTGGATCCTGACCCGCTTCTCATTGCCCTGGGCTCATGGAGGCTGTGGCTCTATGGAGGTGTCCCAATTAAGTTTTTGCAGTGGGACCCTGGGGAATGGGAATGGATAGATGAAGGGCACCGAGAGAAGGGCATCCCCTTCTTTTGTTACACGGTCAGTAATGGCAGGAAATTCCAGCTCAGCTCTAGGGGTTGGAGGCCTACCAGAGCTCCTCATTGGGAGAACTTTCAGATTTCTGCTGACTTGGCAGAGGCTATGAAAATCCCACCGAAATAGAAAAATCACTCTCTTCTTTTGGCTTTCTATTCATGGTGGGATAGCAGTGAACCATTGGAGATCCGCCCTCGTTGCCTTTCTACTTCAGAGACTGTACAGCACTACCTTTGGGATTGCAGACATGCGAGAATCATATGGAAGGGGATTGCAAGACTTTTCAGCACTTTTGTTCGCCTCCCCTTCTATATGACCTGGGGATCAGTGGCTTGGCTCACTCTTTCAGGGCCCCATGTTTTCTTTGAGAGACATGACTCCTCTTGGGCTCTTCACATCCGACGATACCTTGTGGAGTCGTGCTCTCTAGAGGATGTTCCGGCCACTCTCTTCAGGGCTGCTCATTCCTCGGTTGACTCTTCATGGGAGATCTTAGCTAGCATTGTAGCATGGCACATTTGGAGAGCCAGATGCACTGAGGCTTCCGAGGGTTCTTAGGTTCAACCTTCTCAGATCTTGGCCAGTACTTGGACAAAGACGGTACACACTCTGATGGCCATTTGGGCGACCATGCAGGGATCCTCTCGAGCAGCCTCCTCCAGGAGAGTTGCTTTTCTCAGAGATTGGAGAGACTCTCCGTTCTTTGCTGAGACTTCTAGTTGGCATTTTCTGCCTCAGCCTTGGCTTCTTTCTACCTCATTCTTCTGAGGTGTTTTTTATTACATGCTTAGCATGTTGTATTTCCGCACAAAGCTTGCTCTAGCGAGTTTCTTTCTTACTTTATAGAAGTTTCTTTTTTGCAAAAAAAAAGAACACACATATCATCTAGGAAAACTTTTAAAAAATCCCTCAAAAACATTAGCTGTTGGAATCTGTGATCATCTAGAAGGCATTTGAAGAACCTATAGAGGAAGCAGGTCTTTGTCCCCTAAAGACCACTGCATATAGTGAGAAATACCTAGAGGTTCTATGAGATGGGCTGATGTAAATATCCATCTAGTACTATCATTCCAATCTCCACCAGTGGAAGGAGTGCAGGACTGTATGCATTTCAAGAAGAAATCCTTCCAAGGTTAAAACCCTGGCAAGAGTCCTCTAACCATCACCTTGCATAGCAAAGCTCTGCTCTGTAAGTTTGGATCTGATATAATGAGGCCACATTTCCACTTCAGTAGGTAAGAGTCTCCCTCTCCCAAGCTACCTTGACACTGGTATATGCTGAAGCATCTAGACCAATGCAAATAAAATTCCTTATCGCTCTTTTGAATTGAGTGATGCAATCCCTTGAATGGCATCGACAAGAACAAATAAACCAAGCCGTGGACAATAATACTTGGTTGAATGCCGCTACCTAGAAGCAAGGTCAAGTTTACCTGAGCTCCAAAAAAGAAGCTTTCTTCTGACACTCCACAACACAAGGGCGAATTGACGCGATGGAGAGATGCCCACACCAACCCGGCAACCCAAGTACCTGATAGGCATACTCCTTTGGGTACAAGTAAAACCAAAATCAGCACCCTAGGCTGGAGTGTCCTCATTACTAAACCAAAAGCCTTGGATTTGTTCCAGTTAATGTTTTGCATTGCAACAGGTGCATCCCTTTGGCTATATAGTGGCTGCCCCCTTTAGCATCTACCATGGGACCTACGAGGGTGGAAATGGATCGATAAAACATCCCCTAATGCGACCATCTCTTTCTTCACGTAGTCAAGAATGCTTTCAGATGATACCTGGTTACTTTGTGAAGAAAGAGATGGTCTTATTAGGGGATGATTTATCGATCTATTTCTTTTTTTTTTCCATAAAAGAGACTTCTATTAAGTATGAAGAAATACATCATGCTCGGCATGAGAAAAAAAAGTCACTCTAGAGGAGTAAATCAAAACTCAAAATGAGCTAGAGAGAAACCAAGGTTGAGGCTGAAAATGCCACCTCAACCTGATGTAGTCTCTGAGAAAAATCCAGAGCCCCTTATTGGAAGGGTTATCAGGTATTAACCGATTTGCAAAGAGTCTTTTGGAGAAGGCTCTGGAAATCCCAAAGAATTAGAAACATTACCTTATTTCTTTGGCTTTTCATACATGGAAGGATTGCAGTAAATAGGTGGAGATCCAGGTCTGGTGCAAACTCCACTTGTCCTAGGTGCTCGTTTGCAGAGGAGTCGGTTCATCATTGCTTATGGGACTGCAAACATACAAGAATCATTTGGGTAGGGGTTGCCCGGATTCTTAGCACTTTTATTCCCTATCCTTTCTTAGGAATCAGTGGCCTGGCTCTCTTTGTCAAGATCTCAGATTTTCTATTAGTGGCAAGATGCTTCCTGGGCCATCTCCATTCGATAACACCTAGTTGAGTCTTGCTCTCTAGAGGATGTGCCTATCTCCTGGTATAGACCATTACATGCTGATGTAGATTTTACCTGGGAGATACTGGCTAGTATTACTGCTTGGCAGATCTGGAGGGCCAGATGCACAGAGGCCTTAGATGGATCACAAGTCCACCCTTCTCATACTCTGGCCAGTATTTGGGCTGATACTATTCATACTCTGATGGCCAATTGGGCGAGCATGCAGGGGTCCTCGCGAGCAGCCTCTAGGTTATATTCCTTACGGAATGGAGAGGATAATCCAACCTCTACGATTGATCTGGAACCTTCTGGCATTACTGACTGTCTAACCAAAAAAAGGAAGAATCCTCTCTTGGTTCCTTGCAATAATCCATTCCCACTCTCCTGGGTCCCACTAAAGATACTTTATGGAGACTCCTCCATACAGCTCCATGAACCCGAAATAGAGAGATGCGAGCTTGGATCTATATGCCAAGCAGAGAGACCTATGAAAGGATAAACCAATGTGTCTCTAGGGTCTTTGGAGAGTGTGGTGCGATATGTTACTGAGCACTTACCATGCCAACAAAATGAAGTTGATAGCAAGCTTCCAATTGTGTTGTTGCAGCCATTAACATGACATGGTAAGTTGGCCATGTGGCAAGTCGGCCAACTCAATTGTTGGTTCTGCCATGTCACCTACTAAGTTGGCATGCGTAGGCCATAGTTGATCAAAGGAAGAGTTGCACTCTCCTTACCACAATATCTCAGGATTGTTCCACATAGCCTAAGATTCTAACAGGCTGAAAAGGCATGCCCAAAAGAATCACCTGAGGACATAGACAGCCTGCTACCTGATTGTACATCAAAGACCAAGGCATCCTCTTGTGCCCCCAAGAAAGCAATAACTTGAAGAGGTATACCTGTTCTCAAAAAAGCCCCCATCCAAAGTGAAAATACCACAGGCCTGTCATTTGTAACTCTACAAGATAGTGCCAAAAAGCCAGATACATTTCTTGTCCTATCAACGTTGTGCTTGGTGTAGAGAAACTCTTTCTCCCCTTGACTGATTTTTAAGAGGTAGAGTTTCTTCCTTTGGTGACATTGTTCTTGCATTTCCTATTGATAGAGCATCTCTTCCACAAGCGTGGGGGTCCTTTGCCCTGTGGATTTCCCTCCTCTCCACTACACTAGGGGATCTTTTGCACACAAGGGAGGTGTTTTTGACGCTAGGTGGGATAAGCTTTTCTAGCCCACTTAAGCCCGCCAATGAGGATTGCTAGTTGGAATATTTAGGGCCTTGGTGGTGTGCCTCATTGCCGAGGAAGGCAGCTAATTCATAATAACCTCCATCCAAGTGTCACTAAGGGTCCTATTTAATATAAAAGAGTGATATATTCAATTCAAAACAAATCATACAACAGGTGGGAGAGAAAGTACTCTATCCCTAGCCTCAACAATGTGGCAAAAAAGCCATGGTGGTGGACTAAAATGCCATGACATCCCAAAAGGGGTCAAATGAAAAAACAAGGAGCAGTCCCATGTCCTCATGAAGGATATAAGTCTCCCACGAGCTGCCAAAGAGGTTCCTGTACACCGCTCCCATTGACTCCTAAGAGTGAAGATAATCTCCGCCCAAATGGAAGCGAGAGTGTCAGCCTTTGTGCATAAATGGCCCCCAAGGACAAAAGAACATCGCGAACACCATATCCGCCATAGGGTAATGCTGGAAATGACCTCCCAAGCTGACCCTGTAGCTGAAGTAGGCAGGGAATCTTGAGCTGGTACAGGTACCAAAAGCAAATCCTATGGCTCCATGATGCTGGCCTCTGTGGGACCCCCGTCTCTGGCGACGCTGCATGAAGAAACCGTGGTCTCCTGGCTTTGACTCAAAGAGAGTAAAGGCTCCAGATCCTCTCCCCCAAAGGGGAGCGTCCCATGTCATGAGAAAAGACTCGGATGTAACATATGAGAACAACCTGAAGATACCTGTCCAGACCACTCTAGAGCTGGGGCAGCTCCATAAACAATGCTTGCTAGATTCCTCTGCAAGCTGACAACGCATACATAAGGAGGATCTACCCATCTGCTGAAGCCAAGTACCCACAGGTATGCCTCTATGTATAGTGAGCCAAATAAAGTAGGAGACTTTCCTGGCTCTACTGATGCCCCAAAAGTGAGTCCAGTTGCTCAGCAAGAGCTCTGCAGTAAGTCCCTGTGCACGCCAATGCTAGGAGGCAGATGGTAGGTGATGAGAGTCTCTCTGCTGAAGCCTGTAACCTGCCCTCGTCGAGTACTGGAAAAAGGAAAGAGGACGATCGCTTGCCACCGGAGCAGGCCATGCCCACTCACCTGGGTCCCAGTCAAGCTCCGCAAGAGGTCGACCCTGAAAAATACAAAGTCTCCATTGGTACCCTCTTGGGTGATCTCTGAGGCCCACCTGGCTGAAACTGAAATGCAAACTCCTCCCCTCGTGCCATCCGCTGGGCTCCAATATGTCCGACTCTGTCCTTTGAGTAAGGATCTGCATCTGTCAATCCTGTCTTGGGAGAGCTTATGCTCCTGGATAAGCACAATGTCTGGAGGGGACCCTGAGGAAATAAACCGAAGGGAGTCCCTAAGCAACTGCAATCTAGAAACACCCGATCTACGACCATCTGCATCTGAGGTAAATCTGCGGCCGTTCAGTCCTCTCACATTCCATGAAATGATGGACAACCTAGATATCGGATGGAAGTGAGGGGGTGCCAGTGGCACCAACACAAATCTCTCTCTCTGACGGCGCAATCCAAAGTCGTCTCTGATCAAACTCCAAATCTGCCCCGACTCATGTAAAATGGCTCCATCAGAGGGAATAGTACTCTAGCGCGAACTGAGGAGCTGAAAGTCAAACCAACCAGCACTCCTGGGCACATCAAAATCTCCCTTCATTTATTCACACTAACTAGGTTCTACAGCCAGATCCTCATGCCGTCTTCTGTATAGCTACCCTTCTTTCTTTCCGCAATTCTCGATATGCCTACCAGATATAATGCTAGGTATAGAGTTTGGCAGGCTATTCCAATATTGGTGAACCCACATATGCTAGCCTCACTTAATGCACCTTTCCCAATCTAGAATTTAGGACTTCACTTCTTGCCATTCACAAGGGCAAGTGCTCGGGTTCAGATAGGTTGATAACTTTCTTTTTTGTTGCATTTTGGAACATGATAGGGGACCATATTATCTCAATCCTATAAGCATTTGGGACTCTTGTGCTATGCTTGATTCACTTATGCTATGCTTGATTCACTTACAAAGGGTTTCATTTATCTTATCCCAAAAGTGGGTTACAAAAATCTAATCTCCCAATGGAGGCCCATCACTCTTTTGGGCACTTTTTATAAGATTTTGGCGAAAGCTATCAGTTTTCCATTCTTCAAGATCTTATTCATAATATGTAGATGGGATTTGTGCATGGCCCAAAGCTTTTTTGACAGTTCAAGAGGCTTAATATTGGGGTATGCATAGTGGCCAAAGGCTTGCCATTCTAGTCTTAGATTTCGAGAAAGCTGACAATAGAGTGGAATGAGCTTTCTTAGAGGGCACCTTTCTATGTTTTGTATTTTCATATATACTTGAATCAAAGGCATCTTTTCTTTATATAGATTAGCCCACAGCCAAGTGCTTATCAGAGAGGATAGGGGAGAGAATTTTTCCAAGATCAATTCAACAAAATGCTCTCTCTTCCCTTTCATGTATTTGCTTGTGGCAGGAGGAGTGAGCGTCTTTCTAAGATCTCAAGTTGCCATTATTGGGTTGAGACTTCCCTTGAGACAAGATGAAGAGATCATGCACAATAAGCTTGCTAATGACACTGCTGTTTTTTGGGATGCCACTCCACACAGTCTCACCTCTTTCAAGGCAGCCTTAGATTTATTGTGTTCTGCAATAGGTGCACATATCAATTGGAATAAATTCAATGGTTTTGGATTAGCGATGAGGACATTGCATATTGGGGGACTGATTTTGGTTTCACTTGGATTATGATTGAGGGGTGTCTCTATCAGATACTTGAGCTGCCAGGTTGGCGCTTTCATAGCAGTTTGCTCCTTGACTAGAGAATATCAAAAGAACAAAATCTATTGGAGTTCAATCAAACTTAATCTAGCTTTCAAGAGGATTGTTGTTAGACTAGGTACTTCTAGCCAAGGTTTGTTTTATTTGCTCTTGTTGATGCCATTCTAAAGAATGCATCACTCAGCTTAGAAGACCTGTAATAAATTTTTGTGGAGTGGGCTAGATGGTTCGGTAGACACTAGAGCCAAGGTGGCTTGGGAGACTTTGATTCTCCCCATGCAAAAAAGGGGCCTCAATATAATTGATCCAGACTTGAAAGGTTGTGGCCAAGGTCTTTTGCCAAGACAAGAACCTTGAAGCAATTTTTTCATTTGTTGGATACATCATGTTCTACTTTCGCAAGTGGGGATTGGATGGGTAGTACCATGTGGATTTTTACTTCAGTGTATCTCAAGGTTCCAACCTTCTCTCTTATGGTTGCCATCCTGAAAGCTTGGGCATCTTGAGAAGTAATCATAGGAGAGAGTCCTCCCCTCTTCCCTCAAAGAGATTGACAAGCAGCCTATCATGTGGAATGATAGCATACTTATTGAGCATGACATACCTCTTGGTTTCTCTTGTTATATGCAATGGTCCGAAAGGAAGAGAGGAACCGCTCCTCTATAGGTGCTTGGAAAGATTTCAAAAACCTCTTAGATGATCGTTAATTCGAGTTAGTATAGGAATTAAGAGGAGGATTGAGAAGATTGATGCAGCTTTAACCATGGATTGGGTGGTTACAAATGGCAGACTACACCATCATCACTCATGACTTGGAGCCTTTACCAGGTCAGGTATCCCACTATAAGTCATAGGACTCCAACAAGATTACGGGGGTACCTAGGTTTAGCTTGGTTTTCATGTTCACATTGGGGGCAGGCTATCTAGGTCCAAGGATGAGGATATCCTTATGGACATCGCCTTTGTGCCGGTCATGGTTTCTTGACCTCATATTGGCATCTAAACCCTAACTTGTCACCTCCCTTTAGGTTCATAGAGGATTTGAATCTATTGACATGTCCTATAAAGCATTTGTAGTGGGACCCAAGGAAGTGGGAGTGGATTGATGTAGGGAACCAAGAGAAGAGCCTTTCGTTCTTTTGGTATAAGTAATCCCAAGAGGTTTCAACTCAAGTTTAAGGGCTTGAAGCCCACCAAAGCTCCTTATTGGGAGAATTTTTAAATTTCTACTGACTTGAAGAAATCCCTTTAGAAGGGGTTCACGAAATTGCTTAGGAATAGAAAATTCACTCTTTTCTTTTGGCTTTCTATTCATGGAGGGATTGTTGTGAGCCCATGGAGGTGCACATTTGGGGCAAATACCACTCGCTCTCATTGCCTTTCTACTAAGGAATTGAATCAAAATTATCTATAAGATAGATAGGCGAGGTTTATCTGGAAGGGGATTGCTAGTCTTTGAATACCTTTGTTCCTTCTCCCTTCTTCATGACCTAGGGTTCGGTGGCTTGGCGCTCTCTTTCGAGCCATCCTAGGGATTGAGGTCAATTTCAGCCTCAACCTTGGTGCCTTTTATAGCTCTTTTCTATGAGCCATTGTTCGCCCTTTGGGTATTGTGTCTCTCATGATTGGCATGATATGAGCATTGCTCTTGTGGTTTCGTTCATACTCAATAGAAGTCCTTTCATTGGAAAATAAATAAATAAATGTACATGAATCTAGGAAACAATCACTTTAACATGAATGGCACTAAAAACTCTTCAAGACGAAGGAAGCTTCAACGAATATGCATTGCGAGTGAGGTTGACTGCATGTTCGGATTCAAGCCATCGAATTCAAGCCATAAATGTGATACGGCAACAGATATAGAGTAGAAATAACAAGGAGGTATTCAACAATGGAACAACAAGAACAATAATCTGGGCCAAGAACAAAAATTATACTGTTCAAAAGCACAAAAAGTTCCTATATTCTACAATCGATCAGAATACCTTTGGAATTGAAAGGTCCTGTGACTCTCAAAAGCCCCCCTAAGTTGATGCATCCCCTGTCATCTACCTGGGAATACAAATTCTCAATAGATAAGCAGAGATGCATCTATCATCCATTAAAGAAGACTCAATACTAAGCATTACATGATTTTTTAAAGAACATAAGAACATCATTGAGTAACGCCGTAACTTTATCTTGTTAGCTTTTTGCTGATCTCTACACTATCACACTGTCTGCATTTTGCAAAAATATCCGATTGCTTATCTAAGGGAAGCTTACTCTGAGCCAGGCTATGGTGCTGCGTGGACACCTTCCTTGATCACCCTTAGGGACTGCTGAATGAGCTCCTGCGAGCCCCCCTCCCTCCCTCCCGCAGCCTCTACCTCCCTACCCTCCTTCGCCTCTCTCCCTCGCCCTCGCCCCCCTCGCTTTGGCCTACCCCCCTCGCCCTCGCCGCACACCCCCGCCTCAGTCCGCCTCCCTGCCCTCACCCCCTCGCCCCTCCGCCTCACCCCCTCGACCCTTGCCTCACCTCTCGCCTCGCCCCTCGCCTCACCCCCTGCCTCTCGTCTCGCCCCTCGCCGTGCCCTCCGACCGCCCCTGCCTCGCCCCTCCGCCTCCCCTCGCCCCTCGCTACACCCCCGCCCCCTCGCCTCGCTCTCCGCCCGCCCCCCGCCCCTCGCCCCTCCGCCCCTTCGCCCCGCCCCCTCGCCTTCCACCCCCCCGCCCTCCGCCCTCGCCCTTCACCCCCCTCCGCCCCTCCGACCTCCGCCCCCGCCCCTCGCCCTCCCCCCTCCCCCTCCGCCCCCCGCCCTCGCCTCCACCGCTGTCCCTCCCCCTCGCCTTCGACCTCCGCCTCCGCCATCCGCCCTCCACCCCTTCCGCCCTCGCCCTCGCCTTCGCCTCCGCTTCCCCCACCCGCCTCGTTTCGTTTCGTCTCGCCTCACCCTTCTTTGTCACACCCAGGCTCCACCCCCTCGTCTATCTCCCCCCTTTTTGGGTGGCAGCCTCTTCTTCATCGGAGGTCTCGCAGTTTGTCTTGGCGGTATGGCGGCTCCCTGCCCGGAACCGGAGGCCCAGCCGGACCGTCCCTCTCCAGATGCCTACCGCGTTATCTTGACAGAGCAACAGTCGTCTCGGGTACAAGAGGTTGCCAATGACTTTGCCCTTACTTCCGTCTATGTCAGAGTCATTGGACACTCTCCCTCCAGATCAGCCATCAGGGACTGGCTCCAGTCCACTCTCATACTAGAGGACAGCCACATCGAGGAGGTGGCCCTTATGGGAAGGGGCATCTTCTGGCTTAAACTCTCCACTGCGAAAGCTGCGAGCAACCTGATTGCAGGTTCCCCCACATCTGTGGATGGAAAGATCATCATGATAGTCCCTTGGTACCGTGGATTCAGCGCAGCGAATTTTGATGCTCGTTTCCGCATACCTCGCCACCCAGTGACGCTAGTTTTTCCAGGCCTTGCTGCTGAGTTGCGGCTGATAGTTAGGGACCTGGGCTCCCACTTTGGCTGGGTAATGCATGACACTTTCGTCGACGCGGTTACTGCGGCAGGAGCCCCCCGAGTCCGTGTGGCTGTGGCAGACCCTGCGACTCTCCCCGCAGTGATTGAGATCGTGATAGACGCTGGCAGCATTACCTAGAGCATGGTAGTCACAGGACAGCTAGGCCAGTGCCTTAGGTGTCACGGCTTTGGGCACCTGGCTGCTATTTGTCCACGATTCTCCAGCTCCTCTCGGCCCCCCCCCGCCCCCCCCCTCCGCCCCCTCCCCCCCCCTCCGGGCAGCCACGTCAAGAGGAGCAGAGGCAGCCAGAGTCTGGTCCAGAGATGGCTGGCGGCTGGACCGAGGTCAGAAGGAAAAGAGGAAAGAATAAGAAGATTTTTGAAAAAGGCAAGGAGGCAGAGGTTACCCAACCTGCAGCACCGCCTCAGAGACCTGACAGGCAGCTGCCCCAGGGTCCTGGGAGAGCTTCTTCTTCGACTGTAGCCCGCCCTCCGCAGCCTCAGGTCCCCCTCTCTTCCGCTCCCCAGCCCCCTTCCACTCAGCCCCAGCCCCTTCCCCAGTCGCATCCCCCTCTTCCCGACCCGCAGCATCAGCCCCCGCCTCTTCCTCTTCAGCCCCCTCCTCTTCCTCTTCAGCCCCCTCCTCTTCCTACTCAGCCCCTGTCCCAGTTTCAGCCCCATCCCCCTCCCCCCGCCCCTCTCAGCTCTCCTGCAGTGTCAGCTGTACCGATGATTCCTCAGCCGCGGGCAGCCCCCACTCCCCCTCCTCCGCCCCCCCAGCTAGTCGCTTCCGTGGAGTCTGAGTTGCCTACCCCTCAGCCTCCTCCCCCTTCCCCACCCCAGGCAGGACACCCCGAGTCTACACCACCCCTGGAGCAGTCTTCCCTGTCTGCTAGCCCGACCCCCTCAGTTGCAGACTCTGGCGGGCCTCAGCTTCAGGAGAGAGAGCTTCCTCGCGACTTCTACAGATCTGGCCCCTGGGACTACTTGGATGTGGCCGACCTTGGGACCTTCCCTGCTTGTCTCGACATCAGTATCTTCCTGCTCCGTAAAGGGGCGGATGGGAAGATCGCAGCCTTGGCCCCGAGGGATGGCCCTAGCTTTGCTTTCACATTTCTCAGCGACGGCACCGAGACTTGGACAGACGACTTGGTCTAGGAGGCTCTCAGAGAGCAGACGCACGCTCAGGTTTGCTCCTGCCCGTCGGGTGGACAGCTTCTCGAGACTCAGTGGTCTGAGGGTGACATGCGCCTGCAGTGGCGCTGCGCCGCCAAGCGCTTCAGATTGATTGTGATCCTCAGGCCCCCTCTGTTATGGCCCCTTCCCCAGGATGTCAGAGCCTGGACTCCTCAGAAACTCTGAGCCTTCTACGGGATGACTACCTCAAAGATCTCGAGTTGGCTCGAGAAAGCATTTGTCCATGGCACTAAAGGCCTCACGCCTTTGCTAAAAGTTTTGAAGAACGGGCAGGACGACCCCGCCTCCCCCTCTAAACCCTCTCAAAAGCGTCAGCGCCTCCATTCCGAAATGTCAGCTTCTTCATCGACATCGCGAGCAGACAGTTGTTCGCAGCCTACCAGTCCTCACCATGAGCTTACACCTTGTCTCCTGGAACGTGAATGGGTTTCATTCTTCTGGCACCTGTGGTCCTAGGAAGCTCATCTTGAGACAGGAACTTCAGCCAGCAGTGATTGGTCGCTTGGATATACTTCTGCTCCAGGAGCATAAGTTTTCAGTGGCTCATTCCCGTAGCTGCGGGAAGATCCTCCCTGGACGCTCTCACACTTATTGGGAGCCCTCGATTGGTGCACATGGGAGGAGTGGCGGTGTCTGTACTTCCGTGTGCGAGCTGTTTGTCCAGGGAGTTTTTGGTCATGGTACATTGATTCCAAGCCGTGCACTTTGGGTTGGCCTAGAGTTGGAGGGTTCCAAAATAGGAATCCTCAACATCTATGCTCCCACACACCTCCGATGCAGAGCCACTTTCTGGAGGACACTCACAGGGATTCTCCCAGACATGGATTCCTGGATTGTTGGAGGTGACTTCAACAATCTAGAGACTTTGGAGGACCAGCAGGGCAGAGGACCAGAGTTTACAGGTATGGCTCAGGCAGAGCAGTCTGCTTGGGACTCCTTTATCTTCGCGACAGGAGGTAGGGACAGCTGGAGAGACCCGTCCTTCCGCCGTTGGCGTGGGAGCTTGGACTTCTCGTGGGGCTTCCGCAGGGAAGGAGGCAGACTCCTGGAGAGATTGGATAGATTTTATGTCAGTGATTGGGCCATCAGCAGAGGTGGTGAGGCGGGTATAGTGCCAGGGACGACACTCTCCGACCATGCACCTGTGCTCTTATCATTAGACTCGGCAGCTCAGTCCCTTCCTCCCCGTTCGTGCCGGATTCCCGATTCCATCTTCTCGAGGGAGGAGGTGCGCAGTAGTATCGGTAGCCTTTGGGACAGAGATTGGGGCGAGTGCGTCTGGTAGATTCGGTGGCGCAGGCTTTGCAGGAGTCCAGCCAGATTTGCCAGCTCGCAGCCCTTCAGGTTCGCTAGGAGTGGTGGGGAAGAGAGAGAGCTCTTCGTAGGGACCTCGCCTCCATTCAGCGACTCCAGCAGGCAGCCCCGGGCTCGGAGGAGCTTCGGATCCACGCCCTTCGAGCCAGAGCCCTTCTTGAGGAGACTCTCCAGCGCCGCTCAGAGTTCTCCTATCACGCCTCCCTCTCATACTGGGCTCGGAAGGGCGACCGGATGAGCAAGGAGTTCTTCAGGACGCATGGCCAGAGAGCAGCAGTAGGTGATCAGCTACGGAGTCTTAGGACAGCGGAGGGGCACATCGTTACTGATCCGGGTGAGGTCTTGGGGTTGGCTACCGACTTCTACAGGACTCTTTTCCAGCAGGAGCAGCTTGCCCCTCATACTCGACGTTCCCGCGAGGAGGTGTGGAGGCACATTCTAGCCCTTGTGCAGCCCAGCATGTAGGCGACGTTGATGGCACCGTTTACTACTGACGAGATGCTGGAGACCTTGATGGCCATCGATGGGCAGAAATGCCCTGGTGAGGATGGGCTCTCTCGCGCTTTCTTCACCTCCTTCTGGGATCAGATCCATCAGCCCCTCCTAGCAGCCCTTCAGAGGGTTTTCAGCAGCGGATATATGCCAGAGAGCCTCTCCTCGGGACTAATTTGCCTCATCCCGAAGGGAGGAGATCGACAGGAGATCCGTCAGTGGCGCCCGATCACTCTCCTCACCACTGCCTACAAAATCCTTGCCAAGATGATCAGCGCCAGAGTTCGGCCTCTACTTCCTGACCTCATTCATGACACTCAGACAGGCTTTGTCCAGGATCGCAGTATCCTGGATAATGTCTTCACCTTCTCAGAGGCGACGGAGTGGGCTCAGCACAGTGGGTCACATTTAGCCATCCTACTTCTCGACTTTGAGAAGGCCTACGATCGAGTGGACTGGTCCTTCCTAGAGGGTACTCTGGAGAGACTAGGGTTCCCAGTAGGATGGATTCAGGGTATTTCAGCATTATACAGGACAGCTTCTAGCAGGGTCATCATCGGCGGCAGGATGGGAGAGCGATTTCGTTTGGAGAGATCATTGTGTCAGGGTTGCCCCCTCGCTCCTTACCTGTTTCTCTTCTTCGCCGAGGCCATGACATACTACCTTCGGGCGAGGTCGACCGGGATCCGGGGTGTTCGCCTTCCCATCCGGGAGGACACGGAGCTCCTGGACTCGGAGTATGCAGATGACACAGCACTGTACGTTCAGGATGATGAGATGATGCTGGAGAGGGTGAGGCTGGCCTTAGAGGTCTTCTGTTCGGCAGCCGGTGCGAAAATCAACTGGAACAAATCAGTTGGTTTTCTCACAAACCCCGGGGCGTGCTCACAGTGGGGGAGGTTTTTGGGTTTCAGATGGATCCCGCGAGGACAGACAGCTAGATATCTCGGCTTTCAGGTCGGCCTGGACATCACGCCACCTCAGCAGTTTCTCCCGGTGCTAGATTCCATTCGACGGAAACTGGCTTTTTGGAGCACTGCTAAGCTCTCTCTTGCAGGTCGTGCTCTTGTAGTCAACCAGGTTCTCCTGGCCACGGCATGGTATGTGGCCTCTTGTTGGTGTTTCTCGAGATCCAGCGTGGCACAGCTCAGGAGGTTGGTCCGGAATTTCCTGTGGTCTGGGGGGGATGGTCTCAGAGATACCAGAGCTAGGGTAGCTTGGCAGACAGTCATTCTTCCGCAGGCTGAGGGTGGCTTGGGGGTCATCGATCCTGAGCTTCAGAGTCAGGCCCTGCTGGGCAAGTTGGTTATCCGCGGTTTGACCCTGGGGGGGCAAACGTGGAAGATGTTACTTCAGCAGGGGATCGGTTCTTGCGTCTCGCGCCGAGGTGGAGAGTGGCTACCGTCCCTCAGGTGGATCTTCACTTCTGCACCGCTCACTCACCCCCGCTCCCCGCTCATTCGTAGCCTTCTCATGGTTTGGAGGCGGCTCCGCCTCAGTTTCATACAGTCCCCTCCTAGCTGTCAGGAGGAGATCGACCGCCAGCCGCTCATCTGGAACGATCAGGTCAGAGATGCCTTGGGCCTTCAGCTGGGGGAGAGATCACATATCAGGTGGGACGGTTGGATGCGGGGGCCAGCCCGGTCCCTTGGAGTTTGGAGGGACACGTACAGACACTTGGAGACCGTTGCTCTAGCAGCCGCAGCTGGAGGTACCCGTGGAGCTCAGGTGAGATGGACAGAGATAGACGGAGCGATTCCAGCCGGTTGGTTGGTTCCACCCGAGATTCAGATCCTCATGCCTGGTGATGACCGTTGGCTGGGACAGTTCACCCCCGTGGCATCCCACTGGTGGTTGCAGGTCGGATGGACGACACCTCTGTTTCCTTCTTCGCGGTTTTGGGGGACGGCCGACTCAGGAGAGAGGATGTGCTCATCGACCCCCTCCTTCCGTGGTAGAGGGTTCGGGTCATAGGCCTCGTGGGGAAGGTTTGGCGGACCGATCCCAGTATAGAGCAGGATCAGCTGGAGTTATGGCGACTCTGGCTCTGGGAGGGGCGGGCCTTGTCAGAGCTTGATTGGGACCCAGGAGAGTGGAGATGGCCAGAGGTTGTGATAGGCCAGGGGCCGACCTCTTTCTTCGCTTACAGCACGACATTGGGCAGGAGAGTTCTCGGGAGGATGCAGAGCCGACCGCCCACCCAGTGGCCCAGTTGGTATGCTCAAGGTATCTCCAGGCTATTTTTGCAGGCCTTCTGGAAGGCCTTATGGGAGAGCTGGTGGCCGCGGAAGATCTCCTACTTCCTTTGGCTACTCGCCCACAAGGGTCTTCCAGTGGGAAGCTGGTTGCGACAGGTTGGTCAGGATGGACGTTGTCAGATCTGTCATGAGGACGAGGAGTCACCAAAACACTGCCTGTGGAGCTGCACTCGCGCCCAAGAAGTGTGGAGGTGGACCTTCGGGATCCTTACTCGCGCAGCACCGGAGCTAGGTTTGATCACTTGGGGCACGTTCTGCTGGTGCAGCACCGCACCTGGCTTTCATCAATTGTTCGAGGCAGGCCCGCAGGACCCCACGTTCCTTATCACACAGGGGACTTGGGGGCCGCTCGAGGGCATTCCGCCGCACCTAGCAGAGGCTGACACAGGATCTCAGGAGAGGCAGCCAGTCTGGGAGATTATCAGCAGCATCGCTGGCTGGCACATTTGGACCTCGCGCTGCGCGCAGATCCTCGGTGGCACCTCTCTTTCGACTGCCCAGGTCATGACCGACATCTGGAGTGAGATTATACACACACTCAGAGGCCAATGGGACCAGATACACGGAGATTCCCGGCCTGGCCGGGAGAAGCGGAGACGTTTCCTTCGTGATTGGGATACGCAGGGCCTCTTCTTCGAGCATACTTCGCAGGGCCTTCAGTGGCGCTATTCACCACCTCTCCGGCTGTTCATTCACACTCGCCTGATCCCTCCGTGAGAGAGAGCTTTACATTTTTTGTTTCCTTTTAGGGCTGCGTCCGATTTGTGAACGCAGCCCCGTCAGTTGCAAAGCTGACCTCATGTATCTTGTTTTCAAAGTAATATAATCAGCACTGTTTTTTCGGCAAAAAAAAAAAGGGAAGCTTGCCATTATAATAGTCATGTCAAGTATAAAAAAGGTTTGAAGGCCTAGTATAGAAAATTCAATAAATATAGCTTTACTTCTGTGTAGAATCAAAGTTGTCTCCATAATAACATATACATTCTGCTTTCATAGTACAATAATAGATGCAATGATGCTATAAGTGCTTGAAAGAAAAAATGATAGATGTTTACAGCGGAGTTTTTTTCTTAAAGACCCCCTTGAAAAAGGAGCGCCTAGGTTGGCTCACCTACCATCCTCACCCTATGGTCTCCAAGAAAAAGAGGGAGCCACTCCATTGCCTAATGAAAATAGCCCTCTTGGCCCAAGCCTCCTAGGAGGAGCCCTCCATGCTCCCCCAACTGACCCTTAGCATGTGTATAGTATCTGACCAAATACTAGCCATAGTGTGAGAAGAGTGGACCTGAGATCCATCCAAGGCTTGTGTGCATCTGGAATCCACAAAGGCATGCACATGCCTGAATGGGAAAAAGGAACCATCATCCAAAGAGCAGAACTCCATGAAGTATCGGCAAATCAATAGAGCCCAAGAAGAGTTGTGTCTCATAAAAAACTTGAGGTCCCCAAAGAGAGAGCAAGGCCACTAAGCCCTAGGTCATGAAGAAGGGAAAGGGAATAAAAATGCTCAAAATCCTAGCAATTCCCTTCCAAATGATCCTCACCTATCTGCAATTCCATAAGCAATGCTCGATAGACTCAACAGCAAAAAGGCATCGAGGACAAGTAGAGTCAGCCCCGAATTTGGATTTCCATAAGTTCATTGCAAAAAGCCAAAAGAAAAGAGCAATTTTACTATTTTGATGGATTTCCAAAGTCTCTTCCAAAAAACTTTCTGCAAAAAAGAAAAGAGCAATTTTTTTAATAAGGGATTTCCAGAGCCTCTTTCAAAAAACTGTTTGCAAGTCGGCAGAGATCTGAAACTCTCCCAAGGAGGAGCTCTGGAGGACCTCCATTCTCTACAACTAAGCTGAAATCTCCTGGTATTACTAACCGTGTAATGAAATAAGGGGAGGCTTTTCTTTCAATGCCCTACACCAACCCACTCCCACTCTCCGGGGTTCCTATGCAAAAGCTTTATGGGGACTCTCCATAGAGCCAAATCCTCCATTATCCCAAAGAGATAAGAAGTGGGTCCGAGTCTAGGCACCATTGTGAATCAGAGCCATGCTCCATATACCCTATGATCCTGACAGGCTAAAAAGGAACTCCCAATAGAACATCATGTGTAGATCTAGACGGCCCGCTCTCAAACTGAACATCGCAGCCCAAGGCATCCCCGTCTGATCATCATAGTGGTATGACCTGAAGTGGAATACCTATCCCCACGAAATCTTCCATCCAAGGAGAGCGAGAAATAGGCTTGTCATCAGTATCAACATAATCCACACGTATGGCTGCATCAATCTTCCGAAATATCCCAGAATTACTCTGGGACGGAAGGCTCTTCTCTTAGTGTCTTGCATCAACCCACTCCCTTGGATCCCACCGCAAATACTCTATGCGGATACCTCCATAGAGCCAAAGCTCTATGAACCCAAGGGAATGTGATTTGGGTTAGGGCCTACGTACCATCCTAAAGCCAAGAAACACTGCTCCACAGGACCTATAACCCTGACAAGATGAAATGAAAAATGCATAAATATATCTCTCATAGACCTGAACAGCCACCCCATAATGGAAAACAAAGACCAAGGCATCCCCGTATAATGCTCAAAATCCTATAGGTTGGATTCCCTCCAGAGCCCCCCATTGGGATAGCTTCTTCATCACCGCAGATTTGCGTAGGAATTTCTGGAGAAGGCTCTAGAAATCCCTCAGAAATAGAAAGATCACTCTTTTCATTTGGCTTTCTATTCATGGAGGGATTGCAGTGAACCTGTGGAGATCACGATTTGGGGCTGATCCCACTTGCCCTCGCTGTCATTCTATAGAGGAGTGAGTGCGACATTGCCTTTGGGACTGCAATCAAGCGAGAATTGTTTGGAAAGGAGTTGCTCGAATACTCAGCATTTTTCATACTTCCCCTTTCTTCATGACTTGGGGCTCGGTCGCATGGTTATCCCTTACTGGGCCCAGGTGTTTTATGAGGGTGAGCCCTCTTGTTGGGCACTCTTGATCCGCCAACACCTGATAGAGCCCTGCTCTCTTCAGGATGTACCACATATTCCTTTCAGAGCTTCACATGTTTCAGGAGATTTTGGCTAGCATTTCCTCTTGGCACATTTGGAGAGCCAGATGCACAGAGGCCTTGGATGATACCCAGATACACCCATCACAGGTGTTCACGGGTATTTGGAGTGACACGGTTTACACTTTGATAGCCATATGGGCTAGCATACAGGGCCCTTCACAGGCAGCCTCTTCTAGGAGGACTGTATTTCTTCGAGTTTGGAGGGGTTCTCCCTTTTTCTCGCAGGTTGCTACCGGATTGAGATGGCACTATCAGACCCAATCCTTTCTTTTTGGCTCTTGAGCTTTTCATGCATTGCATGGTGTATCCCGTATTCACGTATGGAGCTTGCTCTAACGGTTTTCTTTAATACTTAATAGAAGTCTCTTTTTTGCCAAAAAAAAAAAACTTCTGCAACTCCCTTTTGGGATAGATGAATGAGACCCTTTGTAATAAATGATTCAGGCATAATACTAGAGTCCCAAATACCCTGCACGGCTGGGCTAATGCGGTCCTCAATCATCTCCCAAAAAGCAATAAAAAACATGGTCGAAACTTGTGGACTTGCCCTTTCGGAGGG
Organism: Dipteris shenzhenensis; assembly: GCF_047967505.1. Taxonomy (NCBI): domain Eukaryota; kingdom Viridiplantae; phylum Streptophyta; class Polypodiopsida; order Gleicheniales; family Dipteridaceae; genus Dipteris; species Dipteris shenzhenensis. The sequence continues at coordinate 6,489,617 of NC_141619.1, read as the reverse complement.
TAAGAAATGCAGTCCTAAATTCTAGATTGGTAAAAAATGCATCAAGTGAAGCTCTCATGTTTTTTTTTTTTTCAAGAAAATTACTTCATTAAGTATGAATGAAAACCACGGGAGCAAGCTCAAATGCAGGAGTACATCATGCAATGCATGAGGAAAAAACAGCTCAAAGTGAGCTAATAAAGAACCAAGGCGGAGGCTGAAAATGCCATCTCAACCTTGAAGGAAACTAAGAGAAGACAGGAGATCCCCTCCAAACCCTGAAAAAAGTAACTCTCTTGGCAGTGGCTGCTACAGAGGATCCTTGCATGCTCGCCCAAGTGGCCATCAGAGTGTGTATTGTGTCAGTCCAAATACTGGCCATAGTCTGGGAAGGGTGAACCTGGATACCCTCTACATTGGGCATCATCAAAGCTGGAAATTCCTACCAAACTCTACATTGGGCATCATCTCTGGTAGGTGTGTCACAATCGCCTGAGACAAGAGATGCATAATAAATTATAGCTATGCGTAAGATGGCACCACGATCTAAAGAACCCCATCAGATTCAATAAGCCAAGAGACACTTTCTCTACCATGCCTCATGCCATGTGTAGAGAAAGAATCTTCCTCCCATGTCTATCCAAAATGACTCTCTAGCATGAAAGGCATACTTTGCTCTTTGATCTAGCAAAACCTACCGATGAGCCCTTGCTGCAGCAAGGTGCTCCTGAGTCCAAGAATCCATGGACTTTTTGCTATTTCCACTGCAGGGCTACTCAATGTTGTGTGAGGCCTTGAAGCCTTAACTAGAAGACTAGCTATTACTCCTCCCCCGCTGCTCCCCTTGCTGCCTCTCCCTAGCTCTCCCCTCACCCTCTAGCCTCCGTTCCCCCTAGCCCCTCATCCGTCTTCCCTTCCCCTCCGTCAACCTCCTCCCTACCCACCGGCATGTTTCCTCCTCGTTAGCCTCCTCCTCACCCGCCAGCCTGCTCGTCCCTCCCCGTGGCTTTTCTGCCCCCTCGTGGCACTTCTGCCTCCCCCCTGTGGGCCACCATCTCCCCCCCGAGGCACTTCTACCCCCCGCGGGTCTCCTCCTCCCCCCGGAACTTCTCCCCCTAAGGGACTCCTCTCCACCCCCCCTTGGGTTGTCTCCTCCACTTCTCTCCTCCATATCTCCCCCCTACAACCTCTCTACTCCTACCCCTTATCCTAGCCTCTCCCCCCCTCCTTTAGCCTTCTTTATCCCCCTCTCTCTCCTCAGCCCTCCCCCTCTCTCTCCTCCTCCCTCCTTTTTCTAGCCTTCATAGCAGCTTTTTTAGTCGGACGGAGCTCAACAGTTTTCGAGTTGGCCTTCCCACCTCGATTGACGATGGCTCAGCCTTTAGCCAATCCTCGTCCACTTCCACCGGCCGCAAAAACCATCACGTTCTCAAAAGATGAGTTGCAACAACTCAAAAAAGATATAGAGCATGAGAGTTCGACATCACTCTTTGCTCACATCCATGGGTCCCACCCTTCCAAGTTACAAGCTAGTGACTAGATGCTCACTACTTTACCTGGAGACCTCGCACGGCATCTCACAGATGTTCGTCTCCTTGGTCGAGGTTTCTTTAAGGTTGTTTTTTATTCCCAGGATGCAATAGGTACAGTGCTTCACGCAAGTCCTTTAGCACTGAGCTGCAAGAGGATTTTTTTGATGCCCTTCTCGTTGGGTTTTGAGCTTAGGAGGAGGATGGCCGGACGATTTCACTCTTCCTTAGATTCCTCGGCCTCCCTCAGGTATACCATCGACTGTTATCTTTCATTAGAGCCGCTTTTGGGATGGTCATGGAGATCCACCCCCTCCCTCTGTGATGCCTTCTTCGACAGCAGAGGGAGTCAGGTGGGACAGGGTACCACGTGTTAGGGTCGTTGTCTCTGACCCTAACATGACAAATGACCACATCATGCTCCAGCATGCAGATAGCTCATTCTTCAGACAGAGAGCCGAGATCGCTGGGAGACAGGATTAGTGTAGAATTTGTCGGACCCCTGGGCAAACCACATCAACATCAGAGACATTGGATAGCATTTGGCTAGATACCATTCATACTCTCAGAGATAAATGGGATAGACTCCACGGAGATTCGGATCGTGCTACCTGTAGGAGGGAGGGATTCAACATTTCGCTAGATATCATTCAGAGATAGATGTGACAGACTCTAGGGAGATTCTAATCATGCTTGGTGCAAGAGGGAGGCTTCTATAGGAATATGGGAGCTAGGCCCTTTCCTTCATTTCACAGATGGTGGTATAATATGACATTATACACCAATGGTGTTCAGCCCTTTGTACGAGGTAATCTCCCATAGAGCGGCCAGCCAGGGGGATATCCTTGTGGGTTTTGATATTGTACCCATCATTGGGGAGTTGTATTTCCTTGGTGTTCATTTCACTGAGGAGTTTATTGATAGAATGTTATTTTCTCTGGAAAACAAAGTCCTTTCTTATCTGAACCTCCTTTTGGCTTATAGTGGCATTTTCAGCCAAAACCATGACTGTTTAATGTTTTGCATGGGGCTTTGACCCCCTGAGTTTTCATTGTCTGCATGATGTACGAGCACCTTGAGATTCACACTCATGGTTCGTTATTTCCTACTCAATAAAAGTCTTTTCATTTTTTTTAAAAATGTTTTGAATACTTATTATTTTGACACCACCACCCATAGATTAGAACAAAGTCTCAAAGACTCATCACAAGTAGTTTACCTTGTGTTCATTGCCTTTCTTATCTTGAAGATCCAAACCATGCAACTCTAGTATAATTTGGCAGCCTTTTTCCACAGAGTTTCCCCACGAGTCTATAGCCTTCAAAAACACCAGAAATTTATTGTTTGTAAACTCTCTTTACGCTAGAAAAGAGAGTTACAACTCTCTTTATGCATTGAGATATAAGATAGCAAGGACATCTTATAACAACAGGACATTATACACCAATGGAGTGGCTATTTGTTCAGGCCTTTGTACGAGGTAATCTCCCATAGAGCGGCCAGCCAGGGGGATATCCTTGTGGGTTTTGATATTGTACCCATCATTGGGGAGTTGTATTTCCTTGGTGTTCATTTCACCGAGGAGTTTATTGATAGAATGTTATTTTCTCTGGAAAACAAAGTCCTTTCTTATCTGAACCTCCTTTTGGCTTATAGTGCACGTCTTTTCATTTAAAATTTTTTTTTTTTGAATACTTATTATTTTGACACCACCACCCATAGATTAGAACAAAGCCTCAAAGACTCATCACAAGTAGTTTACCTTGCGTTCATTGCCTTTCTTATCTTGAAGATCCAAACCATGCAACTCTAGTATAATTTGGCAGCCTTTTTCCACAGAGTTTCCCCACGAATCTATAGCCTTCAAAAACACCAGAAATTTATTGTTTGTAAACTCTCTTTACGCTAGGAAAGAGAGTTACAACTCTCGTTATGCATTGAGATATAAGATAGCAAGGACATATTATAACAACAGGACAACAATACTCATAATATGATAAAGAAGCTTTGGACATATTAACTTACTTGTAAGGTCAAAATCTGGATAACATCTTCTCTTTGAAGGCAATTTTCCATCAATTGGCTTTCCACATCTTTGATTGCTGCCATCTCACCTGGTAGAACTGATACATCCCAACAAGAATATGTCTTAAGCTATCACAATATAGATATTTGATTATGGTACTAAAATTATTATAGCCTATATGTTTACAATAAAGCATTATGCAATAAAACGGAATATACTTAATGTTAGTAAGATAAAATGTAAGCTAAAAACATTTGTTGCAGATGTTACCGTGTGAAAAAAATCTCTATGTAACAAGCATGTGTATTGGGGGAGCCAAACATGGTGAAACATGCAAGCTTCCCTTTGATAAAAAGGAATCATACCTAATAAGACAAAAACACACATCGCTAGAAACTTGAAAATAAATTGATTCTAGCATACTTCATTGTAGTTGCCAAAAATTTTATCTTCCTAAATGTGCATGCAATAATTACTTGTGTATGAGCACATATGGTCTACATGTGCACACATCATGTATATTTATGCTCATGCTCATGCTCATGAGAGAGAGAGAGAGAGAGAATGCCCACTGGAGACCCAATAGGATCTATGGGACGGACCCAATAATAAACAAGTGATGCTACAAAATCCCTTAGAAGACTTATTAGATGTTTTAGGACTGTCTATGGGACTATTAGTTTGGCTAGCTTGTGTGCCATGTCCAAGATTTTGTGTCAATGCCCCAAAGATCCCTTCACATATGATGTCCCAAAGCCTCTTTCAAATACGATCCTAGCTGTTTGTTAGACTAAACAAAAAGGTCTTATAGGTTGTTGAATGAAATGGCATCAATACCGTGTTTCTCCCTCATGTGCATATAAGCTCGATAATGGAGAAGTGTGGGTTCTTCACTTTCTTCACCTGTTGGGCATATCTTGCATATTCTATCTTCTCATGGGAGCTTTGGTTGAAGAATTTCCCCCTCCTCTCTGGAAGAGATTGATAGACATCCCATCTCGTGGAATGATAGCATACTTTATGATCATGGCAGACCACTTGCCACTCTCACTATATGCAGTGCTCTAGATGGGACAGAGCCTCTGCCTGCTCCATGGGATCCTGGAAATCTTTCAAGAAACTTCCAGAGGATTGTAAATTACAAATTGGTAAGTCACCTCAGAGGAAGGGCAAGGAGAGGGAGAATCCAAATTGGTAAGTCACCTCAGAGGAAGGGCAAGGAGAGGGAGAATCCAATGAATTGATGCAGCCATACCCGTGGATTAGGTTGATAGATGACAGGCCTATTTCTTGCTATACTTGGATGGCGGCTTTTGCGAGGATAAGCATTCCAATTCAAATCATAGCACTATGACGATCTAAAGGGTGATGCCTTGATCTTCAAAGTTCAATTAGGGGGCAGGATGTATAGATCTACACATGATATTCTGTTGGGATTTCCATTTCATCCTATCAAGATCATAGGCTATGTGGAGCAGGGCTAAGATTCACAATGGCACCTGAATACGGATCCGCTTCTTCTCTCATTGGGCTCATGGAGAATTTGGCTTTATGGAGGAGTCCCGTTTTAGTGTTTACACAACCCCGGAGAGTGGAGTGGAGTGATGAAGTGCACTGAGAGAAGGGCATTCCCTTCTTTCATTATATAGTCAGTAATGCCAAGAGATATCAGCTCAGTTGTCAACGTTGGAGGCCCTCCAAAGCTCCTCATTGGGAGAATTTTGACTTTTGCAAGTTTGCAAATAGTTTTTTGGAGGAGAATTTGGAAATCCCTCAGGAATAGAAAAATCACTCTCTTCTTTTGGAATAAAACCCAACATCCACTGCTTGAAGTGGACCTAGGGCAGTCCAAGTTTGGGGGAGATTCTACTTATCCTTGTTGCCTTTCGGCTGTGGATTCTATTCAACATTGCTTATGGGATTGTAGATGGGTGTGGATCATATGCAAGGGGATTGCCAAGATTTCTGTACATTTGTTCCTTTAACCTTCTTTATGACTTGGGGCTCGGTGGCTTGGATCTCTCTCTTTCAGGGTCCCAAATCTTTTATGAGAGGCATGACTCTTCTTGGTATCTCTCGATTCAACGACATTTAATTGAGTTGTGCTCACTGGATGATGTTCCCTTTCCACAAATCAAGCCCGTGCACACTTCTCTGGATTCTTCTTGGGAGATATTGGCAATTGTTTCAGTGTGGCATATCGAAGAGCCGGATGCATAGAGGCTTTGGATGGGCCCCAGGTCCACCCTTTTCACACATTGGCCATTATCAAAGTGATGCTGACACAAAAGGTTGAGTCTACTCTCCCTGCACACTTGCCCGGGTGCAGCAAGCTGTCAGTGCTGGTGATGAGTAATGAGGGGGAGTGGGGGGGGCTTTTTATAGGAGGGCCAGGCCCTCTTAAAGTGGCCGACCAGGATTCCTAATCTAGGCACAAACTTGGTAGGGTCCCTAAACGACCAGCTTGGTTGGCCATTCCTTGGCTGATCTGGCCGGCTTGGACCAGGCCTATATAAGGGCCCATGTGCCCAGCACATGGGCTGCTGATGCAGTCCCCAATGCCGCCCGCATGCTGCTCTAGGAGGTGCTGCCCGCATGTTGCTCCAAGAGGCGCCTAGGATGCCACGCCCTCATCCTCTTGCTACCAACATCAGATGCCTCTTGATAAAGAAGTTGCACCAGAGGGAGTTATGAATTCCAAAGTTTTCGTAGTAGCGCGGGTTCTAGGCCAAGTAGGTGCGTTGTTTTCCCTTCCCCTGTCCCCTATAGTCTCCTGCCACCTTGTGCCCTCAAATCTGAGGCTCACAGGTGGGGCAGTGACATTCTAACACCCTCTCAATGACAACTCTCTGGGCCGATCCCCATGCATTGAATGCTTCCATCTGCTCCATGGGAAACACCTTCGTGAAGACATCCGAGATGTTGTCATTGGTAGGGCAGTACATCAACTCTATGACACCTTCGCTGATGAGTTCACGAATAAAGTGGTAGTGGACCTCGATGTGCTTCTTCTGTCCGTAAAACATGGGGTTGTTGGCGATTGCTATGCAACTCTGGTTGTCGCACATAATCACCGTCACATCTTCTTGGGCTATGTTCATGTCCTCCAAGATCCACCTGAGCCACAATGTTTCACATGCCGCTGTACAAGCAGCCCTATACTCTGTCTCTATAGATGAAAGGGCGACAGTAGGTTGTTTCTTACTCAGCCATGACACAGCTCTTGATGAGAGTAAGAAACAATATCCAGAAGTCGATCTCCAGGCATCACTATCACCTGCCTAATCACTATCGCAAAAACCTCCCAACTCAATGCCTCTCATGTAAGTGATGCCATAGGTGCAGGTACCTTTCAAATACCTTAGCACCCTCATACCTGCATCCCAAGGGGCCTTCTTGGGTGTGGCGGAGAACTGACAAAGCAATCCAACTGAGAAGGAAACATCCGGTCTGGTATTGGTGATGTAAAGCAAGCTCCCCACCATGCATCGATACAATGATGAAATAACCAGCTCAGCCCGTATAAGGCCTTCTTCAGTTTGCATACTTTTGATGGGAATCCTGGAACCTGAAATCCTGGTGGTTGTGTCACATATACCTCTGTAAGAGATTACAAAGATATGGTGTTGTAGGCATAAAGTCAACCCTAAAACATGTATCATGTTAAGAATAAGGCAAGGGCCATTTCCTTGACAGATTAGCTCAAGGATCTCGAGATGCAGGAATGCCGGGCCATCACTGATCATATTGCCAAGATCACCGATCTACGTGATCAGCTCGCAAGTATTGATGAGGAAATAGAGGACAAGAAACTCGTCTCTATTACTCTCAATAGCTTAGCGCCCTCATATGGCACATTCGTCACTTCATTGACCATTGTTCTCAGGGCAGCCCCACTCTCGTTTGATGAGTTGGTTGGGCTTGTTGCAAGAAGAGGAGAGATGCTCAAATTTTGCCAAAGCCTCTCGTCAAGGTGAGCAAGCGCTTGCCATGGGTGGGAAGAGCAAATTTCAGAAAAAGTTTCAGCCAAAACACAGCCATACAACTTAACCCAAGGAGGGGAATGCAACCAATTTAAGCAAAAATTTAAAAAAGGGTAAATGCAACTATTGCAAGAAGCCAGGACATTACATCGCAGAGTGTCAGAAAAGGATTGCCAATGAAAAGAAAAGGCAAAGGGACAGCTCTAGCAGTAATTCTGTTGCCCCCACTGAAACTCATGCTTCAGATGCACATGGTGAAGCTCACCTTGCCCAAGATGATAGAGATTTTTTGTTTGCTACATTTAGTGAGAAGATGGATGCCAAAGGGGATTTGAATGCTGAAAATCAATCAAAGGATGGTTCCCTTGTTACAAGTGATACATGGTATATCGACAGTGGTGCTACTAAGCACATGACTCCTCACCAGGAGTGGTTTGAGAGCATCAGACTTGTTCATGGCAAACAGGTTACATGTGCCTATGATGCTTCTCAAGACATCATTTGGTGGGCACATTTCCATTCAGCTTGATAATGGGAAAGTTAAGTATATCCGAGATGTTTGGTATGTTCCAGATTTAAGGCGAAATCTAATTTCAGTTTCAAACATTGCCCATGATCAACATATGTTGGTCGAATTTCAGGATAACCAATGCAGGATCAAGGATCCAAAGAAAGAGTATGAGGTTGTAGCAACAGGCACATATGAGAGAGGCTTATACAAGCTTGATGCTCAGCCTTATGATCAGAACGTATTAGTTGTAGCAAACACTTCCCACGCTGATTTATGGCATGCCAGGTTTGGACATGTCCATCACAGGGCATTGTCCTACTTGTACAACAATAATATGACTCAGGGAATGCCAAAATTGCAGCAACCAGCAAATGAAGTGAGGGGTGTGCACTTGGCAAATGGCATCGCTTGCCATTCAGTAAACAAGGCAAGAATTGAGTCAAGGCAACCAAAGTGTTGCAGATAGTGCACAGTGATGTATGTGGCCCCATGACTATTCCCACGCATAGAGGAGCAAGGTACTTTATGACCTTTATAGATGACCTCTCCAGGTTCACGTGGCTTTTTCTCATGAAGGAAAAATCTGAGGTGTTCTATTGGTTTCAGGAGTTCGAAGCTATGGCTGAGAACCAAACCAATTCTAGAATTGGAACACTCAACTCAGAGAAAGGGGGAGAGTACATGTCACATGCATTCCAGGGATTTTTGAAGCAACATGGGATTAAACATCACTTGACATGCCCTTACACACCACAGCATCATCCAATCCCTGAGAGGAATAATCATACTCTCATGGAGATGACGAGATCCATGCTGAAAATCAAGAGAGTCTCAAAGGCTTTTTGGGGAGAAACAGTGGTGACAACCACTTATATTCAGAACAGATTCCTACCAAGCTTTGGTTAATGTGACTCCATTTGAGGCTTTGTATGGCTTTAAGCCAAAGGTTAGTCATTTCAGAGTTTTTGGCTCAGTGGCATATGCTTTGGTTCCAGATGCACATCGGACAAAGCTTGATGACAAGAGTGTCAAATGCATTTTCGTGGGGTATAGCATTGAAAGCAAGGGATTTAGGCTTTATAATCCTGCTACCAGGAAGGTAATAATCAGCAGAGATGTTCTCTTTGCTGAGAATGAGTGCATGCAGCCCACTAGTGCAAACTTGCCACCATATGATGACACCTCTTTGGACATCATCCAGTTTGAGAATGATGAGACGAAGTCTCTTGATGCTTCCCGTTCTACTTCCCATAGTTCAGAGGGCTTGCTACATGTTGAGGATGGCTCTTCCTCAAATCCACATGTTGAGGATGGCTCTCCCTCAAATGTTTCAGATTTGAAGCCAATTAATGAGAATAGACAGCCTCATGTTTGGAGGCATTATCAACATCGTGAGGCCACTAAAGATGTTGATGCAGCCCCGAGTGGTACAATTGAGAAATTTATTCCACGTTGGGCAAGGTTGACCATTCAAGATGCTGAGGATCAGCCTACTTTGGGGAAAACCAGGGCCAGCACTCAAAAAAATCAAAAAAAGGTCAATTTTGCTTTGATGACCTCAGTGATGGAAGCTGAAAATGAGCCTCAGAGCTTCAAGGATGCTCAGCATAATCCGGCATGGCAGAAAGCTATGAAAGCTGAGATTAAATCCATTGAGAAGAATGCCACATGGGACTTGGTTGATGCCCCCATTGGGAAAAATGTGGTTGGCATGAAATGGATTTATAAGGTGAAATACCATTCAGATGGCACAGTTGAGAAATACAAAGCCTGTTTGGTTGCCAAGGGATATGCACAAGAGGAGGGGATAGATTATGAGGACACTTTTGCTCCAGTGGCCAAGATGACCACCATTCGTTCAGTCATCTCTCTTGCTGCGTTTTATGGTTGGTCAGTGTACCAGATGGATGTCAAGACCGCTTTCCTCAATGGAGATCTTAAAGAGGAGGTCTATGTACATCAGCCCCAAGGTTTTGAGGTGAAGGGACAAGAGCACAAGGTATGCAAGGTCACAAAGGCTCTATATGGGCTGAAGCAAGCACCTCGTGTGTGGTATCAGAAGATACATCAGTTTTTGATGTCCCAGGGCTTCCAAAACACTCATATAGAGCCAAATCTGTATGTTCTGCAGTAAAAATCAGAATTGGTCATGTTGGTACTATATGTGGATGACATCATACTCACTGGCAGTGATTTGCAGCAAATTACAGCAGTGCAGTCCCCTTTATTTCACAACTTTGACATGACAGATTTGGGCCTATTGCATTAATGTCTTGGCATTGAATTTTGGCAAACCCATGATGGGATTTCTATGTCACAGACAAAGTATTCGAAGGGGTTGTTGCAGAAATTTAAAATGGAGCACTGTAAGCCTATGGCTAAGAATGATGCTGCTGAAAAGTTTGACGGCACTTTGTACAAGCAGTTGGTTGGCAGTTTGATATATCTATGCTCCACACGGCTTGATATTGCCTACGCCACAGGGCTTTTGAGCCAGTTCATGCATTGTTACACGATCAGGCTTGCATTATGCTTCAGATTGTGATCTAAACATGAGTGGTTTCACCGACTCAGATTGGTCAGGGGACATTGACGACAGACAGTCCACTACCGGCTATTGCTTCTCATTAGGTTCAGCCTATATCTCATGGCTCAGTAAGAAGCAAGAGCGAGTCTCTCTTTCCTCCAGTGAAGCAAAGTACAAAGCTGCAAATTCAGCCACTACGGAGTTAATGTCGTTAATGAAGCTTTTGCATGACTTGCATCATGCACAGGATGGCGAAGCAAACTCTATCTTCTATGACAGCCAGAGTTGCATTGCCATAGCCAACAATCCTGTCTTTCATGCTCGCATGAAACACATTAAAAATCATTATCATTATGTACAGGATTGTATTTTTTATGGCTTCATTGATCTCATGTATTGTCCATCTGAGGACAATGTGGTGGATATCTTCACCAAAGCCCTGTCAATAGATCTTTTCCTACGACATCGACATGGCTTGGGGATCAGAGACATTCTCACAATGTCAAGGGGGGTTGTGAAGTGATTCACAATGACATTGTTTTCATGTACTCCCATAGGTTGCATATCCATCTGGATGAATCTGTGCAACCATGGTACTTTAGGTACTGCAGGGTACACCTGACACATTTCCAGGGTACTTTCAGCCATATCTTTGAGGGGGATTTGTAAGAGATTACAAAGATATGGTGTTGTAGGCACCGACCTGGTAGGGCCCCTAACCGACCAGCTTGGTCGGCCATTCCTTGGCTGATCCGACCAGGCCTATATAAGGGCCCATGTGCCCAACACATGGGCTGCTTATGCAGTCTCCAATGCTGCCCGCATGCTGCTTCAAGAGGCACCTAGGCTGCCGTGCCATCATCCCATTGCTGCACGGATTCCAAGCTAGGTAGGTACGTTGTTTTACCTTCCCGTGCCCCCTATAGTCTCCTCTCCCCTTGTCCCCTCAAATCAATTTTAGCCCCAACCTCTCCATACATGCCTGAGTCATGATACTTATCTGTGCACCGCCATCGACATATGCCTGTCCAATACTCATACCTCCACACCATGCATCCACTGTAGGGCATAAATCTGGAAGATCTTCTACGGCATAAATCTAGAAGATCTTCTACGGACATCATCTCCATCTCTCCTCTTATAGGTTCCTGCTCATTACTTTTCCTAAGATTAGCCAACTTTTCCCATTCTCTCTTGAGCTTCAGGCACAAACCAAGTAACTGTGCAAAAGTTATATTGGCTGTCCTTCCCTTCAAATCATTCATCAGTGTGTAGTCCTCCTAGCCTTGACCAATGTCTAAATCTAAAGTTTTGTAATGTTTCATGGGCCTCCGACTCTTCTTTTTAGGAGACTGAGGGTTGAGATCAAACTCCACATGCTTCCCTTTTTTTGCAAAAGGTCCATTTTCTCCTATTGCACTCCTTGTTCTTTTTGCCACTGGCATGATCTCTGGAATAGTCTCCACTCTTATCAGGCTGATTGCCTTCCCTTTCCCCTTTTCTTGCCATTTGACTCCATTGGTAGAGGGCTGATTCAAATCCTTTACTTCCACATTAAAGTCTCCTGACCTGTTATTTGTCTTCTACATTACAGGATAAACTTCTCCACCTACTCTTGCTGGTTTATCACAGTGAGGGCTGATATGTCCCCACTCTCCTCAGTTCCAGCACTTCACATTGCTCATGTATCCCCGTCCTCTACCTATTCCAACTGAATTTCCTTCACTCCCAACTTGTGCATCTCCTGTGTTATTTTGCACACCTCGGCCTCTTCCTCTTCCTACAGTCTCCATCCAGTGTAGGCTGAGTGACATCATAAGCTCTACAGCATCATGCAAGTCCTGCTTCAGCGAATCATCATGCACAGGAACAGGCACCGGCTCCCTCTCTGCATAAGCCTTTTTTACTTCTGGACTTCCAATCAGATTCTTAGGCTCTTCTTGCATGCCAAGCTGCCTCAGTCTCTGGACTTTCCATTCTTTCTCTCTGGCCACTCCGACAGCATCCTCAAAACTATCCAGATTCTTCAAGTCTACTTTCAATTCGGAGGGTAGCCTTCAGGCCAGCTATAAAACGATCACGCTTGATCATCTGAGGTGGTACCTCTCGAACAAGAGCTTCATACCATAAACTCCATAATCTCCCAAACTGGATTAGATACTGATTCACATCTTGCTCTTCCTCCTGTCTCACTTTGCACAGCTCTTTCCAAACTTCATTAGGGCTCCTAGCTTGTGTAAACCGTGCAAGGAAGGCTGCTCTCACCACTGTATACTCCGGATTTTGCTGCTAAGGATGAGCAGTCCTGAAGGTAGTAACTTGAGTCTGCAGCCATGCTTTTGCATCTCCCTGCAAGCAATAATTCATGATCTGAAACAAAATCTCATGGGTTGCCCTATCTTTCATAAGTGCTGTAAATTCCATCTTTTCCAGGAATCTCACTGCATTCTCATATGGCATACCCCAATACTCTGGGAAGTCCTGTGCCATCCTCACAATTCTACAACTGTCACACCCTGACCTATCTCAACCACAACAAACTGGAAAACAACAAAGCAAACACACTAGTGAAGAAGCTCACTCTCCTAGTTGGACTTCAATGCATCTATCCTTCTTGTGACCACACTCTCCACACCACTCACACTGTATCACTCTCATATGTGGATTTCTCCCTATTGCTTGCAACACAGCTCAGAACATCAGCTCTTTCAGTCTTGTAAACTGAAGTCAACTCCTCCGTGGAGGGACCAAAACGTGGATGGACAAAAGTAGTAGAGCGCGGACCTGCCTTCACAGCCACCCTCATCCACATTTAAATCAAGTGAACAACACCATCAGAAGGTAAAAGGCTTTCATTGAAACTCCCTGTCTCTACACATCTCCGGATACAACCAATACTCTGGCCACATTTCCACTGAAAGCTTAAAAAACTCAAAAAGAACCCAGTGGATTACATAGCTCAAGACAAGCTCTCCAACTAACTGAGCTCAAGCTTAGGAACATACGAAAGAACCACAATTTAGGATGCATAGGAGATTGATGATTTTCAAATCTGTTCAAATGTCTTTTGAAGTCCCCTCTTCACTGACCAACAATCATCCAGACAATCCTGTATTGTCACAAAACACACTTTTTTGTGAGAAGAAATATTTTATTGCTGTAAAATAATTACATTCATAGTTACTTCATAAGCAGAGTATCTACTACTCAACTGAAAATCTCAATATAAGCTATATACACATCATGATCAATCAAATGAGTCTGAAAGCAATCATAAAACGATTGCCGCAGAGATCGTTTGAAAAAAACAAAAGATGGAAAAGTAGGATCACCAAATACTCTATGATTTCTGTCCATCCATAGAGTCCACCGTGCCCAATAGCGCACCCAAACAAAAAATAAAATCAAAACCCTGTCTACCTGGATGAAAACCAAATAACCAGAAGAACCTTCCAAAAGTAACAGTAGGAAATCTCGCTCGAAGCCCCTGTCGAATGAGAGCGAGGAAATCACTAAGTATGTGGACAATGCCAAAAGATATGAAGCACAGATTCAGCAGAATGTAGACATCTGTGGCAAACAGTCGGAGCAATACGTCTATGCGCGAGTAACTGCCCAGATGGAAAAATGCCAAGTAGGACTCGCCAAAGGAAAAGCTGTTGCCGAAGAGGGACTTTATAATGCCAAAGGAGACGCAGCCGCTTTCTCAACCACTTTAGTGGGCGATCCATATGCCAAACAGAATTTGCTCTCTCAGAAATCCAAGCCGGAAGTAACAACACTTTATACAGAGAAGGCATTGTGATATGTGACAGCTTCAAAGGACGGGCTGAAGACGAAGAAGAATGTAGAGTCCAATCCTCAAGCCTATCTTGAGGTTCCAAACGAGGTACCGGCAAGAAAGGTTAAAGCATTTTGAAAATTTTATGCCATAAAGTACGATAATGAGCTCCCAAACCATATTTGCATAAAAGAGTGCCATCATCCTGAAGTACATCCGCCACATAAGAAATGCCTTTGAAAGATATAAATAAGAACGCCTGGGTTCTTGTATAGCCAAAGGAGGGTGGAATACTTTGGGACCAATAAATATTCTCAGCCCTCAAGGAATTTCTCGACAAAGAATCCCTGCCATGCCATTCCAAGTGGGATAAAATATGCTTCCAATCAAGAAGCAAACGAGAGACAAAAGGGCAGCCTCTGATCTTGCCTTGAATAGAGACAAATAGAAAATCCCACTGTGTAGGCTGCCAATGCCCAAAAGCAAAAGTATCAATATGCAACAAAAGAGAGCAACAAAAGAGAGCGGATCATGAAAACCCAAGGCTGATCCCCTTGCATAAACTGCAACATCATTTTCCCCCCTGTGAGCAGGTATATGCATTTGAATATTGAGTATGTTCAAACCCCCGTGCATCTTTGGAGAGCAGAGACGATGCATAGAGAATAATCTGACACTTTTCTTGCCATTTTTTGAACACCAGAAAATCTCCATGATAGCAGACATAAAGGGAACCAGATCTGCCTTAGTGAACATGATGAGAGGAAGAAAGAATTGTATGTATGCTATCAAAATGGATTGCGTTATTCGCAATCGAACATGTAATGCCCAAGTTGCAAGCTTCCAATATTGAAGTTTTGCCCTCAACTTTGTGAGCACCCAATCAGTTTGTTGAGAATGAGTGAGCCTCCAACCTAGAGGATAGCCAAGATGTCGAATCAATTGAGAAGTTGAAACAATTTCCCCAGGCCATAAAAGACTATGCCAGTCTTTAGCATGCAACGGCAGTAGCTTTGATTTCTGAAAATTGACATGAAGCCCAGAAGCCAAACCATATGTAGAAAGACCTTGCATAATCATGGACAGATCGCTCTAAGTATTTTTCGGGGTAAAGAAAGAATCATCATCATATGCTTGAGGGATCATGCTACGGCTGTCAGGAATTTCCAATCCGTGCAACATGCCAGTGTCCAAAAGGTGCTCCATATATTGAAGCATTGGATCAGTGGCTATGGCAAAATAGTAAAGCACTGAGGGGACATCCTTGTCGAACAGAACAACCAAGAGTCCAGGTTGTAGAAATATCCCCTAAAAGTATGCATGTAGCTTTACTATCTTGATATAGCCAATTGATAACTTGTTGCATTTTTGTGCCAAATCCCAAGGCCTGCATAGTTGATGAAATAAAGTCCTACTTAACAGTATCAAAAGCTTTGGCAATATGAACTTGCAATAGCAAAACATCCTGCTGCATATATTTCGCATATTTGATTCCAACATAAGCATTAGCAATGTTATCTGTGATATGCCTACAAGGAACAAAACCATATTGCACAGGATGCAACCCATCATGTAAATAGCCTTTTAGCCGATCAACAATCATGTTGGTAGTAAATTTGGAAATGACTAGCATAAGCGTGATAGGTCTCCAATCAGCCAAAGATTCACAAATTTTCTTTTTTGGAAGGAGTTTAACAAGACCTCTCTTCCATGTGTCGGGCATTTTCTGATTTTGCCAAGCAGAGTTCACCATATGCAGCAATGTATGCTTCAAGAGAGGCCAATATTCTAGAAAAAACTCAACTATAAGACCATCCCATCATGGAGATTTCCATCTACCACAGGATTTGATTGCATCTAACAATTCCCTCTCAATAAAAGGTTCCTTCAATTGAAAAGCTTGAGTAGTGGAAATAATAGGAGAAACATGCTGCAAAAGTAAATTTCTTGCAGACAAAACCTGCTGCGAAGGAGGATCTGCAGAACCAAATTGCTGAGAGAAATGATGTACACAAACAGAAGCAAGCTGTGACCGTGATGTAGTCCATGAACCATCAGGTAGAAGCACCTTGCTAATGTTTGTTTTTAATCTCTTCTGATGCAAGCTTTTAAAATTTTTTTTGGAAGAGCAGCCTTTATCTGTAAAAGCTCTTTGTCTTGCTCTAGTCTCCCATTTAGCCAGTTTCCTGTGATCATTGATTTGAAGACAATGTTTAGCTTGGCATAGTGTTGTTTGCTCATGCAAGGACAAAGGACGAAGATGACTGAGTTCAGTGAGGTCTTGACAAGTCAATTTGGCCTAAGCAACACTTTCCCTCAGAGTCTTCATGTAAAACTTGCCATAACCTCTAATTACAACTTGCATTTTGGAAACAAAAGAATCCCATGCATTATCAATACCAAAGTGGCTCTAAGAAGACAGAGATTGATATGCTTCGGTAACCATTGCCTTGAAAACAACATGCTGCAAATAGCTATTGGTTTTGAGGCAGTCTATCATCTGGCATAACATAAAAAGATAACCTCAACCATAACGGTGCATGATCTGAATGCACCAAGGCATAGTCAATCCACATTTTGCATGTAAAATCATCATTTTGTTGCGGAGCTACACTATACCAGCGATCCAGACGTGCCTGATAAGAAGAAAGGGCATTATGTTGGAAAGTGTATCCTGGTGACAAAGGCTGCAATTCTTTCCAAAGATCAACAAAATCAAGATGCATCAATAATTGAGACCATGCATGCCTTTCAAGGGTTAACATATGAGTATTTCATGATGTATTGTCACCCTGTTGCAGAGCATTATTGAAATCCCCACATATAAAGGCATGATATCTCCATAAATATCGTTGCATAGCATCCCAAATTGCACTGAGAAGATTGAGGTGCATAGACAAAAGCAAATTCAAACACCTCGCCTTGAATGATGCATTGAAGAATAATCCATCTGCCTTGATTGTCATTTAAAGCAATAACTGGCTGAAGTTCATGCTTAATCAGAAAGACTACACCTGAGAAAGAGTGCTCCCCGCATAGAAGATATCATAGCCACAATAATGACCTGTCTTTCCTGCAAAGACATGTTGATTGTGTTCTTGTAATGCCACTATATCAGGCTGAAATCTATTGATATACAGCCACACAGATTTCCATTTCCTACTGTCACACAGTCACAGTGGTAGCTTCATGTCATGCATGCTCAAAACAGTTAATCACAGCGGCTTCAGAACCGTCTTCTCATCAGGAAACATGCTGCTCAAGACAAGACATCTCCATCCATATAGAACTGAAATCAGCAAATCAGTTCCAGCACTACATCAGCAACAAAACATCATCTTGATAATTGCATATTCACAGAGAGATAGCCCCATCAACTCCATGCAATTCTCATTGCAGCTCAGCAAACAAGCAAGCTCGATCTCCCTTTGTGTCAAACCAGGAAATCCCACATCATGATTGCCTCTGATTTGCCTGCCATGTTCATCAAGCATGTCAATAAGTAATACTCTTCTCCTACGTGCATTTAGTGGCCTTTTGAGAATGCTTGGTCCTTTGATAATCTCAAACTTTGGAGATCTTCTACAAACAGTACTCCTTTCAGTAGTGCATGGGTTCTCAAGCGCATCAGACTATTCACGTCTCACTTGGATTGATGGCACTTGTCTATCCTTCAAACAGTGATCATAACCTCGTGGCTTCTCTCATGCTCACGGAGCACACATTTTCTTTGTCTCAGGAACTTTGGACTCTCATAGTAGAGACCTGCAGCCATTAGAGATGCCACAGCCAAGACCCAAAGCTCTCTCAAAAGAGATTCCCACAGCCCAACTCAAACTCCCATCGACAGCAACAGTCGATGCCTTCATGCAAGCTCATGTACCTCCTTCCCCGAATAACCTCCATCATGCGCATCACCTTCAAGGGATTAGAGCACTGCAATTTCTCCTTTACTCTCAGAACACATAGAGCACCGCTCATATATTACCTGTGCTGTCCCCATGGCCCATCTCTGCCTTCATGCAATGACTCCTAGCACCGCAGTTATCTCCTGCTCGTGGAGCTCATGGAGCACTCCGCCCACAGATTCTTGGTTCTCTCCAATTCATGGAGTACTCATCTCATAGGTTGCGCCACCCCCAGCTAGCCAAGGAGCTCTTTGTACACGTAACAATCGACCTCTTCAGCCCGTATAGTAGCGACACTCATCCTCTATCCATCAACCAAAGCAACGGTTCAACTCTCCAACCGGACCTGAGTTCACCCTCAAATCTTCTATCTCTGTCTCAGGACGACCCAGCCCATATCATCGCCAATCAAGCCGCCTCCTACCGCAGTGATCCCACAGCCTCCAAAAACCCATCACCTTTCATCTCCAGCCTACAAGGAGTGACGCCTTTCCACAAGACCATGAAGCTCCAGCTCGCACAAGAAGCTCTTCAAGCAATATCCCCATCTTTCATCTCTTTTGCTCACGGAATCACAGACTCACGTCGCCCATCATCTCTGTCACCCTACGCACTTCCTCCCCATCCTTTACATGAAGCTAGCCAGCACTGTTACTTCACTAGTCAGCACGGAACACCCACCTCCTAGCTCATGCAATCAACCCGCCCTTTGAACCAGATCATAGCTTGCCATCAAGTTGTTATCTCCCCCGCCATCTTCTCCATGTGATCCCCAAAAACCCGTCACCTTTCATCTCCTCTTCCCGTGTTCACATGATCCACCCCCTTTCCTTCCAGGACCATCTTCCAACCGCCTTCTCCACGTACTGTGCCACCTTCATGCTCTAGAAGATTCAACCCGCCATCACGTAGCCCACCCTTGCATGCATGGATTACCTTCTTAAACCTTAGGTCCATTAATCCCCAACCTTAGGCTTTAAGCACACCCTTATACACAACCTAAACCTTCAGTGCTTGATTGCCACATATGACCACACATTCATGAATCCCTCAAACCATGATATGAATGCTCACATGACTTACAAATCGGGAACCACTCATGGCAAGATAAACATAACACAAGATAATAATGAAAGAAATGTCATCCCACACCAATTGCTCTGGAGTGCCTAATGCACCCACACTGTTCTATCATCATATCTTGAGAGTCCCTGCAAAAGTATCTACAATCTCAAGAAAATATCTACATCAGTGTAGAGTCTTTTATGAGGGTGTCCATAACTCAAAGCCACCACCCATTAGCTATGTACATAGCTATCCACCTACCCATCAGCATGCAACAAGTGAAAACCATATTTACAATTTTATCCACACTGCGTCAAGGGTCTTCATGTCGCATAGTCACGCTCTGCCAACCTCTGGACTCATTGGTGTCATAAATGTTCATCTAGCGGTGCCTTGTCAGATACAGGGTGGAGATACAGGGTGGCTGTAGGCGGTGCACATGGAGTAGTTACAATGCACCAACTCGGCGCAAGCTGGCCGTTGCAAGAGACATGAAGAGACTCAGTGGCAGGATGGCTAAGGATGAGGAGACACCCAATAGGAGAGAGGGAGGAGATTTCCCATCCGGAAGGCGAGGGTGAAGAGGGGAGATCAGGGGGATGGGGATTCATTCATTGAGCATTGTACGGGGATTGAGAGTGAGAAGGAGAGAGGCTAGAGCTACGAGTTCGCCTCTTGCATTGTTATGGTGTATTGCTACCGTTGCATTGTTGTGGATGAGTGATCTCTGATCTTTGTTCAGAGAGGCTAGTGTATGAGGATCTCCTCCATAAATATGATACTCACTTGTTCATGTTGTGTTCTTGTCTACCGCTTTCTCCATTATCTATTAGTTCCTTCTTATCTCCTTTCTGGGTTTGTTCTTTCTGTTCTAGTACTCCGCAGTACTCAGCACTCCATAGCATCTTCAACTAGTGTTGTGTCATAGGTTCACGCATCACGCACTGTAGTGCAACTGAGGTAGAGTTGTGTCATAGGTCTACGTATCACCCACTTCACGCTCCTCACATTAGTGGCCCTAGGCCTCCGGTAACACCTCCAAAAGTGAGTGGACCTCCCCCTCAAACAGCCATGCACAGTAGCTAGAGGCTGGCCATTCTACTCTTGGCTTATGACAGAGTAGACTGGGGCTTTTTGGAGGGCACCCTTCTTTGTTTATGCTTTACAGATGCATGGATAAGAGGGGTTTCCTCTTTATACAGATCAGCCCATAGTCAGATGCTTGTTGGTGGGGTAAGGGGAGAGAGTTTTGAGATTTCCAAATCAGTCCGTCAAGGATGTTCCTTTACTCCCTTCCTCTTTTTATTTGTGGCTGAAGCTATGAGTATTATATTAGATCTTGAGTTGATATTTTTGGGCTGAGACTTCCTTTAAGACTGGAAGTAAAGCTTATGGATAGCGAGCTAGTAGATGATACTACTGTATTTTTGGATGACACGCCACAGACGCTCACTTCTTTCAAGACAGCATTGGATTTATTTTCCACTGTTGTGAGGGTGCATATTAATTGGCACAAATCCAATGGCTTTTGGATCAATGACGAGGACTCCGACACAACAATTTTCTGGAGTGTTGGAGAGTGAGTATAAAGAGAAAGCTCCGTTTTGGGGCTCTATGAAGCTTGACCTTGCCTTGAGAGTAGTGCTAGTTAACCAGGTCCTGTTGGCCATGGCATGGTTTGTTTGTTCTTGCTGGTGCCATTCAAGGGATTGCATCACTCAGCTTAAGAGACCAATAACGAATTTTATATACAGTGGACTTGATGGCATAGAGGATGTTACAACGAGAGTTGCTTGGGAGACTCTCATTCTTCCCAAATCGGTTGGGGTTTTAATATAATTGATCTAGATTTACAGTGCAGGACCTTGCTCTGTAAGATTGTTGTGAGGGGACTTATGCCTGGGCAAGAGCCATGGAAGGACTATTCTATTCGCAGCATACAATCATGCATACCTTCTTCGGGAGGAGACTGGATGGATAGTACCAAATGAATCTTCACTTCAGCCTATCTCAAATCTCCTTCCTCTCCTCTCATGGAAGCTCTCCTGAAAGCATGGGCCATTCGAAGGGTTCCATCTTCCTCTTACGAAGAGATTGATAGGCAAACACTCATGTGAAACGACAACATTTTGGACGAGCATGGTAGACCACTGGTGCCTCTCACTACATGTAGTGGTCCAGTTGGGCGAGGGGACCTGCCTCCACTGTGGGTGTCAAGAAAGATTTCAAAATGCTTCAGAGGATAGAAAAGCTCAAATGGTTAGTCACCTCAGAGGGAGTACAGGCAGAGTTCAACAAATTGATGCAACAAATTGATGCAACCTTCCTAGTGGATTGGTGACATGTCTAATACTTGCTCCACTTGGATGGCCGCATTCTCGGAGTACAGTCATTCCACTACAGGGTTTTGCAGTTCGAGATGTACATGAGAGTGCCCTAGTTTTTTATGTGCTTTCGGGAGACAAGATGTCCAAATCTTCAGATCACATCTTGCTAGAGAGAGTATTTCGGCCGGTTAGGATTGTAGGCTATGTAGACTCTACAACCAAAAGTTCTGGGATGCTTATTTGCGGAGATTGGTTCCGACTTTCAATGGTACCTAGATCTTGACCCTCTTCTCATTTCCCTAGGATCGGGGAGCCTATGGCATTATGGAGGTGTTCCCATAAAGTTCTTGCAATGGAACCCAAGAGAGTGGGAGTGGATTGACGAAGGGCACCCAGAGAAGAGTCTCCACTTATTTTATTACACAGTTCATAATGCCAGGAGATTTCAGCTAAGTTGTAGAGATTGAAGGCCCTCAAAATCTCTTATTGGGATGCCTTGCACATTTCTACTGATCTGCAGAAAAGCTTTTAGAGGAGACTTTGGAGATCCCACAGTAAAAGAAAAATCACTCTCTTCTAGCTTTCTATTCATGGTGGTATTGCAGCGAACCTGTGGAGATCCAGGTTCGGGGACTGACCCTACTTGCCTCCGTCGTCGTGCTGCTGTGGAGACTATTCAACATTGTTTATGGTATTGTAGATAGGCAGGGGTTATATGGAAGGGGGTTGCCAGGATTTTCAGTTCTCTTGCACCTTCCCCCTTCTTCATGACTTGGGGCTCGATTGCTTGGCTTTCCCTGTCTAGGCCTCATGTCTTCTTTAAGAGACATGACTCATCATGGACTATAGCTATCAAACAACACTTGGTTGAGCCATGTTCTCTGCATGATGTTCTTGCCTCACCCTTCAGGGCTGTGCATACCTTGGTGGATTTTTTTTGGGAGATACTAGCGAGCATATCAGTGTGGCATGTATGGAGAGCCAGATGCACAGAGACATTGGATGGATCCTAGGTTCACCCCTCTCACACTATGGCCAGTATATGGATAGACACTATACATACAATGATGGCCATCTGGACAGGCATGCAGGGATCCTCTTGGGCAACCTTTGCTAGGAGGGCTGCTTTTCTCAAGGAATGGAGGGGCTCCCCCTTCTTCTCTGAGTCTCCCACAAGGTTGAGGTGGCATTTTCAGCCTCAGCCTTGGTTATTTTGTACCTCTTCTTGAGGAGCTTTTTCTCATGCACGGCATGATGTATTACTGCCTTGAGCTTGCTCTTGCGGGTTTATTCATACTTAATGGAAGTCTATTTTTGAAAAAGAAAGAAAGAAGAGAAAATCAGAATGGACTCTGATACATAGTACATTACTATACACACAATACTAGTAGTCTGCAAGGTAAAACTAAGCTAAATGTCGTGGAATTATGTTGAGGATATTGACTGCATGTATGATAGAGAGGTGGTATGTGTGCTGATCAAAGAGACAAAATTATGTGTGTATTGGCTTATGCAAGATGCCAATTCATGGAATTTGCTGGACGATCGTGTACAGTCCTCTCTTTCGTATAAGCTGTACAGCTGCTTTACCCAGCCTTCGCCTCATCTTGCCTCACCTTTCTCACGTCACCTTACCTTTTAGCCCTCAGCCCTTAGTTTCACGCTCTTTAGTTCCCTTGAAGCTTGATAGGTGCTTGAAGGATTTTTACAAGGTTCAAGTCAGTCTTCCACATTCGATTGACGAATAGCTTCTTCTTTCTCCTCCTCACTGGCTGTGAGAACTTGCTTATTTTCAGAAGACAAGTGATGAAAGCATCATAAACATGTAGAGATTGAGAGCTCTAATTCCTTCTTATCCTTCTAGGAGTCAGGCCAAGGATCAAATACTTGTGCGTTACCTTCTAACAGCAAATATTACCTGGTGCGTGTTACAGGCTAGCCCCCTAGCCCTTACTTCAAAAAGGCTTTTTATTTCCTTTTACCTTGGGTTTTGACTCAGCGGAAGAAGATAGAAAGCTTACCCCTCCTTTCATCAGATTTCCAGGTCTTCCACGGATTTATCACCATCTTACATAGTACAACTCGAGCCTAGAGCTCGAGTTTTCTCTCCTTTGCCAAGTGATACCTCATCATCTCTATTTCCTTGGCCTTAACCCCAGCTTGTGGCATCCATAGGAGATCACTAGTTGCCTCGCCCACTAGTGGGATCTATGTCCCGAACTCTCATTGGTCATTCTCTATCTAATCCCCAAGCCGTTGCATTCCCCTGGATGAATCCTCGTTGAGCTTGGATTACCTGAGTGCACAATGCCCTACCATCCTTCAACGAACTGTGTGTATAGCTCCTCGTAACTTGAGAAACTTTGCTTGTTCCAGTTAGACTTGGGATTGGTGAGTCCCTTATTTGACTTGATGCCCTATGGTGTACCAAGTGGCCTCCTTTGACACATAAACTTGGATCACCATTCTTATCATTGTCTCTAATGGCAACATCTATGTACCATGGGCTGTGTAATCACCTGAAATGTAGCGTCACCTCAGATGTACAAAGATGCCTGGTCTCCTCAGATGTACAACAGCTCATGTGGTCACCTCAAATATGCCAGACGTTGCCTTGTCACCTCAGGTATGACAGGTTCCCTAATCACCTCAACTGTATTTGTCTTACTCAGCTCCCAAATTGCCTACAGCAAGAATGGATAAATCTAGGACTAGCTGGTGGAAACTTCTTATCCATGTGCAAGCATGCTCAGTTCATGTGTCTCGGTACGAGATGGATAAAGATGATTCTTTGTGCAAAATGTCATTGATTACCAAATAAAGTCAAATAGACTTTCGGCACAATCTATGGAAAAATAGAGATTTCATTGCTCAAGAGAAGATGAATTAATTCATCTTCATTCTTAGCAATGAAAGCTCTATTTTTTCCACAGATTAAGTGCCAAAAGTCTATTCCACTTTCTTTAGTAAAGAGAACCGTTGAGCACTTTAATGAATGATCTAGCAAAACATAGAGAGCGTACGTATCATGAACAGCAATGAGATGACTAGTTTATTGCACCAATTTTGGATCAGTCATGCAATGAGGAAGGGAGGACATAACTAAGTGCCCTTGTTACCTGTAACCCACCATGTCACAACACACATGTAGCTATGCATGCATGGGTACATGCATGCATGCATGCACATGTGCATGTGAAGAGAGAGAAGAAAGAAAGAAAGAAAGTGTATTATTGTCCACTAAAGGCCAAAATGGGCCCATGGGACATCAAGAACTCTGCATACAAGATAGCACAAAATCAACGTGCCACAAAGAAGAGGCATCGTCGAATATCATCTAAGTGCTACGCAATACAATGCAAGTGAAAGTACATAATGTCAAATCTGAGCCTAAATACAAAGTGAGAGAGAGAGAGAGAGAGAGAGAGAGAGAGAGAGAGAGAGAGAGATCCTTACGGATAAAATCAATTGACGCTGCAGCTTTATTTGAAATGGAAAGTTTCAAGCGAGCTCTATAATCTGCAGACATGTCTACTAGAGTCCCTCGTAAAAACTTGATGGCCTGGTTGATACAGATAATTTACATAGCTTTTTAGGTCTGATTTCTTTTACCCTAACAGAAAATATTAGAAACTAGAATACATGGGAAATACAATGACGTGAGATAAGCCCTGTCATTGTTTAAGAGTCAACAAGGAGACTTTACCTTGACAATAAGATGATCAGGATGTCCTGATTGTCCTTTGTTTGACATTCTTTCAAAAAATAGATCAATGTCAAGCAGGTTTTCATTGCTCCACACCTCAAACTTAAAGTCTACTGGCTCAATGATCTTTTTCAAGTTGTCAAATTCATCATAACAAGACAAAATTAGAGGTCCAATGTCCGACCCAATCCTGCGGTCAAGTTGAGTAAATGTTAGTGGCCAATATACATCAATCTTTGCAAGCTATTTCTGTCACACGGTCTCTTCTTCTCAATTTTAATTGCCCACACAATAACCACCTCTCAAACAAAATTTCAGATTTTTAGATTCGGTTTTTTGAAATCTCAAATTGTAAATGAAGACGACCCTGCAATGGTCCTCTTTCTTCCCTGCATGTCCCTTTTGTGTCACAACCTCTGTCCTCTCTCTTTCATTTTTCCTTGGCCCTTGTCCCTCTCTCTAGAGATGGACAAGGCAATGGTCCTCTTTCCTCCCTGCATGTCCCTTTTGTGTCACAACCTCTGTCCTCTCTCTTTCAATTTTCCTTGCCCCTTGTCCCTCTCTCTAATGTAGCCCCACTCCACCAACCATATTCATCTCCCTAAATACTCCCACTCCCTCTATCCCTCTGTATAGCACCCTATGCATTGCATCTCCCCTAAATTTAGACTTCCACACCCCTTGTCCCTCTCTACGTTCTATCCCCTTCCCTCTTCGCGCTGCCATTATTGCTCCAAACTCATCCCATGCATGATAATCTGCATGGAAATACAGCCAAATTGCTTCATTTTTGGTTGCACTCGACGGAGAAAGCACTTAGGCTGGTTCTTAACTACATAGCATGTCTCTCTTACCATTATTTCTTCTCTTCTTTCTTTGTGCCTTGTTGCACCCAAGAGCTCTTGGGTGAGTTATTGGGGGTTGGGGGGTTAATACACACTTGCATTTCCTCCCACGAGAGCTGTGCTGTCATGTTGACATCAATTTCTTGGCCTGATAGGGAAATTTTTTTTTTTCAAGAAATAGACTTCTATTAAGTAAGAGAAAAAACCCGCGAGAGCAAGCTCTAAGCGGAATACATCATGAAATCATGAGGATAAATAAACCCCCTCAAAGTGAGGTGGAAAACAACCAAGGCTGACGCTGAAAGTGCCACCTCAACCCTGTAGGAGTCTCCAAGAAGAAAGGAGAATCCTTCCATTCCCTGAAGAAAGAAGCCCTCCTAGCTGAGGCTGCGCGAGAGTCTCCCTGCATACTCATCCATACGGCCATCAAAGTATGTACGGTATCTGTCCAGATACTAGCCAATGTGTGTGAGGGATGAACCTAAGTTCCCTCCAATGCCTCTACGCATCTGGCTCTCCAGATATGCCAGGATGCTATGCTCCCTAGAATCTCCCAAGAGGTATCCACAGAGGCATGTACCCCTGCAAAAGGAAGGTGTGGTATCACATCCAACGAACAGGACTCAACCTGGAGACGTCGAATCGAAATGGCCCGAGAGGAGTCAAGTCTCTCATAGAATACCTGAGGCCCTATAAGAGAAAGCCAAGCCACTAAGCCCCATGTCATAAAGAATGGGGTGTGGGCAAAGTGACTGAAAATCCTGGCTACCCCCATCCAAATCATCCTCGCCTGTCTGCAATCCCATAAGCAATGCTGAATAGTCTCCAAAGCAGAGAGGCAACGAGGGCAAGTAGGGTCGGCCCCGAACATGGATCTCCAAAGGTTCACTGCAATCCCACCATGGATAGAAAGCCAAAAGAAGAGAGTGATCTTTCTATTCCTGTGGGATTTCCAGAAGCACCTCTGCAAATCCGCAGTGATATCAAATGTCTCCCAATGGAACTCTGGAAGGTCTCCAACCTCTACTACTGAGCTGGAATCTCCTGGCATTACTGACCGTGTAACAAAAGAAGGGGATGCTCTTCTCTCGATGCCCTGCGTCAATCCACTCCCACTCTCCAAGGTCCCACTGCAAATAGCTAATGGGAACTCCCCCGTAGAGCCAAAGACTCCAAGATCTTTGGTGGAGTGTAGCCGGGGGTCTCAACCCTAATAGGCTGAAAAGTAGACTCAAGCAAGATGTCCTCTGTGGACCTGAGCACTCTGCCACCATCATGCATACTAAAAACTAAAGCATCCTCCTGTGCATCTCAAAAGGCCAAAACCTGAAGAGGAACACCGCCTCTCGTAAAAGTATCTGCCCAAGTGGAGCAAGTGTGGCATATCATCTGTGTCTACCCAATCCGCTGGAAGGGCTGCCTCAATCTACAAGATCCTCCCTGCACTCCCTCTAAGATGTCCTGTCAAAACTGAGATTTGGTCTCCTCTGGAAGCCTGCGGAAAGCTTTCCATGACCCCAAAGATGATGCGGGTCTCCTCTCCCACCTGAACCACTGCATGTAGAGTGAGGCACCAAGTGATCTGCGATGATCATCCAATATACTGTCATTCCACATGATCGGCTACCTATCAATCTCTTCACGAGAGAAAGGAGAAATCCACCGAAGAGTGCTCCTGAAACTGGCCCATGCTTTTAGTATGGTAACCATGAGAGGGGACGAAGGTGATCTGAGGTGTGCTGTGGTGAAAATCCACCTAATACTGCTCATCCAGTCTCCTCTTGAAGAAGGTGTGCACGTCTGTATGCTGCTAATAAGAAATGCCTTCCATGGCTCCTACCTTGGCATAAGTCCCCGCATCACCATCTTGCAGAGTAAAGCTCTGCACTGTAAATCTGGATCAATAATATTGAGACCCCCTTCCTGTGTAGGGAGGATGAGGGTCTCCCAAGCCACCTTGGCTAACGCATTTGCTGTGCCATCAAGCCCACTCCAAAGAAAATTTCTGATCGGTTTCTTGAGCTGAGTGATGCAGTCCCTAAAATGGCACCAGCATGAACAAACAAACCAGGCCGTGGCCAAGAGGACCTGGTTGACCACCACAACTCTAGAGGCAAGATCGAGCTTGGCTGAGCTCCAAAAAAGGAGCTTCCTCCTAATGCTCTCCAACACGGGAGCAAACTGCTGCGTGGAAGAAATATCCAAGCCGGCTTGGCAACCCAAATACCTAATAGGCACACCTCTCTGACCCAAGTGAATCCTATGTCAAGCCCCCAAACTGGAGTGTCCTCATCACTGATCCAAAAGCCATTGGATTTATGCCAATTTATCTGCGCCTTCGTTGCCAAGCAAAATAAAGCCAATGCTGTCCTAAAAGAAGTGTTGGTCATTTGCCAACTCACTGTCAAGTAGCTCCTCTTCCTAAAATGAAGCATCCAAGTAAACTGTTGTGTCATTTGCCAACTCACTGTCAAGTAGCTCCTCTTCCCTTCTGATGGGAAGTATCAGCCCAAAGATGTCAGCTTGAGATCTAACATAGATACTTATAGCTTCAGCCATGAACAAAAAAAGAAAAGGAGCAAGGGGGCATCCCTGATGGACTGATCTAGAAATCTGAAACCTCTCACCCCTTACCCCACCAATAAGTACCTGGCTGTGGGCTGATTTGTACAAAGAGGAAACACCTTTGATCCAAGCATCAGTAAGGCCAAAACGTACAAGGGTGCCCTCCAAAAAACCCCAATCTACTCTGTCATAAAATTTCTCAAAATCCAAGAGTAGAAAGGCTAGATTCTGGCCGCTCTGCATGGCCCACTCTGAAGCTTTGCAAAAAGAGAAAATGTTATAAAAAATACTTCTGCCATGCACAAATCCCGTCTGAGTGTCATGAATAAGATCTGGGAGAAGGGGCTGCAGTCGGTGGCTGATTACCTTGGTCGGAATCTTGTAACATGTCCCCAAAAGTGTGATAGGCCTCCACTGGGACACTAAATTTCTGCAACCTTCTTTCCGGATAAGGTGGATGAGACCCTCTGTGAGCATCCCGGGCATCTCGCCAGAGTCCCAAAGGCCCTGCAGAGTTGACGTAATGTAGTCTCCAATCATATCCCAAAATGCAATGAAAAAAGAAGGGGTGAGGCCATCCGAACCTGGGCACTTGCCCTTATGAAGGGCTGAAAGTGGAGTCCTAAACTCTGTGTTGGTGAAAGGTGCATCAAGCAAAACATGCATATCCGGTTTCACCACCAAGGGGATGCTCTGCCAAATAACCTATCTAGCATCCTCTCTATCCCGTGTATTAGGATCTATAGTAAGAAGGGGCATTTGGGTGAGCATGCAAGCTTCTTTCCAGTCCTTCATCAGCTCTCCATTCAGCCCATTAACCTTTTGCTCAGCCCGTCGTCTGCCCCTAGCTCCTCCATTTAGTTCAAGCCGTTAGCCGTTTAGCCACCTAGATCCAGCCGTACAGGCAAGTCTGTACGACCATATTGCCGTACAATAGTACAACAGGTTCGTGACGCCAAGAGGGATCCACGCCATCAGGAGGATATTGTTAGCAGGGCATATCTAGCTCCAAGGATTTGGCTGAACCCCCAACCCAACTCTGGGGGTTAGTCACAGCTAGGGGGATGCAGGCCACCATGGATGGGGATGCCAAGACACCCATGGCTTTCCCCAAGGTCAAGACTTTTACCTCGACTCCAACCAAACCTTCACACTCTTTCGTGGCGGCCCTCCCTTCACTTCCCCCAGTTTTCAAGGATGCCTTCCCCGTATGCAAAGAACTATTTACAGCACAAGCGAATAATGAGCACGATAGACCCTCAAGAGCATAGCTCAAACTTGCAGCTCTAGAGAGGAAAACAAATGCCCGGGAAGGACAAGGAAAGTAGAAAATCATTCACGAAGTATTGCAGATACACAATACAGCAACACACACACCACAGATAGTAACTACAGTCCAGGACTTGGTTACAACTCAGCTCAAGTCAGTGAAACAGGAAACTACAACAACATTGGACACAAATCAACACACCGAATGTGTATGTAGAAGTACAAGAACAGGAAAAAAGGGTGGCAAATGCAAGAATCGTATGCATAGGGGGGCTATCAAAGGGCTGGTCTGAAGGAAGTCACAAGGAAAAATCATGGAAGGAATTCCACAGATAGAGTGGGAACATGAAGATGTACTCCTTGGGGGACACAAGCCAAAGTATGCTTCCAAGACAAGATGAAAAGAAGCAAGAGGTACTAAAACATGAATAGTGGAGGAGCTCACTTCGATTCAGCTCAAAAAGAAAGCTACTGAGTTGACTAAAGTGAAGGATGCTCGAAAGGAAGGGAAATGGGCTGTTTACAAGGATGGAAAGCCATTAATCAGACATTTCAAATCCAAACCTCAAGACTCTCAGTCATAAAGTGATGCTATTTAGGCCACCTTTAAAATAGTATTTGAACGCAGTTATGCTATAATAATTCGGGGCTGAGCTGCTTTTTGCACTCCCTCAATTCTCCCTAAGTTTTTCCAGATGATGTGTAAGTCTTCTGAACATTTGTACTTTGTCCCATAGGTCCGCAAGGCCTTCCATGGACGTTAATATATATATATTTCTTTATTTTTCTCTCTCTTAGGTACACTTCCAGGATCTCTCAACAAAGGGGTGCCTCTTTGATACACTACAACATATATGCAACACCCTTCTGGGGGAGTGACCTATCAGTGACCGAATGGTGGCAATTGGAGAGGCTACATGTGATTATGTGATCCAAGATAATTCGGAGTAAGCCCTCAGTCACCCATCCGATCGTACAAGCAGAGTTCGCCATGACCCCAATCCAGATTGATGGCATCTTCTAGAGGGTGACATATCTTCACAGGGTTTGGGCCTTACATGATTGGAGACTATGGAGGTTGGCACTACAGTTAATGAGAAAAAAAGAGTAAACACAAAGTAGCAATGTACTGCTATAAAACAGGAAATAGCAAGTCACAATAGATCCCAGATGATTGACCGAGAAAGGTTAGCACAGCCTGGTATGCAAGCATATTACTGGAAACCTCAGCACATGATGTATCAACTCCATGTCATCTACTGTAAAGCTGTGGTACCATATGAAGACGACCACGAGCAGGTCAAAAAAGCCGCAAGGTCTTGGGTAGTATGGGCGAACTCAAAGGACTCTCTCACATAGATGGTGACCTCTTGGATGTGGCCACCCTCTAGTGCCAAGCTCACATGAACCCAGTCCCGAATCCAGCTCGCATGAAGCCCACAATGCAGCCCACCACTGATCTATCCTGAAGGAATTATATGGCTATCTGCAGCTATTGCTTGTTCACCAGGGAAACATAGATTTGAATGGCTAGGGGGGTCAACGAAGATGCCATGAGAGCCCCTCTGGCCTAACCAAAAAGTTGTCAACGAGTTCACGATCCCCAATGTCGAAACAAAGAGCTACTCCTGGCCAAAAACCTTCAACCCTTCCCTCCATGGAATGCCTACTTCTGTTTCAACTTCGGCTTCTGCTTCTATTCGGCAATCCACACCACCTCTAAGAAAACTCATGTTGCCCTTTATTTTTGCTCTAGAAAATCCACAACCTCCTTCACCAAGGAAATCTTGAATTGAAACTCTAAAAACCTCAAAATCTCAATTCTTGGCTTCCCGTTTTGTAGGTTTACTACTACACTTTGGGTTGTCTTTTCTTTGTAGATAGTAGTCTCGCCAAGCACGTTAAGCAACTCTTCGAGCATACATTTGTGCCCAAAGTGATGGCCCTTGCATACATGCTCCACTGCTTGTGGGCACGGTTGCACATCATCCCTCTAGAGGGCCTTTTATTTCTCATACACGTTAATGGTTACACTATAGCTGAACAAAAACACGTTGAAACTCCTTTAGAAGCCCGCCATAGATTCACAATCGTGGCTTGGCTTTCAGCGTCATACTCCACCGCCTACTCCCTCTCGCACTCTCCTATCATTCATGATA
Organism: Dipteris shenzhenensis; assembly: GCF_047967505.1. Lineage (NCBI taxonomy): Eukaryota > Viridiplantae > Streptophyta > Polypodiopsida > Gleicheniales > Dipteridaceae > Dipteris > Dipteris shenzhenensis. The sequence goes on along the minus strand of NC_141619.1, from coordinate 6,457,437 downwards.
TTGCTATGCCTTCGTGGGACAGATCCTGCTAGTACTAAAGGCTCCGACTACGTACGTTCAAATTAGCGGACAGACAAAAATGGATGGATAGCATTTGAGCTTAAATCTAGAATCAAGTGTCTTGCTCAAGAAACATAGTTTTGCTGAGCTACATAGATCATATATATGTGGCAAGTAGAGGAGCAGGGCCTCAGCATGCATGGCTTTGAAGGTACTAACAGGTGATATCTCAGCGGCCACGTCTTTGCAAAATTTACCACGAGGTCTCACCTTAGTTGATTGTCTAGATTGTCAAGTCTTCAATCTTGGACATCTAGAGATGAATGTTGAGACTGCAAGAACCCTCATGTTTTGAGAAAATTGGATGTTCCTTTTAATCACATGATCAGCATATCTCTTTTAGAAATAACTAATTATGTAGGGCATTGAAGCTACTCGCTCATTTCCACATGCACTCATACCTTGGCTTGCATTTGGGTAAATATTGCACACTCATGAGAGGATGCAGGGCATTTTACAGAGGTTATCCTTTCTTTTCTAAGACCATCACAGGCTTGACATGGCATTTTCAGCAACAGTCCTAGTTCTTATCTAGATTTGGAGATCTAGATGCACATAGGCCACTCTCAAACCTGTCCAACCTGGTCATCCTACAGCATTTGGCATGGAATCGTGCGCACTCTCATGAACATGTAGGCTATAGGCAATCGAGAGTCAGACAAGGCAGCTTGGTAGCAGACAAGGCACAGATGAGGTGGCAGTGGACAAGGTGCGAACAACAGCGGCCACTAGATGACTAATGGCAGACAGGGTACAAACAAGGTGCAGGCAATAGGCACCATGGAAGCGTCCCAAAGCATTGGGAATTTTCCAACAAGGAGGGTTGTGGTTGCTTAACATTGAAGGCAGGCAAACTAATGCAGACATGTGGGACGTGGTAATCCCACAACACGTGGAGCAGAGGAGCAATAAGCAGCAATGGCCTGAGCTAACAGTGATAATGAGTAAGTGCAACATCACAGGGGGAAGTGTGACCATGGGCAATGGCTACAACCTACAAGTGCTAGTAATTGCAAGCACAAGGCACAAAACTTTAGAATTCTTCCATTCGATAGAGTAAGTGCTTGGCCACAGAATGGTCAGTCGTCCAAGATAAGAGAGCTGCTAGATAGGAGTCACATCCACACCTACCTGCCATCACAAATATCTAGCAATAGTGCCTCTTAACTATCTTAAACCAAACTCCCTCCCCCAATCTAGTGTGTCTCCATCATTGACCCAAATTTTAATGGATTTGTGTTAGTTCATCATTTCATCAGCTGCCAAATACAAGTCCTCCAACACTGCTCTGAACCGACATAGCTAGCACATCAAGAGTATCCTAACATCCATTGATCAGAGAATCCCATACATTGTAGATTGCCTCCATGAAACTCTATTACACCCTACAATAGGCCTTCTCAAATTCAAGCAAAAGAATGGCCAAGGGCTAATGACACTCCTTGGCCCATTCAGGTGTCTGCCAGACTGCTCATGACCTTTAGAAAACGTATCTAAGTGTCAATGTATGGCATCAGCGAGGAGGGGCTGGAATCTGAAGCTTACCCCTTGGCTAGGATTTTGTAGGAAGTGCCAAAAAGGGAAACACATCTCCACTCAGAAATGAGGGTCATATCCCCTATCTGAGAACGAGATGAATGAGTCCCTCTAGGAGGGAGGGAGGCACGATGCCATCTTTCGAGCAGGTTCCAACAATGCCCAGTGAGTGATGAAGAAAGTGACAGTGCTGCCGTCATCTCCCAGGAACTTGTCTTTCAGAAGGGCAAGAAGAGCTCCGATGTCATGAAGGGTCATCCAAGTGCGCCCTCATCTCTACTGCGACCAGGCTAGGCATGTGCTCACAAACTTAATGATGAGCCCTAAATCTGGCTAGGTTGGAGGTTGTACCGAGTAGAGAGAGAACTAGAAGCCCTTTGCAATATGTCCAACAATTAGGGGACCTATGGATTTGAAGGGTGCTTCTTCTCCTCCCTCTAAAGAGAAGTCTGTGTCTCACCACCTTCTCCTGATTGAAGAACTCCATCTCTCCTGTAAGTAGTTGCCCAATGGTAGCAAGCTGAATCACTGTCCTATGGAGCCATTTCTGACAACGAAGCACTGGCTGCTCCAGATATCTGTATTCTGGATCTGAGTCTGAGCCATTGATTGTAAAGAGCATATTCCCCACTCTATCCTAGCTGTTAGAAAAAGAGGACATTTCTGTTTCAAGCTTGTGTAAATGACATAGATGACTCACTTCGAGATAGATCATCTCTTTCCCTACTCAAACCAATCTCTCCTTCTGACAGAACAGTTTTAAAGACACAAATGCCACGTTCTTATCAGTACTTATTTGTAATTGCTTTGTGTATGAGTTTCTACCATGAAGGAAGTCAGCCCTAACTGTACTCTTTTACTTGTAATTCATGAATTGGAAACCTAGCATTTCTATCCTTCCTTTAGTTCACAAAAAATGCACCTTGTAGTCACAATCTTGTCTTGATTTTGAGTATCTGATTCATGGTACATATGCAGATCCCACCGGCCAATCTTTTCAGATGGTAAGACATCAACTTCTAAAGTAGTGGCTATCGTGCTATCAAGAAGATCATCCTCCACCTACATAGTGCAGAAAATATTTAGTATACACGAATAGGATAAAAACATGACTGAGATATAAATTTCTACACATCAAAATTTCATTGCATCTGAAGTCTATTGACAGCATGAGAGCAGCAATTGACTATGCTGCCTATTCCAAACAAACTTTAACTACTCTGTCCACAATGTTCGACTTAGCCATACTTGAATCTCTTCTCATTTCATTTCAGCAAGGTTATTCCTGTCTTTCTTTTCTCCACCACCCTCACCCCTCCCTCCCTCACCGTCGCGAGGACATTCCATCCCCCTCTATACCTTCCACCTTGCTTTACAACACTGTCCCTCCCTCGTTGTGAGCCCATCCCATCCTCATCTCTACCTTCCACCTTCCGTTGAATCACCCTCTCTCTCCCAATCCTTGCTAGGTCTATATTTAGTGTTTTACTTTTGTCCATTTTAATGTGCTTTCCCTTCATTTTAACTGTCCCTTTTGTATTATGTCTAATTTCTTTCTTCATTTAATGTTCTTAATCCCCTTTTATGTCAGATGGGCGGCCCCTTTGGGGAAGGCAGGAATGGACGAATCCATGGGGGCCTTGTGCGAATCTCAACACCCTGATGGTTGGAAGCTTAAGTGTTGGAAATTGTGTTGACTGCATTACAATATCTGGATCGAATCTGAATCACTCTATTAAAGCATGTACATTTAACTTCAATCCTTCCATAAAGATCCTGGACACCATTGCCCTTTCCTTGCTACTGTGTCTTGCTTTCTCCCGTTCGACTTGAATCTACATGAACTTTGTCTTATAGAAGCATTACCACTGGGTACATGTAATCTTATTCATGGTTTGCTGGTTGAGAGGTTTCACGTGCCACAATCTAAATTGAGCATTCTTGATTAGTGGACTGCTAGAATGGCCATAACAATATCATATACCATATCCTCCTTATGCATTATCATCATACCATATTCTCTCAATTTCTCTCAAAAAAAGAAATTTTTTTGCAAAGGGATTTGGTAGGGCACAGAGTTCATGGACACCAACAATTCCAGGAAAAAAGAAGCAAAGTAAAAAGCACACAACAAAGTGTTCAGGAATAAATATCAAAGAGGATCAATACATCCAACTTACAAAAGAGCCCCCCAAAAAAACCCTTCATAGACCTTCACGCCAATAGGTTTCAAAAAGATGAAAGACAAAACAAATTATAGATATCAAATCAAATGACAAGGCATGATTTATATCAATATCATGCCTTTTTGCACCATCTAAAAAAATTGTGTGCATCAGAATAATAATTTTGTGAAATTTCGTCGAATTTCTTGCACCCAATTTTGAAGCAAGGTTTCCCATCAAGAAGACACTGTCTATTTTGGCAAAAAAGAAACCAAATTTTAACATTCTCTACCTTTTCTTGCATTTTTACATTTTCTCATGTAAATGGTTAAAACATTGTATGTGTTTACATTTTCAATCTTAGAATTATGACACTTCTTCATAAATCTACATATATAAATTACATTAAATTGCTATTTTATAAATCCCCTCATGCAAAGTCCCCCGACTAAAAAATACCCCTCAATGCACTAAAGTGCTATGTTACATGTTTATGAGTGACCCCCCGAGTAATTTCCAAAACCAAATGGGGTCATGTTTAGACTACTCAATTTCAAGAAATGTGACACATAACCACCCTTTTGAATACTTTATACTTCACGCAATTATTTCATGAAAAACTTAGATTCTTTCTTTTCTTGCTTGATTTTCCAACCACTTCAACTAATTGTCACTCGCTTTTTTAGGCTCGCTTGCTTTTTCTCACTCGCTCTATTGACTACCTCGACCTTTTCTAATCCAATTGTTTCTTAGCCAACTTTCAAGAAAAGCAGCAGGAGGTCTAGGGCCAAACAGGCAGAAATCCTATCAATGCATGGGAAGAAATCCACTCAATGGACCGCTCTAGCCTATCTTCATCCAAAAGGCAACAACTTTAACTATTTTTAAGGCCATTTTGGGGCCGCGACACGATGCACTCCTGGGTGAGATTTTGAATTTGGGGTGGACCCGTATACTCGCCGGAAATTTTTATGGCATCATGATGCCACACTGGCATAATAATAAGATGCAATCTATCATTCCAAACACCGCAGAGCACGACACCCTGCTTCACATAGATCATTCTTTGGCCTGACTACATCATGCATCTTTGCAATACTTCACGTAATGTAGTCTCTAGCTTGACTACCTATATCGTGCAGCCTTTTGCCATAGCTTTGCCACTTGTTACCGGGCAGGACACCCATGCAGATAATGAAAATTCAAAATTTGATGAAAAAAGAGAGTATTGAGCTTGCACTTGTATGGAGGATTGCTTACACACATTTTTTTTGTGAAATCTTTGATTGCTTTATATTATAATATAGCTAGCCAAGAAAAAACTGGTAAGCGGAAATATACATGTAGAATAAATATACATCTTGATCTATGCAGTGAGTTTGCAAACAATCGAAGAGCGATTGTTGCAAAGAACGACGGAAAAAGAAAAAAGTATAAAATACAGGATCACCAAAGACTCTGTGATTTCTAGCTTTCCACAGAGTCAAGAGTACGCAGTAGACAACCCAAGTAAAGAACAAATCAAAATCTCACCGTTTGGGATAGATCCCAATCAACCAAAATTGCTTTCAGCTTGATAGAATCTCAATCTCAATCTGTCTCGAAGAATACCCAAGAAATTATGTATCTCCGAGCAATTCCAAAAGATATGAGATACAGATTCCTGGGAAGCTAAACATCGACGACAATACATCTGCAAGATAAAAGTTGTCCTGATAGTACAACCCCCAGCAAAACACGCCATAAAAAGACCTATTGGCATAAAGGAAGCTTAGAGTGCCAAATATGCTTTAATCTCTTCTCCACCATTTGAGTGGACGATGCAATGCCCAAATCTAATTAGCTCTGTCTGACACCCAAGGTGGTGATAACAAAACTTTATATAGAGAAGAGACTATGATATGAGACAGCCTCAAAAGACAAATAGAAGAATATAAAGGAAGAAGAGTCCAATCCTGAAGCTTGTCTCAAAACTGTAATGGCGGTGCTGGCTGAAATGGCTGAATCATTCGAGAAATGACCTGCCATACTGGACGATAGTGTATGCCCAAACCATATATTGCAGCAGCCAAAGGGAAAGACAAAGAAAGCCATCATCATTGATAACATCTACAACAACTGCAATCCCTTTTGAATTAAGATAATAAGAGCGTCGAGGCTCTTGCAAAGCCAAGGGAGTAGAGAAAGCCCGCGAAGAGTTACCCTTTAAAGACTCTCTTCCATTCTATGCCAAGTGTGAAAGAATATGCTTCGAATCAAAAAACATATGAGAGACCATACGACAACCTTTGATTTTGCCTTCAATACAGCCTAGAAGAAAATCCCACTATGTGGGTTGCCAAAAACCAAATGCAGGAGTAGTGATGTGAACCAATAAGGAACGCATCATAGCCGCCCAAGGCTGATCATCTTGAAGAAACCGAAGCATCATCTTGCTTTTATAAGCTAAAATGTGAACATCTATATTAAGAATATTCGACCCTCCGTTCAATTTGAGCGAGCACAATCTCTGTAATGGAAGAATCCGCAAGCTTTTCTTGCCGTGTGTTTGACTGCCAAAAAAATTCCATAATGGTGGACATGAAGGAAGACAAATCCTTCTTAGTGAAAAAAATCAATGGCAGATAGAACTGAATATAAGCCACCAAAATAGACTGCACTAGAACATGTAACGGCCAAATTGCCAATTTTCGATACTCTAGCTTTTTCCGAAGCTTGACCATTACCCAATCAATTTGTTGACGACGAGTGAGACCCCACCCCAAAGGGTAACCGAGATTATGAACAATCTGAGTGGGTGGAATGATTTCCCCGCGCCACAAAAGACTATACCAGTCTTTAGAATGCAATGGGAGCAGCTTAGACGTTTGAAAATTTAAATTAAGATCAGATGCCAAACCATAAACAGAGAGAGCCTGCATCAAAGCAGAAAGATCATTCTGTGTATTCTTTGGGGTAAAGAAAGAATCATCAGCATAGGCTTGAGCAACCATGCTGCGATTTGCATCCAATTCCAAACCATGAAGGGAGCCTCTTACTACAAGATGATCACTATATTGCAGCATAGGATGGGTAGCAATGGCATACAATAAAGCACTGAGGGGACATCCCTGACGGACCAAACAACAAAGAGTCCACTCATCTCAGAGATCTCTAGAAAAAATGTAAGCAGCATTGCTGTCTCTGTAAAGCCAGCAAATAACCTGCTGCATTTTTGTTCCAAACTCCAAAGCTCGCATTGTTTGCGAGATGAATTCCCATTGAACTATATCAAAGGCTTTTGCAATATCCAGCAGAACATCCTGTTGCGTGTATTTGGCATATTCAATCCCAATATAAGCATTGCCAATATTATCTGTGATATGCATACGGGGAACGAAGCCATATTATGAAGGATGCAGCCCATCATGCAAATAACCTTTAATACGATCAACAACCATTTTGGCTATGATCTTGTAAATGACTGGCATGAGCGTTATTGGTCTCCAATCAGTGCCAACATGGCAGCCTCTCTCAATCCCTCCTTGCTACAGGACTCTCCCCCATGTGGAGGCTCACAGGATAGGGAGTGAGCAAATCACATAGCTGCTTTTTTGGAAGGAGCTTGACAAGTCCTTTTTTCCATGACATAGGCATTTGCTGATTTTTCCAGGCTGAATTAACCATTTGCAGCAAAGTAGGCTTGAGGATAAACCAAAAGGCAAGAAAAAATTCGATAGTGAGACCATCCCATCCTAGAGAATTCCATCTGCCACAAGATTTAACAGCATTCAACAATTCTCTTTCAATGAAAGGAATTTCCAATTCCAAAGCCTGAGCATTCGAGAGGATGGGATGGACATGCTGCAAAAGAAGCTGGCAGGCAAACACAACCTGAGGAGAATATCCACATGCCCAAAATGAGATGAAAAGTGCTGCACACCAAAAGCAGCAAGCTCTGAGCTAGATGAGGACCAAGAACCATGAGACATCCGGATCCGACAAATATTGGCAGCCTGTCTTTTGTGATGCAAACTTTTAAAGAATTGCTTGGAAGAGCAACCATTATCCAAGAAAACCCTTTGCCGAGATCGGGTCTCCCATTTAGCAAGCTTTCTTTGATCATTCGATTGGAGACAGAATTTAGCCTGACATAATAGCATGATTTCTTCCGAAGACAAAGGCCGAAGATGACTGAGTTCAGTCAAACTCTGGCAAGTGTAATTGGCATGCTTCACAGTCTCCTATGTGGCCTGCATGTAGGACTTACCATAATCCCAAATAACAACTTGCATTCTTGCAACAAAATCCCGCCACGCATAATCCAGATCAATGTGCATCTGATGAGAAAGAGGCTGAAGGGCATCAGAGACCATGGATTTAAAATCAGCATGGTCAAGGTAACCATTAATTATCAACAAAAGGCGTCTACAAGCCAATCTATCATCTGGAAAGTCATGCAAAGAGAGCCTTAGCCAAAGCGGAGCATGATCAGAATGTGTGAAAGCATGGTCAATCCAAAGCTGACAAGTGAAGGCATCAAAATGCTGTGGATCAACCTGATACCATCTGTCCAAGCGTGACCGATATGAAGATTGAGCATTATGCTGAGAGGTATAGCCCAGAAGCATGGGCTGCAATTCCTTCCAGAGATCAACCAAACACAACTGAAGCCAAAAATCAGACCATGCCTGCTTTTCAGAAGACAACATGAGAGTGTGGCCCAAGGTATTATCTCCCGATGATGGGGCATTATTGAAATCACCACAAATAAAATCATAATGCCGCGAGGGATATTTACGCATGGCATTTCAAATCAAAGCTCGATTCCCAGAAGATTAAGGAGCAAAAAAAGATATAAAAGAGTGCCATCATCCTGAAGTACATCTGCCACAGAAGCAATACCTTTGAAAGATATAAAATAAGAATGCCTGGGTTCTTGTATAGCCAAAGGAGGGTGGAATACTTTGGACCAATAAATATTCTTAGCCCTCAAGGAATTTTCCAACAAAGAATCCCTGCCATTCCATTCCAAGTGGGATAAAATATGCTTTCAATCAAGAAGCAAATGAGAAAGAAAGAAATAAATTTTATTAGAGTCTTCGGAAGACCGATGGGTCTATGAGACTGAAAGAAAACCTGATACAAATCACAGTAAGGGTGGAGCTACTGAAACGAGCATATCACCCGTGTTGAATCCTAAGTCTAATCATACATAATCAAATACAGCTGGATGTAACAATGAAAAGAAAAAGACTGGAGCGGAGCGAAGGCCTCCGTATGTCATGTCGCCCTAACTGGTGCATAGCCGATGATGGAACGCTGACGCCCGTCAAGGGGTGCCATGTGTCTCAGTCTCCTGGACGAGGCTCGACACAAGACAGAGCCACCGTGACTCCCATGGGACGTGTCTAAACAATGACGGGAGGTCTCCCAGAGTGATCTATGTGTCCCCTCGATGTCTCATGTGTCGTGATGCGGTCGTCAGGTCAGGGTCTCTGTCACGTTTGCGGCTAGAGACTGGACGATCAATGTCACTCGATGGGAAGAGTTCTGTGATCCTGCTCTAAGAGGTGTCTAATGATGTAGCCAAGCTCCGTCGCCTGAGTAAGTACTCTCTCTGTCGGACCTCCTCGTGAATGAAGGCCACGAGGCATCTCTGATCTGGGTAGGCAAGGAATCTGGAAACGAGCCCGGAGCCATCTCTGAAGAGATAGTGGTAGCGACCTCGGATCTCGTAGTCACCTAAAAATAAAATGCTCCTCCGACTCAACCTCCTGACAGTCGCACAATATGCATAAGCGATGCTTCCTAGGGATCCCCTCTGCTCTGCTGCTCTCTATGTGGATGCGGTGTGACGATACCCGAAACTGTCCGATGGAGATCCGTAGTGAGTGAGGCATATGAAGCTCAATGTACCCCGGTGGTGTGATGAATCCCTCCTCCAAAATATGAAGACAGTAATCTCTGTAGAAACTCAACTTCACTAGAAGCTCCCTCGGCTCCAACCAGGTCCTAAAGGTGTGTAGCTGCAGGAGATCCTCTCGAATGACCTGGTTGGTGTGTGGCCTAATCGGGATGGTGGGTGGGAGTACCGGAGGGGCATCTAAACTGTACTGAAAAGGAGGTATCCTATCAATGTAAAACCCTAGTCTCACAAACCATCTGTGAGTCCGTGCATACCAGCATCGCTCATCTCCCTTTGCTGCTAACCTCATGGAGGAATCATATCGCCAAAGCTATAACCGGGGAAGGTGTCATGGAGCCCCTCGGGTTTGGACGACAAGAGTGCCATGTCATTTACATAAAGAAGAATCTTGATGATGATCCCGGTAAGTGAGCAACCGGTCCCTCCAAACACCCCCATGAAAGTCTCAAGCTCATCGATGTAGAGGCCAAACAGGGTTGGTGATAAGGGACAACCCTGTTTGACCCCTATGGTACTCAAGATCTCATCTGTCCAACCTGTGCCTGTCCGAACTCGCCCTGAGACTCTCATAAAGTGCCATGATTGCCCAGATGATCTCCTGATCAAATCCCAGTGTCTCTAGGCGTGTGCTGAGACGAGCTCGAGGTACTGTGTTAAAGGCTTTGCGAAAATCCACAAAGCAGCAATATATCCTCTCCTTCCGTGATCTGGCCTCCTCAATGACAGTCCTGAGTGTGAGTATGTGATCCATAGTCCCATGGTCTCGCTTGAAACCGGCCTGAAACTTTGCTCTGAGCCCTCTCATCTCTGCGAACAAGATGACCGACGCATCTAATACAGCTACATAGATCTTGGACATCACATATCCAATCATGAGTCCTGTAGTTACTCGGGTCCATGGGATCCCCTGCCTTGTGGATGGGGGTGATGTGAGTGTCCAACGCCATTTTTTCAATGGCAAAAAAATCTCCATGATAGCAGACATAAAGTAAGCCAGATCTGCCTTAGTAAACATCATGAGAGGTAGATAGAATTGTATGTATGCTATCAAGATGGATTGCGTTATTCACAAACGAACATGTAATGTAGGACATGTTTTGGTTGTCAAGATTCTATGGCATATTGTTTCAGGTTCTGAGGCCAGGCCTACATGCACTGTTACTGGTGCTACACCTGCAGCCTCTGCTTCTTCAGGTGATGGTTCTACTACTATAGCCAGGACTCCTGCACCTCCTGCTCCAAGTGCTTTGCCTCGTTCACAGGAGCAAATTCAGTGGGATGGTCGTGATGCCAAAGCACATGCCTTGATTGCTCTTTCAGTGAAACGGGTTATTATCCCTCATATTCGGTCTTGCAAGACAACTAAGCAAGCATGGGATCAGCTTGCATCTTTGTATCAGGTGCAGAATGAGGCGAGGGTTGCCTATCTCCGCAGGCAGTTGAAAGATTTAAAGCTTGATGAGGGTGGTAACGTGGATGCCTATCTCACTAATGTCAAGGATTTGAAAGAGCAGTTGGCCAACATTGATCAGATTATGCTTGATTCTCAGCTGGTTTCTAATACCCTTGATGGGTTGCCTGATTCATATCAAGCCTTTGCTACTACATTGCCAAGTTGCAAGCTTCCAATATTCAAGTTTTTTCCTCGGCTTTGTGAGCACCCAATCAGTTTGTTGAGAACGAGTGATCCCCCAACCTAGAGGATAGCCAAGATGTCGAATCAATTGAGAAGGTGGAACAATTTCCCCACGCCACAAAAGGCTATGCCAGTCTTTAGCATGCAACGGCAAGAGCTTGGATTTCTGAAAATTCACATGAAAACCAGCAGCCAAGCCATATGTGGAAACAGCCTGCATAATCAAGGAGAGATTGCTCTGAGTATTTTTCGGGGTAAAGAAAGAATCATCAGCATATGCTCGAGTGATCATGCTACGGCTGCCAGGAATTTCCAATCCCAGCAACATGCCATTGTCCAAAAGGTGGTCCATATATTGAAGCATTGGATGAGTGGCTATGGCAAATAGTAAAGCACTAAGGGGACAGCCTTGCCGAACAGAACAACCAAGAGTCCAGGTTGTAGAAATATCCCCTGAAAGTATGCAAGCAGCTTTACTATCTTGATATAGCCAATTGATAACTCGCTGCATTTTTTTGCCAAATCCCAAGGCCTGCATTGTTTGTGAAATAAAGTCCCACTGAACAATGTTGAAAGCTTTGGCAATATCAACTTGCAATAGCAAAACATCCTGCTGCATATATTTGGCATATTCTATTCCAACATAGGCATTAGCAATGTTGTCTGCGATATGCCTACGACGAACAAAACCATATTGCGCAGGATGCAACCCATCATGCAAATAGCCTTTTATCCGATCAACAATCATTTTGGTAGTAAATTTGTAAATACCTGGCATAAGAATGATAGGTCTCCAATCAGCCAAAGATTCACAGATTTTCTTTTTTGGAAGGAGTTTAACAAGACCTCTCTTCCATGTGTCTGTCATTTTCTGATTTTGCCAAGTAGAATTCACCATATGCGCAAAGTATGCTTCAAAAGAGGCCAATATTCTTAAAAAAACTCAATTGCAAGACCATCCCATCCTAGAGATTTCCATCTACCACAGGATTTGATTGCATCTGACAATTCCCTTTTAGTGAAAGATTCCTCCAATTCCAAAGCCTGTGTAGTGGAGATAATAGGAGAAACATGCTGTACAAGCAAATTTCTTGCAAACAAAACCTGCTGTGAAGTTGGATTTGCATAACCAAACTGCTGAGAGAAATGATGTGCACAAACAGAAGCAAGCTGTGACCGTGATGTAGTCCATGAACCATCAAGCATAAGCACCCTGCAAATGTTTGTGTTTAATCTCTTCTGATGCAAGCTTTTAAAAAATTGTTTGGAAGAACAACATTTAACTATGAAAGCTCTTTGTCTTGCTCTAGTCTCCCATTTGGCAAGTTTCCTGTGATCATTGATTTGGAGACAATGTCTAGCTTGCCATAGTGTTTTTTGCTCATGCAAGAACAAAGGACGAAATTGATTGAGTTCAGTGAGTTCTTAGCAAGTCAATTTAGCCTGAGCAACAGTTTCCCTCATAGCCTTCATGTAAGACTTGCAATAACCTCTAATTACAACTTGCATTTTGGAAACCAAAAGAATCCCATGCATTATCAATATCAAAGTGGCTCTGAGAAGACAGAGATTGATAGGCATTAGTAACCATTGCCTTGAAAGTAACATGCTGCAAATAGCTATTGTTCACAATCAGATGTCGCCTTTGAGGGAGTCTGTCATCTGGCATATCATGAAAAGATAGCCTCAACCATAACGGTGCATGATCTTGAATGCACAAAGGCATAGTCAACCCACATTTTGCATGTGAAATCATCATTTTGTTGCAGGGCTACGCTATACCAGCGATCCGGACATGCCTGGTAAGAAGAAAGGGCATTATGTTGAAAAGTGTATCCAGGTGACAAAGGCTGCAATTCCTTCCAAAGATCAACCAAATCAAGATGAATCAGTAATTGAGACCATGCATGCCTTTCAGAGGTTAACATATGAGTATTTCTTGATGTATTGTCACCCTGTTGCGGAGCATTATTGAAATCCCCACATATAAAGGTATGATATCTCCATGGATACCGGTGCATAGCATCCAAAATTGCACTTCTATCCCGAGAAGATTGAGGTGCATATACAAAAGCAAATTCAAACCCCTCACCTTGAATGATGCATTGAAGAATAATCCATCTGCCTTGATTGTCATTTAAAGCAATAAGTGGCTGAACCTCATGCTTGATAAGAATGACTACATAGACATGCTGATTGTGTTCTTGTAATGCCACTATATCAGGCTGAAATCTACAGATTTCCATTTCCTACTATCGCACATCCCCTGAACATTTAAGGTAAGGCATTTGATATGAGCAAGCATATTTACAAATATTTATAGGAAAAAATAGTTATGTACAGCAGCAACCTTCAAGATGTCAACCCTGCATTTCTACCTCAGGCTCAGGGCCTCTTCCCTGAGAAGAAACATCCGCCTGAGGATTGGACAGCAATGCAACAACCTCTTCTTCAGGGAAGAGGGTTTTGCTAGCTATCACTGTAGCCCACGTGATTCCAATTCCTAAGTTGACCTCTGGAGAATTTCCACTAGAAGATGCACCATTCCAAGTGCGAAGGAGTGAAAGTCTTCTAACAGAAATAACTTTTCTTGGACTCTGCCATCCATCAATTAGAGTTTTTGGTCCTTTTGCTCAGAGTTGAATAGCAGGAAGTGAAGGGGAAGAAGCATTCCCATTTGAAACAACTAGGGCTTTGCCTTTATCTTGATTCACAAAAAGCTGTCTATTACCTTTACTTTTATTCCCAATAGAGGCAGGAGCATCCTTATTGGGCATCTGAGCAAGCAAAGTAGCAGGAGGCATTTTATGCTGACTCATTGGACACTGCGAAGCCATGTGCCCAAATTTTTTACAGTCAAAACAAGCCCCTGCAAACAATCCCCATTTTAATTTATAAAATGTACTTCCCATGTCAACATTATTCACTGTGACTCAATAAGACTCCGGTGTGGGATTATCAGTATCCTAGAGAATGCAAAATCGATTAGAGTTGCCGTTAGGCCGCGGTGGGTAAACCACTTTGCCTAAAGTTGCTACAATTTTAGGCAAGAGTGAAGCCATGCATTGCGGGAAGTCTACAACTTCACCCCAGACCGGACATCGGTGTCGAATTAAACCCTGATAATCCCTTGTGGGGGACCATGGCAAAACGTGTACCATTTGCTGCCCAGCAAATGTTCCAAAAGCATTTGCCTGTGAATCTCATCTACCATAATGACCTCAAAAAAGCCTCTGGCTGCATAGTGTACCTTACAAACAAACGAGCTAGCCAGTGTGCGGGTCAACCAGTGGCATCTAACCTGGGAAAAATAAAATAACTGCATTTTTCGCATATTCTCTAACTGGATCCACAATTTCATCCACTTCAACCATAAGACCAACTGATGGAACACAGTCTTTCCACTCGTTCCTTGTGTCTGCAAATCCTTCGTGCTTCAACAGAATCATGCACGGGGTCATGCTGACCCTCAGCCTGCTTTTGCTTTTTGCATTGACCTGATCAATCCTTTTGAAAAGTTTTTTCATAAGAGTATTCAGCCATGTCTTCTGAAGAAGATGGAACCCAAAAAGGGGATACCTGTAAAGTGATAGAAGAGAAAAAACAGTCCCGAAAAACAGCCCACAAAGAAGGAAATAGTGTATTTGCAAGGAGAAGAAGAGGAAAGAGATATTTAGGGATTTAGAGAGAAGAAAAGACAAGTTTTGGAGAAGGAAAAGAGAAAAAACCAGAAAAAGGTCCAAGATGAACTAGAAATCAAAGAAAAAAGAGAAGTTCTGGAGATGGGAAGAGTACACAAGACCCAGGAACCAAGAAGGAGAGAAAGGAGGAAGAGAGAACCCTCAGAACCTGCATTTAGAAGCAGCCCGTAAGCAAAACCCGGTACAACAGCAACCTAGGAGCAGGAAACGAGCCGGCAGCAGTAGCCTGAACAGGGTGGAAATGTCCGTACACCTGTACGGAATTGTACGGAGCTATGGCAAGCCTGTACGGCAGGGAATTATGACGCCAAACAGCTGTTTTGGGTCGCTGATTTGGAGCAATAGGTAGCTGAGGCAGATGGGCTTGTCTGAGGAGGCTAAGGAGCTGATGGGAGGGCTGGAGCAAGGGCTGCAGGTCCTCTTCTCTTCGAACACACACACATATTTGCAAACACACACTTTTTTTTTTTGTGAAACTAAAAACATTATATTATGAAACATCCATTTTACAACAGGGCAGAAAAATGTGTGGGTGCTATTTATTGGTAAAATGGAGGACCCAATGGGCCCATCGAAGATAATCACATAGGTCAAAAGCATGCTGATGCAACACCGAGCTTACAAATCCATTCACTAATTTCTAAATTAGTTTTTGAACTTGCACATAATCCTTAGTTCCTTAGCTGTTTTGATCCCCTCTGAAAGGGTCTCAATCCTTAGATCTTGGCAATGGGCTCTCTAAGAAACCTCCTAGCATAAGAAGTCGGGAATCATGATAGTGAAAATCCCTTTTCGTGCTACTCCATAAGAATTATTGATGTCGGAGAATGATCGTAGAAACTAGTATCTAGAACAATGCCTTCTACGTATCTAGAACAATGCCGACCATTTCTCCTCCGTCACATGCCCACTTATCCACAGAGAAATGGTCTACATCGAGAACTGCAGGCATTCACTTGTTTGTCCCATCTAGAGAAGAGCAAAGACCCTGGCGAGCAGCCAAACTCAGCTGGATGCCAAGGATCCTATCCTCTTACATGGAAAATAAACTTTTTCCGCCACTTGCTTCTCTGTTCTAAGAATGTATGCCTCTCCTCCTTCCTTTTGTTGTCTAGAGTGTCTAGCACCTCTAATGCACCAATGATCAATGCCAAAGAATGACTAGGTATTGTGGACCTAGAATTCCAAAGCACAGCATTGCACGAAGTTCATTGCAAGGGGCATGCTACTTGGCAGTGAACCATGGAAGGAGCTACTCCTTCACAAACTTCATGGTAGGCCCTTGGGAGCCTATTTACTAGGTAGAATTTTTTATAGGATGAGGGCTACTCACTTGGGTAGTTGCTCAAAGGTGAGATTTGCAGCAACTATTTCTCAGGGCTTGGGATGTAGTGAGACAGACTCTTTTACAAAGGCATCCCATGTTGTTTGAAGAGAGGAGTTGGAAGTTCCACCTTTAAACAACATTATTACATCAATGACCGCATATCATTGGGCAAAGACCCAACCTCTCCTAGGGAGGTTTTGCTCGGACTGTGGCTACTAGCTTAGAGAGGAGTTGCCCCCCAATTGCTTAGAGATGGAGAGTTCACGGACTCCAAGAGATTGAGATTGCAATCCATGAGGAATGGAGAGTAGTTGAGGAGCCACATGGTGCACACACTCATTCATGGCTTGGGTATTTTATGAGATGTGTGATCTTGTTTTTGGTGGTGGGTACCTCAGGTCAGTCCTCATTCATAGTGATGATGCTAGACGATAGCACGATGGAGAGATAGGAGGTTAGGACGGAGGACATTAGAGGATGTACGCCTTAGAGAGTCGTGATAGTTGCTCAATATGAGAGGAGGTGGTACATTGATCTAGATCCTTGCACAATAAAGGAGGCCACTTGGAGGTTTTGGGTTTGGGAGTTGTTAGGACCTAGACGAGTGGTTTGGGAGAGATCCCGATATTTCTTTATTCAGCTATTCTATCAGGATGCACCCAATATTTTTGTTTTTCAATTATTCAGTGAGATTAAGCAGGACGATCAGATGCGGAGGATTGAAGGTGTGCCAGCCGTAGCAGAGCATTGGCACAGGTAGGGACTTTCTCAGAGGTTTCTAGACGATTTTTGGCATAGGATCTGGAACAGTTAAAGACCAACGAAGATCTTTCATGTGCTTTGGCTGTTGGGACATAGAGCCCTTGTAGTGGCAACTATCTTGGGTTTTTTCTGGTTGCATGCTCATGATGTCGATTCCCAGAGGAGTCTTAAGGCATTGCATTTGGGATTGCCCACCTGCATAGGAGGTGTAGAGGAGAGCTTTGAGGATGATCTTTGCTGGATTCACGATGAGATGGTGGTTATGTGGGTAGCACCTAGTTCTGGGTAGAAGGACATTTAGGGGAGATTGTTCCTCAAATTAATACAGCAGTGTTACGCTCAAGTCGAGGTAACATGACCTCAGAAGGGTCAGTCGGCATTTTCCTTCAAAGGATCAATGTTTGTATTATATTTGTTTGGGCTTCATGTAAAAGATCAAAAAGGAATAAAGGTCAAGGTCCTTGGTGTGGGTGACATGGCACTAGACTAGGCGAATCTAAGGCTAAGGGACCTAAATGCATGAAATGTGCCTAGGGGCAAATGTTTTAAAGATATCCCAAGAGAGGGGTAAATAATGCATTAAGGAAGGACCCTACATTTATGACATGTGGCATACCAGAATCATCTAGGGAGTTTTGGGGCTCGTTGGGAATTGGTAAGCATGAGCTTTTACGTAATTAGACGATCTGTGAGCTTACCACCAACGAGGTTGGCTGGGAGGATATACTAGGTGCCGTTGCCCGTGATTCGACGACAAGCAGTAAGAAACGAGATTGGGAGGTAACATTTGGTATTAGAGCACAGAATAGCCTGGGTAGTATGGATGAACGGCGTGCGATGAGGGCTATCGGGTGGTCACGGGATTAACTGACGCATCGAAGGACCAGCTGGGCAATACTGTGGAAACGCTGTCACAGGAAGGAGACGGACGACGATACAGCCAAGCTGCAGGTTATCTGGGTAGCGTAGGTGATGGTGCAACTGTGGGGTCACGGACATCAACGCAGCTATCGTAGATGATGGCGCAGCAGTGGGGTCACGGACGTCATCCCAGGTTCATACTTGATATCACGCAAAGGAATTCGGGAGCAAGACTCCGGGATATTGCATGAGCGTACGGTTCACGTAGGAATCTCGGAAGACAAGCGTGAAGCAGTTTTGGACACCCGCTGGTCTACAGCTAGCTTAGGGCCAAGGAATTTTGGCCCGTGATACTTGTGTCGTTCACTGTTCATTCCAACATCAAGAAGCCCACTTTAATCGTGAAAAAAAGAGCTGGCAATAGACGAGATTTAAGAGGATTGTGAAGCTCCGACTGCGAACTACCATAGATCGTTGACATTGCTGCGTCGAAAAATTCGATCGACAGAGGACCACAGCGTTGCCTAGCTCGAGGCCCTGCGCGTGAACAGTCCCTTAGAAGCAAAAAGCGTGTGTTGTTCGCGTGGATATACCAGGGGGCTTTCGACTCTTTATTCCCTCTATTTTATTTGGTTACATTTCTAAAGCTTCGAGGTGTGTGAGCTAGATTGGGAGCGAAATTATGCTTTTGGATTTAAGGATTTGAGTCAACTTAGATTGCAGGAGTTTCCCTAGTATAGTGAAAAGCGGGTTTGGTTACAATGTGATATATGCCTGGTTAACTGTAAAATTGGAGGTTGGACTTTCAATTTGTAATAACAGTTGCAAGCGGTGTTTTTTTTTTTTTAAATAAATAAAATTAAACACCCATTGACCTGAATAGAAGTAGAAGAAGAAGCTTCCAGGATGGATCCCGTAGAGTCGGGAGTTTGGCCGATCCCGCAGGTGTCGCGCCAAGCAGGTCATACACTGTCTGGCAGAATTGCAATGTTAGAGGATGCCTTGCAACAGATTTTAGCGCAGCAGTTACAAACAAATGTAGGGCAGTCTGAGCTCAGGAAAATGGTGCATAGTATGTCTGCCAGACCATCTCGTGAGGAGAAAGGTAAATCTCCGATGGAACCGGAGTCCAGTGTTCGTACGATCGACAAGCCTAGGAGGGCTAAGGTGCCTAATATTGCCAATTATAGGCCAGAAAAGTATTCTGGTCGGATGTCTGACCGTAGTTCCGATATCATTGATACCTGGTTACACAAATGGGACAAGGCATTCGCCATTTGTGAAATCAAGAATGATATGAAGAAAATCTGCCAGGCCACCCATATGTTTAATGAGGCTGCGGATAGGTGGTGGATAAAACAGCAGAAAGATGGAGTAGCATCCACTACCTGGGAGGGGTTTAAAAAGGAATTTAGAAAACACTTCCTACCTCCTGACGAAGCATCCCGAGCTTGGGATCAGTATCGAAACCTTCCTCAGAGAAATTTGTCAGTGGCAGAAAACACTGATAAGTTTAGAGAAAGTGTAATAAAGGTTGATGAACCCCTACCTCAGTCAATCCAAGTAAAAGATTTTATCTTTGGATTGAATGATCGGATAAAGATGGAAGTTCGGGCTAAGTATGCGAACACGCTAGATGAAGCAATTGCCATAGCCTTGAACTATGAAGATGCAAAAGGGAACAGACCAAGTGGGTTTGTGCAGGTTGGGACTCAGTATGGGTACCCTAAGAAAACTGGGTTTAAGAAGAAGTGGATTAGCAAAGGGGGTGCCTCACAGTCTAGTAGTCAAGTCAAGCAGGCAAAACCAGTTGAGACTCCTAAATCAAGTACCACCATTGGAATGAAAAGAAAAGTAACACCAATAGCAGCCCGGGCTTGGTCGAAGTTCTCTTTGAACCCAGAGCAAAGGGAAAAAGCGAGGAGAGAAGGCTTGTGTTTCGATTGCCTTCAGCCTCATCAGTGGAAAGATTGTCCACGGAATAAAGATCATCGGATAGCTGAGATGATAGTCTTAGAATGCGACATGGAAATGGAGGGAAGTCCCAGAGCAAAACAGATGCAGATTCAACTAGCGGGATCTTCTCAAAGGTCAGTACCTTTTTTGTTATGTGTGTCTGTTGCTAAGTTAGTAACTAGTGCACCTGATAATATCCTGTCAAAGCCCGCAGCAACGGGATATACAGCCTTTAATGATATAGAGTTAATTAAGATGAAAGGGCAAGTAGCTAATCATCAGGTCATTGTGTTGTTTGACTCAGCGTCAACGCACAATGTAATTAACTCCAAGCTCGTAAAGAGGCTGAAACTAAAGACTAGCCCATCTGACTATGCATATATAGTCAGGATGGCAGACGGAAGTTCAACTGAAGTATGGGACCAAAAGGTTATACAATTGCAGCTTTGTATTCAGGACTATGCTGAGAAGCTTGATTTTGAAATGACTAAGCTTGCTCATGCAGACATAGCCTTGGGTAAGGCTTGGCATTCTAGGAAGAATCCAACCATAGATTGGAAAAGAAAATTTATCAATTTAAGATGAATGATGTGCTGTATGTCTTACGAGGTGAAAAGAATATACCTCAAGGACCGTTGGTTCCGTGATGGAAATTCAAAAAGCTCAAGAAGAGTTTTTGTTTCTTTGTACAGCATCGGTAGAGCCGATTGATGATTCTTCGACTAGCACTGATGTTGCTCAAAATGGAGAGATGGCCAAGCTGGCTGATCAAATAACAGAGGAGTTCTCTGATTGTTTTAGGGATGAGCTACCCTATGGGTTACCTCCAGAGCGGAATGTTCAGCATAAGATTGAACTAATCCCGGGGGCAGAACCTGTAAATAGACCTCCCTATAGGTTGAGTTTTAAGGAAGAGGCGGAGGTGCGAAGACAACTGAAAGAATACCTCAAGTTGAGACAGATTCAACCAAGTTTCTCACCTTTTGCTTCGCCAGTGATATTAAAGAAGAAGAAAGATGATACTTTTCGTCTCTGTATGTGATTAGTCTGTCTCGGAGGCCCTCACAGAAATATATTTTTGCCTTTCCTAATAAAAAATAAATTAGTAATCCATTCCTACTAACCAAAGTAGCTAGAATCTTACCAGTGTGAACACAAAAACGTATCTGCCTGTCTTGCTGAAAATATTTTCAAACTGGATACCTTCTGTGCAGAAGCAATACAGTCCTTGGATACCATGTACGGCTTTCCCTTTAACCAACATAGTAACACAAGATCTTGAAGAAACAGGATTGTGAGACTCCATTTTCTTCACTTCTAATTTGATTTGCATTGCCTGCTTTACAATATTTTTCTGGTCAATTGGATTATTGATCTTCTTCTCCTGTAAAAGCTTTTTGTAGTGCTTTGGTCTCACCACTGCACAAATTTCACGAGGTGGTTTATAACCTGCTTTTACAATGCGTGCAAGCCCCTGCAATCAGTTACATACAGGAATTGCTCATTGAATCAAGTTGAGATCCTGGAATTTCAATCATGAATGAAACCAAATACTGAGGTGATCTATTCAGGAATATCATATCATGTTTCACCTCTTACTAGACAATAAAGGAAACATCACAGGATATTTCAATTTTGAAATAGCTTAGAAACCAATGTTCCATGGACAATTATTGACTTCAAGATGGTATGTACCATGTACTATGTAGCCTGATACATAAAAGAGCATGCAGGTAAATTGAGAATTCAGCAGGATCAAATGACATGCTAATTACAATTGCACAACTCTAGACACACCAATCCCAAGTATGTAGAGGTACAGGATAGCATAGCTGCATCCGTACCTACCAACTGAAACAATTCCTCACGCCTGTAATTCTGGATACCCAATCCCTGGGTCTGTTGCAGTCACATTCATTTGTCGCTCATCAAAACAAAAGAGTTATGTCCATCAGAACATACAGTGATTCCATCTTCAGGATTCTCATGTCCACATAATAACTGCAGAGGGTTCTAGATGCAACAATGGTCTGCATACTGCTTTGGAAATCTCCCTTCTTCTTCTTAACCTCCTCCTCCCTTTTTTTTTGTTTTGTTTGTTTGTTTTGTTTTTCTTTTGGGGTGGCGGGGGGGAAGAGGGGGGCTGGGGGGGGGGCGGGGGGGGCTCCAGTGAAAATCCTATATGAAGGATTACAAACAACTAGGCAAAGATGTGAGATTGGTGCAGCCAATCAAGAGTCAGAAAATATCATGAAGGGCCTGTGGAGGTGTGCAAGAAAAACAACCCTGCTCGTGGCAAGAGCCTGAATTCTGCCCTAGGAAATCATAAGAGTATCAATGATGTCAAGCCAAGTGATGCAAAGGATTGAGAAGTTGGCCTTATATCTGGACGCCAAATCTGCGATGTAGTGAGGCTGGCAATAATATCCCCTGCTAATTCTATGTAGGAGAGGTCTAAATGTGGAAAGTGGTACAATGTCTTGGAAATGACCCAGAGGGTTCTTTCTCAAATAACGAGTGTACTCTCCAAGTCTGCTCCCTCATAAGACATCTGTGGTTCTGACTGTGAGAGCCACACAATGGGTCCCCATATGATTCAAAATGCCTATCCGTGTAAGGAATTCTGAGTGGAGTCTTTCATTGCAAGGCCACATAAGCATTATGGATCTGCACCAAGAACGCTAAAGGTAAATACAAACTCATTGGGCTAGATCGTTGCCATTGCCTAATCACCTAGCTATCAAAAGCAAGCCCATCCTTGGGCACATCCATTTCCGTGGCATAGAGACTTGTCTCTTCCAATCCCAGATTAGATGCTAAAGATGCAGCAGCCACACAACCAAGGCTCCATCAGCTATCCATGACTAAATAGGATGCGGATGTATATAGTACTGGCCCTCGCTAAAGCCAACAACCTTGATGTTATAGAGAATGACGGCTCCTGAACTGCTACTCTGACCAGTTTCTAGTCCTCATGGACTGCTTAACAAACTATCTCACCTCCCCAGTCCCGACGAATACAAATAACTTGAAAGGGACCCTTGTGCTAGAGAAAATGTCCAGCCAATGGATGCCCTCCGAGGTACCCTCCTTGCAGCCCCACAATGTCAGGCCACCCCACAGCACCAATGGGTCAGGAAGCCAAGGGGTAGCAGACACAGATTCCTGCAGCTCGTCTTTCGAAAAGGTGGTGGTTCTCATGGCCAGTGGAAGCGGGCAAGGATTGCTTGAATGGGGATCCATCTGACAATCAAGGATGGGAGGCGGACTCAAACATAAAAACTCCGCCATTTCTTTGTAGAGGCTAGAGAGAAGGGCTCGGAATACTGAGGGAGGGAGAGGTTAGGGGCTAGGAGAGAGGATGTGTGGCTGATAGGGGAGAGGAGAGGAGGTTAGGGGCTAGGAGAGAGGAGCTGAGGCCCTGAGAGGAGAGAGGGAGGGCCTGTAGAAGGGCTGAGATGGGAGGGGGGAGTGGCTGGGCTTACACAAGTGCAAATCAAATTTGATACAGGCACACAAAATGACGCCAGAGAAGGCGCAAATCTTGAAGCAGTGGTCTAATTCTAGAGCTGAAACTTGCAGTATTCACAGACCTTGGAGAGAGGCCTGTTTTGGAGTTGAACCATGTAGAAATCCTTGGTAGAAATATAGCAATTTGGGAGCTGCTGTCCTTATCAGAATAATTAGCTGAAATGGAAAAGCAAGGCCCTAGAACAGAAGCGATTTGAAGCTCTTGGACAGAAATTTGAATCAGAGGAGAGCCAGAAACTGGAGCTGAGGACCATGATTTGGAGCAGCGAGTCCTGTAGCAGACTCACAAAAAAGAACAGCAGGACTTGGAGTTTTAAGTGCACACTTCTCTAGTGCCTAGAATGAGCACCAACCTCATACATTCCAGGCTTTGTAGACAGCAAATGATAACTCCTAATGGAGTGGAGGGATAGCAGCTTGCAGGGCCAAAAAAATGCAGTTTCAAGGCTCTGAATCAGGCGCAACTTGAAGTGACTTGGTGGCGCACGTTTCCAGCATGTTTTTGTGCAGCAGAGCAGAAAGCCAGGTGAGGAGCAAAGGGAAGCGAGGTGGCTGAGAGGCTGAGGGAGGGCTGGAAGGGCTAGGGGAGCAAGCTGGAAGGGAGTATCACCCGGACCTACAGCAACCGTTTAAACCAGCCGCGATCTCAGATATCTCTAGAATAACATAAGGAGCAGAAACAAAGGCACAACTCTGGGAAAAGGAATGCATCAAAGATAAGTATTTATCTTTTTGTTTGCTATTTGGAAATAGATTTTTTGGAGACAGGATTGACTTGCTTGGCAGGTATATCCAGGAAAAAGGAATTAAGCTAATGAAGCATAATCTTGGGACTTAAGTCTTGCATGACAACTGAAGGATGAAACCACATGTATACTTGAATACACAGTCTTACTAAGAAAATGCTCAAGGACCTCAAGGCAAAGAACCATCGTGCAAAGCATGAAAAAACCATGGTAACATACCACTGGAAAAGTCTGAACAAATGAAAAACCACACAAGGACAAGGACTGTGACTGGAAATGGCACGTCTTGCTTGTGATTGTCTCAAAAGAGACAGAAAAGCCTCTTCACTCTCTGAGAAAAACAGTTCTCCTGGCCAAAACAGAACCTTGCATCCTAGACAAAACAGCCACCAGAGACTGTACAATATCTATCCAAATGCTGGCCAAGATATGAGGTAGGCGTACTTGGGTGCCATAAATAGCCTCTATGCATCTAAATCTCTAAACATTTCAGGCAATGATGTTCCCTACAATCTCCCAGCAATTGTTCACTGATACAGATGTGAATATTAGGCTATGCCAACTAAGGCAAAGAGTCTAGAGTGCATTCAGGACATGTCATAATAATTCTCCTCGAGAGATATTAAAAGTAACTTTTAGAAGAACAACTCAAAGAAAAACACGATTGGGAAAGAAAACTTACCCCATTAAGGCCAAGCTTCTCAGCCAATTCCTTCTCAAGAATTTCAATTAAGTCAGGACTTTTGAGAATCCTCTTTTCCACCTGACGATTCCATGCATTTTCATCCAAATTGATGCACTGCAAACGATGATTAAACATTTACTAGTTACTGTAATTGCTAGGAATTTTAACAAGTACATATCTTCCTAGTATACTTGAGAAAACCAATGATACTTAAATTCATGTATATGCACATGTACACACTTTTTTTTTTGTGAAGAAATATTTTATTGCTGTGAAATAATTACATTCATAATTACTCCAAAAGCGAGTAACTACTACTCAACCGAAAATCTCTGTATAAGCCATATATACATCATGATCATTAAGCTTCCCATTCACATAACCAACGCCTTACCTTCCCTAACCCCCTATTCTTGCTAACCAACTATCCACGTAATAGACCCTTAAATTTCCCCTACCCATTGCCCAACCTCTAACCACCACTACCCACTCCCCTCGTACACGACCTTTTTCTACTCGCTCTTCTTGATAGAGCGTTATGCTTTTTATCTAATTCCGTCCTACCACAATCAAATGAGTCTGAAAGCAATCATAAAACGATTGCCGCAGAGATCGTTTGAAAAAAACTAAAGATGGAAAAGTAGGATCACCAAAGACTCTATGATTTCTGTCCATCCATAGAGTCCAAAGTCCCCAGTAGCGCACCCAAACAAAAAATAAATCAAAACCCTGTAAAACCAAATAACCAGAAGAACCTGCCAAAAGTAACAGTACGAAATCTTGCTCGAAGCCCCTGCTGAATGAGAGCGAGGAAATCACAAGTATGTGGACACAGCCAGAAAATGTGAGGCACAGATTTAGCAAGATGTAGACATCTGTGGCAAACAGCCGGGGCAATATATCTATGCACGAGTAATTGCCCAGATGCAAAAATGCCAAGTAGGACTTGCCAGAGAAAAAGTTGTTGCCGAAGAGGGACTTTATAATGCCAAAGGACACGCAGCCGCTTTCTCCACCACTTTGATGGGCGATCCATATGCCAAACAGAATTGGCTCTGTCAGAAACCCAAGACGGAGGTAACAACACTTTATACAGAGAAAGAACTGTGATATGTGACAGCTTCAAAGGATGGGTTAAAGAAGAGGAAGAATGAAGAGTCCAATACTCAAGCCTATCCTGAAGTTCCAATCGAGGTACCGGTAAGAAAGGTTGAAGCATTTCTGAAATTTTGTGCCATAAAGGACGATAATGAGCTCCCAAACCATACTTGCTAGCAGCCGCAGAAAAAGATAAAAGAGTGCCATCATCCTAAAAGATAAAAGATAGCATACATAAAGGAAACCAGATCTACCTTAGTAAACATGATGAGGGGCAAATAGAATTGTATGCATGCTATCAAAATGGATTGCATTATTCGCAAACGAACAAGTTCTGGAGAAGGAAAAGAGAAAAAACCGGTAAAAGATCCAAGATGAACTAGAAATCGGAGCAAAAAGAGAAGTTCGGGCGATGGAAAAAGTACACAAGACCCAGGAACCAAAAAGGAGAGAAAGAAGGAAGAGAGAACGCTCAGAACCAGCGTTTAGAAGTAGCCCGTAAGCAAACCCGGTACAACAGCAACCCAAGAGCAGGAAACGAGCCGGCAGCAGTAGCCTGAACAAGGCAGAAATGTCCGTACAGGTCCGTACACCTGTACGAAAATGTACGGAGCTATGGCAAGCCTGTACGGCTCCGTACACCTGTACAAAAATGTCCGGAGCTATGGCAAGCCTGTCCGGCAAGGAATTATGACGCCAGACAGCTGTTCTGGGTCGCTGATTTGGAGCAATAGGTAGCTGAGAAAAAAGATAGGTTCTGGCGATGGAAAGAGTACACAAGACCCAGGAACCAAAAAGGAGAGAAAGGGGGAAGAGAGAGTTCTCTGAACCAGCGTGTAGAAGCAGCCCGTGAGCTAAACTGTAAAGCACTAATATCTAATTTCTACTGCATAATGTAAAGCACTAATATCTAATTTCTACTGCAGATCACGGGAGCAGCACCATGAATATCCTCCCAGCCAAATCTTGCTGAAGCTGACGAGCAGACAGAGAAAATTCCCCTTACAAAATCATACGTGAAAATCCTTCTCTTCTCTCTCTAGCCTCAACAAGCCCCATCTCCCTAGATAGATCTAGATGCCACATGTCATCCATATAGGGCCTTCCTAATGCAACATTTCACCCCTCTCTTGGGATGCATTAAATCCTTTGCCCCTAGGCACAATCTTCGCATTAGGCCCTTAGCCTTAGATCTACCTAGTCTGGTGCTGTCAACCCTCACCTAGGACCTTGACATTAATTCCCCTCCGATCTTTTACATGAAGCACAAACAAATATATTACAAAGATAGATCCTTTAAGGGAAATGTCGACTGATTCTTTCGAGGTCATGCTACCTCGGCTAGAGCGTAACATTCCTTCCCTCTTCAGACATCAGCGTCCTCGATGATAAAATCTGGGAACACTCTCCGCAACTGGTATACGGATTCTCAGGTAGCTTCGGATAGAGGCTGACCATGCCATGCAGCCAACACCGTGGGTATCTTCCGATTTCATATTTGCATTGTTCCTCGGTCCAGAATTCTTGTTGGTTTGCGCCTCGCAATATCCTCTATCTCCTGAAACAAAACCACACCTTCGATTAGTGAGTCACCTGTATGTAAAAATTTCTTTAAGCGCGAAACATGAAAAACCGGGTGCACCTTACACCCCTGTGGCAATTCTAATTTATAGGCTACCTTGCCTATTCTCTTTAGAATTAACCACGGCCCACAGTATCGAGGTGATAATTTAGGACATTCTCCTAAAGTCAACGACTTCGAGTGCGAAGGAACTCTGAGAAAAACTTTTTCTTCTTCCTTAAATACTCTTATAGACCGGTTTTCATCCGCATACACCTTGGCTCTATCCATAGCCTGGCGGATATTAGCTCTTGCAAGTGCTAGCATCTCCCGCATCTGAACCACAAAGTTCGCGGCACTAGGCACTTTTTGAGGTACTCCAACTATAGTTGGATTGGCTGGTCTATAACCATAGTTCAGCTCAAACGGACTGAAGCCGGTAGATGAATGTTTTCTATCATTGTAGGCAAACTCCAACAATGGCAACGACTTGTCCCATGTATGTTGCCTCAATGACACATATGCTCTCAGCATATCCTCTAAAGTCTGGTTGACTCTCTCCCTCTGACCATCCGTCTCAGGATGATCCCCACTACTCATTCCCAACTCAGTCCTTAGTGTCTCAAATACCGCTGTCCAAAAATGACCGGTAAATCTGACATCTCTGTCTGACACTATGGATCTAGGCAATCCATGCAGACGAAATATATGTCTAATGAACAAATCCACCACTTGCGGGGCACTAACAGACTCTCTAGTCGGAATGAAGTGAGCCATCTTGGTTAGACGATCAACCACCACAAGGATAGAATCATACCCTCCTTGTGTTGTAGGCAGCCCTACAATAAAGTCCATGGAAATGCTCTCCCACTTACTTAGTCGTATCTCCAAGGGCTGTAGAAGTCCAGGTGGCTTCACCCGCTCGGCCTTACTTACCTGACACGAAAAACACCGTGTCACATATTCATGAATATGCTTTTTCATCTTTGGCCAAAAGAAATCTCGCTTCACGAGATCATATGTCTTCTCGACTTCTGGATGTCCCGCACACGGGCTATCATGGCACTGTCGAATTACTCTCTGCCTAAGATCATTCTGACTAGGTACTACAACCTTGCCATTTCTTTCTAGCATACCATCCCTAATGGTATATCTTGCATAAGTTTGGCCTTTTCTGGATGCCAGGTCATCCTTTTCATTTTCCCCGGGTTTTAACACATGAGCTTTAGGCCATAAGCTCTGGACAAACTCATCCACTTTTTGAGTTTCTCTTATCTCGGTCATTAGAGCACTCTCTAATAGCGTGAAACTCAGGTTGTGCATAATGCGAGACAACGCATCAGCAACCTTATTGTCTTTTCCTCTTCGGTACCGAATTGTTAAATTAAACTCTTGCATGAGCTCTGCCCACCTAGCTTGGCGGCCCCTCAAGTCAGGCTGTTTACAAAAATGTTTCAGAGTATCATGATCCACATCCACATAAAACTCTGAACCATATAAATAATGCCTCCATGTTTTCAAAGCATGGATAACAGCATACAACTCCAATTCATGAGTTGGCCAATTCCTTTGAGAGGGAGAAAGCTTCTTGCTTTCAAAGGCTACTGGCCTTCCCTCTTGAAGGAGGACTGCTCCCACCGCAATGCCACTTGCATCGGTTTCTAGGAACAACGGTTTCTGGGGATCAACTATTTTTAACACCGGTCCTGTGACCACAGCTTGTTTTATGGTGTTAAAACTCTCTTGTTGATTCTGTCCCCAAATAAAAGGTACTTTATCTGAGGTCAGATCAGTCAATGGCGATACTATCTCGGAATATCCTTTGATATGCCTTCTATAAAACTGGACAAACCCCAAGAATGATCGCAGCGCGGTCAGACTCTGAGGGATTGGCCAAGTTAGTATCGCAGCCACTTTCTTTGGATCCATTTCTACCCCCTGTGGAGTAATTATGAACCCTAAATATTCAAGCCTAACCATACACAGTATAGTTTTCTTTCTATTTACATAAAGACTGGCTTTCCTCAAAGTACTGAACACTACTCTTAAGTGTTCACGATGCTCAGTAATACTTTTACTGAATATCAGGATATCGTCAATAAAATGTACCACAAACTTTTCGATATACGGACGTAGTAAATCGTTCATAAGCATGACCAATGTCACTGGAGCATTGGTAAGTCCGAAGGGCATTACCAAAAACTCATAATGACCAAACCTGCTTCTGAAAGCGGTTTTATGCACATCCTCGGCTCTAATCCGGATCTGATGGTAGCCACACTTAAGATCTATCTTGCTGAAAATCACGGCTCCATGTAATGCATCTAGCAAGTCATTAATCCGAGCCATCGGATACCTGTGCTTAACAGTGATATTATTCAATGCTCTATAATCTATACAGAGGCGAAACGTATCATCCTTTTTCTTCTTTAATATCATTGGCGAAGCAAAAGGTGAGAAACTTGGTTGAATCTTCCCCAGCTTGAGGTATTCTTCCAGTTGTCTACGCACCTCCGTCTCTTCAGTAAAACTCATTCTATACGGAGGTCTATTTACAGGTTCTGCCCCCGGGATCAGTTCAATCTTATGTTGAACTTTCCGTTCTGGAGGTAACCCATAAGGTAGTTCATCCCTAAAACATTCATAGAACTCCTCTGTTATAAAATTAGCCAGCTTGGCCATCTCACCACTTTGCGTAACATCAGTGCTAGCCGAAGAATCATCAACTGGCTCTACCGATGCTATGCAAAGGAATAAAAACTCTACTTGAGCTTTTCGGATTTCCATCACGGAAACCAACGGTCCCTGAGGTATATCTTTTTCACCTCGCAAGACATAAAGCACATCATTCATCTTGAATTGATATACGTGCTTTTTCCAATCAATAGCTGGATTCTTCCTAGAATGCCACGCCATACCCAGGGCTATATCTGCATGAGCAAGCTTGGTCATTTCAAAATCAAGCTTCTCAACATAGTCCTGAATACGAAGCTCCAACTAGGTAACCCTTTGGTCCCATACTTCAGTTGAACTTCCATTTGCCTTCTCTCCTCGCTTTTTCCCTTTGTTCTGGGTTCAAGGGAGACTTGGACCAAGCCCGGGCTGCCATTGGGGTTACTTTCCTCTTCACTCCAATGGTGGCACTTGGTTTAGGAGTTTCAGCCGGTTTCCCCTGCTTGGCTTGACCACTCGGCTAAGAACCACTCCCTCTACTAGTCCACTTCTTCTTAAACCCAGATTTCTTCGGATACCCATACTGGGTTCCGATCTATGCAAACCCACTTGGCTTGCTGCCCTTGGCATCTTCATAGTTCAGAGCTCTAGCTATTGCATCATCTAGCGTGTTCGCGTACTTAGCCCGAACTTCCATTTTTATTCGATCATTCAATCCAAATATGAAATCTTTCACTTGGATTGATTGAGGCAGGGGTTCGTCAACCTTCATTACACTCTCTCGAAACTTATCAGTGTATTCTGCCACTGATAAATTTCTCTGACGAAGGTTTCTATATTGATCCCAAGCTCGGGATGCTTCGTCAGGAGGTAAGAAGTGTTTTCTGAACTCTCTTTTAAACCCCTCCCAGGTAGTGGATGCTATACCATCTTTTTGCTGTTTAATCCACCACCGATCCGCTGCCTCACTAAACATGTGGGTGGCCTCACGGATCTTCTTGATGTCATTTCTGATTTCACAAATGGCGAACGCCTCGTCCCATTTGTGTAACCAGGTCTCAATGACATCGGAGCTACGGTCGCTCATCCGACCAGAATACTTTTCCGGTCTGTAATTGGCAATATTTGGCACTTTAGCCTTCCTAGGCTTGACCATATGGACACTAGACTCCGGTTCTATTGGAGCCTTTCCCTTCTCCTCTCGAGAAGGTCTGGCAGACATACTCTGTATTGCTCTCCTAAGTTCGGACTGCCCTGCATTGGCCTGTAATTGCTGCGCTAACAACTGTTGCAAGGCATCCTCCAGCAATGCAATCCCGCCAGATAAAGTATGAGCTACTGGGCGTGACACCTGCTGGGTCGGCCGGGCTCCTGACTCACCAGGGTCCCTCTTGGAAGCTCCTTCTTCAGCTTCCATTCAGTTCAATGGGTGTTTTATTCTGTTTTGCTTTGTTTTGGTTTTTTTTTTTTTTTTTTTTTAAACACCGCTAGAAAACTGTATTTACAAACTGACACAATTCAGTGTACTGACACTCTGACACAATTCCCTATACTAGGGAATTCCTGCAATCCCACATTCACATTGATCAGGCATTTAACACAGGCATATATCTCAGACCGCGCTTTTCCCTATACTAGGGAAATTCCTGCAAACTGACTCTGACTGAAGCACACAGGCATATGCACAGGCATAATCTGTCCCTGCTACAACATCAAAGCCTCATGCAGGCTGATCATTCACGAGATCCTGTCTATGAAAGTAGAGCATCACCTGACTAAATCGAGAAGAAAAAAAAAACAACACGAAACTAATGGAGGTCAAAGAAAGCTCCCTAGTCATCAACGATTTCGCCACTTCTTGGTTCCATGCAAATCCCACCAACAGTCCGTAGTCACAGCCTCGGATCTCCCTCGACACTGATCTGTGTTTGCGCGGCCTTTTATACTTGCCTACCCTGTTCAAGACCCTGCGCTTCTGCGCCCAATCTGCGTCCCAGAGTGTCGCTCGATCGTCGCCCCAGTCACTGCTTACGAGCAGGCTGCGTGGCGTTGGAGATCTCTGAGTGTACGTGTGCCAAGGAAGCAGATTATGGGCAAGCCAGACTGCTCTGCGTCACCTCTGCGTTCCAAGCCTGCAACGTGTTTGACGAAACGCACGGGTGGTGACGATCCCAAATATTAAACACTGACTTACGGGATCCCCACGCTCCAATAACGATTCAGAAGCCTCCGTCAACGAGTCTCTGTTCGTCGTAGATCACTTCCATATTCGTAGAATCCCGCATGAAATCTCTGTTGATCTGAGGTCGGTCACGGACTGTCAACGTCGAAGGGCCTGCCTAATTTTCGAGTTCCAGCTACGCCCCCCTTCCGTTGTAGTTACGGGAGAGCCAACAGTTATACGTCCGCTCCACGCCTATCTGTCGTCAGACCCCAGGGCAGTCCAGGCCTGCACCTCGAGTTCACGCTGCGGCATCGTTGCAGTCTACCCGTCGCATGGGGTTTATGAGCAGCCGAACCACTCCACGCTCCCACGCACTTCACTCATCCCGTTCGTCATCGTTGTGCAGTCCCCTCCAATTTGTAGCCTTGGGCTCTGATACCAAATGTAAAGCACTAATATCTAATTTCTACTGCAGATCACGGGAGCAGCACCATGAATATCCTCCCAGCCAAATCTTGCTGAAGCTGACGAGCAGACAGAGAAAATTTCCCTTACAAAATCATATGTGAAAATCCTTCTCTTCTCTCTCTAGCCTCAACAAGCCCCATCTCCCTACATAGATCTAGATGCCACATGTCATCCATATAGGGCCTTCCTAATGCAACATTTCACCCCTCTCTTGGGATGCATTAAATCCTTTGCCCCTAGGCACAATCTTCGCATTAGGACCTTAGCCTTAGATCTACCTAGTCTGGTGCTGTCAACCCTCACCTAGGACCTTGACATTAATTCCCCTCCGATCTTTTACATGAAGCGCAAACAAACATATTACAAAGATAGATCCTTTAAGGGAAATGTCGACTGATTCTTCCGAGGTCATGCTACCTCGGCTAGAGCGTAACATAAACCCAGTACAACAGCAACCCAGGAGCAGGGAATCAGCCGGCAGCAGCAGCCTGAATAGGGCGGGAAAGGCCGTACAGGTTCGTATACCTGTACGGAATTGTACAGACCTGTGGCGGGACTGTACGGCAGGGATTTATGACTCCAGAGAGCTGGTTCTTGGATGCTGATTATAAGCAGCAGGTAGCTGAAGCAAACGGGCTTATCTGAAGAGGCTATGGAGCTGATAGGAGCGCTGGAGCAAGGGCTGCAGGTCCTCTCTCACTTTTTTTTTTTGTGAAACCAGTAACTATATTATTAACATGAAATCAATGTACATGACATTAGACTCCAAAAAGGAGCCTAATGGAAGAACTCAAAAACAGTCAGAAAACACTTCAAGACTAGTAGCATCCAAGTCCCTCGCAGCATAACTATCATATAAAGATAGCTTGAGGGACATTCTGAAGAAAGCATATGCCTGGGAAACTGTTGTCCCATCCTAGAATGCAATCTCTATGTCCAAATAGTCCATAGTACCCAAAAACGAGTCCAGTGAAAGAAAAGGAGGAATGGAGACATCTGAGATGAGAAGCATCCAAACATCCAGAAGAGTTTCCCGAATCTGATAGAGGGAAACCGAAGCCGCAGCAAATGAGAGACATGAGTGATCAATATCCGAGAGTGCGGGCAAGACCATAACAAATGGGGAACTGTCTCACGGTGATGAGAGCAACGAGCGCAGGAAGAGGAAGCAATACAACGTGCTGCCAATTTCACCCCAATGGAAAAAGCTCCCACTATACATCTCCAAAAGAAAAGCCTCTGTTTCAATGGCAAGTTTCAATGGCAATTTAGCTTTCCAAATTTTCTTGAGTTGTGATTGCCACCAAGATAAAGGCCTATCCAAATTCCAAAGAGTGTTGGCATGCTTACCAATCCATGGCGGTGGAAGAAGAAATCTGTAAACCATCGAGGAGGCCAGATTATGCATTGAAAGTCAACAGGTAGCGGGAGATAAGGAAGTCAGATTCCAGTCCAATAATCTGTCCTGTACAAACAGTGGAGGAAAAGGAACAAATGCCTACAACATAATTGTAAGTATACTCCAAATGGGCCTATGATGCAGACCCAAGGGGAATGTCCTGCAAGCTTGTGGAAATGAAAGCACATAACCATGTTGATCCACAACATCTCCGATAAATCTTATGCCCAATTTCATAAGATTGTATGCTTTGATAGGTGCCTGTAAAGCAAGAGGCGATTCAAACACCTTGCTCCAATGGATGCTTTCCAAGCGAAGAGAATTACCATGATGGGAAGAACCACCTGACCATTTAGCATAAGAGAGAATTCTCTTCCAATCATGAATAAAAGCAGTAGAAACAGGACAACCAGGAATTTTCCCCTGAAATGTGGTCATGACTGCTTCCCAGTGATCTGTAATCCAATGCCCATATGCATGGGACGTCATGTTTCCACACATAGCTGCTAACATAATAGCCATGGATGTTTTTGCTGAAAAAAATCAGCAATCATAGTGCTCTTTCTTGCCAACATATGAAACTGAAGATTGAGAATATTCAGTCCCCCATGAGTCTTAGGAGAACAAAAAGACTGCATGGGAAGTAGTCGCAAAGCCTTTTTGTGAGATTTGCTTTTCCAAAATATCTCCATAGCCTGGGACATATAGGAAGCCAAATGCTTAAAAGACCAGGGAAGAAGAGGCAAATAAAATTGCACATATGCCATAATGATAGATTGTACTACCCGAAGTCGAACATGTAGAGGCCAAGTGGACAAATGCCAGTATTCTAGCTTCTTGTTAATCTTTTGAAGCACCCATTTGAGCTGTTGTTGAGGGGTAATATTCCAGCCAATGGGATACCCTAAATGCCTCACAATAGTATGGGAAGAAATAATGTGGCATGGCCAGAGAAGTGCATGCCAATCAACTTCTTTCAATGCTAGAAGATTCGATTTCTGAAAGTTAATATGCAGTCCAGCAGCTATGCCAAAATCATTCAGAGTATGCATCAAATGAGAGAGGTCACTTTGAGAATTCCTAGGCATGAAATATGAATCATCAGCATATGCCTGTGCAAGAAATGGCAGTGCCCCTGGAATTTGCAAGCCATGAAGCTGCCCTATATCTGCAAGATGGTCCATATGCAACAATAACGGATGAGTAGCAATGGCATACAGTAGCGAACTAAGAGGGCAACCCTGTTTCACTGAGCGGGTCATAGTCTAGGTTCTTGACAACCCACCACATCATTTCGAACAATAGTATACTTGATGAGCATGATAGACCACTAGGCACTTCCCATTATATGCAGTGGTCTAGATGGGAGAGAGGCCCTGCCTACACAGTAGGCACTTGGAAGGCTTTTATCAGGCTACCTGAGGATCAGAGGCTACAATCGGTGAGTCACCTCAGAGGGGTAGCACACAGGATTCAAAAGATAGATGCAACCATCCCGGTGGAATGGACAGTTGAGATGCCTATTACTTCCACCACTTGGATGGGAGCTTTTTTCGAGGACAACAGTTCCTCTACGGGTGATTGCTCTTCGAGGTCTCGGGGAAGATGCTCTGCTCTTTGACGTTGGGGATGGAGGTATACTCTCTAGATCCACGGATGACTTACATATTCTTCTAGAGGTTGCCTTTCAACCTGTCAGGATTGCTGGTTTTGTGGACCATGGAGCTAGCTTGCAGTGGTACTTAGACACCGACCCTCTTGCTCTTGGCCCTGGGATCCTGGAGGTTGTGGTTATATGGAGGTGCACCTATCAGGTGCTTGCAGTGGGACCCAGAAGAGTGGGAGTGGATAGATCATGGACACTGAGAGAGGGGGATTCCCTTCTTTCGTTTCACGGTTGGTAATGCCAGGAGATTTCAGCTAAGCAGTAGAGGTTGGATTCCCTCCAGAGCCCCCCATTGGGATAGCTTCTTCATCACCGCAGATTTGCCTAGGAATTTCTGGAGGAGGCTCTGGAAATCCCTCAGAAATAGAAAGATCACTCTTTTCTTTTGGCTTTCTATTCATGGACGGATTGCAGTGAGCCTATGGAGATCACGATTTGGGACTAATCCCACTTGCCCTCGCTGTCATTCTGCGAGGAGTCAGTGCGACATTGCCTTTGGGACTGCAATCAAGCGAGGACTGTTTGGAAAGGAGTTGCTCGAATACTCAACAGTTTTCATACTTCCCCTTTCTTCATGACTTGGGGCTCGGTCACATGGTTATCCCTCACTGAGCCCCGGGTGTTTTATGAGGGTGAGCCTTCTTCTTGGGCACTCTCGATTTGCCGACAGGTGATAGAGCCCTGCTCTCTTCAAGATGTACCACATATTCCTTTCAGAGCTTCACATGTTTCAGTGGACACCTCTTGGGAGATTTTGGCTAGCATTTTCTCTTGGCACATTTGGAGAGCCAGATGCACAGAGGCCTTGGATGACACCCAGATACACCCATCACAGGTGTTCACAGGTATTTGGAGTGACACGGTTCACACTTTGATAGCCATATGGGCTAGCATGCAGGGCCCAACACGAGCAGCCTCTTTTAGGAGGACTGTATTTCTTCGAGTTTGGAGGGGTTCTCCCTTTCTCTCGGAGGTTGCTACCGGATTGAGATGGCACTATCAGCCCCAATCCTTTCTTTTTTGCTCTTGAGCTTTTCATGCATTGCATGGTGTATCCCGTATTCCCGTATGGAGCTTGCTCTAATGGTTTTCTTTAATCTTTAATAGAAGTCTCTTTTTGCCCAAAAAAAAAAAGAATGACGATACCATGTAAACGTTGCTGCAGGATCAATTCATCCATGTGCATCAAGAGTGGATGAGTAGCAATGGCAAAGAGAAACCAACTAAGAGCACACCTTGACAAACAGAGCGGCCCAATGTCCAAGAATAAGAGAGGGCATTAGACAATTCACACACACACACACACCCTTTTATTATTAAAAAGAGAGAGATTCATTCAGAAAAATGTACATTTGTAGCTGTGCGAAGTGGAACAGCTAGAAGCAATATTAAAAGACTTCTAATTGGGCCACAAGAAGGTCTCTAGGGGAATGAGCATCCTAAAGAGACCAATCCAAAGAAGATCGAAAATAGAGAAAGACATCCACTATAAGCTGCTCATACAATCGAATGGTACAAGCATGATACAACGACCAGACAGCCAAATAGCGACACCAGGAGAAGCAATGATCATAGTCCGGCATAGTAGCATGTCTGCCAAACAACCAAAACTTCTTGCCAAACAAAATCCTGGGAAAACGAGCACGAAGACTGAAAAGAAAACCACCTGCTAGAGGACAGGTCCAAAATAGATGTAAGATTGTCTCCCACGGATGGGAACAAGTGGGGCAAGCCGAAGAAGCAATATGCCTAGTAGCCAAGAAAGACCCCTGAATATGTGCAGCCATGGTACTTTAGGTATTGCAGGGTACACCTGAGATGTTTCCAGGGTACTTTCAGTCATATCTTTGACAGGGAATTTGTAAGAGATTACAAAGATATGGTGTTGTAGGCATAAATTCAACCCTATGGTTGACCAGTAGTAATTGGGTACTATATATACCAAGTACTTTTATTGTTTCATTTGAACATTTCTATTGGAGCTTTCTTGTGTGTGCACTCTTGCTTTTCTGTTGATGTACTTTGGCACGTCCCTTTTTTACTTCCCAAAAGGATTACTTCATTAAGTATGAATGAAAGCCGCAAGAGCAAGCTCAAATGCGGGAGTACATCATGTCTTTTTCTTTTTTTTTGGCACATCCCATTTTGGGATAGCTCCTCTGTAATATAAAGTCTCAAAAATTTTCACCCAAAAAAAAGTGTGCGCGCACGCGCAATGTGCACGTGTTTGTGCATGTGTTTTAAAGATGAGCACCTTTCTTTTTTAGGTCATCTCTTCAAAGTAGAGATTTCACAAGAATTTGACTTTAGGGCACTGTTTCTGGTATTCTCTTAAAGGTTCTTACTCGGCAGAAAATCTGCCACTATGTCCTTTGCTCCAAAAACTGGTGACACTTTTCATGCTTAGTCTTAATTACTGGGTATTCTTACTGCTTTGTATGCTTATGCTGGCTGGCATTCAATCTAGCCATGCGGTGTGGACTCTACTCCAATCATCAATATTAGCACTTTCTTTATTTTAGGTGTACCAAAAGTCAAGTATGACTGCATCCATGGATGATCTTAGGCCACTCAAAAGAACGTCTTACAGGGAGGAAACATCTCCAGCATCAGGTAATGGTGGCAGTCAGATCATCCATGTCTTGTAAAACATGTCATGACTAGGCATCCACATGTTTTTCTGGAGAAAAGGGTGTTGTTGAAGGCATTTGTGCACATATTGTGAGCTTGCTTTACCCTGACACCTCTCAATGACATTTTGGTGGTTAGATCTGAGCCTCAAGGTACAACTAGTTTCCTTGGTTGATGGGTCATTTCATTTGGATACATTCAAAATAGAGCATGAAGACAATTTGCTGGAACGGTAGTTAGGGTAGAAAAGGCCAATATAATGTCGAGGATATGATGATAGATATTACAATACTTTTGATTGGGTGAGTGGTTTGCAACGTGTATGTCTTAGAGCTGTACTTTCTTGTCATGTAAATGAAAATACTACTCTTTTGACGTTAGGTGTGTGGAGGATTAGAAGATTCACACTGACTTGTAGCCATTATTGCTTGGCCGTGGAAAGTTTGTGGTATTTACTCTATGATGCTGCAGCTAGGGGAAATGTCCCAATCTCTCTCTTGCTTGTATGGTAACATAAAGGATTGACCAAAATGCTGAATTGTGTAAAATCGGCTATAACATGGTTTTCAAATCTTAGGTCATGGATATTTAGAAAAGATCATTTGACATTTATATGAGAATATCCTACATACTATATAGAGATATTCTTACATCTAATTGCTTCATTGTGATTCTTTCCTTTTAACTGTAATTTACTACTGGCAAGGAACTCTTTTACCAAAGTTGAAGCCACAGCTCTGTCTTACACAATATATAAATTTTAAAATAATATTGTGAAAGAAAGTGGAATAAGAGAAAGGAAGTGTGGAGTATCAAGACACTTCAACTATTTATACAGAGAGAGTGTGTGTAAAATAACAATGCATTCAGCCTGGAAAAAAAGTCAAATGACTTGCCTTGTCTGATGAAAGAAAATCTATAGACAGAGCCTTTGATTTGCCCAAGTCAAATTTAGCATCACTATCCTTCAGGCTCAAGGTACTGCCTCCCTCTTTTGAAACCTCAATTGGCCTGCAATTATATAAAGGAGGAAACATGCAAATATCAAACTTTTCGTGGAAAATTCTCTCCATGTATGCCTCCCACATCATGCGTCCCATGTACTCAAATTGCACCCAAATCGTATGATTTGTGAAAACAGTGCTTGCATTCGTGTGTGCACATGTTCGCGTGCACGTGGCATGTGCATGTGTGTGCGTGTATGCATGTACCTTTACTTGCCCCCATGTATACACATATCGACCTGTTTTAAGAAAATTCTGTAGATGTATACCTCCTACATCATGCTCCCTTTTCCCGTCCCATGTACTCAAATTGTATCCACATCGTATGATCTATAAAAATTGTGCTTGCATAGATGTGTTTGCATGTTCGTGTGCACGTCGCATGTGCATGTACCTGTACCTGCTCCATGTATACACTATGTGTGTTGTGTGTTTTTAATATGATGCCTTACATGAGGAAGATTTGGATGTTTCTTGTATTCAGCTTTTCTTTTACTGCTTTTGATGGATAGGGCTTTGGCTCTCTTTTGAGCTCTGCCCAGATGTAAATGAATGTTTCATAATATAAGTATCTTGGTTTCACAAAAAAAAAAAAGAGTGTGTGTGAGAGAGAGTGAGTGATATTGAGACTGTCCCTCATTTGCTTTGGCACTGCCAGTCTTCTCGGCACCTCCTTGGGAGAATTTCAGATCATCTTCGGCTCTGTTTCCCGAGTCACAGATTTGGGAAACATTTTTGGTCATTTGGCAGATTTATGAGGTCTTTGTCTCAATATTCCCTATTTCTCTCATGGGTGAGATATTGGGCTCTTTGGACACTCTGGAATGAGCATAATTTGGCATCTTGGGCCGCCAGATTCACAAGTCATATGAATCTTTCAGAGCCTCATTGCGGCAATCCTTATATGATGCCTGCCATGAGGGTGATATACATGCTTCTTGCATAGAGCTTTTCTTTTTATGCTTCTGATCTTTGGGATACTCTCCATTTTGGAGACTTCCCATCTTGTAAATTTATGAGAATATAAATACAATGCACTGTATTTTCCCAAAAAAAAAAAAAAAGCTGTGTGTGATATTGATGAAAATGGGATAGCATGCTTCTTTCTGTGCAGGCTGAAGATTTATGGCTGCTTCTCCAAGGGTCAGTGCCTGGATATACTTTTCATCATAATGCATTTACTACATACTGGGCAAGACTTGACAGAAGGTATTTGTTTTATTGGGCTTATCAGATCCTGCCCCATTATGGATAAATCTGCAACTTGGTATGCCACTCGATGATTTGCCACCTCTTTCCAGTAGATTACTGCATGTTAATCAGGCTTATCTCTGACATCAATATTTCCAGCAAATGATCAGACTTGCAATTCATCCCTTGCTTTTGCATGCCCAGGAGGACATGGATTATGCTTGGGACAGTTTTGTCTCTCGTATACAGAATGTCATTAGGGAGTATGGAAACTAGCATATGACTAAATGGAGGAATGAGGTTAAATGGGCAAAAAGGACAGCAAAACAATTGACTGAATTTTCAAATTTAAGGCCTCTCTCTGAATCAGAAAATGATTCCCTTTCACATGCTCGGATCAAACTGACTGATAATGATCAGAGGAAATTGCACAAATGGCAGATTAGAGCAAGAATGAAGCCCCTCATGGATAAGGGCTGCTCATCAAAAGCCTTCTTCCACTCGAAAGAAAAACTCATGTCTAAGGGTAAGGAAGCTAGATGGCTCTTGGACGCACTCTTTCTTTGATCTCCAAGATGAATGCCAAAATTATTTTCAGAAATTGTTCTCTCCTCCTGGTTCCCCATCAAATCAAATAACTGATGCGAGGACTGAATTTCTTCAATATGTTTTTGAGAGAGTGAAAATGGATGATGCACTTACATTGGAGAGACCTTTTACTGACACAGAACTTGATAATCCATTGTCCCACCTCAGCAAATACAAGTCCCCTGGCTGGGACGGCCTTACAGTGGAATTTTATATTTCTTTTTGGGATGATTTGAAAGACGTCCTTTTGCAAATGATCAATGTTGCCTGGCAAGAAAATCACTTGCCGCACCTTTGGAAGCATGGCATAATCAAACTTGTGCCCAAAAAACACCTGTGTGACCATATGTCACATTGGAGGCCTATTACTTTGATGCCTGTAGTTTACAAACTCATTGCCAAAATGATTGTGTATAGGCTTCACGGGATACTGAATGCGGGCCTTCATCCTCATCAGTATGGGTTTGTGCCGCCAAGACAAATCCATGACAATATCTCCAATGCATTGACTGCAATTGAATATGCTAAGTACTCGCATCAAGATGTGCTCATATTGCAGGTAGATATTGCTAAGGCATTTGACACTGTTCAATGGGGTTTTATCTCTCAAATCATGACAAAGTTGGGCTTTGGTCCCACGATAGCAAATGCAATTTATTGGCTTTATTCTAGCTCTACTTCTCAGTGCATTCTTGGGGGTCATCTATCTCGGTCATGGACATTGGCTAGATCGGTTAGACAGGGCTGCCCTCTTAGTGCTCTCTTCTATGCCATTGCGACCCATCCCCTCTTGATGTATCTTGATCATCTTACAAACACAGGACAGATGACTGGTCTTAAAATCCCTGGGGCTGCATCTTTTATACAATGACCACACTATGATTGTATGGATTAGCAGCGCGATTGCATGTCAATTTTGACAAATCTAAATTGCTTCCCCTAAAACAATGTGACTCGCATTCTATTCTCTGGCTAAGTCAGGTAGTGCATTCCAAAGATGTAGTCAGGCATTTGGGATATCCTATAGGATGGCATATCACCAAGAAGCAGCAGTTAAAATGGATCTTCCAAAGACTTCAACATAAACTGGAATATTGGAAAATCTCTACTTGGCCACTTCATGTCAGGCTCAGAATAGTACAGTCCATTGTAATGTCCTATGTTCAGTTCTTTTTGCCTTTGCTACATTGGTCCTCCAGAGATATTTCAGCCTTTATGTCTCAAGCTATGGAGCTGTTATGGAGGACAAAAACTGCTATGAAAGCATTGAGACTGATGAAGATGGAAATGGTGTGCTCTCCTAGGATGCATGGTGGACTTAATGTTCTCAATATAAGATATCAAGTACTTGCAAGGAAGGCGACTATACTCCATACTTTTTTCCATCAACAACAGCCATGGACTTGAACGATAGCATCCATGTGTGTCAACATGAGGACATTTGCTTATGGCCATTGGACTACTGATCATTGGGAGGTTGCCATTGGGAGATTTGTAGGGAAGATACCTGGCTGTCGT
The DNA here is from genome assembly GCF_047967505.1 of Dipteris shenzhenensis. Classification (NCBI taxonomy): domain Eukaryota; kingdom Viridiplantae; phylum Streptophyta; class Polypodiopsida; order Gleicheniales; family Dipteridaceae; genus Dipteris; species Dipteris shenzhenensis. The sequence continues at coordinate 6,414,602 of NC_141619.1, read as the reverse complement.
TTCTCTACTGCTCTGATACTTGATTGGAAACAAGTACTTTCTAAGGTCCAATGGGCTCCCGATAATCGCTCGGGGACAACCTCAATGAGGAAAGAAAGTATTCATTGGAGTGCCATCTTTGACATTCCACTTGCTTTACACGAACCTGTTCGGGCATATAATCTCATGAAATTGGGAATTAGATACATCAATGATGTGGTAGATGATCAGGGCTATGTCTTATCTTTTCCTCAGGCCACTGCTTCCTATGCATTGGGAATGCATCATAGGTCGATATGGGAAAAAAATGCTGATTTGTTACTTCTTTTCTACCTGTTCCTCCTATGGCTGGCACAGACAGGCTTATGGATTGGCAATTGCAACCCTCTGCTACATGCTCTCATCCTGTTCCTCTGTCTGCCTTGACCTCCATCAAAGCCTACAGGCTTCTTCAGCCTGCTCCATGGATTCAGCAATATGCTAATACTCTGTGGCATATCAGGAAGCCCCTCTCATGGTGGCGGAAGAATCTCCGGATATTATGGAAGTGTAAAATGCCTTTGAAACAAAGACTTTTTCTTTGGAGATACATGACAGGCACATTGTCAGTGGTAATCACACTTGCCAAACATCACATTGCACCATCCACATGTTTACGATGTCAGGCTCCTTCAGAGACTGTCCCTCATTTGCTTTGGCCATGCCTGGGTTCTAGGAACCTCCTTGGGAGAATTTCAGATCATCTTCGGCTCCGTTTCCCGAGTCACAGATTTGGGAAACACTTTTGGTTATTTGGCAGATTTATGAGGTCTTTGTCTCAATACTCACTATTTCTCTCATGGGTGAGATATTGGGCTCTTTGGACAATCTGGAGAGAGCATAATTTGGCATACTTGGGTCGGCAGATTCACAAGTCATATGAATCTTTCCGAGCCTCATTGTGGCAATCCTTATATGATGCCTGCCATGAGGGTGATATACATGCTTCTTGCATAGAGCTTTTCTTTTTATGTTTCTGATCTTTGGGATACTCTCCATTTTGGAGACTTCCCATCTTGTAAATTTATGAGAATATAAATACACTTTACTGGATTTTACCAAAAAAAAAAAAGTGTCTAGTAGCTGTCCGTCTTTCTGTACAAACCAGTCTTCCCGTGCCCCGTCTGTATTTTCGTGCAGTCATGCTTCTTTCCATACAGCCCCATGTGTACCTCCGTACAGTCCAGCACTGTGCGTACAGTCCTGTGCTTTTTACCGTACAAGTCCCGAGTCTTGCTCTGGTGCTTTTTCGTACAGTCCTGTGTCTCGCTTGTTTCATTTCATTTCATACTTCTCCATACAGTCCCTCTTGCCTTGTCGTATCCCAATCATGGCTTCAGGTTCGGATGTTTGTACATATGCTCGACAAGAAAAATCTGCAGATGCTAAGCGTCGTCCTTCACAGCCTGCAACACAAGACGATGAACTTACTATGGAAGCTCAATATGTGTTTGATACCCTAAAGGATGACTTTCAGCAGTCACACCAGGAATGGGGCGAACCAGTTCCAGAGGTCACGTACAAATTGAAATTGCCATCCCTCGTGAATCTTTCCGAGCCTCATTGCAGCAATCCTTATATGATGCCTGCCATGAGGGTGATATACATGCTTCTTGCATAGAGCTTTTCTTTCTATGTTTCTGATCTTTGGGATACTCTCCATTTTGGAGACTTCCCATCTTGTAAATTTATGAGAATATAAATACATTGCACTAGATTTTACTTTTAAAAAAAAGTGTGTGATATTGATATGTGTGTGTGTGTGTGAGAGAGGTCGATCGTGAGGGTCTGAGTGCTCGTCCGAGATCGTGTGGCGCCCGTATTTCTGTCCGTACGCCCGTCGTACGGTTCCCCTACGGCAGTACGCAGATTTTGCGTCACGCTAACTTACCTTCGTGACTCCGTTCCACCCTGCACGACCTTTCTTACCTGCAGTCTTCCTTCCTCAAGTCCGTACAATCCGTCCGTACTGTCTCCGTTTAATCCTTCCGTACAATCGCCAAATTTTCCGTACGCCTGTCAGTTGTCCCGTATAGTCTGCCAGTTGTCCCGTACAGCCTGTCAATCCTTTCCTACAACCTGTCAATTCGTCCGTACAGTTCTGTCAGTTCCTCCGTACGTCCGTACAGTCCTTCACTCCAGCGTCCGTATAGCCTGTCAGCCCTTCTTTGTGCCCTGTCTGATTCTCTCTGTTTGATATCTGTTGCATCTCTTAGCCTCCATGGCAGAAGCAAACAAGTATTATGTCAAGAGAGCACTCTCTCCTGAACCCAAAAGACAATCAAGGGAAACCTCTTCCCCCATAGCTCCTTCATCTGAAGATGCTTCCTATGTGTTTGATATGTTGAATGATGATTTTCAACAAAGTAGAAGGGAATGGATTCAACCTGCTCTAGAACTCACTTACAAAATGAAGTTGCCATCTCTTGTGCATCCTTTAAAGAAGCTCTCTCAAACTGCAGTTATCATCTTTTTCCCAGGCAAAATTCCCTCTGCTAATGATGTGGGACAATGGGTGAATTCTCTCCTAGGTGGATGCTATGTAGAAGGAGTCAATTTTGCCTCTTGAGGATTTTATGAAGTTCATCTTTTGGATGCTTTGACAAAACAAAAGATGCTGAAAATGTCTCCTTTATTTTTTGGTCGACAAATGGTGCATATCATGCCCTGGTCCCCTAATAAGGACTATCAGAACCTCATCAAGCATCATTGCCCTGTATGGGTTGAAGTGGTTGATTTTCCAGATTACATGAGAACAAAGCTTCCAGGTCTAGCTATGACATTGGGACAAGTGATCTGTCCCCCTCGTCCCACAGGTAATAAAAATCGTTTTTGCATATTATGGGATACTGATAGACCGACCCCCTCCTCTATTGTAGTTGAGATTGAGGGTGTTAATTTGGGAAAGAAATATTTCAGTTTAAAATGGGGCATTTTTGCTGAAGCTTGTTTTTGTTATCACAAGTTTGGGCATCTTGCTTCGGAGTGTCCCTCTATCCTTCATCCACCTCCTCCAGCAGCTATTCCTCTGCCATCTAATAAATGATGGACTTCATCCTAGGCAATATGGTTTTGTTCCAAGACGGCACATACATGACAATATCTCTAACACTCTCATCACAATGGAATATGCAAAATATTCAGATCAAGATGTGTTGGTCATGTAGGTGAATGTGGCGAAGGCATTTGATACAGTACAGTGGGATTATGTCTCTCAAATCATGTTAAAACTTGGTTTTGGGCCAAAGCTAGTTAATGTCATATATTGGCTTTACTCAGATTCCACTGCACAATGCTTTATAGGGAATCATTTGTCTGAGTCTTGGACTCTCGAACGTTCAGTTCGACAGGGATGCCCTCTCAGTGCTTTGCTTTATGCCATCGCTTCACATCCTTTGCTTCTTTATATGGATCACATGGTTGATACTGGACAGCTAGAGGGGCTTCAGATTTCTGGTTCACGACCCTTCATTGCACATGCCTATGCAGATGATTCATTCTTCATGCCAAAGAATAGACCTTTGGAGATTCGCCTCTTGATGGATACCCTTTCAGATTTTGGGTTGGCAGCTGGTCTTAAAATCAATTTTCAGAAATCAAAACTTTTGCCTCTCAAGCATTGTGACTGGCATGCTATCCTGTGGCCAGGCCAGATTATTTATCCGGAAAACATAGTAAGACATTTGGGCTATCCCATGGCTGGAAAATCAGCAATAAGCAACAAATGTCGTGGGTGTCAAACAAAATTCAGGACAAATTAGAATATTGGAAGATCTCCACTTGGCCTCTGCATGTACGGCTTCGAATTGTCCAGTCTATTGTTCTAGCTTATGTCCAGTTCTACCTTCCTCTATTACATTGGTCATCTCGAGATCTCACTTCCTTTATGTCTCAAGCCATGGAGATTTTTTGGAAAACTAAGCTTCATAAAAAAGCTTTACGGCTGCTCAAAATGGACTTGCTTTGCTCACCAAGAATGCATGGTGGTTTGAATATAATAAACATTCAATTTCATGTGTTGGTAAGAAAGATCACTATGCTCAAGACATTTTTTCAACAAGAGCAGCCTTGGTCTATTATGTTGGCAATATTGTGTGGACAGATGAGCACAAATGCTTATGGACATTGGCTAGTTGATCCATCGGAAGCAGTACTTGGCAAATTTCAAGGTGAAATCCCTGGTTGTCCATTTTCTAATTCCTTGATTCAGGATTGGAAGCAAGTACTCCCTCACATCAAATAATCTCCCCATCCTGCTTCTATAGCTTCCTCACTCAGAATGGAAAGTATTCATTGGAGTGCTATGTTTTCCTCTCCCCTTGCTGTTCAACAACCCATCAGAGCTTACAATCTTATGAAAATGGGTATCCGGTTCATTGATGACGTGGTAGATATGCAAGGAAATATTCTCACTTTTCCAGTAGCATGTCGACAATACAATCTGGGGATGCATCATAGACCTATTTGGAAAGCTATTGCTGATCTCTTACTCCCTCTAGATCCGATTCCGACATTGAATGTCAGAGACAGGCTTCAAGATTGGCACCTTCAGTCTTCAAATACAGGCATATCCTCTAGGCCTTTGCATTTATTGACTTCTATACAGGCTTATCGATTGATATTACCTCCTCCCTGGATTGCCCATCATGCTAATTCTCTATGGCATTTGAACAAGTCATTAGCCTGGTGGAAAGGAAAATTGCAATTGATATGGAAGTTGAAAATGCCATTGAAGCAACGACTCTTTTTATGGAGATGTATTGTTGGTTTTCTTCCAATAGGGGTGAAATTGGCTCAAAGACGGATAGCTTCACCTCTTTGTCCAAGATGTCACCTTATATCTGAGAGTATTCCACATTTACTCTGGTTTTGTTCATATTCCAAAGACCTTCTAGACAGAATCTCCTATTTCTTATCTCTCAGATTTCCAGCACACAGGTTCTATAGGTTTTTCTAGATGTATGGCAAACTATCAGCTTCTTTGTCACAGTATTCTCTTTTCTTCCACTGGATCAGATACTGGGCCTTATGGACCCTCTAGCTGCAGCGCAATCAAGCATATCTGAATTCTCCCCTTCAGCATCCATATGAGTTCTTCCGAGCCTCATTGCGGCAGTCTTTATATGATGCCTTACATGAGGAAGATTTGGATGTTTCCTGTATTCAGCTTTTCTTTTACTGCTTCTGATGGATAGGGCTTTGGCTCTCTTTTGAGCACTGCCCAGATGTAAATGAATGTTTCATAATATAAGTACCTTGGTTTCACCCCAAAAAAAAGTGTGTGTGACCTTGTGGTGTGTGGATCAGATATTGGGCCTTATGGACCCTGTGGCTGCAGCGCAATCAAGCATATCTGAATTCTCCCCTTCAGCATCCTTATGAGTTCTACAGAGCCTCATTGCGGCAGTCTTTATATGATGCCTTACATGAGGAAGATTTGGATGTTTCTTGTATTCAACTTTTCTTTTACTGCTTCTGATGGATAGGGCTTTGGCTCTCTTTTAAGCACTGCCCGGATGTAAATGAATGTTTCATAATATAAGTATCTTGGTTTCACACCAAAAAAAAAAAAGTGTGTGAGAGAGAACCTTCCTCTATTACATTGGTCATCTCGAGATCTCACTTTCTTTATGTCTCAAGCCATGGAGATTTTTTGGAAAACTAAGCTTCATAAAAAAGCTTTACGGTTGCTCAAAATCGACTTGCTTTGCTCACCAAGAATGCATGGTGGTTTGAATATAATAAACATCAAATTTCTTTGCATTTATTGACTTCTATACAGGCTTATCGATTGATATTACCTCCTCCCTGGATTGCCCATCATGCTAATTCTTTATGGCATTTGAACAAGTCATTAGCCTGGTGGAAAGGAAAATTTCAATTGATATGGAAGTTGAAAATGCCATTGAAGCAAAGACTCTTTCTATGGAGATGTATTGTTGGTATTCTTCCAGTGGGAGTGAAATTGGCTCAAAGATGGATAGCTTCACCTCTTTGTCCAAGATGTCACCTTACTTCTGAGAGTATTCCGCATTTATTGTGGTTTTGTTCATATTCCAGAGACCTTCTAGACAGAATCTCCTATTTCTTATCTCTCAGATTTCTAGCACACAGGTTCTACAGGTTTTTCTGGATGTATGGCAAACTATCAGCTTCTTTGTCACAGTATTCTCTTTTCTTCCACTGGATCAGATACTGGGCCTTATGGACCCTCTGGCTGCAGCGCAATCAAGCATATCTAAATTCTCCCCTTCAGCATCCTTATGAGTTCTTCCGAGCCTCATTGCGGCAGTCTTTATATGATGCCTTACATGAGGAAGATTTGGATGTTTCTTGTATTAAGCTTTTCTTTTATTGCTTCTGATGGATAGGGATTTGGCTCTCTTTTGAGCACTGCCCTGATGTAAATGAATGTTTCATAATATAATTTTCTTGGTTTCACAAAAAAAAAAGTGTGTGTGAGAGAGAAAGTGTGTTCATGTGTGTGTGTGTGTGTGTGTGTGTGGTGAGCAGAGGTGAGCGTGAGCAAGCTGAGTGCCCCGCCAAGATCTTCTCAGGCCCCCCTTCTGTCCGTACGGTTTTCGGACGACCGTACCGGTGCCTACGGTGAACTCGCCATCCCTGCGCAGATCTGAGCACAGGTCCGCACGCTTTCTCCGACCTCTGCTTCTCTCTGCGTGCACAAACTTCTTCGTCAGTCCTTCCGTACAATTGCAGTTTTCAGCGCCCTGTCAGCCTCTTTGTACAGCCCAGTCTCTTCCGTACAATTTCTGCTGATCTTTCCGTACAATCTAATTTCGTCCGTACAAACCTTTCCGTACAAGCCCGTTGGTAATCGCCCCGCTCTTGCTCGCCTGCTTTAGCTGCTGCCAGCCGCTCCTTCTTGCCATCTGCTTTCCTCCCCGTTGCTGTGTATCACCCGTCCATAACTGTGCATAAACCCTGCTGCCCTTTTTCGCTTCATCAATTCTGCCCTGCTCACCTCCATGGAGGACCATATTAAAAGCTATTCTCGGAAGGACTTGTCCCGGGACCCTAAAAGACAGCAAGTCGAATTCTCTACCTCAGCCTCTGAAGATGCTCACTATGTTTTCGACATGCTCAAGGATGAATTTCACCACAGCCGAAACGAGTGAGCCAAACCTCCCCCGGCCCTTAAGTATAAGCTGAAGCTGCCCTCATTGGTTACTCCTCTCCGGAAGTTCTCTCAGCAAGCAGTTATCATGTTCTTCCCTGAGAAGTTACCTTCTGCAAATGATGTGGCTCAGAGGGTTCAGGCTTTGTTGGGAGGTTGCTTTGTTGAAGGAGTATACTTTGCTTCTCGAGGTTTTTATGAAGTGCACTTTTTGGATGCCTCATATTGTCAGCAGATATTGGAGATGTCTCCTCTATTCTATGGCAGACAAATGGTGCATATCATGCCATGGTCACCAAATAAGGATTATCACGGTCTCATTCGACATCACTGCCCTGTATGGGTTGAGGTAGTGGATTTTCCAGATTATATGAGGGCTGAGCTACCAAGTCTGGCAGCTACTTTGGGGCAAGTTGTACGCCCACCCCGACCTTCGGGTAATCGAAATCGGTTTTGTGTTCTTTGGGATACAGATCACCCAACCCCTCCTTCCATTGCGGTAGAGATGGAAGATGTTCCCTTGGGCGAAAAATATTTTGACTTGAAATGGGGAGTATTTGCAGGTGCTTGTTTTACTTGTCATAAATTTGGCCATCTAGCTTCACAGTGTCCTGCAATACTGCATCAGCTCCCACCTACAGCTATTGCTCCAGAAAATACTACCCCTCCAACTTATGGTCCAGGGCCTAAGGCAACGCCTAGCAAGTTGGGTGATGTGGCATCTAAATCTATTCTTCCCAAAGAAAGTGTGGTCCAGGTTTCAGCCAAGCAAAAGGATAAGGGAAAGGGCAAAATTTCAGAATCTAATGCCTCTCCTCGGGGTGCTTGGCAGCAACCCAAAAAGGTATTTGCGCTTACGCCACGACCGTTTTAATCTCGGCATTGGGATGCCTCTACTTCCACCCCTGGTCAAGCCTCTACTCCTGTTGATAGCCTGACTTCTCGATTGTGGGTTGATGTGCTCAAGAAGGGCATTCCTGTATGTGACAATGATGCGGATGATAGAGCTATTGATCCAGGAGGCCAGGTGGACGTCGATGTCATGGTTGAGGCCTGACAGCTTATACCTTTACTATGTTTCTTGGCTCGACTGTACATATCTTCTATGTCTGCTTCAATTACTTGCATTACATACAATGTTCAAGGTCTTTGCAATGTCAATAAGTGGAGACTTTTTTGGCACTATGTACATAGAATGCACCCCGATGTAATTTCCTTACAGGAACACAACCAACACTTCTTGGCTGGCCAGCAAGGCCACTTTGCTGGTTATGACATCTTTTATGCTGGTACAATGCACTTTTCCGGGGTATGCATGCTGGTGAAACATGATATGCAGCCCACGGTTGCTCACAACGACCCCCAGGGTCGATGGATGGTAATCAGATGCATCTGTCATGCCGATCTTTATGAAATAGCATCGGTTTATGCCTCTCAAACTTCTGCGACAAGAGCTCGAATGTGGGACTCCCTCAAGCAATATCCATGGCTGTCTAATGCTTTTTTGTGTGGAAACTTTAATAACTCGCCTGCCATGCAAGACAACACCACTCATCGTTCTCACATGATCCCCACTGAGCTTCGACATTGGGAGGATATGCTTTCTTTCTTGCATGCAGAAGATTTATGGCTCTCAACAAGGGATAGAGATATGGGTTATACATACCATCACAATGCTTTACATCATTACTGGGCTCGACTTGACAGATGGTATTTGTTGCATGCTCAGCAGTATGCTAGTTTCACATGTGCATTATGGGTTGATCATTCCCTCTTGCTATCTGATCACTTTCCAGTATGCTTGACATTATCTATAGCACATTTGACAGATGATATGCCTTTTTTTGGTCGTCGCCTACTCCATGTTAATAGTGCTTATTTGCTTCATCAACAATTTCAGAACATGGTGAGTGTGGTTGTCCGCCCCCTCCTCTTACATGCTCAGGAGGACATGGATTTTGCTTGGATCAGTCTTGCCCATTGCTTGCAGGCTGTTATTCAAGATTATGGACGCAGTCACATGGAAAACCTCAGGCTTAAGCTGAAATGGGCTCAATCTCACAAGCAACAAATGGATGCAATCAGCTCTTATAGGCAGCTCACCTCCTCTGAACAGGATTCTTGCGCTTATGCGGTTCATATCATCCATCAAAATGATCTTCACAAATTAAAGAACTGGCAAATCCGAGCTCGCATGAAACCCCTTTTGGATAAGGGCTGCTCCTCCAAGGCCTTCTTTAAAAGCCTGCATGCGGATAGGCGAAAGGAGGATATTTGCAGGATCAGGCAGGATGATGGCACCTGGACCACCTCCAAATCAGAACTAGAATCGCAATGCTCTAGTCATTTCCAGCATCTCTTTTCTCCTCAGCCTGATTATTCGATGCAAGTGAACGCAGCTAGGTCTCAATTTCTTATGCATGTTCAGTCTGTATTGTCTCGGGAACATGCTCATGCATTGGAGCAGCCATTTATGCTTAATGAACTAGATGATGCTTTGAGTCATTTACGTAAAGGCAGCTCTCCTGGTTGGGATGGATTGACTGTTGAATTCTTCCGTGCATTTTGGGGTGATCTCAAGCACACTCTTCTTCTTATGATCAATCATGCTTGGGCAGAACAATCTCTTCCCCCTTCTTGGAAACATGGCCTTGTCAAATTGATCCCCAAAAAAAGATTGTGTGAGACAATGGCTGATTGGCGGCCCATATCTCTTATGCCAGTCATCTATAAACTCATTGCCAAGATGATTGTCCTTAGGGTTCGATTTATCTTGCAAGCTGGACTTCATCCCAGGCAGTATGGGTTTGTTCCCAGAAGGCAGATTACTGACAATATCTCCAATGTTTTGCTTGCAATTGAGTATGCCAAATATTCTAAACAAGATGTTCTCATTCTGCAAGTGGACATTGCGAAAGCATTTGATACTGTCCATTGGGATTTTATTTCTCAGACTATGCATAAATTGGGATTTGGCCCTCGGCTCGTCCATGTTATTTACTGGTTGTATTCTCATGCCACTGCACAGTGTCTGCTTGGTAGTGGGTAGTGGGAGCTTTTTCCATTGGGGTGAAATTGGAAGCACGTCGTATTGCTTCCTCTTCCTGTGCCCGTGGCTCTCATCACCGTGAGACAGTTCCCCATTTGTTATGGTCTTGCCCGCACTCTCGAATATTGATCACTCATGTCTCTCATTTGCTACGGCTCCGGTTTCCCTCTATCAGATTCGGGAAACTCTTCTGGATGTTTGGATGCTTCTCATCTCAGATGTCTCCATTCCTCCTTTTCTTTCACTAGGCTCGCTTTTGGGTACTATGGACTATTTGGACACAGAGATTGCATTTTAGGATGGGACAACAGTTTCCTCAGGCATATGCTTTCTTCAGAATGTCCCTCAAGCAATCTTTATATGATAGTTATGCTGCGAGGGACTTGGATGCTACTAGCCTTGAAGTGTTTTCTCACTGTTTTTGAGTTCTTTCATTAGGCTCTCCTTTGGAGTCTAATGTCATGTACATTGATTTCATATTAATTTTATAGTCACTGGTTTCACAAAAAAAAAAAAAAGTGTGTGAGAGAGAAAGCGGGCCTCTGCTGTTCACCCTTGCCAAAGCTCCCGTACAGCTGCCCTTTCTGACCATACAACTGTACGGCCGCCGTACGGTTTTCGTACGGTAGTACGAACACCTACGCTAAGGTTGGCTTACCTCTGCGCAGCTTCGAACACAGCTCCCACTTATCTGTATCGTCGTTATTTTCCCTGCAGCTTACCTTCCGTACATCTGTATAGCTCCGTTCGTGTGTTTCGTACAGTTTTGCTCTTTCTCGTACAGCCCCGTCCGTACAATCTACTCTTTCCCGTACAGCCCCGTCCGTATAGCTCCGCTCATGTTTCCGTACAGTTTGCCCTTTTCGTGCAGTCTGCTCTTTCCCATGCAGCCCTGACCGTACCTTCGTACAGTCTGGTCTTGTCCGTACAAACCAGTATATTTTCCGTACAGTCCCGAGTTCTCGCTCCTGTGCCTTTCCGTACCCTCCTGTGTCTCACTTGTTTCTGATTCTCTACTTCTCCGTACAGTCCCTCTTGCCTTGTCGTATTTCAATCATGGCTTCAGGTTCGGATGTCAGTACATATGCTCGAAAAGAAAGATCTGCAAATGCTAAGCGCCGCCCTTCACAGCCTGCAGCACAAGATGATGAACTTACTATGGAAGCTCAATATGTGTTTGATACCCTCAAGGATGACTTTCAATAGTCACGACAGAAATGGGGCAAACCAGTTCCAGAGGTCACGTACAAATTGAAATTGCCCTCCCTCGTGAATCCTCTCAGGAAATTATCTCAAACCGCGGTTATAATTTTCTTTCCAGGAAGAATCCAAGCAGCCAGTGATGTTGCACACTGGATCAAGTCCATCCTTGGAGGATGCTTTGTAGAGGGAGTATATTTTGCATCTAGAGGCTTTTATGAGGTGCATTTATCAGATGCTTTATGCAAGCAGAGGTTACTTGAGCTTTCTCCCCTCTTTTATGGGAAGCAGATGGTTCATGCTATGCCTTGGTCCCCAAACAAGGATTATCAAAGTCTTATACGACATCATTGTCCTGTCCGGGTTGAGGTTGTTAACTTCCCAGACTATATGCATGAAGAATTCCCTCGCCTAGCTGCTACTTTGGGACAGGTCATTTGTCCTCCACGCCCTATGGGAAACCGCAACAGGTTCTGCATTCTCTGGGACACTGATTCACCCACCCCTCCTTCTATTGCAGTGGAAGTTGAGGGAGTGCAATTGGGAAAAAAGTATTTTGAATTGAAATGGGGTGTGTTTGCAGGAGCTTGTTTTGCCTGCCACAAGTTTGGGCACCTAGCCTCTGAATGTCCAATGGTTCTACATCAGCCCCCTCCCAATGCATTACCGCCCCAGACACGGGAAAAAAATGAGAATTTGCAAGCTAAGACAGCAAATAGAAATGGAGCAAAGAATGCCAAACCAATCAATCAGGTGCAATCACTTGCTGGAAAAGGAAAAGAAAAAGAAAAAGAGAAGATGAACGAATCTGTGGGAACAGATCGGGATGGTTTTCAACAGCCTAAGAAGGTGATTGTATTGAAGCAACGCCCCTTTCAATCTCGTCAATGGGATGCTTCTTCTCCCTCACCAGGACAGGCTTCCACTTCAGCTCCTGTCCTTCAAAATTGGCTGGAGGTTTTGAAGAAGGGCATCCCCATATGTGATTCTGAAGAAGGGGAGAATGCTATATCTTTCATGGATCATGAAGGCATGCAGCCCATGCAGGCAGAGGCTTTGCCTCTCTGATATCTTGTTTCATACTTATACTTTTCTCTATATATCTCTTTCATGCATCAAACACTTATACAATGTACAGAGCCCCTGCAATGTCTCAAAGTGGAGGCTTTTCAGGAATTATGTACATAAAATGCAGCCAGATATTGTTTGTTTGCAAGAGCATAATCAACACTCTAAGGCTGGTCATCATGATTACTTTGGCGGTTATGATATATATTATGCTGGTACCACTACCTACTCAGGTGTATGCATAATAGTTAGACATGAACTGGAGCCTCAGTTATCCTACAATGACAGCAGTGGCAGATGGATGGTCATACAATGTAATGTCAATGGTGATATTCTAGAGTGTGCATCAGTCTATGCCTCCCAGACCTCTGCCATGAGGGCTTCTTTGTGGGCTTCTTTAAGCAAATATCCATGGAGATCTAATGCATTTATCTGCGGAGATTTTAATAATTCCCCTCTGTCGAGAGATAACACCACTTCAAGATCTCATATGCTATCATCGGAAAGGCAGAAATGGGATAGCATGCTTCTTTCTGTGCAGGCTGAAGATTTATGGCTGCTTCTCCAAGGGTCAGTGCCTGGATATACTTTTCATCATAATGCATTTACTACATACTGGGCAAGGCTTGACCGATGGTATTTGTTTTACCCACAACAATATGCAGATTTTAGCCCTCATCTCTTCATAGATTTCTCATTGGGCTTGTCACATCATGCCCCATTATGGATGAATCTGCAACTTGGTATGCCACTGCATGATTTGCCACCTCTTTCCAGTAGATTACTGCATGTTAATCAGGCTTATCTCCGACATCACTATTTCCAGTAAATGATCAGACTTGCAATTCATCCCTTGCCTTTGCATGCCCAGGAGGACATGAATTATGCTTGGGACAGTTTTGTCTCTCGTATACAGAATGTCATTAGGGAGTATGGAAACTGGCATATGACTAAATGGAGGAATGAGGTTAAAAGGGCAAAAAGGACAGCACAACAATTGACTGAATATTCACCTTTAAGGCCTCTCTCTGAATCATAAAATGATTCCCTTTCACATGCTCGGATCAAACTGACTGATAATGATCAGAGGAAATTGTACAAATGGTAGATTAGAGCAAGAATGAAGCCCCTCATGGATAAGGGCTGCTCATCAAAAGCCTTCTTCCAGGGCCTGCATGCTACTCGAAAAAAAAACTCATGTCTAAGGGTAAGGAAGCTAGATGGCTCTTGGACGCACTCTCTCTCTCTGATCTCCAAGATGAATGCCAAAATTATTTCCAGAAATTGTTCTCTGCTCCTGGTTCCCAATCAAATCAAATGACTGATGCCAGGACTGAATTTCTTCAATATGTTTCTGAAATAGTGGAAATGGATGATGCTCTTACATTGGAGAGCCCTTTTACTGACGCAGAACTTGATAATGCATTGTCCCACCTCAGCAAATACAAGTCCCCTGGCTGGGATGGCCTTACGGTGGAATTTTATATTTCATTTTGGGATGATTTGAAAGATGTCCTTTTGCAAATGATCAATGTTGCCTGGCAAGAAAATCACTTGCCGCACCTTTGGAAGGATGGCATAATCAAACTTGTGCCCAAAAAACATCTGTGTGACCATATGTCAGATTGGAGGCCTATTACTTTGATGCCTGTAGTTTATAAACTCATTGCCAAAATGATTGTGTATAGGCTTCACGGGATACTGAGTGCGGGCCTTCACCCTCATTAGTATGGGTTTGTGCCGCGAAGACAAATCCATGACAATATCTCCAATGCATTGACTGCAATTGAATATGCTAAGTACTCGCATCAAGATGTACTCATATTGCAGGTAGATATTGCTAAGGCATTTGACACTGTTCAATGGGATTTTATCTCTCAAATCATGACAAAGTTGGGCTTTGGTCCCAAGATAGCAAATGCAGTCTATTGGCTTTATTTTGGCTCTACTTCTCGATGCATCCTTGGGGGTCATCTATCTCCATCATGGACATTGGGTAGATCACTTAGACAGGGCTGCCCTCTTACTGCTATCTTCTATGCCATTGCGACCCATCCCCTCTTGATGTATCTTGATCATCTTACAAACACGGTCTTAAAATCCCTGGGGCTGCATCTTTTTTGGCACAAGCATATGCTGATGATTCCTTCTTTATGCCATAGATTTCTCCCCGGCAAGTTCACATGCTTATGACCACACTATCATTGTATGAATTGGCAGCGGGATTGCATGTCAATTTTGACAAATCTAAATTGCTTCCGCTGAAACAATGTGACTCGCATTCTATTCTCTGGCCAGGTCAGGTGGTGCATTCCAAAGATGTAGTCAGGCATTTGGGATATCCTATAGGATGGCATATCACCAGGAAGCAATAGTTAAAATGGATCTTCCAAAGACTTCAACATAAACTGGAATATTGAAAAATTTCTACTTGGCCACTTCATGTCAGGCTCAGAATAGTACAGTCCATTGTAATGTCCTATGTCCAGTTCTTTTTGTCTTTGCTACGTTGGTCCTCCAGAGATATTTCAGCCTTTATGTCTCAAGCTATGGAACTGTTATGGAGGACAAAAACTGTTGTGAAAGCATTGAGACTAATGAAGATGGAAATGGTGTGCTCTCCTAGGATGCATGGTGGACTTAATGTTCTAAATATAAGATATCATGTACTTGCAAGGAAGGCAACTATGCTCCATACTTTTTTCCGTCAACAACAGCCATGGACTTGTATAATAACATCCATGTGTGTCAACATGAGGACATCTGCTTATGGCCATTGGACTACTGATCATTGGGAGGTTGTCATTGGGAGATTTGTACGGAAGATACCTGGCTGTCCTTTCTCTACTGCTCTGATACTTGACTGGAAACAAGTACTTTCTAAGGTCAAATGGGCTCCCGATAATTGCTCGGGGACAAACTCAATGAGGCAAGAAAGTATTCATTGGAGTGCCATCTTTGACATTCCACTTGCTTTACAGGAACCTGTTCGGGCATATAATCTCATGAAATTTGGAATTAGATACATAAATGATGTGGTAGATGATCAGGGCTATGTCTTATCTTTTCCTCAGGCCACTGCTTCCTATGCATTGGGAATGCATCATAGGTCGATATGGAAGAAAATTGCTGATTTGGTACATCCTCTTCTACCTGTTCCTCCTGTGGCTGGCACAGACAGGCTTATGGATTGGCAATTGCAACCCTCTGCTACATGATCTCATCCTGTTCCTCTGCCTGTCTTGACCTCCATCAAAGCCTACAGGGTTCTTCAACCTGCTCCATGGATTCAGCAATATGCTAATACTTTGTGGCATATCAGGAAGCCCCTCTCATGGTAGCGGAAGAATCTCCGGATATTATGGAAGTGTAAAATGCCTTTGAAACAAAGATTTTTTCTTTGGAGATGCATGACGGGCACATTGTCAGTGGGAATCACACTTGCCAAACCTCACATTACACCATCCACATGTTTACGATGTCAGGCTCCTTCAGAGACTGTCCCTCATTTGCTTTGGCACTGCCCGTGTTCTAGGAACCTCCTTGGGAGAATTTTAGATCATCTTCGGCTCCGTTTCCCGAGTCACAGATTTGGGAAACATTTTTGGTTATTTGGCAGATTTATGAGGTTTTGTCTCAATACTCACCATTTCTCTCATGGGTGAGATATTGGGCTCTTTGGACAATCTAGAGTGAGCATAATTTGGCATACTTGGGTCGGCAGATTCACAATTCATATGAATCTTTCCTAGCCTCATTGCGGCAATCTTTATATGATGCCTGCCATGAGGGTGATATACATGCTTCTTGCATAGAGCTTTTCTTTTTATGTTTCTGATCTTTGGGATACTCTCCATTTTGGAGACTTCCCATCTTGTAAATTTATGAGAATATAAATACACTGCACTAGATTTTACTATTAAAAAAAAAAGTGTGTGATATTGATCCAATTCTTATGCCTGTGAAGACTGTGCCACAGTCTCTTTCTGTTCAGGATGTAGAGGTTTCTTTTTCTCTGGAGTCTTTTCATCCTATGTTGCAACAGGTTTTTGACCCTATGATTCAAAAATTCAGGCTCCTTGCTTATATTAAGAAGAATCACAAGGGCAAAAAACAGGTGGTTTTTATTGGCGGTGCAGTTTCTTCACTACATTAATTTTTACAAAGCAACAATCTGAAACTGGAGGATGTTGTGTTTGATCCTCCTCGAGTTTGATCTTGTAACCTTTTACTTGGCTGCCTCATAACTTTTGCTCTCAGGCTTTACTTGTAAATTTTTCCTTTGTACTTATTGGTGGGTTTTGACCTCATTCTAGGGTTTCCCACACAGAAATAAAAGATTTCACTATTAAAAAAAAGTGTGCGTGGGGGTCACTATGCAAATCAATTATCGGGATTTCTTATTTGGTCGTATCGATGGCACTTTCCCTGGCTGCCCTTTGGTCTTCAGTTTGCTTCTTGATTGGAAGCACTTCCTCTCTCATCTAGAATGGAATGGTCGATAGTCTTTGCTGGGTAATTCTTTGCGAATGAAAGCATTCACTAGTCGACAGTTTTTCAATCTTCACTGGCTTTACAGGAACCTCATCGTTCCTACTTTGTTTCTTTTAAGGCATCACTTCTGTTGCTGATGTTATTCAGGATGATGGCTCTGTGCTACCTTTCTCTCTGGCAGCTACACAGTATGTCTTGGGCTAGGCATCACCTCGGTTGCTGGTATTGTGCAGCCCTTTTCTTTGGCAGCTACTAGATATGGATTGGGCTCTCATTATCATCCTTTGTGGCAACAAATTACTTCAATGCTTTCGCCTTTCATTGTCGGGCTCTCATTATCGTGCTTTGTGGCAATAAATTGCTTCTATACTTTCGATGTTGGTTCCGATTCCCCCTCTGGAACTTCAAGACACATTGGAGGATATTGACTTCACCAGGGTCCTCTTCTCGCCCTTTGAGGCTATCTCAGATTTTTTTTTTTGCAAAAAGAGACTTCTATTAAGTATTAAAGAAAAACCGTTAGAGCAAGCTCCATACGGGATACATCATGCAATGCACGAAAAGCTCAAGAGCCAAAAAGAAAGGATTGAGGCTGAAGTGCCATCTCAATCCGGTAAAAGCCTCCGAGAAAAAGGGAGAACCCCTCCAAACTCGAAGAAAAATAGTCCTTCTAGAAGAGGCTGCCCGTGAAGAACCCTGCATGCTAGCCCATATGGCTATCAAAGTGTGAACCGTGTCAGTCCAAATACCCGTGAACACCTGTAATGGGTGTATCTGGGTGCCATCCAAGGCCTCAGTACATCTGGCTCTCCAAATGTGCCAAGAGGAAATGCTAGCCAAAATCTCCCAAGAGGTGTCCACTGAAACATGAGAAGCTCTGAAAGGAGTAAGTGGTACATCCTGTAGAGAGCAGGGCTCTATCATCTGCCGGCGGACCGAGAGTGCCCAAGAAGAAGGCTCACCCTCATAAAACACCTGGGGCCCGGTAAGAGATAACCATGCGACCGAGCCCCAAGTCATGAAGAAAGGGGATGTGTGAAAGATGCTGAGTATCCGAGCAACCCCTTTCCAAACAGTCCTCGCCTGACTGCAGTCCCAAAGGCAATGTCGCACTGACTCCTCTGCAGAGTGACAACGAGGACAAGTGGGATCAGCCCCAAAACGTGATCTCCACAGGTTCACTGCAATCCCTCCATGAATAGAAAGCCAAAAGAAAAGAGTGATCTTTCTATTTCTGAGGGATTTCCAGAGCCTCCTCCAGAAATTTCTACGCAAGTCTGCGGTGATGAAGAAGCTTTCCCAATGGGGGGCTCTGGAGGGAATCCAACCCCTACTGTTCAGCTGAAACCTCCTGGCATTACCAACCGTGAAACGAAAGAAGGGAATCCCCCTCTCTCGGTGCCCATGATCTATCCATTCCCACTCTCCTGGGTCCCACTGCAAGCACCTGATAGGTGCACCTCCATATAACCACAACCTCCAGGATCCCAAGACCAAGAGCAGAGGGTCGGGGTCTAAGTACCACTGCAGGCCCGCTCCAAGGTCCACAAAACCAGCAATCCTGACAGGCTGAAAGGCAACCTCAAGAAGAATGCCATCCCTGGATGTAGAAAGTAAACCTCCATCCCCAACATCAAATACCAGAGCGTCTTCCCCGAGACCTCGGAGAGCGATCACCTGTAAAGGAACTGATGTCCGCGAAAAAGCTCCCATCCAAGTGGTGGAAGTAATAGGCAGCTCAACTGTCCATTCCACCGGGATGGCTGCATCTATCTGCTGAATCCTGTGTGCTACCCCTCTGAGGTGACTCACGGACTGCAGTCTCTGATCCACAGGTAGCCTGATAAAAGATTTCCAAGTGCCTACTGTGTAGGCGGGGCCTCTCTCCCATTTAGACCACTGCATGTAATGGGAAGTGCCCAATGGTCTGGCATGCTCGTCAAGAATACTATCATTCCAAATGATCGGCTGCCTATCAATCTCTTCGACGGTAGAAGGAGGAATCCTTCGAAGAGTGTTCCTGAAGCTCCCCCAAGCTTTCAGGATGGCAGTCATGAGAGGAGAGGCAGGAGATCTGAGAGGGGCTGATGTGAAAATCCAGCGAGGGCTGTCTACCCAATCATCTCCCAAGGTTGGTGTGCAAGCCTGAATGCGTCCAAAAAAGAAATCCTTCCAAGGTTCCTGCCCAGGCATGAGTCCCCTCACCACCACCTTACAAAGCAATGCCCTGCACTGCAAGTCCGGGTCAATGACATTAAGGCCCCCTTCACATGTAGGGAGAATAATGGTCTCCCAGGCCACCCTTGCTGCAACATCTGCTGTGCCATCAAGTCCACTCCATAAAAAATTCCTGACTGGTCTGATGAGCTGAGTGATGCAATCCCTAGACCGGCACCAGCAAGAACACACGAACCAGGAGGTGGCCAAGAGAACCTGATTCACTACCACAACTCTAGATGCAAGGTCGAGTTTGGCAGAGCTCCAGAATAGGAGCTTTTTCCTTATACTTTCTAGTACTGGGGCAAACTGCTGTGCTGGAGAGATGTCCAATCCTACCTGGCATCCCAAATACCTGATAGGAACACCCCTCTGAATCCAGGAAAAACCAATGTCAACACCCCAGCCTGGAGTGTCCTCATCACTGATCCAAAAGCCAAAGGATTTATGCCAGTTAATGTGTGCCCCTGCAGCTGAGCAAAAAATATCCAAGGCTGTCCGGAAAGAAACAAGTGACTGCAAGGAGGCCTGAATAAAAATAGCAGTGTCATCAGCCAACTCACAGTCAAAAAGCTCCTGCTCCTGTCTCAAGGGCAGTCTCAGCCCAAAAAGCTCAGCCTGAGATCTAAGGAAGATACTCATAGCTTCTGCCACAAAAAGAAAGAGGAAGGGGGCTAAAGGGCATCCCTGACGAACTGATCTGGAAATCTGAAACCTGTCACCCCTTACCCCACCAATCAAAACCTGGCTGTGGGCTGATCTGTAAAGGGAGGCCACACCTCTGATCCAAGCATCTGAAAATCCAAACCGTAGAAGAGTGCCCTCAAGAAAACCCCAATCTACTCTGTCATAGGCTTTCTCGAAGTCCAAGAGTAAAACTGCTAGCCTCTGCCCACTCTGCATAGCCCACTCTGTGGCTTCCCAAAAGGAAAAGATATTATCAAAAATGCTCCTGCCATGCACAAAGCCTGTCTGAGTATCATGGATCAGGTCTGGAAGAAGGGGCTGCAGTCGGATGCTGATCGCCTTGGCAAGGATTTTGTAAAGTGTGCCCAAAAGAGTGATGGGTCTCCAATGGGATACAAAATTCCTGTTGCCACCTTTCGGGATAAGGTGAATGAGTCCCTCGGTCAATGAGTCAGGCATCTCACCCGAGTCCCAAATGCCCTGCAGGGCTGAAGTAATATGATCACCTATCATATCCCAAAAGGCTATAAAAAAAGGAGGAGTAAGACCATCAGAACCAGGGCATTTGCCCTTATGAAGGACAGAAAGAGCAGCCTTGAATTCTGTGTTGGTAAAGCGTGCATCAAGTGAGCATAACATCTCTGGGGTGACCAACACAGGTAAACTCTGCCAAACTTCACCTCTAGCCGCCTCTCTGGCCTGTGAGTTCGGATCTGCGGAAAGAAGGGAGGTATAAAAATCTGTCGCTAAATGCATGACGGTTTCCGGATGGGACTGCAAAACGCCGTCAGAGTCAATAAGCTGCCTGACACTCTCTCTACTATGTCTGGGGCCAAGTGTAGAGAAAAAATGTTTATTGACTCTCCCTCCCATTTGTATCCAAAAGGACTCCCGTGCATGGAAGGCATACTCTGCTCTCTGATCAAGCAAGGTCTGCAAGTGAGCCCTTGCGGCAGCAAGGCGCTCCTGTATCCAAGCATCTGATGGTCGTTTCTGCTCCTCCCTCTGAAGGGCTGCCAACTGCCGGCGGATACCGATCTCTCGCCTGAGTACCTCACCTCGTCGAGCACTAGCAACTGAGTGATAGAAGTCGCTGATACTGTCAAGTGCTGTGGCCACATGTGAAGGACCGGCCACCCCCCCCTGCATATGAGAAACCCAGATCTCCAACACTACCTCTGTGAGAGTCTCATCCATGTATAAGGCGTCTGGGATCCTGATACTGTGACACCGTCCTCTCAGATGAGGCTCTGAAATGGACAAAATTACCGGAAAATGGTCTGAAGTGGAAACACCGGGTGCAATGCAAACTGTCCCCCCTCTATCAAGAGCCCAGTCATCCACATAGAATCTGTCAATCCGAGCATGGATAGGCATCTGCACCCTATGGTTCGACCATGAAAACAAAAGTGACTGAGACTGAACAAGAAATGCATCATCTGACCAAGCATCTCTGCCACTAAACCTGAACAAGAAGGCATCCCAGGCTGCTCTCTCAAGGGAGTGGATACCACCTTCTCTGCCCCCTTTCTTATCAGAAGGTGCCTCAACCATGTTGAAGTCACCTCCAATAATCCATGAATCCGCAATGTCAGCCCACGAGAGCAACTCTTTCCAAAACAAAACACGGTCCCCTCTGTTGTTTGGAGCATAAAGGTTGAGGAAACCAACCTTACATCCGTCAATCAGAAGTAAAACCCACTGTGCCCTGGAGGGGGTTATGGTACCGTGTCCAATGACCAGAGGGAGAATAGAGTCTGAAACTGAAATGCATGTACCTCCTCTGGTTCCCAAGGCAGGAAGCCAAAAAGTCCGGCCTGAAAGCAGCTTACCTGACTTGGAGCAATCTCTGAAATCCAGTTTGTGTTCCTGAAGAAAAAGAATGTCTAGGGAACCACCTGAAACACCTGGATGGAGCTGATTCCTGATCAGCTGTCTGCGACGGCGATGAGGGATGCCGCCCAATCCCTGTATATTCCAACTGGCTATCCTCATCGGCGGGAGGAAGTGGGTTGGAATATCTTACCCGACCTGGTGGCGGAAACAGAAGCCTCTACCGGAGCAGACCTCCTGCCATACACACGAGGTCCGAGGGGAGGAAAATCCACAGGTGAGAGAGAGAATGATCTCTCAACAGGGATGCCGATAACTGGCTCTCCAAAAGTAGAGGGTACAAAATCATCATCTGGGAGGCTAGAGAGGTCCTCCAAAGCGGAAAAAGAGTTCCGCTGAGCCAGTCCTGGGGAGGGGGTACGAAGGATTCCTACCGAAGCAGGAAGAGAATGTAAAACCCCCTTCCCTCTGTCGAAAGAGGGAGGCACCTGTACTGGATCCTGATCAACAAGTGGTGCAGACGAGGTGCCAACTACCTGCGCTGCTGAGGAAGGTACAGCCTGATCCAAGGGTGGAGTCGAACAAGGCTCCTGAACAGTAGTCTCCTCCTGAGGCTCCAAGGGGGTAGCCTCCGAAGAGGTGGAGGAGTGAACTAGAGTAGAGGGCCTAGCCGCGACCGGAACCCACCGTGGGCCAGAGGTGGGGTGGGGTGCTGAAGGGACTCGAGTAGCCCTAGGAGAGGGGGGAGCCCGAGTCTGAGGCCGTATCTGTGGAGCGGTCGGTCCTGCTCCAGCTCTCTGTCGTAAGCGAGTACGAGCTGGTTGCTTTGTGGGCCTCTTTTTCTTCTTTGGGCAATCTTTGGCGAAGTGCCCCGAGGATCTGCAAATCCTGCACTGGTCCTGCCGACCTGCAACCTCAAATCTCTGGCGGAAAAAAGACCCATCAGGTCGCTGTAGCATGATATGATCATCTGAAATACTGGGGTCCTGGACAATGACCCTAACCCTGGGTACCCCGTCCATCCTGACCGCCTCAGCAGCCGAAGAGGGCTCGCCAGGGAGAGGGGGGATCTCTGCCACCACACCAAACCTCTCGCCAATAACTGAAAGAAGCCGGTGATAGACTGAGGGAAGACCAGGGAACCTGATGAAAACAGAAACTCCCTGCTTGTCCTCTTCAACTGGGTCAAATCCCAGTTGAAAAGGAAACAAAAAGATCCTCCTGTAGCCTAGAAGTAGAAACCCGGCCTGTAGCAGGTCTCTCGTGACGTCCGGGGAATCTAGGCACACCTGAAAGAAACCCCGTCCCAACAAACGAACATCCTTGAGGTGGGGGGCGAGGTCCTGAGGAAGCGCTGACAGCATCCAATCTCTAGCTTGTGACCTGGAGGGGTGTGAGCCATGAATGCGTGCGAAGAAAGTCGTGGAACACTCATGTTCGAAATCCTTTTGCAACTGCTGTAGCTCGTCTTTTGAAAAAATTACAGTTCTCGCGGCCGGTGTGAGCGGAGACGGATTGACTGAATGGGAACCCATTCGTCAATCGAGGTGTGTTGGCCGATTCAAACACAAAAATAAAAACTCCGTCCGCTTTCCTGAATCCCAGGAGACCCCTATAAGAAAATAGGGGTAATCCAGAAGAAGGAGAGGATGAAGGAGAAGGGAGAGAGAAGAAGAAACGAAGCGAGGAGAAGGGAAGGGGAAGGAGAAGGGAGGAGAAGCAGCAGCAGGCTGCAGCCGGGGGGAAACAGCAGCAGGAGCGGGGGGGGAGCAGCAGCCTGCAGCGGGGGGGGAGCAGCAGCAGGTGCGGGGGGGGAGCAGCAGGCTGCTGCGCAGGGGGAGCAGCAGCAGGCGCGGGGGGGGAGCAGCAGGCTGCTGCGCAGGGGTAGCAGCAGCAGGCGCGGGGGGGGAGGAGCAGCAGGCTGCTGCGCAGGGGGAGCAGCAGCAGGCGCGGGGGGAGGCTGCTGCGCAGGGGGTGCAGCAGCAGGCGCGGGGGGGGGGGGGGGGGGAGGCTGCAGCGCAGGGGGGGGAGGCTGCAGCGCGGGGGAAGGGGCAGTGTAGGGGAGAGGGCAGGTAGGAAAGGGCAGCGAGGAAGGAGGGGAGGGGGTAGCGAGGAGAAGCAGCAGGGAGCGGGGAGAGAGGCAGCAGGGAGCGGGGAGAGGAGCAGCAGCAGGGAGGAGGAGCAGCAGGAGGGAAGGGAGGGGACAGCGAGGAGGGGAGCAGGAGGAGCAGCAAGGAGCGGGGGAGCAGCAGAGAGCGGGGAGAGCAGCAGCGAGGAGAGCAGCAGTGAGGAGGGGAGCAGGAGGAGCGGGGAGCAGCAGCAGTGCAAAGTGGCTATCTCAGATTACGGTGCTTGCATTGTATAAAATCCTTTTGCCTCAACCTTGGGTTTCAGAGAAAGGCAATTCTATTTGGCGAATGCATCGCACAGCCAAGTGGTGGAGAAAGAGACTAAAGTAGCTTTAGGCTTACAAAACTTCTCTTCGACAACAGGTTTTCTTCTGGCAAGTGCTTCTGGTCATTTTTCCATCTGGACAGATGTTGGCCCGTAGACACATTGCTCCTGCTCGTTGCCACAGATGCTTGAGTTCTCAGGAGACTGTGCCACATTTATTCTGGTTTTGTCCATGTTCTCGTGAGTTCATCGATCTTCTTCGCCAGCGCTTGCGAGTGAGATTCCTGACTAGTCTTTTTAGGAAGTCATTCTGGCTCTTTGGTTTTCATCCACCTAGACCAGAGTTTCATCTTTTCTTTGTTTGGTTGGCTATTGGGCACTCTGGACTTTATGGACAGACAAAAGCTATAAAGTCTTTAGTGATCCTATATTTTCCTTGTTTGGCTTTTTTAAGCGTTCTCTGCTGATGTAATTTCGGCTTCCTCGTTTTGAGGTCGCTACTCTTGTAATATAAGAAATCAAAAGTTTTCACTTAAAAAAAAGTATGTGTGTGTGCTCTCTTTAAGTGTTCTCTACGGAAATCTTTCTTTGATTGCTTGCAGACTCGCCAGATAGATCAAGATGTATATTTGGCTTATACTGAGATCTTCAGTTGATGTATTTTCTAGTGCCTCTTCTCTGAGGTGACTATTCTTGTAATATAATCAATCAAAGCTTTAACTATAAAAAAAAGTGTGTGCGTGTGTGTGTGTGTGTGTTATTTGTTGGTGTGTGTGCGCGCGCGTGTGTATCCAGACTGGAGTTTCATCTTTTCTTCGTTTGGGTTCACTACTGGGCACTATGGGCTTTATGGACATATAGAAATTGTAAAGTCTTTGGTGATCCTACTTTCTCTCTATTTGGCTTTTTAAGGTGTTCTCTGCAGCAAACTTTCTTTAATTGCTTGCAGACCCGCTGCATAGATCATGAGGTCTTTTTGGCATATACTGAAATTTTCAGTTGATGTAATTGTAGCACTTTATTTTGAGGTTGCTACTCATATAATATAATCAATCAAAGATTTCACCACAAAAAAAAAAAGTGTGCGCGTGCACGTGTGTGTGTGTGTGTGTTAGCTCTAAAAGAAAAGTTGAAAACAAGAAACATCCAAATCTTCCTCATGTAAGGCATCATATAAAGACTGCCGTAATGAGGCTCTGAAGAACTCATAAGAATGCTGAAGGGGAGAATTCAGAAATGCTTGATTGCGCTGCAGCCAGAGGGTCCATAAGGCCCAGTATCTGATCCAGTGGAAGAAAAGAGAATACTGTGACAAAGAAGCTGATAGTTTGCCATACATCCAGAAAAACCTGTAGAACCTGTGTGCTGGAAATCTGAGAGATAAGAAATAGGAGATTCTGTCTAGAAGGTCTCTGGAATATGAACAAAACCACAATAAATGCGGAATACTCTCAGATGTAAGGTGACATCTTGGACAAAGAGGTGAAGCTACCCGTCTTTTAGCCAATTTCACTCCCACTGGAAGAATACCAACAATACATCTCCATAGAAATAGTCGTTGCTTCAATGGCATTTTCAACTTCCATATCAATTGCAATCTTCCTTTCCACCAGGCTAATGATTTGTTCAGATGCCATAGAGAATTAGCATGATGGGCAATCCAAGGAGGAGGTAATCTCTTTTGAGCACTGCCTGGATGTAAATGAATGTTTCATAATATAAGTATCTTGGTTTCACCAAAAAAAAAAAAAGTGTGTGTTAGCTCCCGGACCCTTCTCGTATAGCTCCGTACATCTCCCGTATAGATCTTGTATGGCTGTGTGCAACTCCCAAACTTGTTGGAGATAAGTGCACACTAGGTGTACTATTTCCCTAGTCTACATTTGTCTAGTCTCAGTTTAGTCTTTGTGTCTTCAGTGTGTGCCATGTGGCACCTCTACAATTATCCCATAAGCACTCTTGCTCTATGTCTTGTGCTTTGGCCCATATATTCATGGGTCACATCATTGCAATCTATCTAGCTTGTGTCTTGTCTACACTCATTCTCTCAAGGTAATTCTTTGTCTTTCAATCTTGTTCTTATTTTACTTCTAGTTTTCTAGTTTCTAGCTCTTGCTTTTATATTCCTACATGGTATCAGAGCCATGTAGATCCCTCTTCTCTCCCTTCAGTCTGCTGTAGCCATAGCCGCACCTCTCCCAGCTATCCTCTGCTTCTACCCCGATCTCGTGAGCTGAAGGAGCCACCTCTTCTCAGATTTCTGCCCCGCTCAGCTGGTCGCCATCATCTCCGAAACGGGCTGCTCCTGTCTGCCCTGCCATTCTCTGCGCCACCACATCAGGCCGCTTCTTTCTGCCCCACCATCTCTCTGCCAGATCTGCGCGCCATTTCTGCCAGCCGCTGCTGTTCTTGCTCAGTTCTGCCCGCCATTGCTGCGCTGTGAGCTGCCGCCCCTGCATCTACCTCAGCCCATGTTGCTGCAACATCTCCATCAGCAGATCTTGCTGTTCCTTCCTCATATGATGAGAAGTGGGCTTTCTGATTACTTCATATTTCTTGTCTACCACTTTGACCACCGATGATGTAGGTCAAGGGGTTCTAGTGTCTTACTCATTCTGCTTTTGGACCTGAGGAGGGAATGTCTCCAAGGTCCATTTGTTTGACTACAGTCAGTCTTCTGTCTATCTAGTCTTGTCTGTCTGTCTGTCTATTTGTCTATCAATCTGACTGTATTTTGTTTTAGATCCATCTTGTCCCTACCCTTGTGGACCCATATGAGGATATCACTTGAGGAGGGGTGTCTCAGGATCTTTGTCTGTCATGTCTTCTGTCTTGTCTCTCAGTCTATTGGTCTTTATGTCTGTCTTCTAGTCTTGTCTTTCTGTCTTCCTCCTAGTGTCCACTTAAGGAGGGTGTTGGAGATAAGTGCACACTAGGTGTACTATTTCCCTAGTCTACATTTGTCTAGTCTCAGTTTAGTCTTTGTGTCTTGAGTGTGTGCCATGTGGCACCTCTACAATTATCCCATAAGCACTCTTGCTCTATGTCTTGTACTTTGGCCCATATATTCATGGGTCACATCATTGCAATCTATCTAGCTTGTGTCTTGTCTACACTCATTCTCTCAAGGTACTTCTTTGTCTTTCAATCTTGTTCTTATTTTACTTCTAGTTTTCTAGTTTCTAGCTCTTGCTTTTATATTCCTACAAAACTATCTAGTACGGTGTCTACATCTTTGGCGTCGTACGTTTCCCATACAATCTCTGTACATTTCTGTACATAGCTTTCCTGATGGGATATCTCAAGGTGTATGCCTCAGGCACACCTTGGTTTCTATGTGTGAGTGCTAGAGGCACAGTTAGGTGCCCACAAGCACAGTTAGGTGGTGGAGAGCCACATAGGATGATTGAGAGAATCTAGGAGCAGATTGAGGAGATGATTGTGGAGCTTTGAAGTCATCAGTGATGTCAGTGAGCATGTATGAGGTGCCTACTTAAGGACCTCACTCTTCTTCATTCCATAATGCAAGTATTTTGAGTTTGTGTCCACTCTTTGCTTTCCTTTCAGTTTACCAACATGGTATCAGAGCCCTTTGATCCCCCTTGAGCCCATTTCTGCCACATCATCATCTTCTTCTTCATCTTCTTCTTCACCATCTCTTCCTCTTCTTCCCAAAGTTTGCTTAAGCTTGTTCTCCTCCGGTTCTCAACCATTTCCCACGTCCTTCCTGCTGGAGATCCACCTCGAAGGGGCGAACCCCTGGCTGAAAGGAATCAAAGAAAGCTGCGCTCGTTTCGTCGCCATTACACGAATTCCGTCGACTTTTTCTTCTGCGTTTTCTCTCAGCATACTTCATCTTCCTCTAATTCCTTTCAGGGGTAGATTCTCCATGCCTTGGGCTATCCTGTGCTGAAATCTGAGCAGCAATGGCTGCATATTCAAGGAGAAATCAGTGAAAAACCAGTCGACCTTGAAGGGGCAAGCTATGGAGTTCTGACGCGTTTTTGTGCCTTCTCTTCCCAGAGGACCTTCTGTGGTATATCAGCTCTCTTTTGCCTCAGAAACCCCCTTTTCCTTTGCTCTGAAGAATAAGCTACAAGCCCTCCAAGTTCAGTCTTTTGGTTTTGACAGTTTTGACAAGTTTTTGAAGATGATGCTACATAAGATGCTATTCTAGCATTTCTGGTTTTTTGAAACTTTCAATAACATCAGTACAAGTGTAGCTTCAGTTGTGCTTTGAATTGCTATACCTGGTTTTGATTGGAAAGTTCTCATTTTAAGCCACCTCTATGAAACATGTAAGAAAAAGCATCATTGATTGAATATTGGTCACTAGTCTTTGCTACATCAAGTGCTTATATTTTGGAAGCCTTTCAGTTATTTTTTGCCTTGTAAGAGAGAAAGACACTGCCCAATATCTGGGTTAGACCCTCTCATGGCTACTCTATTGAATCTATAAAAGTTCAATGGAAAGGGCTTCCACACATGGCAGATGAAGGTGAAATTTGCATTGATGAGGGAGAACCTCTAGGGACTTGTCAAACCGACTCCAACCACTTCTTCTATGGCCTCCAATGCTGAAGAATCCTCAACTCCGACACGCCCGGCAAGGGATCCCGCTAGAGAGGAGAAAGCATATGGTATCATTGCCCTTGCTTTAGGAGATGATTATATTCACCACATCTCTGACTTAGAGTCTCCTTCAGAAGCTTGGCAGAAGCTTGACATGATTTTTGGTGCTAGCTCTCACATCTCTAAATTATCACTTAAAATCTCTTTCTTTGAATTGAAGATGGTTAGTGGTACTACTTTGGCAGCTCATGTCAACTATATGCGGAGTCTTATGACTCAATTAGCTTCTATCAACTCTCCTATTACTCCAGATGATGCTATGGCAGTGTTACTTAAGAGTATGCCTGAAGATTATGATCACATAGTTACCACTTTAAAAAATCTTCCTAATCCTAATCTTGAAGGTATTATCTCTGCTCTCCAAGAAGAAGAAAGGCATATGGAGCTCAGGAAAGGCAATGACACTGTTTATGCTGTAAAAGTCCAGAAGGACAAGTTTACCCCTTGCAATCACTGTGGACAGACAAATCACCTTTCAAAGGACTGCTTCAAAATTAATCCATGCAAACACTGTGGCAAGAACAACCATCATGAGAAGTTTTGCAGAGCCAAAGCAAAGACAGAAAATGCAAATCTACTTTCAGTTGATGAGCCTCCACAAGATGAGGCATCCTTTGAAGATTATGCATTTTAAAATCATCTCTATGTATGCTCCAGATCTCTCTTTTTATGTCAAGGTACTCAGCCTGGATAGTCCTCCAAAATGAATGAAATAAACTATTGTGTTTTGTGTGTTTTGTAAACACCTCTGGTCACCTTATGATGTAGGCCATGTGTATGTTTTGCTCCATTGTACCTCCTGCAGACATTGTGTGCATGTACATGCAAGGGAGAGAACCATTGGAAGGTCTTTTTTTATCCCTTTTGTTTACCTTACACCCATGGGAACCCTTGCTAGCATGAGAACCTAGCCATAGATTTATCCTTCACCACCATGAGATGGCATGAGAAACTATGAGACTAGATGTATCCTTGACATAGCCTGAGGCATTCCCTTGAGGGGGGGTTTGATGGGATATCTCAAGGTGTATGCCTCAGGCACACCTTGGTTTCTATGTGTGAGTGCTAGAGGCACAGTTAGGTGCCCACAAGCACAGTTAGGTGGTGGAGAGCCACATAGGATGATTGAGAGAATCTAGGAGCAGATTGAGGAGATGATTGTGGAGCTCTGAAGTCATCAGTGATGTCAGTGAGCATGTATGAGGTGCCTACTTAAGGACCTCACTCTTCTTCATTCCATAATGCAAGTATTCTCAGTTTGTGTCCACTCTTTGCTTTCCTTTCAGTTTACCAACATTTCCTATTTGACTTCCGAACGATTTTCGCTTGTATATCTTCCATACGTTTTCATACGCTCCCGTACACCTTCCGTACAAACGCCCATACAAATTATGTACTTCATCCGTACAGTTACCTTACGCTCTCCCGATTGTCCCTTACGGTTTTATTTCTTCTACCTCTTTCCTGGATTCCCGTACTACTCTACCTTCCGTATTCTTGCTGGTACGGATTCCCTACAGGTGTCCTTCGCACAACTCTACATGAGATCTGCCGTTTTTTCTCTTTTTCTTTCCTGCACGTTCTTTATGCTCTTTCACCTCTGATGGCAGACTATGCATATGAGAAAACCTTTCAGAAGAAATGGCTACTTCAAAACAAAAAAGAAAAGCAAGTGATGGGTCAGGATGACCCTATTCATGTCTTTGCAGAGGCTCAGCTTGTTTATGAAGTGATGCATGAGGGCTTTGAAAACACTCGAAAGAGTCGAAAGATTCGGTTCCCACAATGGGCATTATGGTTAAAGTAGATGATATATTTGATCTTGTGAAGGATTATGCTAAGCATGCTATTATCATTTTCTTTCTGGGCCATATGCATGCTGCTACAGATGTTGGTAACTGGTTGACTAGAATTTTGGGTGGTTGCTATGTCAGAAAAGTTCATTATGCAGCAAGGGCTTTTCTTGAAGTAATCATGACTGATGAAGAGCATGAACAAATTTTGTTGGAGCACTCTCCTCTCTTTTATGGAGAGCAGATGGTCCATGTGTTGCCTTGGTCCCCTATCAGGGATTATCAGGCTTTGATTCGGCACCACTGTCGTGTATGGGTAGAAGTGGTCGACTTTTTCCAATGCTTGGCTTCTCTTTTACCAAAAATTGCAGCTTCCATTGGTAAGGTGGTTTGTCCACCGAGACCAAATGGCAATTCCAACAGATTTTGTGTTTTGTGGGACACTGATAATCCGACCCCAGAATCATATTCTGTTACAGTCAACAACGTTTCGATGGGCAGTGCCTTTAATAAGTTGAGATGGGGTTTATTTGTAGGTGCATGCTTTGAATGTAAGAAATTTGGGCACCTTGCTTCCCAATGCCCTTCACGTGTTCCCAAAGTGCCATTGGAGGCTGAATCTCTCTCGCTTCAGAATAAGAATTCTAATGCCTCTTCTGTGATGAAGAATAAGGGAATTAGACAGGTTTTTGTTGAAAAGGAAAAAGGCAAAACACAAGTTGCATCGAATGATAATACTCCTCTTTCTGTGCCCATTACTTCTCAACCACAGGTGAGAGAAAAAACTTTGACTGAAGCATGGCAAACTCCTAGAAAAGTTATCTCGCCTAGGAGACCCTCTTTCGGGACTTGGAATGGTGCATCTTCCAAGGGAAGTCCATTCTAGTGGCCTATATTCAATTCTATTTGCCTCTGATCATGTTCACTAAAGCGGATTTTGCTTCTTTCATCTCTGTAGTCATGGAAATCTTTTGGCGATCTAAGCATGGCCGGAAAAGTCTAAGACTGCTTTCTGTGCATCGACTATGTTCACCAAAAATGCATGGAGGTCTTAATATCATTATATCAGGTGCACATCCTTGCTCACAAAGGAAAAATGCTGCTGTAATTTATGCAAGGTGATCAGCCTTGGGCTGTTATGATTCGCTCTCTGCTACAGCAAATCAATACTTCTACCTTTGGTCACTGGCAACCTGGGACTTCTTACTTGGTTGCTTTGCTGGTACATTGCCTGGTTGTCCCTTGGTCTCCAGCTTGCTTCTTGATTGGAAGCACACCCTTTCTCACTTGGAATGGCATGGCCGCAATTCTCTGATAGGAAATTCCTTGAGGGCTGAAAGCCGTCAATAGTCAAAAGCTTTCCACCCTCCGCTGGCCTTACAAGAACGTAGAGGTTCCTACTTTATTACTTTCAAAGGAATTACTTCTGTTGCGGATGTCATTCATGATGATGAACTGTTTTACCTTTTTCTCTCGAAGCCACACGGTATGGCTTGGGATCTCATTATCGTCCTCTATGGAAAAAAATTAATTGTATGCTTTCACCTTTTGTCCCAAATCCTCCTTTGGAACTTCAGGATAGCCGGAGGATTGGATTTTGACTTCCCGTGAGTCCTCCTTTTGTCCTTTGAGGCTATCTCAGATTACAGTGCTACATTATATAAAATCCTTTTGCCTCGGCCTTGGGTTTCAGATAAGGCTAATTCTATTTGGCGAATGCATCGGCCACCTAAGTGGACCTGAGGGGTAGTAAGAGATAACCATGCCATTGATCCCTAAGTCATGAAGAAGGGTGCTCTATGAAATATGCTAAAAATCCTAGCAACACCCTTCCAGATCGTCCTCGCCTATCTGCATTCCCAGAGGCAATGCTGAATCGACTCAATTGCTGTGGCATCGAGGACAAGTAGGGCCAGCCTCGAACTTGGATCTCCACAGGTTTTCTGTAATCCCTCTATGCATAGAAAAAGAGAGTGATCTTTCTATTCCTGAGGGATTTCAAGAGCCTCCTCCAAAAGTTTTTATGCACCTTTGCAGAAATCTTAAAAATCCCAATGAGGAGCTCTGGAGGGCCTCCAACCTCTAATGCTAAGCTGAAATCTCCTGGCATTTCTGACTGTCACGAAAGAAGGAGATGCTCTTCTCTCGGTGCCCTTCATCAATCCACTCCCATTCCCCTGGGTCCCACTTCAAGAACCTAATGGTGGGGGAACCACCATATAACCAGAGTCTCCAAGACCCAAGTGCTAGGAGAGCAGAATCAAGATCAAGATACCAGTGTGAGTCCTAGCCCCACTTCATGTAACCTGCAATCCTAACAGGCTGGAAGGCAACCTCCAAAAGAAAATCATCTAAAGATCTAAAAAGTCTGCCTCCCGACTGAACATCAAAGACAAGAATCTCCTCAAGTGCATCCCGCAATGCAATACCTTGTAAAGGAATACCCGTCCTAATAAAAGCTCCCAACCAAGTGGACTCTGTGATAGACATGTCATCTGTATCTATCCACTTTGTTGATATGGCTGCATCTATCTGCTACATCCTAACTGCACTTCCTCTGAGGTCGCCAACTGATAAGAGACTCTGATCCTCTAGAAGCTTCCTAAAAGCCTCCAAGGCACCTACTGTGGAAATAGGTCCCTCTCCCATCTAGACCACTACATATAATGTGACACTCCTAGTGATCTGCCATGCTCATCCAATATAGAGTCATTCCACATGGCTGGCTGCCTGTCTATTTCTTCGTGAGAGGAGGGTGGAACTCTCTGAAGAGTACCTCTGAAGCTGCCCCAAGCTTTCAAAATGGTAGCCATGAGAGGGAAAGAGGGAGATTTGAGACGGGCTGAAGTAAAAATCCATCTCGAGCTGTTCATCCAATTTCCCCGTGAGATGGTATACAAGACTGAATGATGTGTAAGAAAAAATATTTCCAAGGCTCCTATCCAAGCATCAATCCTCTCACTACAAACTAGTAGAGCAAGGCCATACACTGCAAGTTCAGATCAATAATATTGAGACCTCCTTCCCCTATGAGAAGAATGAGGGTCTCCCAAGCCACCTTGGCTACAACATTTGAGGTGCCATCTAACCCGCTCCATAGGAAGTTCCTGATAGGAAGTGGACAACCTAGGTGTAATACATACTCCCCACCTCTAACCAAAGCCCAATCATCCACACAAAATCTATCAATCTGTGCATGGATAGGCATCTGCAACCTCCTATTCAACCAAGAAAACAGGATTGACTGTGGCTCAGTAACAGTGTTTAGCTTTCCTCTTGCCCGAAATTGCAGCCTATTTGGGCAAAGTGGTTTGTCCTCCGAGACCAAATGGGAATTCAAATCGATTTTGCATATTGTGGGATACTAATAATCCCACACCTGAATCCATTCTGTCACTGTTAACAATGTGGCTATGGGACGTGCATTCTATAAACTCAAGTGGGGCTTGTTTGCAAGTGCTTGTTTTGAATGCAAAAATTTTGGGCATATGGCTTTGCAATGTTCCTTGTGTGTGCAGAAGATGCCACAAGATGTGATGTCCTCAAGATGCAAAACAAGGATATGATTCTGTCATTAAACCAGAGACAATAAACATGTTTTTGTTGCACAGGATAAAGACAAAGCACCGCTTGTTTCTAATGCCAATGCTCCTACTTCTTTGCCTCCTTGCTCTCAATCTAAAGGAAAAGAAAAGACTTTACAAGATGTCTGGCAGACGCCACGTAAAACTATCACAGCCAAAAGACCATAACCTCCACGCACCTGGGGTACTACATCACAGGATAAAGACAAAGCACCGCTTGTTTCTAATGCCAATGCTCCTACTTCTTTGCCTTCTTGCTCTCAATCTAAAGGAAAAGAAAAGACTTTACAAGATGTTTGGCAGACGCCACGTAAAACTATCACAGCCAAAAGACCATAACCTCCATGCACCTGGAATGGCACTGCATCTAGTGGCCATACTCTTGAAGAAAATTCAGATGTTGGCCTTACTTGGGCTGCTATGACAGCTGGTCCCACACTTTTCCCTGAAGAGGATGTGGTGGGTTTGCTGTCCTCTCATCACGAACCTTTGTCACCTCAGGGTAGAGGTTTTAACCCTGAGGTGGAAATACAGACTTGAGTCAGCTTTGCTTTCGATGTACATAAACTGTAAATATGTCATCAGACATTGTTTGACACTTAGTGTACAAGGTTTGTGTGATGCTTGAAAATGGAAGATAGTCTAGATGTATCTTAATCATTTGAAGCCTAACATAGTGGCTCTACAAGAGCATAACCAGCACATGTACGCTGGACAGCATGGTCATTTTGCTGGTTATGATATCTTTTATGCTAGACAGCATTCCTTTTCAGGAGTGATCTTCAACCCACTATTGCCTTCGATGATGCTCGAGGCAGATGGATGGTTGTGCAATGTCTTATTCAAGGAGTAACTGTAGAATTTGCCTCAGTGTATGCACCTCAATCCTCTTGCAGTAGAGGTATGATTTGAGATGATATGCAGAGATATCCCTGGAGGCAGCATGCTTTTCTTTGTGGTGCAACAATACCCCTCAGCAGGGAGACAATACATCAGGTCGTACTCCTATGCTGGCCTCTGAGAGGCAGAGTTGGTCTCAATTACTGCTGCAATTCAGTTTTGCTGATCTTTTGAAGGAATCACATCTTTTGTTGCCCAGCTTTACTTTCCATCATAATGCACAGTCTTCGTATCAGGCTCCATTGGATCGTTGGTACAGGATCAACCCTCAGGACTGTGACATTCTAACTCCTAATTTGTGGGTGGATTATGCCTTTACGCATTCTGATCATGCTCCTCTTTGGTTGCGGATCTTTTTTCCTGAAATACCGCATGATCGGCTGTCACATAGAAGACTCCTCATTGTGAATAACAGCCATTTGGAGCATGTTCAATACAAGAAAATGGTTCATGATGCCAGTCAGCCTCTTTCATATCAGCATCATATTGATATGGAATATGCCTAGGATGCCTTTGTTGTTCAAATGCAATCAGTTATTCGGGATTATGCTAAAGAATACATGAAGGCATTGAGACTTACAGTTTCTCGAGCCAAAAATACAGGTCAATCTTTGACTGAGCTCAGTCCTTTTCGATTTTTGTCACTTGAAGAAAGCACATCTTTATGTCAGGCTAGACATTGCTTGTAAAGCAATGATCACAAAAGAAATGCTAAATGGAAGACCAGAGCACGACAGAGGGCTTTCTTTGACAAAGGTTGCTCTTTGAAGGAATTCTTTAAAAGTATGCACTACAAGAGAGAGTTTACAAATATTTGCAGGACCCGTATGCCTGATGTTGATTGGACTTCTTTTCGATCCCAACTTACTGCAGCTTGTGTGGATCATTTTTCCATACAATTTGGGACAACAAATCCTCCTTCACAACCCCAGGTGTCCTGTGTACTATGAGATCAGAGGACGTTTCCGCTGCCTCTTCAGAGATAGTTATGGGATTTTAGCCCATTTCACTGAAAGAGAATTATCGGATTCAGTAAAATCCTGTGGTAGATGGAAATCTCCAGGATGATATGGTCTTACAGTTGAATTCTTTCTTGCTTACAGTATATCCTCAAGTCAACTTTGCTGTGTATGATTAACTATGCATGGGAAAAGCAGTGCTTGCCGGATTCATGGAAAAAAAGGCCTTGTAAAACTTCTTTCTAAGAATCAAATATGTGAATCCTTGGCTGATTGGAGGCCTGTTACCCTTATGCCTGTCATTTACAAGATCGTTACTAAAATGGTGGTGGATCTTATTAAAGGGTATTTGCATGATGGCCTTCATCCTGCGCAATATGGTTTTGTTCCCCGAAGACACATTACTGAAAATATGTTAATCATTTTGCTTTCTCATGTCCTCTTTTGGCTCTTGCAATAGGCAAGTACACAAACACTTCATGTTTACAGTTTCTAGAGAAACCATCAATTATAAGATACCATTTAGAAATCCCAAACCAAATATATCACAGGATTTGTCGATACCTCATCAAATAGTGATGGATCCCCTACATCCATGTGAGAAAGCTTCAAAGCATCAACTTGAGTGGAACTTCATGGGAACATTATGGTGCTAGCCTCTAGGACCCTTAACTACAAGGACAAGATGAGTTAATTTTTCACTAGGATTCTTGCACAACCATCTGTCCCATGCTGTGATAGCTATCCATTTTGCCAATCACAATCCATCCAAGACAGCAAAACATTCACGGTTTTCAAGTACAGTTCAATGATTGTTGTGAGATGTGAACCATTCATATTGAACAATGTAGTTTCTTGTCAAACCTCAAAATGCTAGAAGGGAAAAAGGAGACATCACCTGCATATTACTTTGGTATTCCCTGCCAACAGAATTATAACCAACCTTAGTATTGTGAATTTTAAAACTAGCAAATCGCACCACATTCTCTATCAGCTCCAAATGGAATTCATTAATTATGGCAAAAGTGTTCCTTCATCAAACATGCACTACCTCGATCTTCTGAGAGACCCTCCGACAAGAAATACTCCAATGTTGCATAAAAATCTTTATTTTGATGCCCTGGAGTTCCTTTAAAGAATTTGACTCTCATCCCTTGCTTCCAAAGAATCCCTTTTCTTTTCAAATGCTTATATACTCTGAATACTGCAAAAGAAAGGAGAAAGATGTTATAAAGTCAAGAAAATAAGATATTTCAATAAACGAGCAATAGATCACAATCGTGGGCCAGTTATAGCTGGTATTATGAAATGTGACATACACTTTTTCCTTTTTTTCAACAAATAGACTTCTATTAAGTATGAGGAAAACAACGAAGTGTGTGAAACCCAGTTGAAATACATCATGCAAAGCATGAAAAACTCATCATTTCAAAGACCATGTAGAATTTGTATGAGCCAAGAGGAAGATTTCAAACCATGCCAGAGGAAGATTCAAAGGAGTATTTCTGAGAAAGAACCTTCTCCTCGTCGAAACAGCTTTGGATGTCGTCTACA
This sequence comes from Dipteris shenzhenensis, assembly GCF_047967505.1. NCBI lineage: Eukaryota > Viridiplantae > Streptophyta > Polypodiopsida > Gleicheniales > Dipteridaceae > Dipteris > Dipteris shenzhenensis. The sequence goes on along the minus strand of NC_141619.1, from coordinate 6,377,085 downwards.
ATCTAGACCATGCAGCCATCACAGTAATCCCTCCAACTCACTCCATAGAAAATTCTTGATAGGCCTCTTAAATTGTGCAGTGCAACCTTGCGAATGGAACCAACACGAGCACACAAACCAAACATCCACCACTTTAGAGGCAAGATCCAGCCTACTTGAGATCTGAAAAAGTAGCTTCAATCCTAATGCTCTCTAAGACAAGAGCAAACCCCATTGCGATGTCCACTTGCTCCTCTTCTCTATTTATTTGTGGCTGAGGCAACAACCCTTTTTCCCATATCCCAAGCACAGATAATTGTGAAATCGGATGGCAAAATCAAGCTCCTTTAAACAGAGCGAGAAAATAACCGAGATTGAGGCTGATAGTGCCACCTCAACCCTATAGGAGCTTCCAACAATAATGGGGAACCCCTCCACTCCCTCAAGTCAACATTCCTCTTGGTAGAGGCTTCTCATGAAGACCCCTGCATGCTCCCCCCAAATGGCTTCCAATGTATATATTGTGTCCATCCAAATACTTGCCAATGCGTGTGTGGGGTGGACCTGGGAACCATCCAAATCCTCTATACATCTAGATCTCCAAATATGCCATGCTGATATGCTCGCTAGAATCTCCGACGAAGTATCCACAAATACCAGTGCAAGCTTGTACTGCGAGCCACGAATATCGTCCAAAGAACATGACTCAACCAAATGCGCCGTTGAATCGAAAGAGCCCAAGAAAGAGTCGTGTCTCTCGTAGAACATATGAGTCCTTGAAAGAGAAATCCATGCTACCGATCCCCAAGGAATGTGGAACAATGTTTTTTAGAGCCAAGAGGGTACATAGACCATAGCCCAGGTCACATTCCCTTGGGCTTATGGAGGCTTTGGATCAATGGAGGTGCCCCATAAAGTATTTGCAATGGGACCCCCAAGAGTGGGAATGGATTGATGCACAGCATTGAAGGAAGAGCCTCTCCTAAATTTCAATACACGATTAGTAATGCCAAGAGGTTCCAGCTCAGCCTTAAAGGCTAGAAGCCCACCAAAGCTCCTCATTGGGAAAATATTCAGATTTCTATTGATCTATAGAAATCCTTTCAAAAGAGACTCCGGAAATGCCTCATGAATAGAAAAATCACTTTTTTCTTTTGGCTTTGTATTCATCGAGGCATTGCCTTTAACCAATGGAGGTCAAGGTTTTGTCCTGTAGCAGCAACCAAGATTAAGTGAATAATCCGATGGACTTTGGATCGCTAATGAGCCTCACCTGGATTGGGGAGATGATATCGACTTTACTTAGATTTAGAGAGGCATGTGAGTCAAATACTTGGGCTATCAGGTTGACATTAATATTTCCTCCCCTTCATTTTGCACCCCCTCCCCCTTTTTTTAAAAGAGAGAGAAAAGAACTTTGTTTATAAACCAACCAATGATTGAGCTTTAAAAAACCATACAAATCGGTCATCCGTGAAGCATTGATCATGGAAGAACACGAGAAAGAAAAACTAGCTGTCCACCAACCTGCTTTTAGAAACCCCATCTCACTAGTGGCCTACGGATCTCTAAACCAGGGTGGAAGAGTATACATCCAGTGAATGCCTTTCTCAATGAATACAAGGAGAACACCCGCAGACCAAGCCTTGCATAAACACTCGCACCTCTTGGCGGTCGTTCAAGATCTTGATATATCGTGCTGCTGTATGGCATGCAAGATGTAGAAAATATCCTTTCAGATGGCAACGAGGGTGGCTTCCAGCAGGGGGATCTAGTAGCCTCCCAATACTAGTATGGCGATATCCTGGTCATTATGATTGGCCAAAAGGGAGAAAATGTTATAAGAAATGCTTTTACCATGCACAAAGCATGTCTTGTTTATCATAGATCAACTAGGCAATCAGATTTCATTTGCAGGCCTGCCTCTTGCTCAAATTTTGCATGTCATGCCCAATAGAGTGATGACAATATGTAATTAAAGTCAATTACCTCCTTTGGGCATGCGGTAAATGCTGAAATTGAAGAAGGTGTGAAACGGAGGTCCCAACACCTAACTGAAAGAAGAGAGAGTCAGTCCATCTAAATCAAAACATTTGCCCAGATACGGGGCATGAAGGCATCCTGAAATTATTTGTTGGTGAGAGGCACATCAAGAGATATCCTCAACGTAGGGTCACCAAGGAACTGTTCCCAAGCCCTCATCAAGAAATATCCTCAGCTGGGTCCCCAGCCTCATAATCAATGTCATCTGCAAGGCTAGATCTCCAACCACAACATCATCAGCTCCGATGTTCTCTACTTCCAAGAAAGGAAGAGGCAAGGTTAAGAGGGAGTCGAGGCTGAAAGCAAGGTGCTCCTGAAGGTAATGCAAGCTTCAGCTTGAGGCAAGAAGGAGCATGCTGATTCAGGGAGCTCAAACCTCTCTTTTTATAATATTTCCCATGTATTTTTTACTTTATGTCTCTTGAAGCATTTTATGATGAAGATAGCAAATTGCTCCTAGTGTTACAAAAAGAAACAGAAAGATCATTCTGAAAGTTCAGACAAGCAAATAGTTAGAAGAGAATAATATGTTTTGTGGTTTTAAGTGTGAGTAAAAAAACTACTTACCATCTTGGGAGAAATTAAACTCCTTCAAATTCGACATAATGATTGCATCAGGATCATTTTGGTAGTCCATTTCTTCATCAAACCATTCGTGCATCTCCTTCACCCAATCCTCGAATTCCTTATCAAGAATAGTTGCTGTGATAGTTTTTTTCCCTCGTAAAATCTCAATCGCAACACCTATAAACCATCACTTGATCAAAGATGTGAATGTAAAAGGAAAAATACGTAGTGATCAAGAAAAAGGCACTATGGTGAGCCCACATTAATTGAAGACTACACTTTATTGTCCTCACCATCTTGCACTATTCCTCGAGATCCCAAATTCCTTAGTGCACTTGTAAAACTATGTCCACTTGATAGGTCCATCTGAAGGTGAAAAACAGTATACAATTAGACAATATGTGACTATATGCTCATCGAGGATAATACAGAAAACTCCAAATACAATAAACGCAATGTAAGTGCATTCTCACGTAATTTAATTTCCATCAATGAACACAGCTATGCCATTTTGGGGAAAAACAGAGGCCATCTGATATTGACAATCAGATTGAGATAGCCTCCTCTGATCATAAGGTAATCTGTGTAATTCTGCTCTTGCTTGAAATTTTAATTCATTTGTGTTGCACTCTGGTTAAGAAACAAGTTTCCTTGGTTAACCTGCTTTGTTCATATTAATAACTTTGCAATGACTCCCTTCAAGATGTATATGGAAAAGATGAAAGCAGGCTGGATTGCTTAATAAAAGGCTGAAAGAGAACTCTAGCAATAAGATAGAGTCATTGTGAAAGTATGCTCAATGGAACCCTCCACATCCATATCAAGATTGCTCCCCCACTCTCCTTGACTATTGCAATCTTGGTCTTGCACTTGGGGAGTGGATGGGGCAACTGAACAACCAAGGACGTGGGCACATGGGCCTCAACCAATACATGCGCACATGGGCATCAAACATGGCCTCAAACATGTACAAGATAAATCATCTAAGGAGAAGAACTCCAAACCCATGTACATGCATAGATGCGTGCACTGGTTTGACCTCTAATCTCATGGCTCCTTTTAGTGTCTAAGTGGGGGGGAATTGTTGTTTCGAAATCACCGTGAGTGATGCCTTTCATTTAGTAACTGTGAGTCAATAGTGGGAGTCTGTCAATTTAGGAGAAGATCATTATGTGTAGAGTGCATGCAACCACCGCAACCTATTGTATCTAGTGTTTTGCCATGCAATAATAAAAATTACTTTCCGATCTTGTCTTGCATTTCTTCTAGATTCAAATCTCTCTCTCTTGTTCAAGATGTTCATGTCATCATGTGCCACATCTCACAATGCTATGGGAAGCTTGCAGCAGAGGAGGACTTGTGCCAGGATGGAATTGCTCCATTTGATTATGTACATCCATTAAGTTGCAAAGGTTTTCTATCTTGGTGGTAAGTCACATAATTCCCATGTATTGGTTTTGTATGATGCACGAGGAGAAGAAAGCCCTAGCTGACGAGCTGGCATAGAAGCAGAAACAGGGCTGAATGGCAGCCTGTTGGAGAGGATGACGGGCTGTTGAGTGGCAATGGACTGCTAGAGCGAAGAGAGAGAGATAAGAGCAACGAAGGGCCTGAGTGACACTTGAGCTTTGATTGTTGGAGTCGTCACGCCTGAATAGAGGGATATTGAAGCTTGGGCTTGAGCAATGCTGGAGCTTGAGCGACACTGGAGCTGCTGGAATGGAGAGGCTTGAGCAACGCTTGATCTTAGGTTGGGTTGTTGAGCTTGAGCAACGCTAAAACAAAGAGAGAGAAAGGGGGGGGGGAGAAGAAGAAGAAGAAGAAGAAGAAGAATATATTATCGTCCTCTGAAGACCAAAAATCGGCCTATGGGACCTGAGCAATACAAAATCCTCGTACACAAAGACTCCTCCCTTGGAGGGGAGAGTATTAAGAGAAACTACCTTTATGTCTTAGGTGAGTTCCTGTACTTGAAAAGCTTATAGACAAACGTTCCTAAAGCTGGGGGTGACCCGCTATGTAGCATATCAGCCAGTCTGTTATGTCCCTCGAGAAGAGAGCTAAATGCTTTCTGGATGTGAGTATAGTGAGAGAGAGAGAAATAAAGAAAGAAAGAAAGTGTATTATTGTCCACTAAAGGCCAAAATGGGCCCATGGGACATCAAGAACTCTGCATACAAGATAGCACAAAATCAACGTGCCACGAAGAAGAGGCATCGTCGAATATCATCTAAGTGCTACGCAATACAATGCAAGTGAAAGTACATAATGTCAAATCTGAGCCTAAATACAAAGTAAACTAGATGCAAGGAAACCGCCCCTGGGTGCAAAATGGGGGGATGAGTACAATATGCCAATGCAAAGATACAAGTCCAGGTGTCACGGAGTCTGAGAACCAAAATAATATTGGAAATCCTGTCCATCGACTCTGCCTCCTGCTATGAGAGTACAAATCTGAGCAAAGGTGAGGTGAGCGGCTGGTGGGGCGAGATCTCCATGAGTAAGTCTCCTCCAAAAAGCTGCCATCATCCTGGATCGTCTGGAGATGAAGCGGCGAGTACGTCCCCTATGTAACAAGATCCTGCGGCGTCTACAATTTATCTCATATGTACATCCACAGGGTGGAGGCATGTGTCCTGTGTCAGCTCTGACCTCCTCGTGCTCCTCCTGGTCTCTGTCCTCTGGTATAGCGTGTGCCTGAGCTCTATCAGGCTGGGCTCTATCACGCTCCGGTCTGTGCTGATGGTCTCTGAGGTAGTCTCGTCGAAGCATAGTGGCCTCCCTGACATAAAGAGCTAGGCAATGCTGATCCTCGTAGTCCATCACTCGTGAGAGAGGTCCAAAGCCATCCGTGAAGAGACACTGGAATCTACCTCTGAGCTCATAATATAGCGGGCATCTGCAAATGAAGTGCTCCTCTGACTCCACCTCTCCCATGGTGCAACAAGGGCAGATCCTGTCTCTCGGCCTGGTCGCCGTCCATCCTCCATGCGTCGCATCCTACCAGCCTCTATCTCGAGCTGATGCGAAGAGACTCTAAGCTGGCCAAGGGCAATCCTCAGTGAGTGGGACATGTGGATACCTGTATAGCCTGGTGGAATGACAAATCCATCCTCTGAGATCCGAAGGAAGTGGTCACGATATGTGGCCATCTTCGTCGGAAGCTGCCTGGGATAAATCCAAGTGCGATACGTATGAAGCTGCAGCAAGTCTGCTCTCGTGACCTGGCTAAGCTCGTGGTGAGTCAACTCGAGATGAGGGGCATCTATGCTGTATCGGAAGGGAGGCAGTCTATCCATGTCTAGTCCAAGAGATGTGAGCCACCTAGTGAGTCTGAAGTACCAGCAGTATCGGGCCCCAGATCGTGCCAACTCCATAGAAGATGCAAGTGCTAACCATGGCAACCGAGCTCTGTCTGCTGCTGAGTCTCCAAACTCCCTAACCCTGTGCAAATACATGACCGACTGAAACGCTGCATCCAATGCAAGGGGAGTAGCTCCAAACTCTGCTAGCATGATCTCGTGCGAAACTGTAGCCTTGGCCCTAATGAGCCGAGAGAACATGATGATCGGTAACCTCTCTACTCGTCTCCAATCTGCAGCGCCGAGGTCTCCTGCCCAGTAAGGAGCTGCATACATCGCAGCTGGTCTCACCAATGTATCAAAAAGCAAGGATTTCGTATCGGGATGCTGAAAGTGGGACTGAAAACACTGACGCTCAAGATGAGCCAACGAAGCATACCCTTTACTAATCCTATCTCGTGCTGCATATGTCATGGTGAAGACCGGTCCCCTGAAAACTGCCCCCAAATAAGTGTACTCTCTAACAAGCTCAATGGGCTGTCCGTCATAAGTGAAGCAAAACTCATCCGTGCTGTAAATACGATCAGAGGTGTTGAAAACCATAACCTTGGTCTTGCCAAGGTTTACGGTCAACCCCCTGTCCTGGCAAAACCTGTGGAGTGCCTCAATATGTGCCTGGAGGCTCTGAGCAGTAGAGGAAATGAGAACCACATCATCCGCATACAAGAGGATAGGAATGGAGGATCCTGAGAGAGTAGAGCCCACACCGCCTGTCATCTGTACAAACATCTCTAGCTCATCAATATATAATCCAAAGAGAGTAGGAGAGAGCGGGCAACCCTGCTTCACCCCAATCGTACTGCATACCTCCTCTGAGAGCCCCTCACGTGTCCGAACCCGACCAGTGACCCTCTCATACAAAGCCATGATAGCCCACTGTATCTCTCCACTGAAGCCCATCTGGCGAATCCTCTAAAACAATCTGAATCGCGGAACTGTGTCAAATGCCTTCATGAAGTCCACGAAGCAACAATAAAGCCGTTGCCTTCGTGACTTCGCCTCCTCTATCAGTGCCCTGAGTGTGAGGATGTGGTCAAGTGTCGAATGATCCCTGCGAAATCCAGCCTGCCCTCTGGCTCTGAGTCCTGTCGTCTCGGCATGGTCATTTATACGACTTTCCAAAACTGATGCATAGATCTTGGCCATAACGTGGCCAATCATGATGGTCTTGTAATTCGACGGCTCCATAGGGTCCCCCGACTTGTGTATAGGTACTATGGTATTGCCTAACCAGGGCTGTGGTAGGCCTGTACAAACAGACTCATTGAAGAGACGGGAAAGAACAAAATCTAAGGCATCAATCCCATGGATTACATACTCCGCTTGCAATCCATCAAGATCCTTAGCTCTCCCGTTCTTCAATCGGTGGACTGCTGCATGGACACTCTCTGGTGTGAAGAGACTAGATGAAGCTGGCCTAGGGGAATGGGATAAATCGATGGCTGGCTGATCTGGAACATCGTATAGAGCTGAAGTATATGCAGACCAGACACGTGGATCTGTGAGGGGGCTCTGAGACTTCGAGCGGAGGAATTTTCTCCAGAATTCCTTGGAGTCACAGCTGAAAAGCAAGCTTCTCAGCTCCTCCTCATTCCGGGCTAGAAATTGGCGTTTCTTGCACCTAACCAACCACTTGTAGTCTCTCTTGGTTTCGGCAAGGAGGGGAGACTTCTCCTCGGTCTCAAGGTGAAGTTTCCTGCGGAGTTCCTTACACTCCTCGTCATACCAACCGTTGCAAGGAACAAGACCAACCGGTGGGGGACTAGACGAATGACATGTGGCAGGGAACGACATGTGAGCGGCAGAAACGATAAGTGATGATAAGTGAGAGAGATGATAAGTGATATTGATATTGTCAAAATTTCAAAACTGAAGTATGTGATGGGCTCATCTTTTCCAATCCTTGCTCCCCTGGCATAAGCACATCCAACTATATGCAAAATCAACCATTGAAGAGAAGACATTTTTCTTGGGATTGACCTAAGCCAAGTTCTTTCAAACCTGGCTTTCCACAGGTGTTTGTTATTAGCAAGATTCCACCTGCAATTCAAAACTCTAAAACTTCCTTCAATGTCCATTAAAGATGTGGATGTGGGTAAGAGGTGAGACAAACCAACCGAACCGAATTCTGCAGATCATTTACAATTATCGGTCCTCTAAAGGAAAAATGCCAACTGACCCTTCCAAGCTCATGTTACCTCAGCTTGAGCATAAATAACATTCCTTCTCTCTTTAGGCATCAGCGTCCTCGATGATGAAATTCGGGAATGCCATCTAGTACATGGGTTCCTAGATCACCTCAGATAGAGGTAAACCATGCCATACAACTAACACCGTGGGTATCTTCCTGATTGCGTACTTTCGTTGTACCTCCGTCCAAGATTCTTGTTTGTTTGTGCCTTGCATTATTCTCTATCTCCTAAAACAGAACGACACCTTCGATTATTGAGTCACCTGGGTGCAAAAAGAGTTTTAGACGAGAAACATTAAACACTAGGTGCACCTTCATGTGAACAACACAATTCGGGACACTAGGCACCTTCTAAGGTATCCCAACGGTGGTTGGATTTGGTGGTTTATAGCCATAGTTTAATTCAAACGGACTCATTCTTGTAGAGGAATGTTTTCTATCATTGTAAAACTCTAATAATAACCACTTGTCCAATGTATGTTGATATATACTCTAGGCATATCATCTACAGTTTGGTTCACTATCTATGTCTGACCATCTGTTTCACAATGATCCCCACTGCTCATTCCTAACTCAGTCCTTAGTGCCTCAAACACTGCAATCCAAAAATGACTGGTAAATTTAACATCCTCGTCTGACACTATGGATCTAGGTAGCCCATGCAAACGAAATATATGTTTAATAAACAAATCTACAACTTGCGGGGTAGTTAATAGACTCTCTAGTTGGAATGAAGTGAGCCATCTTGGTAAGAAGGTCAACCATCAAAAGGATAGAATCATATCCACCTTGTATCGTAGGCAGACAAACAATATAGTCCAAGGAAATACTCTCCCCTCTCCCTGATAGTATCTCCAAGGGCTGCAAAAGGCCAAGTGGCTTCATTGGCCTCCACCTTACTTACTTGACATGATAAACATCGCGTCACATATTCATGAATAAGCTTTTGTTTCATCTTCAGCAAAAAGAAAACAAACAAGATCACATGTCTTCTCGACACCTGGATGTCTAGCACATAGGCTATCATGGCACTGCTGAATGACCCTTTGCCTAAGATCATTCTTATTAGAGCCCCGATTCTTGAGAGTGTGTCAGCGCAAGCTTATGCGATCTAACCCTAGTATGGGCTTATCTACCACGCGTCAGAAGAAGATTTAGGGAAAGGTGAATGGGCTAGGCCTATTTGCAGATCAACAAGCATGGAGAAACAATGAAGATGAAGATAGTCTCGTCGTGAAGATAGACGTAGAGGGATGGTGATGAAGTTGCTAGGAGACCAGCTTATGTGTATAGCCCGTTGAATTAAAGAGTGCGGCTCCCAATTGGGTGAAGGTGTCATCCATTATGCGCTGCGCTAGATGTAAGGATCTATTCACCCAGACATATCTGTCACTAAAATTCAGGCGGTCTACTATATTTATCACATCTCCCAACTCCTCAAACATGGCTGGCACAGCGCATTCTTCTACTTTTTTCAGACTCTCCACTGGGGCCAGATGATCCAAGTCCACGTAACAAGTCGGTGCCCTTGAAGTCCACTAGTTCTCTGCTAGGGATTCCTCTAAAGGAATGGTGAAGATATGGTCGACATCCTCCTCTTCCAAGCAGATAGGAGAGCATTTCTTGTGAAAAATGGATAGCAATTTCCTATAGTCTGCATTTTGTTGCTCTATAAGGGACACGTTGGAGAAGGATGGGCATGAAGAAACAGCTATATACGGTGTCATTTTGATGGAGGGTGGACAATCAGCTAACATCGGCAATTTCCCCCCTTTAAATACCTGTCCTTTACGTGTAGACGCCAGAAGGTCTACCTCGAGTGTGCTCCCATCTCTATAATGCAGAGTGTGTAGGGGGGCCTGTTGACGATAAATGTGAATAACCCCTGAGAAGCATGAGGAATCGCCTGAGTTTTAATTCCTAGAGCCAGGTTCAAATCTAGCCCAAGGTGGGGTCCGGTGAGGCCTGCCGGATCTTGAACACAGGTGGTTATAACAGCATGTGTGAGAGTAGTGTCCATGCAAGAGGTTACAACCGCGGTCAGCCTCGAAATACCTGATGCCACTCCATGTAGGCCTGATGTCGCTTCCTCCAAGGAACCCGCTGTCAAAGACAGTATCCTTGGTGGTCTCCGATAGAATACCTGTGAAACGAGGTGTGACGCTCTGAAGAACAGGCCATGTCGTCACTGGCTAGGCATGGGGTAGACCTACACTAGGAAAGACCAATGGCAACTCCCAGATGGCTAGTCCATGGAACCCAATGTGACTATACGAACCGTATCCCTTGGTGTCACTGGTGACTCATGAGGTACAACCTCCACCGTATGACCTGGTGCCACTAGCGACTCATGATGTACAACGGCCACAGATGGAATGGAGGTCATAGTTACTGTGTGGGAACCTAAGGTGGCAATAGCAAGAATATCCACATGCAAGGGGAAGGTACTCCCATCGGGGAGGCTTTGGTCCACCTCTTTGACATGAGTCACACTGGCGTACATGAGCAAAGCAGTTTTGGAACAACTTTGGCCACCACAACCCCGCGCGCATTATCTTTCTAGCACTGGCCTCTGATGCCATATGACCACCCCCCATGCCTGAGTGAGCTTTCGCAAGGATAGCTTGTGTTTCGTGAGGGAGCACGCACCACCTTAAGATATGGTCTTTTCCCAATTTGTACAATTGACCTGCAGTCAACTTAAAGGGAGCGGCTTGAATGATCCTCTTTCGTTTCTTCGCTGGAGTCAGACCTGCAGAGAAGCCACCCGTGGACCATGGACAGCAGTCCACGCAAACAAGCATTCATCATGTAGTGATGTCACTCCAAAAAGACCTGCTTCGGGTAATTCATTTGTAATAATGAGATTATCACCTCTATTTGGTTGGGTCGGTAGTCATCCCCTCAACAGAAACAATATTACCAAGGAGAACACCTCTTAGTGCCAGAAAGAAGCATTTATCGAGGTTCAAGCACAAGCGGGCTTCTCTGCACTTATAATACCCATCTTCACTTGTGTAGATGATCATTTTGTATTATGGATCAAGATGGGAGGTGGCTTTACCATTAAAAATGGAGAAGTCATCTAGAAAGACCTCAAGAAAGTGGCCTATATTCTCTTGGAAGAGTTTGGTAACAAGTCATTGAAATGTTGCGGGTGCATTACATAACCCAAACGGCATCATTCAATTAGCATATATCCCCCATTGATTGACAAATGTGGTGTTAGGATGATCCTGTTCTCTGACTCGAAGTTGGTTGTACCCACTATATCTGTCCGTGAATGAGTATAGAGCATGACCTGCCACTGTCTCCAGATTAGTGATGAGGACACTCCAGATTGGTGTGCTGATATTGGGTTTACTTGGATTCAGAGGAGTGTCTCCGTCAGGTATCTTGGATGCCAAGTTGGGTGGGCATTTCTCCAGCACAGCAGTTCGCTCCTGTGTTGGAGAGCACCAAGAGGAAACTCCTATTTTGGAGTTCGACCAAACTTGACCTTGCATCCAGAGTGGTGGTTGTAAACGAGGTACTGTTGGCTACAGCCTGGTTTGTTTGCTCTTGTTAGTGCCGAGCTACAAGCAGTATCACTCAGCTCAAGAGACCTATCATGAATTTTTTGTGGAGTGGATTAGACAGCACTTCAGATGTGATAGCCACGGTGGCTTGGGAGACTCTTATTCTACCCACTGAGGAAGGGGGCCTTAATATTATTGATCCAGACTTGCAGTGTAGAGCCTTGCTCTACAAGATGGTGGTCAGAGGTTTGATGCCTGGTCAGGAGCCTTGGAAGGATTTGTTCTTACGCAGTATACAGACATGCACACCTTCTCTAGGAGGAGATTGGATGGACGGCCCTAGATGGATCTTTACGTCAGCCCGTCTCAGATCTCCTACTTCCCCTCTCCTGGCTGCCATTCTGAAAGCTTGGGACAGCTTCAGAAGTACTCTTCTGAGAGTTCCACCCTCCTCTCATGAAGAAATTGACAGGCAGCCCGTCATGTGGAATGATTGCATACTAGATGAGCATGGCAAATCACTGGGCATGTCACATTATATGCAGTGGTCTAGATGGGAGTTGGGACCTGCATCCACGGTGGGGTGCTTGGAAAGCTTTCAGAATGCTTCCAGAGGATCAGAGAGCTCGTTCAGTTAGTCACCTCAGAGGAAGTGCAGCCAGGATGCAGCAGATAGATGCAGCCATACCAGTGGAGTGGATGGATACATACCCTTTTCCTATTTCCGAGTCCACCTGGTTGGGGGCTTTTTCGAGGACATGTATCCCTCTGCGAGTTATAGCCTTGCGGGATGCACATGAGGATACCCTTGTCTTTCAGGTTCATGCAGGAGGCAGACTCCACAGATCTTTAGAGGACATTCTTTTGGAGGCTCCTTTTCAGCCTGTCAGGATTGCAGGATACATGGAGATGGGTAGAGACTCACAGTGGTATCTTGATCCAGACCCCGTTCTCTTGGGTATTGGATCTTGGAGGCTTTGGCTGTATTTGGTGTATGGAGGTTCCCCTATCAGATCCTTGCAGTGGGATCCAGGGGAATGGGAGTGGATAGTTGCAGGGAACAGAGAGAAGAGCATCCCCTTCTTTCGTTACACGATTAGAAATGCCAGGAGATTCCAGCTCAGTTGTAGGGGCTCGAGGCCCTCTAGAGCTCCTCATTGGGATACTTTTCAGATTTCTGCAGAGATGCAGAAAAACTTTTGGAGGAGACTTTGGAAATCCCTCAGGAATAGGAAAATCACGTTATTCATCTGGCTTACTATTCATGGAGGGATTGCAGTGAACCTCTGGAGATCCAGGTTCGCGGCTGACCCTACATGTCCTCGATGCCACTCACCAGTTGAGTCAGTGCAGCACTGCCTTTGGGAGTGCACTTAGGTGAGGATGGTTTGGAAGGGTGTTGCTAGGATACTTTGCACTTTTTATAGAGCACCCTTCTTCATGACTTGGCGATCAGTTGCTTGGTTGTCAATCACTGGTCCACAGGCTTTCTTTGAGGGACATGACACGAACACAGCTTTCTTTGTTCGACGACATCTTGTGGAGTCGTGCTCCCTCCGAGATGTTCCATTTACTCCATTTAGAGCTCCCCACGCTTCTGTAGACACATCTTGGGAATTTCTAGCTAATATCACAGCATGGCATATTTGGAGAGCCAGATACAGAGGCTTTGAAGGATCCTAGGTTCACCCTTCTCAGACTATGGCAAGTATCTGGGCAGATACTATATACCCTTTAATGGCCATTTGGGCGAACATACAGGAAACCTCCAGGACTGCTACTGCTCAGAGGGTTGCTTTTCTCAGAGTTTGGAAGGATTGTCCTTTCTTCTCTGACTCTCCTTCAAGGATGAGGTGGCATTTTCAGCCGCCACCCGGGATTTTTGTTTGCTCATTTTGAGCTGTTTTTTTCTCATGCTTGACATGATGTACTCCCGCACTTGAGCTTGCTCTGCGGTTTTTATTCATACTTAATGAAGTACTTTTCTTGAAAAAAAAAAATCACGGGGTCTGCATCTGGGTATAAGTCTATGCGATGCTCCATGAACTCAGCTAGCACCCCCTTCAGATCCTTGTAGGACCAACTGATTTTCCAAGAATTTTTGGATGTCTTTGCCCACTCTTACTAGAAGATAATCATGTTCCCAAACCCAACTAGCGACCTTCAAATGCCGAGGTGGTCCTTGGTCTCGATGTTGAGGTACTGCCAATTCCGTGCCTCATCAACCGAGGTAACACTTGGGGATGTGGAGGTACTTGGCTCACCCATGCCTAATCCTGTATGTGCAGGAGTATCCTCAAGGGGAAAGTCCCCCTCCACTTCTCTTAACCAAGATGCTAGAAAAGCAACTGGTGTGTTCTCTTGCACTGGTTGAAATGTGAAGTCGGTAGGTGTTATGTTCCTTTGATGCCTTGGTGCCTGTCTGAGCATTCCCCTGCAAGATAAGCCTTCCACCTCATAAGTGGTTCTAGGAAGTTCTTCAATGGAGGGGTGATCCACCTTGGGTAAGTAAAGAGTAAGGTCAGCCATGTCCTCATCTCCATCGTGCACCCTGTGTCTCCTCAAGACATCAAGCGCTTGTCCTCTTATTTTGCATGTCTTCTTATGCTTTTGCCATTGTATGTCTTTGTTCTCCAGGGCAAGCTTTGAAATGTTGATGGACATGTGCTTGTCCACAAATGTCACAACGTCGCAATCAGAAGACTTACCGTATATTAGGGCACCCTCTATCCATATGAGGCCATGATCATGCTGACTCCCTCTGTTTTGGAACTCGATCACAAAAAAGAAGTCAACTATTTTTCCTAAGATTGTGGTTTCTTGTTTTAGGAGATGTTTCATTGCTTGAAACTTGTGCACGTAGTATCTCGTAGTTGTCACGAGGTCACGAAGCATTTGAGTTTGCGCAAGTCGTGTCGTTGAAAGAGAGATCGGTGGTGCACGCAATGGGTTCACTGAACGCAAGCAAGAAACAAGGGGCCCCAGTTCTTTTTTGCGGCTAAGAAAGTCAAGAAGAATGTAGAAAAGGTTCTTCTTGAGCTTGTGCTTGTAGTCAGACGAAGTGCAAAGGCATGCAAAGTCACACAATCGAATGTGCCACTGAAGGAGACGCTCTAGTTTGTGTCTTTTGCTGCATCTTTTGCATGTATTCTGAGGCCTTGCAATTGCCTCTTGCGCATGCGCACCCATGACGATGATAGTACTTGTGCTACAAGCACTTTTATTGTCTTGAAAATGAAGTTCTCTATTGATAGTACAAATTGCATGTCTTTGTTAGTGAGCTCCCAACGCACAATTTGTTGATAGGAAGTGCACAAGGGAAAGTTGTATTGGCGTGGCCAACCATAGAACAATGTTGGAAATGCGAGTTGTTCAAAGTGTTTATCGTTGAAAATTCTCAACGGGCTGAAATCCGTAGATCGTGAGACATTGATTGTCTTGTCCTAGTAGTCGACCACTTGTGTATCCCTCTCAATATCTCCATGTCTCTGTCAGTGTCTACTAAAGCACTATCAGTGTCTTCTCCACTGCTGATATTGTCCTCTGCATTACCATCATTGTACTCTGTAGTACCATCATTGTACACTGTAGTACCATTGGTGTCCTTTGCAATACCATAATTATACTCAATATTACCATCATTGTACACTATTGGACCAAAAGCACCCACTTTACCAATGTCATCAATGTCTGCCCCCGTATTATCATTAGTGTTCGCTGCAGTAACATAACTGTCCTCAGCACGATCATTGGTGTTCGCTGCAGTACCATCTTTGTTCACAGTTTGTCATGAATAATTCATACCCTGTGCCTCCATTACCATGTTGCCATGTCTCTAAGACATATTCGTGCCCTCACTACCACATTGTCCACTACCTCTAGTCACCATTCTCTGATACATGCGTAGACTATTACAAAAACCAAAAGGCATCCTTTTATAAACTAGTTCAGCTAGACCTTGTGAACATGCTTCCTGGTTTACTTCTGATACTCGACTTGAAGTGCTGGTTGGCATAGTTCCACCATGTTGACTGCTAAGGACCCCAAGGCTCCCATCCAATCCGAAATGACAGCTTCCTCTCTCTAATCCAACAAGTAGGTCAAGCTCTCAAACCCTTCCAACGCCTCTGTCTCTTCTCGCCCATCTTGGTCACTGCCAATGGGCCAGTCCCTAAAAGCCTACACTCCTCTTCCACTCCTACTTTTTCTGCAAAATCCTCTTTTCCCACTTCATTTGGAGGTGTCGTGCCTTTCCTGTGACCATATCTATTTCTAGACATGTGGATCCCAAGGGCAGTCAAACTTCATCAGTTGACCAATCTTGAGTGGCCTTTGCTGACCGCAACTGTTGGGATATTTGTGATCAAGGGCTTTCTCTAAGGTGCATGTGTACATCTAGCCGTCACTTCTTTTTTTTTTTTCAAATAGTGAAACACAATTAGTGCTCTCTAGGACCATGACACGGGTGATGATGCAAATAAAGGGCCCACTTCAAGAGATGCCAATGATTTAGGAAGTCCCTATTATGTAGGGCTGATTGCCTTTGATGTAGGAGAGGTGCCTATGATCTAGGCCACCTCTCCAACTCTATAAATTAGAGGCTTCTCTCTCACAATCAATAGAATACACATTTTGGTCTTCTCTTGTGTTCTCAACTCTTGCATGATGCATCTCTTCTCTCCCACCACTCCCCAACATGTGGTATCAGAGCTATAGGTTCTAGAAAACCCTTTAGCCCCCTAGTTTGCCACATCATCATCTTCTGCCTCACTTCCACCTCCTCTCCATTTTGCCTCTTTCTTGGAGATTTTTGTGAGAGCTTGTTCTCCCTCTGTAGTGCGCCATTCCCTGAACCCTCTGAAGTGTAGTTCCACCTTAGTAGGGCGCACCTCCACCTTAGAGGGTTTCCCAACATTTTTCCTCTATAGCCCGTGCCGACACAAACTTCGCCCGACAAACTTATGCGCATTTCATCTTCTACAGCCAAAATCTCAACCTGCCCTTTGGGCACAAGTTGGGTGATGCTGCAAGCTACCTCCTGATGAATTTTGAGCCCAAATGGTTGCTGGAGTGAGGAGAATTCAAAGAAAAACCAGTCAAACTTCTTCAGCTTTGCTATGGCAACCTGATGCGCAATCGTGCCAATCCTCTGGTGTAGACCTTGGCTGCTATACAAGCTTTATTTATGCTTTAAAAGCCCTCTAATTGCTGCTACTATCAGTGTGAATTTTAATCTCTAAGATTGCTACTATTTCTGGTTCATATTCTTG
The DNA here is from genome assembly GCF_047967505.1 of Dipteris shenzhenensis. NCBI lineage: Eukaryota > Viridiplantae > Streptophyta > Polypodiopsida > Gleicheniales > Dipteridaceae > Dipteris > Dipteris shenzhenensis. The sequence continues at coordinate 6,360,155 of NC_141619.1, read as the reverse complement.
ATAGTTTGGGAAATGGATGCTTGATGCAAGTTCAAATATGCCGAGGATACTTTATTGACAGTAAATTTTCAGTTCGTAATGATTGTTCACAATGCCTAGCTTTTGTTGCTCTTCTAATGCTTCATATGTGAAAGCAAAAGGGAAGAAGAAGAAAGAAGCACCTAGATATGTCAATAGAAAAGTGACAAAGCTTGTGAAGAAAAAGCCATATTATTATTTTGATGCAAAAAGACTAGGATTCTCTGATATCCTTGTTTGCAATATGCACTTGAATGGTTGAGATTTATAGCCATTTGTAAGAGAGCAGACACTACCTAATCATAAAGGTAAGACTTTCTCATGGCTACCTTTAAAATAGACAATTTCAATGGCCAAGGCTTTATGGGATTTAGTCAAACCAGGGAATCAATCATCACAAGAGGGTGAATCCACCACTACCAAAGGAAAGTGAAAGGCAAGTTCTTTGAGTCAGAGCCAGGAGACCACGGTTTCTTCATGCAGCATCGCCAGAGACGGGGTCCCACAGAGGCCAGCATCATGGAGCCGTAGGATTTACTTTTGGTACCGGTACCAGCTCAGGATTCCATGCCTACTTCAGCTGCAGGGTCAGCTTGGGAGGTGATTTCCAGCATTACCCTATGGCGGATATGGTGTTCGCGATGTTCTTTTGTCCTTGGGGGCCATTTATGCACAAAGGCTGACACTCTCGCTTCCATTTGGGCGGAGATTATCTTCACTCTCAAGAGTCAGTGGGAGCGGTGTACAGGCACCACTTTGGCAGCTCGTGGGAGACTTATATCCTTCATGAGGACATGGGACTGCTCATTATTTTTTCATTTGACCCCTTTTGGGATGTCGTGGCATTTTAGACCACCTCCATGGCTTTTTTGCCACATTGTTGAGGCTAGGGATAGAGTACTTTCTCTCCCACCTATTGTATGATTTGTTTTGAATGGAATATATCACTCTTTTCTTAAAAAAAGTGAAAGGCAAGTGACTCTACTTCAACAACACCAACGGATGCTAAAAGACTAGAGAAAGCCTATGCAATTATTGGATAGGTTTGGGAGATCATTATGTGCATCATATTTCAGATTTGGAATCTCCTTATGAGGCTTGGGTAAGGTCGGGTAAGGTGTTCCACTCTACATCCTCCCGTCGATGAGGATTATTAGTTGGAACATACAGGGCCTAGGTGGCGTCCCACATCACCGCCGTAGACAGCTGATCCGGGATCAGCTTCATCCAGGTGTTACTGGGGGTTCCATTGATATATTATTTATTCAAGAGCACAAACTGGATTCTAGAGATTGTGCCAAGTCAGGCAAGTTGCTTTCTGGCCATACTTTTTGGTCGCCTGCCTTGGGCACCAGGGAGGGCACTTCTATTTCAGTTTCGCAGTCGGTTCTCCCCTTAGTTGTTGGGCACAGAGTCATTATTCCCTCTAGAGCTCAGTGGATTATTCTTTTGATTGGAGGGCGTAAGGTTGGTTTCCTTACCTATATGCCTCCAACATTAGAGGGGAACGTGTCCTTATGTGGAAGACTTTGCTCTCCTGGGCCCCCATTGTGGATTCATGGGTGATTGGAGGTGACTTTAACATGGTCGAGTTACCTTCAGACAAAAAAGGGGGTAGAGAAGGCGGACTTCACTCTTTGGAGAGAGCAGCTTGGGATGCCTTCCTTTTCCATTTCTATGGCAGAGATACTTGGTGTGATGATGCCTTTCTTATTCAGCCACAGTCCCTCCTGTTCTCTTAGTCGAACAGGAGGCAACAGATGCCTATTCATGCACGCATTGACAGATTCTATGTAGATGACTGGGCACTAGACAGAGGTGGATCGGTATGCATTGCTGCTGGGGTTTCCACTTCAGACCACTTCCCTGTTGTGCTGGCTATCTCAGAGCCTCACTTGAGAGGCCGGTCTGCCAGCATCAAGATTCCAGATGCCTTTTACACAGAAAAGGACCTTACAGAGGCAGCCCTGCAGATATGGTTTGCTCATGTCTAGGGTGGGCAGCCATATCCATCACATGTAGCCGCTGCCCTTTCTGGTATTAGCGACTTCTACCGCTCAGTTGCTTGTACCAAGAGACGAGATATTCTCAGACATGAGATTGGTGTTCGCCAGCAGTTGGCAGCTTTGCAGAGGGAAGAGCAGAAACGGCCTTCAGATGCTTGGATACAGGAGCGCCTTGCTGCACCAAGGGCTCATCTGCAGTTATTGCTTGATCAGAGAGCAGAGTATGCCTTTCATGCACGGGAGTCCTTCTGGATTCAGATGGGTGGTAGAGTCAATAAACACTTTTTCTCTACTCTTGGCCCTAGACATAGTAGAGAGAGTGTATCCCAGCTTATTGACTCACATGGGGTTTTACAGACAGAGCCTGATGATGTCTTACGCATAGCTTCAGATTTCTATGCCACCCTTCTTACTGCTGATCCTGAGACACACGATAGAGAGGATGCTAGACAGGCTATTTGGCAGAGTATCCCTGTGTTGGTGAATCCGGGCATGCATGTTCTACTCGGCGCACCTTTCACCAACACAAAGTTCAGGACTGCACTTTCAGCCCTTCACAAGGGCAAGTGCCCAGGTTCAGATGGCCTCACCCCGTCTTTTTTCATTGCATTTTGGGATATGATTGGAGACTATATTACTTCAGCCCTGCAGGCCATTTGGGACTCTGGCGAGATGCCTGGGTCGCTTACAGAGGGTCTCATCCACCTTATCCCAAAAGGAGGTAGCAGAAATTTAGTGTCCCAGTGGAGGCCTATCACACTTCTGGGGACTTGTTACAAGATTCTGGCCAAGGCTATCAGCCTCCGATTGCAGCCACTTCTCCCTGATCTCATTCATGACACTCAGACGGGATTTGTGCATGGCAGAAGCATTTTTTATAACATTTTTTCTTTCTGGGAAGCTTCAGAGTGGGCCATGCAGAGTGGCCAGAATCTTGCCATTCTACTTTTGGATTTTGAAAAAGCTTATGACAGAGTAGATTGAGGTTTTTTGGAGGGCACCCTTCTACGCTTTGGCTTTACAGATGCTTGGATCAGAGGTGTTTCCTCTTTGTACAGATCAGCCCACAGCCAAGTACTTATTGGTGGGGTAAGGGGTGAGAGATTTCAGATTTCGAGATCAGTCCGTCAGGGATGCCCCCTTGCTCCTTTCCTTTTTTTGTTCGTGGCCAAAGCTATGAGTATCTATGTTAGATCTCAAGCTGACATCTTTGGGCTGAGACTTCCCATCAGAAGGGAAGAGGAGCTACTTGACAGTGAGTTGGCTGATGACACAGCAATTTACTTGGATGCCACTCCACAGACGCTCACTTCTTTCAGGACAGCATTGGATTTATTTTGCTTGGCGGCAGGGGCGCAGATAAATTGGCATAAATCCAATGGCTTTTGGATCAGTGATGAGGACACTCCAGTTTGGGGGCTTGACATAGGATTCACTTGGGTTCAAAGGGGTGTGCCTATCAGGTATTTGGGCTGCCAGGTCGGCTTGGATATTTCTACCACGCAGCAGTTTTTGGAGAGCATCAGAAGGAAGCTTCTTTTTTGGAGCTCAGCCAAGCTGGATCTTGCCTCTAGAGTTGTGGTGGTCAACCAGGTCCTCTTGGCCACAGCCTGGTTTATTTGTTCATGTTGGTGCCGTTCTAGGGACTGCATCATTCAGCTCAGAAGACCAATCAGGAACTTTCTCTGGAGTGGGCTTGATGGCACAGCAGATGCCTTAGCCAGGGTGGCTTGGGAGACCCTCATCCTATTATTGATCCAGATTTACAGTGCAGAGCTTTACTTTGCAAGATGGTGGTGCGAGGACTTATGTCAGGGCAGGAACTGTGGAAGGACTTTCTTATTAGCAGCATACAGAGGTGCACACCTTCTTCGGGAGGAGACTAGATGAGCAGTGTTAGATGGATCTTCACCACAGCACACCTCAGGTCACCTTCGTCCCCTCTCATGGTTGCCATTCTGAAAGCTTGGGCCAGTTTCAGTAGCACTCTTCGGAGGATTCCTCCTTCCTCTCGGGAAGAGATTGATAGGCAACCCATCATGTGGAATGACAGTATTTTAGATGATCTTGGCAGGCCACTGGGTGCCTCACTCTACATGCAGTGGTCCAGGTGGGAGAGGGGACCTGCTTCTTCTATGGGGTCTTGGAAAGCTTTCCGCAGGCTTCCAGAGGAAACCAAATCAAGGTTAATAGGACATCTCAGAGGGAGTGCAGGGAGGATCTTGCAGATTGAGGCAGCCTTTCCAGAGGTTTGGGTAGACACAGATGATATGCCACTCACTTCCTCCACTTGGGCAGGTACTTTTTCGAGAGGCGGGGTTCCGCTTCAGGTTTTGGCCTTCCGAGATGCACAGGAGGATGCTTTGGTTTTTAGTGTCCAGGATGGTGGCAGATTGCTCAGGTCCACAGAGGACATCTTGGTTGAGTCTGCTTTTCAGCCTATCAGGGTTGTAGGTCTTTTGATGCAGGGATCAGATTCAGAATGGTTCCTAGACCCAGACCCCCGGCTACTCTCCACCGGGTCTTGGAGGCTCTGGCTCTATGGGGGAGTTCCCATCAGGTATTTACAGTGGGACCCCGGAGAGTGGGAGTGGATTGATGCAGGGCATCGAGAGAAGAGCATCCCCTTCTTTCGTTACACGGTCAGTAATGCCAGGAGATTTCAGCTCAGTAGTAGAGGTTGGAGACCCTCCAGAGTTCCTCATTGGGAGACTTTTGGTATTACTGCGGATCAGCAGAGGTGCTTCTGGAGGAGGCTCTGGAAGTCCCACAGGAATAGAAAGATCACTATCTTCTTTTGGGTTTCTATCCATGGAGGGATTGCAGTGAACCTTTGGAGATCCAGGTTCGGAGCCGACCCTACATGCCCTCGGTGCCTTTCTGCTTCGGAGTCTATTCAGCATTGCTTATGGGATTGCAGACAGGCGAGGTTGATTTGGATGGGGGTAGCCAAGATTTTCAGTCACTTTGCCCATTCCCCACTTTTTATGACATGGGGCTCGGTGGCTTGGCTTTCTCTTACAGGACCTCAGGTTTTCTATGAGGGAGTTGACTCCTCTCGGGCCATTAGTTCGACGTCATCGGATTGAGTCTTGTTCGTTGGATGTGGTACCACACCTTCCTTTTACAGCTGTACATGCCTCTGTGGATACTTCTTGGGAGATTCTAGTATCTGGACAGACATCGTGCATACTTTGATGGCCGTATGGACGGGTATGCAGGAGGACTCCCGTGCAGCCTCAGCTAGGAGGGCTTCTTTCTTCAGGGAATGGAAGGATTCTCCTTTCTTCTCTGAAACTACTACAGGATTGAGATGGCACTTTCAGCCTCAGCCTTGGTTGTTTTCCACCTCACTCTGAGGGATTTTTTATTTATCCTCATGATTTCATGATGTATTCCGCTTTGAGCTTGCTCTCCCAGGTTTTTTTCTTACTTAATAGAAGTCTTTTTCTTGGAAAAAAAAAAAAGTTAGATTTGCTATTTGCTGCTAGCTCTCATGACTCTAAATTAACTTTGAAGATTAAGTTCTTTGAACTTAAGATGGATGGAGACTCTGTTGCAGCTCATGTCAACACTAGAAAGAATCTTCCCCAACCAACACTAGAAAGCATCATCAACTTTAAAAAATCTTCCCCAACCAACACTAGAAAGCATCATCAATGCTCTACAAGAAGAAGAGAGAAAGAAGAATTCAAGTAAGGAAGAGGATCAAACTCAAGCACTTACAGTGAAGTTCTCATCAAAGGACAAGTACAAAGAATGTAAGCATTGTGGAAAGACCAATCATCTTCACAAAAATTGATATTGGATTAATCCTTGCACTTATTGTGGCAAAAACAATCAATTTGAGAAGTTTTGCAATGAGAAGAAGAAAGTCAAGGCAAATATGGTTGAAGAAAGAACTCCATCAGCAAATGAGAAACAAATTTGGTAGTAGCATCAACGAATGAAGAAACAAATTGTGTGGTAGAGGAAGATAAAGATTGAACCTTCTCAGAGCCACCTTGATATTGATAATGCATGGGACTTTTTTGTTTCCAAAATGCAAGTTGTAATTAGAGGTTATGGCAAGTCTTACATGAAGACTATGAGGGAAACAGTTGCTCAAGCTAAACTGACTTGCCAAGACCTCGCTGAACTCAATCAATTTCGCCCTTTGTTCTTGCATGAGCAAACAGCACTATGCCAAGCTAAACATTGTCTCCAAATCAATGATCACAAGAAACTTGCCAAATGGGAGACCAGAGCAAGACAAAGAGCTTTCATAGATAAAGGCTGTTCTTCCAAACAATTTCTTAAAAGCTTGCATCAGAAGAGATTAAACACAAACATTTGCAGGATGCTTATGCCTGATGGTTCATGGACTACATCACAGTCACAGCTTGCTTCTGTATGTGTACATCATTTCTCTCAGCAATTTGGTTATGCAGATTCTCCTTCATAGCAGGTTTTGTCTGCAAGAAATTTGCTTTTACAGCATGTCTCTCCTATTATCACCACTACCAAGGCTTTGGAATTGGAAGAACCTTTTACTGAAAGGAAATTATCAGATGCAATCAAATCTTGTGATAGATGGAAATCTCTAGGATGGGATGGTCTTACAATTGAGTTTTTCTTAGAATATTGGCCTCTTTTCAAGCATACTTTGCTGCATATGGTGAATTCTGCATGGCAAAATCAAAAAATGCCAGACACATAGAAGAGAGGTCTTGTTAAACTCCTTCCAAAAAAGCAAATCTATGAATCTTTGGCTGATTGGAGACCTATCACGCTTATGCCAGTCATTTACAAATTTACTACCAAAATGATTGTTGATCGAATAAAAGGCTATTTGCATGATGGGTTGCATCCTGCGCAATATGGTTTTGTTCCTCGTAGGCATATCACAGACAACATTGCTAATGCCTATGTTGGAATACAATATGCCGCAAGATGTTTTACTCTTGCAAGTTGATATTACCAAAGCTTTTGACACTGTTTAGTGGGACTTTATTTCCCAAACAATGCAAGCCTTGGGATTTGAGAAAAAAATGCAGCAAGTTATCAACTGGCTATATCAAGATAGCAAAGCTGCCTGCATCCTTTCAGGGGATATTTCTACAACCTAGACTCTTGGTTGTTCTGTTCGGCAAGGCTATCCCCTTAGTGCTTTACTATTTGCGATAGCCACTCATCCAATGCTTCAATATATGGACCACCTTTTGGACACTCGTATGTTGCATGGATTGGAAATTTCTGGAGGACGAAGCATGATCGCTCAAGCATATGCTGATGATTCTTTCTTTACCCCAAAAAATACTGAAAGCGATCTCTCCTTGATTATGCAGGCTCTTTCCACATATGGCTTGGCTGCTGGTTTTCATGTGAATTTTCAGAAATCCAAGCTCTTGCCGTTGCATGCTAAAGACTGGCATAGTCTTTTGTGGCCTAGAGAAATTGTTCCACCTTCTCAATTGATTCGACATCTTGGCTATCCTCTAGGTTGGGGGCTCACTCGTTCTCAACAAACTAATTGGGTGCTCACAAAGCTGAGGAAAAAACTTGAATATTGGAAGCTTGCAACTTGGCCATTACATGTTGGTTTGCGAATAACGCAATCCATTTTGATAGCATATATACAATTTTATCTGCCCCTCATTATGTTTACTAAGGTAGATCTGGCTTCCTTTATGTCTGCTATCATGGAGATTTTTTGGCGTTCCAAAAATAGCAAGAAAAGTCTCAGATTACCCTCTATACATCATCTCTGTTCTCCAAAGATGCACGGGGGTTTGAATATACTCAATATTCAAGTGCATATACTTGTGCACAGGGGGAAAGTGATATTGTAGGTTATGCAAGGGGAGAGTTGGAGCAGCCTTGGGCTTTCATGATCCGCTCTCTTTTGTTGCATCTTGATACTTCTACTTTTGGGCATTGGCAGCCTACCCAGTGGGATTTTCTACTTGGCTCTATTCAAGGCAAGATCAAAGGTTGCCCTTTTGTCTCTCGTTTACTTCTTGATTGGAAGCATATTTTATCCCACTTGGAATGGAATAGCATGGATTCTTTGTTGGGAAATTCCTTGAGGGCTGAGAATATTTATTGGTCCAGAGTATTCCACCCTTCTTTGGCTATACAAGAACCCAAGCGTTCCTATTTTATATCTTTCAGAGGAATTGCTTATGTGACAGATGTACTTCAAGATGATGGCACTCTTTTATCTTTTTCTACGACTGCTAGCAAGTATGGTTTGGGAGCTCATTATCGTCCTTTATGGCACAAAATTTCAGAAAGGCTTCAACCTTTCTTGCCGGTACCACGTTTGGAACTTTAGGAAAGGCTCGAGGATTGGACTCTCCATCCTTCCTCCACTTCAGCTCGTCCTTTGAAGCTTTAACATATCACAGTGCTTCTCTGTATAAAGTGTTGTTACCTCCGTCTTGGGTTTCTGACAGAACCAATTCTGTTTGGCATATGGATCGCCCATCAAAAGGATGGAGAAAGCGGCTCCGTCTCCTTTGACATTATAAAGTCCCTCTTTGGCAATAGGTTTTCCTCTAGCGAGTCCTACTTGGCATTTTTCCATCTGGGCAGTTACTCGCGCATAGACATATTGCCCCGGCTGTTTGCCACCGATGTCTACATTCTGTTGAATCTGTGCCTCACATTTTCTGGCACTGTCTACATACTTCCGATTTCCTCGCTCTCATTCGTCAGGGGCTTCGAGCGAGATTTCCTACTGTTACTTTTGGTAGGTTCTTCTGGTTATTTGGTTTTCATCTAGCTAGATAGGGTTTTGATTTGTTTTTTGTTTGGGTGCGCTATTGGACACTTTGGACTCTATGAATGGACAGAAATCATATAGTCTTTGGTGATCCTACTTTTCCATCTTTAGTTTTTTTCAAACGATCTCTGCAGCAACCGTTTTATGATTGCTTTCAGACTCGTTTGATTGACCATGATGTATCTATGGCTTATACTGAGATTTTCAGTTGAGTAGTAGTTACTTCAATTTTGGAGTACCTATGAATGTAATTATTTCACAGCAATAAAATAATAATTCCACAAAAAAAAAAAAAAAGTGTGTGTGGGTTGACTATGCCTTTGTGCATTTAGATCAGCACCGTTATGGTTGAGGCTATCTTTTCATCATATGCCACATGATAGACTGCCTCAAAGGTGACATCTAATTGTGAACAATAGCTATTTACAGCATGTTGCTTTCAAGGCAATGGTTACTGAAGCTTATCAATCTTTGTCTTCTCAGAGCCACTTTGATTTTGATAATGCATGGGATTCTTTATTTTCCAAAATGCAAGTTGTAATTAGAGGTTATGGCAAGTCTTACATAAAGACTCTGAGGGAAACTATTGCTCAGGCTAAATTGACTTGCCAAGAACTCACTGAACTCAGTCACTTTCGTCCTTTGTCCTTGTATGAGCAAAAAATACTATGCCAAGCTAAACATTGTCTCCAAATCAATGATCACAGGAAACTTGCTAAATGGGAGACTAGAGCAAGACAAAGAGCTTTCACAAATAAAGGCTGTTCTTCCAAACAATTTCTTAAAAGCTTGCATCAGAAGAGATTAAAAACAAACATTTGAAGGGTGCTTATGCCTGATGGTTCATGGACTACATCACGGTCACAACTCGATTCTGTCTGTGTGCATCGTTTCTCTTAGCAGTTTGGCCATCCAAATCCTCCCTCGCAGCAAGTTTTGTCTGCAAGAAATTTACTTTTACAGCATGTTTCTCCTATTATCTCCACTACTCAAGCTTTGGAATTGGAGGAACCTTTTACTGAAAGGGAATTGTCAGATGCAATCAAATCCTATGGTAGATGGAAATCTCCAGGATGGGATGGTCTTACAGTTAAGTTTTTTTAAGAATATTGGCGTCTTTTGAAGCATACTTTGCTGCATATGGTGAATTCTGCATGGCAAAATCAGAAAATGCCAGACACATGGAAGAGAGGTCTTGTTACACTCCTTCCAAAAAAGCAAATCTGTGAATCTTTGGCTGATTGGAGACCTATCACGCTTATGTCAGTCATTTACAAATTTACTTACCAAAATGATTGTTGATCGAATAAAAGGCTATTTGCATGATGGGTTGCATCCTGCGCAATATGGTTTTGTTCCTCGTAGGCATATCACAGACAACATTGCTATTGCCTATGTTGGAATAAAATATGCCAAAGATATGCCGCAGGATGTTTTGCTATTGCAAGCTGATATTGCCAAAGCTTTTGACACTGTTTAGTGGGACTTTATTTCCCAAACAATGCAAGCCTTGGGATTTGAGAAAAAAATGCAGCAAGTTATCAACTGGCTATATCAAGATAGCAAAGCTATCTGCATCCTTTCAGGGGATATTTCTACAACCTAGACTCTTGGTTGTTCTGTTCGGCAAGGCTATCCCCTTAGTGCTTTACTATTTGCCATAGCCACTCATCCAATGCTTCAATATATGGACCACCTTTTGGACACTGGTATGTTGCATGGATTGGAAATTTCTAGAGGACGAAGCATGATCGCTCAAGCATATGCTGATGATTCTTTCTTTACCCCAAAAAAGACTCAAAGCGATCTCTCCTTGATTATGCAGGCTCTTTCCACATATGGCTTGGCTGCTGGTTTTCATGTGAATTTTCAGAAATCCAAGCTCTTGCCGTTGCATGCTAAAGACTGGCATAGTCTTTTGTGGCCTAGAGAAATTGTTCCACCTTCTCAATTGATTCGACATCTTGGCTATCCTCTAGGTTGGGGGCTCACTCGTTCTCAACAAACTAATTGGGTGCTCACAAAGCTGAGGAAAAAACTTGAATATTGGAAGCTTGCAACTTGGCCATTACATGTTCGTTTGCGAATAATGCAATCCATTTTGATAGCATACATACAATTCTATCTGCCTCTCATCATGTTTACTAAGATAGATCTGATTTGCTTTGTGTCTGCTATCATGGAGATTTTCTGGCGTTCAAAAAATGGCAAGAAAAGTCTCAGATTACTCTCTATGCATCTTCTCTATTCTCCAAAGATGCACGGGGGTTTGAACATACTCAATATTCAAATGCATATAATTGCTCACAGGGGGAAAATGATGTTGCAGTTTATGCAAGGGGATCAGCCTTGGGCTTACATGATCCGCTCTCTCTTGTTGCATATTGATACTTATTCTTTTGGGCATTGGTAGCCTACACAGTGGGATTTTCTATTTGGCTCCATTCAAGGAAAGATCAGAGGCTGCCCTTTTGTCTCCCGTTTGCTTCTTGCTTGGAAGCATATCTTATCCCACTAGGAATGGAATGGTAGGGATTCTTTGTTGGGAAATTCCTTGAGGACTGGGAATATTTATTGGTCCAGAGTACTCCACCCTCCTTTGGCTATACAAGAACTTAGGCGTTCTTATTTTATATCTTTCAAAGATATTGCTTCTGTGGTGGGATGTTCTTCAAGATGATGGCACGCTTCTATCTTTTTCTGCGGCTGCTAGCAAGTATGGTTTGGGAGCTCATTATCGTTCGTTATGGCACAGAAGGCTGGTTCTTCACATCCACTTCACACTTGCTACTCAACACTAGTAGTGTCCCACCGTGATCCCTATAAACTGTCTGAGGGCGGGGTTCCTATCCCTTCTCGAGGTGTTACCGGAGGCCACTGGTGTGAGAAGCATGGGTGTTGTAAGCTCTATTGCAGTGGATCACACTGAGTGCTCTATGCAATGATGTGCGGGTGTCGTAGGCTGTAATGCAGTGAATTGCATCGTATGAGTGCACTATGCAAGGTGAGAGTCATATCGGAATGAGAAGCTGAAAGGATGAATGCAAAGAGACACAATCATCATGTATGGGAGAGACATGAACAATCCCCATATGCCAGGGAAATAGAATGGATGAGAGAGTGACCAGGTTGGCCGAAGTACACAAATCATTGGGATGGACGACCGATGTCACAAGCCACAAGTCACAAGTTGCAAGTTGCCAAAGTACACAGATCTATCGCCGTAGTGGACACAAAGCTACAACGGGCAAGCTCTTAGCTCAAGCCTCTATCTTCTCCACACACTCTCCATTCGGCGAGCTCGTAGCTCCAGCCTCTATCTCTCCTCACGCTCTCCCTCCCTCCCTCTCTCTCCAATGCCCAATGCTGAATCCATCCCCCTAATCCTCCTCTTCTCTTTCATCCTCATCACTGTGCCTTGGAGGGTCCCCTCTCGCTAGGAATCTCCTCCCTTTCTCCTGATTGGTGATCCTTCTGTCTCCTTAGCCATTGCACCGCTGGCCCTCTTAACGGCTTGGGTGACATGCTGACTCGCCGGCCTCTTCTAGTCGGCGTGGTGTAAATACTCCATGTGCATCTGTCACAGTGGCCTTGTGTAGTGAGCTGGACCACTGAACCATTGAATGATGCCCTTGCCATGTGCAGCTGCTGTTAATGTCTCAGACTCCTCGACGTGCGCCGCTCAAGATGAGATCGCCTTGGGTATGGTATTCCTGGGTGAACATGTGGTTGACATATGATTGATGTGTGTCGACATGTCGTCGACATATGCTCAACGCCTGACAACATATAGTTGACACGTGTTCAACACATGACGACATAGTGATTGCTTGAGAGTGTCTCTATCTGCAAAAGGATGGTTAGGGAGTGTTTGGTCATTAAATCCTTCCCATACTACAATTACAACTAAGCCCAGGTGGAGGTTTTGGATATTTCAGGGAAGGTCTCTTGTCGAGTTGGATTGGGATCCAAGGGAGTGGTCTTGGCCAGCTTTCACTACTCCAAAATCTCTTGTTCCATTCTTTCAATAATATTCCAGGAGGATTGAATAAAGATTGAGCAGAGAGCAACTCATCTGTTTTCCCATAGCTGTTCAATATTGGCAGACAAGGGGATTTTAGACCATCATCTATTGAGTTTTTGGTCTCGTTTTTAGGGGATTACTAGGGCTCAAACTTTCTTTGTCTAACTATTCATAGAAGTATTCTTGTTGGCTCTTGGCTTTAGAAGATGTGCAGGCCCTCCTCCTATTTATTTATTTTTCCAAAGAAAGGAACCTTCTATTAATGCTTGAGAGATTTCATACAAGACTATTAATGCTTGAGAGATTTCATACAAGACAGCCGCCCCGAAGGTGCTGAGTATGAAAACCAAAAAAGGCTAAAAGAAAGAAACCGGCCTGTTCCAGAGAAGCCCAGCTCACTGCCTAGGAGATCTCTGGAACTCGGGCTAACAGCCAAGTGGGGAGACTATACAGCCAGCGAATCCCTCGCAGAGTGAAGAAAACACCTGCAGGCCAAGCCTTGCATAATCGAGCACGCCTCTCAATAGTTGCCCTAGAGTCCCACGCTCCCAGGTGGACCGTAGAGTTTAAATGCTATCCTGCCAGATGGCAACTAAGCCGAGGGTGGAACCGGATGCTCTCCCATCACAAGACTGCAGCGAGCCACCCAAATGTTTCAAGCCGTGATGCTGGTTAACACCTCCCAAACATTGTCCTCCCTAGGAGGAGGAGCTAGGGTGTCAGGGGGGACTGCCTCGTGGAGTGCAATCCTCTGAATGCTCTGACCCTGTATCCGGTAGGCTGGGGAGATCTCATCAATCTGAAACGAGTGTCCTCCCTTTGTCAACCAAGCCACCCCCCCCCAGGTGTAGTCTTTGTGAAGGCTCTGCATTCGTGTCATGATCCTGAGGGCTCTCATCCAGATTCTCGCTGCGCTACGATAGCTCCATAGGCAATGCGGGATAGTCTCCAGGACACCATCTGAGCAACAATGGCACTGCCCCTCTTGCATTTGCTCCAACCACGAGCTAATGGGCAAGCCTCTGTGGGCTGCCAGCCAAAAGAAGTATGAGATCTTCCTCGACCGCAAGCTGGGCCACAACTGCGTCCACAACCTGGAGCGAACATCCCGAGACACTCTCTGGGTCACCCAGTATCTCTCCCTCGAGGGGGTCCACCTCGACAAGTCTCATCTGAAGTCTCCTGTCAATCCGTGTGGTGTAGGAAAAGAAAGGCACCTCATCTACCGTCTCAGCTAGGCCGCCCCTGGTGGAGGGCCAGAACCACTCCCCCGGATCCCACTAGACCTCGCTCAGGGATCTACCCTCCCACAGACAAAGGTGCCATCTAGAGGCGTCCTGCTCTCAGATACTGGGAGGGTCAATGTGCCCTTCCCCAAGCATCCTACCACTCCAATCATCTGCCAGTGTATCCCATCAAGACTCCCATCCATCTTAGGGTCGCTCCCAGTGAGGGGCTGCAATAGGCCTCCAGGTCCTACACGGAAGAAGACGGGGTGCATGCTGCCACGCTGCATCAAAATCCTCAAGAGAGCACCAGTACGGAAAAACTGCCCCAACCATCTACTGTCTCTCCAAATGTGAAGTCCTTCCCACCAGGACTCAGGAATGGCTAAGTCGATCTCGCCCATCCGCTGCCCTGCCCCTCGCAAATGCGCTAGGGCGTCGAGCCTCGCCTCTGCATCCATAGGTAGTCTGCTCCAGTGACCAAAAGACCCTGCTGGTGGACCACTGTCTCACTGTGCCCAACCAATGTGAGTCCGCTACCCAAGCATACGTCCCTCCTGATCTCTGACCTCTGGGTGCCACATAAGGGACTGGCGCTCAAACTCCTCTCTGTATCTGGGAGGAGCACAGATGAGACCCCCTGCTAGTCTCTGCCAAACCCTATGAAGACTCCTCATCAGGGGGGAACCCTTCCCCGTAAGAGGAGCCTCTGAGAAGATCCATCTATATGAAGGCTGCCACTGTCCCCCAGTGCATGGGGTGTTGAGCTTCCAAGGCTCTGCACTTGGTGTGAGGCCACGAACCACCAACTTGTCCGAAAGGGCCCTGCTCTGCATCTCTGGATCAATGATACCCAAGCCTCCCAGTGCCTGCGGCATGATCACCGTTTGCCAAGCTACTCAGGCCCTAGTGTCCTTGTGCCCTCTGAACCTGCCTAGAGAAGTTCCGTACCAACCGTCGGAGCTGCCCAATGCATCCTCTGTGAAAGCACCCCAAGCTGTGGCAAGGACCTGGTTTGCCACTAAGGCGCGACCTATGAGGGAGAGTTTGGCCGAGCTCCAATGGAGGAGCTTGCGCCGAACACTCTCGAGGACCAAGGCAATCTGTTGCTCTATTGTGATGTCAATACCCACCTGGTATCCGAGGTATCTCGCTGTCTGGCCCCGCGGTATCCATCTAAAACCAAAGTCACTCCCCCACTCATGGATCTCCTATGTCTCCTCAAAGCCCGTGAAGAAGCCTATGGATTTCGTCCAGTTGATCCGTGTCCCCAAGGCCTCACAATAGATAGCCAGGGTGCCTCTGACTCTCTCTTGACTCGCTGTGGTGCCCTCAACATACAAGGCCGTGTCATCTGCAAACTCCGAGTCAAGGAGCTCCTCCTCCTGCTTGATTGGGAGCGCTCAACCCTATGAGACCCACCACCTGTGATCTCAAATAGTAGCCTAGAGCCTCCGCTACAAATAAGAAGAGGAAGGGAGCTAGTGGGCAGTCTTGGTGGACCGAGCGAGATAGAGGAAAGGCCTCGCCTGTGGGCCCTCCTTCTATATGAGCAAGCACTATTGGTGGACTTGCCATATTGCCAAGGTGGTTTGGACAGGAGTCTTTAGATATTCTCATACATCACCTCCAAGTCCTTTACACTGACTTGGAGAGTAGCTCTTTGGGATAGAGGGTTTGGTGCCTTTGCTCTATATGAGTCAAAACACTGGTGACAATGCCTTTTTCATACAATGGTGTTATGGACGTGTCCCTTTAGATCTGAGCACCATGGAGCCTCAAAATTTTATGGCAGATATGGTGTTCAAAATCTACTAAGGTCATTGCTGGGCATGCATCCATTGCTGCTGATATACTGGCTTCCACTTGGGCTGATCTCATTTTTACTATCCACCGGAGTCAGTGGAAGAGGTGCACTGGGACCCCTGCAGCTACTCAAGAGAAATTGATAGCATTCATGAGGACCTGGGATTGTTCCTTGTTTTTTCATGTCAGTCCACTTGGGATGACAAGGCATGTAGAGGCCAGGGATAGAGTTCTCACTTTTCCACCTCTGATTTCATTTGTTTTGAATGGAATAAATTACTTCTTATGTGAAATAAATATAGTTTGAACCTGAGAATTGTCGTCGTATCTGGACTGACATTCTACTTACTTTGATCGCCATTTGGTCTAGATGAAAGGGACTTCCAGAGCATCATCAACTACAAGAAGGAATGTTCTCAGGGAAAGGAGAGACAACCCTTTCCTGTCCAAGTCCCCCTCTAGCTTGATGTCACATTGTCAGCCAGAATATTGGTTTTTCATGTATGATGTATAGTTTTCTACATGTGTTTCTCGAGGTTGTTTCCTGCAGTTTGTTCATGCTCAGCATGATGTATCGACCCCCTTGAGTCTCACACTCTTCCGAAGAAAGTTCATACTTTTTAAAAAAAGAAAGAAGAAGAATTGTCGTTCAGATATGTTATATGTTTGCATCATTACACAAACAATAAGCCTCAATAATTGGATTATTGCGACATGTTTGCACTCTTGGCCACCATAGATTCTGCACTTTCTTGTTTTTAATTCTAAGAAGGAAACTACAAAACAAGAATCCAAGACATCTACCTCTTAACAGGTTGAAGCAATTTTTATTGTATCTCTTACTACAAAGAAATGTGACCTAATTTAGATTCTCAGACTGCAGCCCTGATATCTCAACTTCATAGATAGAATTTCTGAAAAAAAAGGCCATTGCATTTACCTTTGATGTTGTTGGTACAAATCCTGCATCCGTATCTGCTAGAAATAACATATTCTTAACGATCAGAAGATATAAGTATAAGAGAACAGAACAAACCTTCCATACACAACCTTTACAAATATGGAAAGGTTCCTTACAGCAACCCAATAGGTTATTCAGAGAATTACAAATACTGACCAACAAAAGCTTTAACTCTTTCAAAACACACTTTTGGAACGTTTGCTTTCTCTCCCCTCTTTCGCTTTGGTTCCATAAATGGAAGCCTTCTCTGCAACAGTGACACAATAGAATTATCACCAGAAAAATAAGAAATTTATATTGAAAATCGAATTTCCTTCTTGTTCAATAATTTCACTATAGTATACTTATTTATTTCTAAATGGGACAATAAGAAACTCTGAGTAATGTTTGTGATTTCAAAACCTGTGATGTCCTTCATTGACATGTATGTATTGACAAACTATGTAATTCAATACACCTATATATGATTAGCGACACTTTCCATAATCAAAATAAAGGGATGCCCCCTAGCCTCCCTTGTCCACTCCACACCATAGTCACAAGAAACGTTTCGTCTGTTTTGCCGTTTCGTTGTTTCGACAGGTTTTGTTTCGTTTCGTTTCGTGTTGTTAGACGAAACGGATAGGTTTCGAATTGATACTTAATATATACCCTTATAGGTACAAAAAGATATGTTATATTTAAGTTAGAGTGAACAAAGAGAAATATAAAGTCAAGATACTAAAAGGAAATTCAAAACATAAACACCTTGGATTCTAGAAAAAACGGGGCAAAAGTGTTTATTTTGATTTGGGCAAAACAAAGGTTTCGTTGAGAGCGTTTCGTCCTATTTCGAAACGTTTCGTCTGTTTCGCGTTTCGAGGTTTCGAAGAGGACGAAACGGGTTTTCATGTGACTATGCTCCACACCTATCTTAGGACCTTGGACAGTAGCATTGGATTAATGCAGCAACTCCTCAAAGAACCCTTCTTCAACTACCTTCTATTATAGAGTTTGAAATGCCACATGAGGCCAGCCTTAGCGCCTATAATTGACACCCATCTGGAGTGCACATTGCAAGTACTATGGCATCATCTTGCCTCAATGCAAACAAATATTTGGAGATCAATTTGGGTATCCTATCAAAAGACAAAGATCTCCACGTTCTTCTTGCTTGCATCAAATATTTGGAGGTCAATTTAGGGATCCTATCAAAAGGCAAAGATCTCCATGTTCTTGCTGCTGTTCCAACATGAAGAAGTCCAAGTGGAGATAGACCTTCGGTGTGGATTCCAGATGACTGCAATGCTTCACAGCCTTAGAATCCATTCAGCAATACAGCCGGGGTTGCAAAGAGGCCCCTTGGGTCTTCCAATTCATTGCACCCTTGTTTGATAGGATGAGCAGAGGCACTTGCTACATCACTTGGGGATCTGTGGCATGGCTCACACAGGTGTCCAAATGTGCTGTTTCTACTGCCATGCAATGCATGTTTCTTGCACAAACCTCCATCTCTTTTTACATACTTTACTGAGGAGATCATTGCCAGTCTTTAGTGCATGGCAGATTTAGAGATCTATATGCACAGAGGTATTATACTGTGGTCACTTTTAGTGATCTGACATGATATTGTTCACTCTCATGACTGGATTTAGAGTTCCTCACGGCTAGGAGAGCTCCAATAGGAAAGAATGGTATCATGGTTTATTCTTCACATTTACACTAACAGGGCCTTCACGCCACTCCGAGATACTGGGTTGGTAACAACAGCCTCATTTCTTTTTCGCCTGACTTCCTATGAGGTTTTCATAAAATTTTATCTTAACTCTATGTATTTTGGCCATACTTCATAGAAGTTCACTTTTCTTTTCGGAAAGGGGGGTGGAAGGGGGAGCGGGGGGGTTGGAAGAGGGGGCACATTAGGAGATATTTGGTATTCCCCCTCCCCTGTAGATCCAATTCTAGAGACACGGAGATTCTACAAGAAGAGACAAATTTGCACCTTCTTTTGGCTTTCCAGCATTGTGGGACCCTTGTTAACCTTGGGACACGTTCTTGTTGTGGATCCCTAATCCCTATGATGCCTCGTGTCCGCTAACAATGTCCATCCAGCATTGCATATGGAACAAAGTCCGTCTAGCTTTTCATATGAAATTGTAGAGAGACTCGAGAGGATTTAGCACAGTGTTGCATACTTGAATGACACAATGAGGAAGGTTCCCTTTTCATCACCTGGGGGATCCATCGCTTGGGTCTTGCAATCAATAGCACAGACTCTTTATGAGGGAGCAGGTTTGGGCAGTGCACTCTTAATTGCGTGAGGAACCTTCCAAGTCATTTGCTTGGACTTGGTACCACTCTCCACCTTTAGACCTCCCTGCTCTTCCATAGACTTGGCTTGGGATATTATTGCTAGTCTTATTGCATGGTAGATACGACGATCCAGATGTACAGAGGCCATAAAAAGGGCAGTCAGACATACACTTTTTAGTCCCTTTCTAACATCTAGCAAGACATCATCCATACTCTTATGACCCTTGATTTAGGGTAGAAAGGCATCTTCGATGAGGAAGCGGGGCCATCGAACGTTTTTCTCATCCCTCCAGCCACACAGGCCCTTCGTGGCATTTCAAGACTGTATATTAATTGTGCCAATCACCGTTCTTTGGGGCTTAGCACATGGGAGGAAATAGGATAGGAATGGGAAAAGGTGGTCCAAGGTGGTCCCATGAATATTTCTATCCTATTCCCATCCCACCATGTACTAACAAAAAAAGAACTAGGGATGGGTTTAGGAGGAAGAGGACACATGGCATCATTTCATGTGTTTAGGAGGTGGGGACCACGTGGGGACAAGGACACATGCCATCCTTCCATGTTTTTGAACCCCTAAAAAAGGGGAACCCATTCTGGCTGCCAGGGTGTAGAGGCCATGGTCCAGGATGGGAGAAAAACTGGCTACTCCCATTCTAAATCCATCCTTGACCACTTGGTGTAGGATGGGAGTAATGATGACAAAAAGATTCCCATCCTAAACCCATGCTAGCCCCATCCATGTGCTAAGGCCCTTTGCCTTATTATTTATAGTTCCTACTATGGAATTTTCACACAAGCTTATCTTAGTTTTTTAATCTTCTCTTATACTTTTGGCCCCCAAAAAAGAAACACTTCTTAGTATTGCAATCCAGAGCTTTGTCTGTTGTTGTCTTTTGTATTGCTTTCCAAAACTCTGAGACTTGCCAACTTACCCAGCGTGCATCTGGAAGAAGTCTCCCCAACCGTCTAATAGCAACCCTGCAAAAGTTTTCAAAATTTTCATTGATTCCTATCTGTTGCTTCTCGAGCTCTTCAAGGATACCATCGATAGTTTCTTTTCCCTGTTGAAAAAGGCAGCCCAATCAGCAACAATCATAATCAAAGCAAGGACGCAATTCCACTGTAAAATGTGCAGCTAAGGTAAGCTTTGTCCTAAAGCAAATATGTAAAATCCACTGAAAGCAACCAAGGTAAGCTCTACTCACTTTCATCTGGTTGTTTCTACTAAGATGTCACTATTATTAAGGCTAAGGATATTATTCTGGAGGGGAAAACCAAAGCTTCTAAAAAATACTTGCTTGCTTTATAGGATAGTAAAAGCATGTTATTCTAGCATTTGCCTTGTCCGCATCACCGGGTTTGATTCCTGACTGCACATCTGCACTCAGCATACAGCACACTTTAAGACTGCTGAGAGAAAATAGCTGCATTGCAGAATCTATGTACATATTATGCATGAATGAGATCATTAAGTACAGGGAGCAGAACATCTTTAGATCCCAAGTATTACCTGCAGCAATGAGAAATATATTATAGCTCAAAAGCTAAAGTATGAAAAGGGTTAACCTTGGCGGACATCGATCCTGAGATTCGATGACATGCGGAACATGTTTTCAATGTTAAAAAAGTCCAAGACACAGAGAGGAGAAAGAAATATCAAAGGTTCCTTTCATGGGATAAGCAACACTTCCTTTTTAGCAAAACGAGTTTAAAATAAAACAAAATCTTTCCTTTGTTAGAAACTCTTGACAACCTGAAACAGATCATGTTGATTTCACAGAAGAATGTACATTCATAGCTGTCCCAAAGCAGAACAGCTACTACTGAAGACTAGAAACACTGATAGAGAACTTCCAACTGGGCTAGAGGAAGGTCTCCCTTAGGAATAAAAGATCCCTCTTTTCTTTTTTCAAAGAAAAGACTTCTATTAACCATGAACGAAACTCCGAGAGGAATGCTCAACATGGCGAATGCGTGTGCAGGGTCGACAAGTGAACCATCCAAAGCCTCCGTGCATCTACATCTCCAAATATGCCATGCTGATATGCTCACCAGAATCTCCCATGAGGTATCCACAAGAAGCATGTGCTAACGAAGGCCAGGAATGTCATCACTCAACCAAGTGTCATCAAGCCAAAAGAGCCTAGCAAGAGTCCTGTCTCTCGTAAAACACTTTAGGCCCCAAAGGAGAGAGAGCCAAGCTACCAAGCCCCAGGTCGTGAATAAAGGTTCACTCTCTCTTTTTGTCTTTCTATTCAAGGGGGGATTGCATTGAACCACTGGAGGTCCATGTTCGAGGCATCTCTACCTACCTTCGTTGCTGTTCTATTAAGAAATCTATTCGACGTTGTCTATGGGATTGCAACGAGAGAGGATCACCAAGGGGGTTTATAGTCTTTTGAGCACTTTGTTCCATCTCCCTTCTTCATGACATGGTGTGTGGTGGCTTGGTCCTCTCTTTCAAGGCCTCTGGTCATTTATGAAAGGCATGACTCTTCGGTTTGACATAATTTAGTTGAGTCATGGTATTTGGATGACGTTCCTAGCTTTTGTTACAAGCCCGCACATAAAGGATGAAAACTTTCTAGGAGATTCTGGTGAGTATTTCAGTGTGGCATATTTGGAGGCACAGAGGCTTTGGATGGCCTCCAAATCCTTCCTTCACACACATTGGCTAGTATTTGGACAAATATTGTACACACTTTGATTGTCATTTGGGTGAGCATGAAAGGATCTTCTTGGGTAGCTTTTGCCAGGAAGACAACTTTCCTTAAGGAGTGACTCCCCATTTTTTTCGGGGTCCACCACAAGATTGAGGAGCCTCAACTTTTGTGGTTTTCTCTCTCTTTGATGAGGATGCTTTTTGCCCTTTTAGGGTGTTTTGTTTCTTCTTCTTTTTTTTTGTCAAAAAAGAGACGGGTGTTTTGTTTCTCATGTCTTGTATGATGTATTTCTGCCATGCGCTTCGCTCTTGGGGTTTCTTTCATACTTGATCGAAGACTTTTCATTGGGGGAACAAAAAAAGAAAAAAAGAAAATATGTTTTCTTCATCTTGTGCTATTTGTCAAAAGGCAAAGTATGATTGCTTGAAACTTCAAGAGTCAGCTCAGCCTTTACCGGTTCTAGAGGCGTCACTGGAACACATTCCTATGGAATTTTCTATTGGCTTTCCTAGGTTGCCACGTGGACATGATATGATTTGAAGTAAGAGAATTCATTCCTTGCAAGAAGACGTTGAAAGAAACAGAGGCAACTATGCCCTCCATATTCAGCATATACTTGTGCATCCTGGTATACCCAAGACTATGGTTAAAAGTCAAGATAGCAAGCTTACAAGTTTTTTAATCTCTAATTTGTTTAAGAGGAAAGAACATTATATGAATAAACCCCTTCGTCACACAACAAAAGGAAAATACAACTCCCCAATGAAGGGTACAATATAAAAGTACAAGGATATCATTCACTGGACACTCTAAGGGGGATTACATCGTACAAAGGGATGAACAAATTGCCACTCTGGTGGTTTAGATGCCATATTATACCACCATCTATGCCATATTATCGCCTTGTAAAGAGGGATGAACAAATAGCCACTCGGTGGTTTATATGCTAGATTATACACCACAATCCATATAATATCCTCCCTCCAACATCTAGCACGAACCAAGTCGAGCCACATGCTGCCCTGCCCAGTGTCTCTGAGGCTGATGTGGTCTACTACTCTATGGCTTGCCTGCACCTAGCTATCCATATTGCGCGGATCAAAGGCAGAAGATGGGTAAGCTCCAATTTAGGAAGATTGTAGAGAAGACCCTGCGACAGTACCTATACAAAATGTACCATGCAATAATGCTCTCACTATTAGCTCCCATATATGATAGTATCGAGGTGTCCACATGGTCTCTTTGAAGTCCAAAGTATGAATGAAGCTCAACTCATGCCCTACCAATCTGAAGGACAACTCCTCTAAATGTCCTCGCTTCCACAAGCACATCCTCTATAACCCAAGCCACCACTCCCCAGGTCACCACCATCTCATTCCCAATCCCAAAAAAAAACCATCCTAAAAGCTCTCCTCCAAACCTCCTATGCTAGTGGGCAATCCGAAATCTAGTGCATCTGAGACTCATTTGTGAAACCACATGGTGAGCATGTAACTGGAAAACGGCCAAATCCAAGCCATATGCCCATTGCAAGAGCTTTATGTGCCAACAACCAAAGGAAGTGGGAGATTTCCTTGAGGCTTGGTCTATACTTGTCCCAGAGCCTGCACCAAAAATCCTCAAGAAACCTCTACGAGAGTCCCTGTATGTGCCAATGCACTACAAAGGCTGGTGTGCCATCAATGCTTCCCATATGGATACTCCTACCAAATCTCAATTGTGCCTAATCAAGTCCTCCATTATGACCTCATCACTACATCCTGTTGCCGTCCGGCACCGTAAATGTGAAAGAACACTGACTTGAGGTACCCACCACCAAAAGCAAGATCTCATGCCTCGTAAACACCCTAGCCATGAATCAGCCTATGCAGCATTGTGGCTCCTGCATTGCTCTCCAATTCTAAGAGAATGCACAGTCGATCTCCCCTATCATGGTCTATGATCGTCTAAATCCCTGAACTCTTTGTCTTTGTGCAAGTGGGGGCAACTCCATGAAAGAATTCCGCTCTCTGAGTGTGCTAGCCACGGTTCGAGCTTCCAAGAAGAGGTTGGGTCTCTGCCGAATATTGTGCCTAAATGCCGATCTAAAAGGGTCGTTGAAAAATAAAGATTATTGCCTCCTCTTCCAATAACATGGGATGCATCCGAAAAAGTCTCTCTCATACTACAGTTGGCTGCAAATCTAACCCTTGATCTCCTACCCAAGCTAGTTTCCCACGTCCTAGAAAAAATCCACTTAGTATTGGGGTTCCAAGGGCCTTTCAATTCTGGCTGGATCTCATGAAGTATGTGAAGGAGTAGCCCCTTCCACGGTTCACAACTAGGCAGCATGCCTCTCATAATGAACTTCGCAAGCAAGGCTCTGCTCTGGCACTCTAGGTCCACAATGCCTAGCCCTCCTTTGGACTGTGGCTAAATAATGATGTCCCAAGTGATCGTTTTCCTAGCCATCCATCCATCCCTTCCCGACAAGATGAAGTCCCATGAGCCGCTTCACTTGGCCAATGCATGATCTAGAAACAACCCAGCATGAGATTATGTACTACATAGTAGCAAGTAGAATTTGGTTGGCAACCACTACTCTACCTACCAAGGACAGCCTGGCAGAGCTCCAATACAAGACCCTTCTCCAAAAGCTTAGAAGTAGCAGTGCCAATTGCATCAAGAAGCTCCTCCAAAGCTGCAATGGGCATCCTGAAGCCACAAACACCTGTCGAGGCGAACCAAGGGACATCCCTATCTCACGGATCCACATATATGAAAGTTTGTCCCCTCGGGGGCTCCCTTCACTAGAAGTTGGCTATGTGTTGAGGAGTAAAGTGCTGGAGTTGGGTATACTTCTTTTCATAAGTGTATTCACCTTCCTCATCAAAACCATTAATGCAACTATCTTGTAATCCCCCAATGCGTAATCTTCTTGTTTCTTGCTATGGCTCCCTGCTCTTGTACCTCTCCATAAACAGCACATTTGTCAATCTTGTTATTATGCATTGTTGCTGTAACTTCTTGTCCTGTAGATCTGAGCCGAGTAGTGACAAATTCTTGTACCTTAGTCAGGACATCATGGAGAAACCAAGGATGTGCCAGACAAACGAAGGAACTAATTCACCTTATTCGTAAGGGCGGTGGAGATTGGCTTGAGATTTTAGAGCAAAGACCCATTAATTTGCTTGAATCTGCTTACAGATTCTAGCTAAGGCCATCAGTTTGAGACTTGCCTTTTTATTACTAAACATTATTTAGTCCTCCTAGACAGGCTTTGTACGGGATTGACCATTTTAGATAACATCTTTATGTTTTGGGAGGTACAGCGTTGGCACAGTTTTGCTAGGGGATTTATTGGTTTTGGATTCTTAATTTTGAGAATGCCTATGTGCATCCCTGAGTTGTTGTTGTTAGAAATATCTTCTCATGTGGGTCTCCTTGGCTGTGGTATGTTAAGGCATAGGGGAAGGGTGTTGAAGCCATATCAGCATAGGATGGCTTCTTGCTCGTTGGAGTCGAGGGGAATCTCTTTATCTTGGGAAACTCCATTAGAAATGACTTGAGCAAATCTGTCTTGCCCTTTGACTATATCTAACCCCCAGGGATAGGCCAAGGGCTCAGCCTAGCCTCGGATTTAGGAGCAAACGCTTGTACGGAGAAAGTACAAGAGATGTACGGTATCGGTACGACGAAGTGTAAGGAGACTGTACAGACGACGAGCTACGGACAACAAGTACGGACAACGAGCTATGAGGTACGGACAACGGGCTACGCATTGTACGGAGGCTATACGAATGACTAGCTACGAGCTGTATGGACGACGACTTGAGAGGGTTGTACGGACGACATGCTATGACGTACAGACTACGGGCTGAGAGAGAGGAAGAGGGGCTGATGGAGAGTAGTATTGGGACAATGATAAAGAGTAGTATTTTGAGAGAGACGAGGGATGGTTGCCTAGTAGAAGGGAGGGTGAGAGTGTGAGAGCCGAGAGAAGAGGAGGCTAGGTGATCGAGAGTGTCATATACCAATATGGGATCACAATCTTGAAGAGCCCATCACGTGTCATGGGACAAACTTATGGAAGCTTTTTCGACAAAAGGATCGCTACGTGTACACAAAAGTTTCCGAAGTGATGCTTACCTACTACAATTTCACAAAAGGCTCAATAGATTACTGGGCCTAATTTCTAGAAGCTCGTTCGATAGAAGGATGTACGTTTAAGAACATTCGACAAAAGGATGTTTATGCCTGAACAAAATATGTGAAGAAAGACTTGAAATGTAGTCCATGAAGGCTGGTCCTCTCCCATTCCTAGAGGTTTGAATGGTGTGAATGAGCACGTTGATGAGTGGAGATGAAGGAGAAGGAGAAGGCATACAAGATTAAAAAGGAGACCAAAAAAATGTGGGAAGACATCAAAAAGAAGAAAGAGCGAAAGAGTGCAACAACAGGAGAATAAGCTGGGATAGAGTGCAACAACAGGAGAATAAGCTGGGAAGACATCAAAAAGAAGAAAGAGCGAAAGAGTGCAACAACAAGAGAACAAAATATGTGAAGAAGGACTTGAAATGTAGTCTATGAAGGCTGGTCCTCTCCCATTCCTAGAGGTTTGAATGGTGTGAATGAGCACGTTGATGAGTGGAGATGAAGGAGAAGGAGAAGGCATACAAGATTAAAAAGGAGACCAAAAAAATGTGGGAAGACATCAAAAAGAAGAAAGAGCGAAAGAGTGCAACAACAGGAGAATAAGCTGGGATATGAAACTTGTGGTAGAGAAGAAAGGAAGAGGATAATGTGGAAGCATGAGGGAGAGAGGAAAGGGGAGAGGGTGTCTTCATCATCTACCAAAATCTAAAGAGGGCCGATAGAAATATCGCCTCCCCAATAGGATTGCTAAAACATCATAGGCCCTGGAGTAAAGCTACCTACAAAGCAAGGTTCGATTAAAACAAACAAGATAAGTGACAAGAAGACTCTAACATGCATCGTGTTTAGGAATTCTTTCCTCTTTTGAATGATTTTGGGGAGAGAGAATTTGTGCCCTCTACTTTTAGAAACACGGTTCGTGATCGACAAGACACCTTCTTTCATAGGTGCAGAAGCTCTTTTTCCCATGGATTTCCCTCCTCTTTACTACTCTAGGATACCTTCTACACAAGAGGGAGGTGTTTCCACTACTAGGTCGGGTAAGGTTTTCTGTCCTTTTTCCTCCCGTTGATGAGAATTGTCAACTGGAATATTCAAGTCCTCTTTGGTATGCCTTATCAGCGCGAAAGGTAACTGATTTGTAACCAGCTTCATTGAGATGTCATTGGGCATCCTATGACATCCTCTTTTTTTTTTTTTTTTCATGAAAAAGACTTCTATTAAGTAAGAACAAAAACCCGCGAGAGCAAGCTCAAAGCGGAATACATCATGAAATCATGAGGATAATAAAAAACCCCCTCAGAGTGAGGTGGAAAGAAACCAAGGCTGAGGCTGAAAGTGCCATCTCAACCCTGTAGTAGATTCAGAGAAGAAAGGAGAATCCTTCCATTCCCTGAAGAAAGAAGCCCTCCTAGCTGAGGCTGCACGGGAGTATGACATCCTCTTTATACACGAGCACAAGCAAGATACTAGAGATTGTGCAAAGTCAAGAAGATTTCTTTCTTGTCATACTTTTCTTTTCCTGCTTTGGGAAATAGGAAGGAAACTAACATGTCAATTTCAGATTCTTTTATTTCCTTTGTGGTTGGACATGGCATCATTACAACCTTTAGAACACTGTGGATCGTTTTGTTGATTGGGAGACGTAAGGTTGGTCAACCTTTATGCCCCCACCAATAGAGGGGATCGTGCCCTTTACTAGAAGGAACTACTCTTTGGAGCCCCATTGCAAACTCATTGATTATTTGAGGTGACTTCAAAATAGTGGAGTTTCCCTGAGACAAAAACGGGTGGCATTGACTCACTTGAGAGAGCAGCTTGGATTCCTTCCTTTTCCAGCTCAGCGATAGAGATGCTTGGGTGGATGATGCCTTTCACACTTTGCCTCTTTCACTTTTGTTGTTCAGTTTTGTTTTGAATTACTAGACCTGGTTTTGATTGGAAAGTATTCATTTTAGCCACTTCTATGAAGCATGTAAGAAGAGGCTTCAAGCGAGTCTAGCCCTAGGGGATGACCACATCCAGGAGGTCACCATCTATGGGAGAGGGGTCTTCCTTCTCCAGCTGAGCTCTCCACAGACCACCTTGTCACTAGTGGAGCAAAGCCCTATCTTTCTTGGTCCTCATCTGGTCTTCCTCTTCCCTTGGTACCATGGCTTCACAGTGGAGGACATGGACACGACTCACCATGTACCTCGCTTCCCGGTGACACTCCGCTTCTTGAGGCTCCCAAAGGAGTATCGATCCATTCTTAAGTCTATCGTAGGATGTTTTGGTACGGTGTTGGAGTCTCCTCCTCCCTCAGCACCCATAGTGGTCGCAGATAATGGTGTCCCCAGGCTCAGAGTGATTGTGGACACCCCCGTGACGCTTCCTGAGGAGATCCTTCTGAAAACCTTGGATGGAGGGGAACTACAACAGAGAGTTAAGGTCTCTGGGCTTCCAAGAAAAGGCCCTGAGGTGTGGTCCCCCGCGGTTGGCAGGAGTGGGGGGGTTTGCATTTCAGTGTCCCGGTCCGTTGGAGTGGATGTGTACGATCAGGACGAGCTCATCTCAGGCAGAGCAGTATGGATGGATTTGAGGGTTGGGGACTCCAGGATTGGGGTTCTCAGTGTGTATGCCCCAGCTTGCAGACAGCAGCAATCCACCTTCTGGAGGCGGTTGACGGAGTCCCTCCCGGATATGAACTCGTGGACTGTTGGAGGTGACTTCAACAATCTCGAGTTTGAGGAGGACAAGCGCGGGGGTGCTTCTTATTCCGAGATGCCGGCTTCAAAAAGAAGCACCTGGGAACAGTTCATTTTCTCGATTTGCGGTCGGGACCCCTCGAGGGAACCGGAGTTCTCTAAGTCTCCTAGCAGTCTCAGTTTCTCCTTTGGGCAGCGACAGCAGGATGGTCTACTTGAGAGACTAGACAGATTCTATGTCAGAGATTGGGCCATGCATAAGGGTGGAGCCACTGGTATTCTGGCACGGACTACCTTCTCAGACCACTCCCCTATCATTCTTCACCTAGAGCAGCCCCGTCGTGGCCTACCACAAAGAGGGGTCCGCATTCTAGATGCTTTGCTCCTAGAGGAGGAAGAGGTTAGCAGAGCGTTATAGCTATTTGGCAACAGCCTGAGTCACCCCTGCAGGGAGGTTGGGCCGTGTGGGCAGCTGAGGCGATTCAGCGGAGCATTGAGGACCTTCGCACCCATGCTATGCACCGCCGTCATACTCTTCAAGAGAGAGAGAGAGAGGGATTTCCGACTGTACTTGGCCTCCATTGAGCATCTTCGGGAGCAAGATTCAGAGTCGCACTGGTTAGCAGACCGGTATGAGTGCGATCGCTTGGAGCTTCAGGATACTGAGGTGAGACGGGCTGAGTACTTCTACCACTCCTATATATCTCGGTGGGTACAACATGGTGATAGGATGACCAGGCAATTCTTTCAGGCCACTGGACCTAGATCAACTGGCGCACATTTACTTTTTGGGAGGCACTGGATTGGGCCCAAGTGGAGTCTGAGCCTCTCGCGATTTTGCTTTTGGATTTCGAGAAGGCCTATGATAGAGTGGAGTGGTCTTTCTTGGACGGCACCATGCAAAGGCTTGGCTTTTCGGATCGCTGGATTAGGGGTGTCTCAGCCCTCTATGCAGGTAGCTCGAGCCAGATACTTATTGCTAGGTACATGGGGGAGGCCTTTTCACTTTCCCGCTCGGTTCGGCAGGGATGCCTCCTTGCCCCTTTCTTATTCCTCTTTGTGGCCGAGGCCCTAGGGTATTTTCTGAGGTCTCAGTCCACGAGACTCACGGGGATGAGGCTCCCGATTCGGTGGGAGGAGCTTCTAGACGCAGAGTTTGTAGATGGCATAGCCCTTTTTGTAGAGGGCTCAGCTCGAAGCTTGGATGCAATTAGGGAGGCCTCGGTAGTGTATTGTCTAGCTTCAGGTTCCAGGATCAACTGGACCAAATCAGTTGACTTTCTCTCAACGACCAAGGAGGTACAGGAGATCCAAGATTGAGGCTTCCGGTGGCTTCCAAGGGGGCAGACAGCAAGATACCTTGGCTGCCAAGCTGGCATTGATATTTCAGCAAAGCAGCAAATCTCCTTGGTCCTAGAGAGTGTTTGGCACACGTTTTTGTATTGGTGCTTAGCAAGGGCCTTGGTGGCTAACCAGGTCCTCCTTGCTACCGCCTGGTACATAGCCTTGTGTTGGTGTTTTCACACGGGATGCATGGGACAGCTGAGGCGCTTGGTGTCAATTTCCTGTGGGCAGGATGGGATGGCACACGTAACACCCGAGCCAAGGTAGCCTGGCAAACAGTGATCCTACCCCAAGCCCAGGGGAGATTCGGCATCATTGATCCGGAGATGCAGAGTAGAGCCCTACTGGGAAGTTGGTAGTGAGGGGCCTCACTCCAGGTACAGAATCCTGAAACTTCTTTTGCAGCGCGGTCTCGTTCGGAACACCCCCCCACGGGTGGTCAATGGTAACAGTCACGCAGATGGCTCTTCCTGGAGGCCCCCCTTACAGGGAAGGGCTCTCCCTTGATGCGGAGCCTCTTCAGAGTTTGGCAACGATTGGCAGGGGGTCTTATCTGGACTAGTCCTTAGTTTTCGTAGGAGTTTGCACAACAGCCTCTGATTTGGCACACGGAGGTCTGGGATCAGGATGGTCGCATGCTGGGACAGAGAGGCTACACATTGCTTGGGCACAGTGAGACAGTGGCCTAGCTAGATCTTTCAGGACCTGGGCGAGACTCCTGGCTGATGCAAAGATACGATTAGAGACCCTCTCACATCTTCGGGACACGGCCCGAGGATGGCAGAGATTGAGGCAGCTAACCCAAATTCTTGGTGGGCGGGCCTTTAGAGTTTCACACTAGCACAATGGTTGGGCCAATTTTCAGGGATAGGGGTACCTTTTCGGATTCATCTATGCCCCCTCCCTCCCATTCTCAACCGTGCCCGGTTCTACAGTGTGGGTCCAGGTGGACTCTTGCAGTCTCTGACAGATGGAGATCCGGATATGGATGGAGCCTTGGATCAGTTAGGGTGCCAGCGGGTCAAAGTAGTGGGCCGTCTGGGCAAGGAGTGGTCGATCGACCCCTCTCGCATCTCAGATCTGGATGCAGCTTGTTGGCGCTTATGGTTATGGGAGGGTCATCCCCTCAATGAGATACAATGGGACCCAGGTGATGGTTCTGGCTGTCCAGCCACTCAGAGAGAGTGGAGGAGGTGCCCTTCTTCTCTTATACCACACGCATAGGACGCCGCTTGCAGTTGGAGGCGGTGGCTTGGACCCCGTCTAGAGAGAGGCATTGGGCAGCGCAACAGGTACCTCGAGAGGTAAGATCCAAGTTTCTAGACACGCCTCTGGTCCAATCTCCGACTGCGGAAGATCTCCTACTTTTTCTCGATGATAGCGCAAGGAGGTCTTCCTGTTGGCCCTCGATTGGAGCAGATGCGGGTGGATGGTAGCTGCCATAGATGCACGATTGGGGCTTTGGAGACGATCCCCCACTGCCTTTGGAGCTGCCCAGCAGCACAGAGAATATGGCGAGGAGCGCTTTGAACCCTGGCGAGGCTTCAGGACACGCAGAGGGACTTCACGTGGGGCATGGCTGCTTGGTTGTCAGAGGGTGGCCATGCCTTTTCCATTGACCTGATCTCTCTAGCATACAGGATTCAGGGCTTGTGCATTCATAACATTGAGTTTTATAAGGTAACCCCTCCCACTAGTCATCGGCCTCTTCCTTCGACAGAGGACAATGTGTGAGAGACAGTAGCCAGCATTACGTTATGGAACATCTGGGTTGCTCGCTGCAGCTTGATTATGGGCCAGCACCACGTTCCACCGTCGGCCACCTTGGTAGCCATTTGGCAGGACATCATCTTCACGTTTCGCGCCATTTGGGAGCGAGGCTCTCCAGGTTCTCGAGCTACCATCGCACGACGGGAACGTTTATGCAAGGTTGGCCTACAGGTGTTTTCTATGACATCACCCCAAGAGGGGTCACATAGTTGTATAGTCCCTCACCCTGGCTGTTAGCTCCTGTTACAAAGAATCCCTAGGCAGTGAGCTGGGATCTCTAGCAGCAAGAGTGTCTTTCTGACACCCAGCATTTATTTTTCATTGATTTTCACAGTTGGCACCTCTATGGTATTTGCCAAATTGAATGATGGTTTTTTTACAAGCATAAATAGAAGTTCTTTTCTCTGGGAAAAAAATAAGTTTGAATAAGATGGTCCTAGAAGCTAGTAGAAACTCTTTGCAAATTTGAATATTTATGCAAGCCAAGGATTTAGGGATTGCATCTCTTGGTAAAAATATGAAGGAGAAGAAGATGAAAATGGAAAACTGCCACCTCCCTCTCTATCAAGTCAAAAAACCATGAGTCGTCCTTTGAAAACGTTTTGCCCAAAAATATATTTATACGTTACAAAAAAAATTCGCCCTACAAATGCTGTCAAAGCACCACATGAATGGACAAGTATAATCAGCCAAGGACAAGAGGTGTGTATGAGTAAAGGTTAAACTATTGGATGCTTCTCCTCATATAGTTCTTTCAAATTGTCATTGCTTCAAACTCTCGCATACATCTTCAGTTATGCTTTTAGTATTCAAAGTCATCCTAATGTATATTATGGGCACCGTTCTAGTTACAAGAAAGACCTCAAGAGGACAATGTCATCATCTCAAGGTGATCAAATGGCCAAATGAACATAAGCAACACATTTAAAATATCCCTATCCTATTGTGTGTTCAACTCCACTTGACCTATGGTTGCTTGTCATAACAATTCTTCAAATGTCCTTTTTGTAACTTTCTAAGAGCATGTATGGGTAAATAGGACCTATCATTACAGCAGGGCTGATTCAACAACTTCACCAAAATTCACCCGTCATTGGTGGAAACTTAATCAAAGAAGATGATCACCTTGTTTTCCCTCTTTCTAGTAGCTAATAAATTCAATAAAATTAAATTGTAATATATCCTCCTTACCATGGCTGATTTTCTTCAAATGAAGGTCGATGATAAATGGTGAACCATTGCAAGAAGACAAATTTGTCACCGCAACCTCTCCCCCTTCAACCTCGGCTAAATTGGTGTCATTAACCTGTAAGTCTACATTTAGCATATACAGAATAAAAAGGCATCTACTTTGAAAGCAATAGATTAAGCGCTTACAAAATAAAATAACATTTACATGCAAAGACAAGAAAAGGAAGCCCAAATTATTTAGTAATTAGAGAGAGTGAACTACAATTGGAATATGTAATTATTTAGTGTATTTAGAGTACAATTGAAATGTGTAATTAAGCAAAAACATAGGTCTACTGGACCATCATGCTTAGACTAATGAAACATCATTCAAGTATTCCTTCTTACATGGACTTCACTTGGATAGACCTCAAAATTTTCTTCATATGCTATAATCGCTCAAAGGTGTTTGTGGAGAAAACAGCTACTGCTGCTCCCCGCACTCTACATCGACTTTCCCTAGCTTCTTGCATCTTGCCTTCCCCCACTCCCCTATACATGTTTTATGTTCTATGTGTTTTGTTTTTTTGGAGGAATCTGACGATACTCCCAGGGAGGTTGCCTATGGCCCTCTCTGTACTGATGTATAAGCAGGTCTCTTTTGTCCCATAGACCTTTTTAGGTCTCCAGTGGACATTAATAAACTTTCTTTCTTTCTTTCTCTCATGCTAGCCCTTCCTCCCCCTCTCAGCCCACATATCTGTATGGGATGCTGTACACCTCCCCTTACCTCTTTACTTCCCTCTCCATACAAGCTGCGCTCCATACAGCACCCCGCTTACCCACCTGCTCTCCGCAAATTTTTCCATGATACTCTCCGACATAGGAGCAAATTGTTGTGTGAAAGAATGCCCACCTGAAAGCCTAACTACCTTTGACCTCTCTAAACCCTAGGGAAGCCAAAATCTGACCCCCCCCCCCCCCCACCCCTTTTTAAATAACACATCATGCTCTACCTCTCCCCCTACCTGCCTCCCCTACAGCCCTCTAGTTCCTGCTTCCCCCTCAAGCTCACCCCCTGGCCTCTCTAGCTGAAATCATCACATTGACGCTGCCAGAAATCATGCCATCCACACCTGTTTGCCAGGGCAGAAATCGCGCAATTTTGCTGTTCTAAACAGTCCATACACTGGGCCGTACATTGAGCCGTACAATGCCATACAACTTCTGGCTCCAAACTCGACTAGTTTGTCACATTTACTGCTGCCAAATTCGTGCCATGTACTGTTGATTTCCAGCGCAGGAAATTATGCTAAATTGCTGCTGTTTATTTAGTAAACTGGCCCGTGCACTGGGCTGTAAAATGCTGTACAAGATCTGCCTACACCTGATCAACAGCAGGATGCAAGAGTTCCTGCTGCTTCAATGGCCATTTCCCCCCGCCTACCTTTCCCCTCGGTCAAAGGCAGGGGTTCAGAGCTCTCAGGTAGACACGCACAGTAGTGAGACACTGATACTACAACAGCACAACAAGAGGGCTCTCAGCCTTGTTACTACCCAGCCGCAGATTCTAACAAGGAGCTCGACTCTCTTACTCTTCTGAAATTCCCACGTTAGGTATTCTCCGTCAAACCTCCTCATTCAAGCTCCATTGCTTGCCACGTGGAGTCTATGTGAGTTCCATGTGTCCATAATGGACCTTAGTACTTCTATGTCTCTTTAGGTTCTAGCATTGCACTCCATTTTATGGCCTACGCCTAGGACTGTCTCCAAACTCCAACCCTCTAAGCTCCCTTTAACACAAGCAATGCTGAGCACTCTAGTTTCCCACCTCACCATAACTAAACCTTAGGCTTCTGCATTTATGGCTGACACCCCAAGATAGGCTTTCTCATTTACTTCAAACTCTGGTGTGGGTTTGCATAACTTCTTGCTCTATCTTGAGCCTTTCTAATGCTATCCTTAGCTAACTAAAGCATTTGATTCATATCCTCAAGAAAGTATTTGGCAACTGCATCATCTCTTTTTCTAGTCCCACGGCCAATTGGGTTCTCTAGGTTGAAATCAATACATCATCATTAATGGACTAAAACCTATAGTTGAATGTTTGGCACTATTGTATGCAAATTCCAATTATGAACAAATACTGTTCCCAATTAGTTTTTCATTTACTTACATATGCTCGAAGCATATCCTCAATGACCTGGTTGACCTTTTTAATTTGACCATTACTCTATGGATGATATGTGGCGCTCATACTCAAAGTAGTTTCTAACCTCACAAACAAGGCCCTCCAAAAATGACTAATAAATTTTCTATCCCGATCAACTACAATACCAGCTGGTAGCCCATATAGTCTATAGATATGCTCCACAAATAGCCTTGCTAATTCTGGAGTTTTAACCTCTTTATTGGTTGGAATAAAGTGAGCCATCTTGCTCAATTGATCCACAATTACCTAGTGACATTAATCTATCTAAGTAGAGTACACAAGAGTCTTACCCCTCTATGTCCTAGGTAATCCAACAATAAAATCCATGGACATACTTTCCAATTTTCCACATATGATGTCCAAGGGATGTAGGAGATCTCCTACCTTAAGGCATTAAACCTTGACCTGGCATTTTTGGCACTTCAATACATAATCTTGGGCATTCTCATCTACTCTAGGACAAAAGAATTATATTTTCACTTGTCCGAGTCACATACTCTACCCTTGTAGAGTAGGTATCCATCTTCCATAGTATATTTTTTTCACTAGACTCCTTTAGCACAACTTGTGGTGTGTCATGATTTTCGTGTGACTCTTCGATTTATTGGATCTCCACAGGTTCACTGCAATCCCTCCATGAATAGAAAGCCAAAAGAAAAGAGTGATCTTTCTATTCCCGAGGGATTTCCAGAGCCTACGCCAAAAGTTCTTCCGCACAACTGCGAAAATATGAAAACTATCCCAATGTGGCGCCTTGGAGGGCCTCCAACCTCTACTGCTCAGTTAAAACCTCCGGGCATTTCTAACTGTGTAGCGAAAGAAGGGAAATCTCTTCTATCGATGCCCCTCATCAATCCATTCCCACTCCTCTGGGTCCCACTGCAAGAACCTAATAGGGGAACCACCATACAGCCAGAGTCTCCAAGACCCCAGCGCAAGGAGAATAGGATCAGGGTCAAGATACCACTGTGAGCCCCTGTCCCACTCCATGAAACCTACAATCCTGACAGACTGAAATGCAACCTCCAAAAGAATATCATCAGAAGATCTGATAAGTCTACCTCCTGACTAAACATCAAAGACAAGGGTATCCTCATGTGCATCCTGCAGTGCAATAATCTGTAACGGAATGCCCGTCCCTGAAAACGCTCCCCACCAAGTGGACTTTGTGAGCGACATGTCATCTGTGTCAATCCACTCTGGCAAAATGGCTGTCTGTATCTGCCGTATCTTGAGTGCACTCCCTCTGAGGTAGCTAACTACTAAAAGTCTCTGATCCTCTGGAAGTCTCATAAAGGCCTGCCAAGCGCCTA
The DNA here is from genome assembly GCF_047967505.1 of Dipteris shenzhenensis. Classification (NCBI taxonomy): domain Eukaryota; kingdom Viridiplantae; phylum Streptophyta; class Polypodiopsida; order Gleicheniales; family Dipteridaceae; genus Dipteris; species Dipteris shenzhenensis. Next base: position 6,323,760 of record NC_141619.1, on the reverse strand, counting down.
CAGTAGAAGCAGATCCCCTCTCCCATCTAGACCACTACATATAATGTGACACTCCAAGTGGCCTGCCATGGTCATCCAAAATCGAGTCATTCCACATGGCTGGCTGCCTGTGAATTTCTTTACGAGAGGTGGGTGGAACTCTGCGAAGTGTGTTTCTGAAGCAGCCCCAAGCTTTCAGAATAGCAGCCATGAGAAGGGAAGGGGGATATTTGAGATGGGCTGAAGTAAAGATCCCTCTGCTGCTGTCCAACCAATCTCCCCCATGAAAAGGGGTACAAGATTGAATGCTGCGTGAGAAAAAATCCTTCCAGGGCTCCTGTCCAGGCATCAATCCACGTACTACAAACCTGCAGAGCAAGGCCATACACTGCAAGTTCGGGTCAATAATATTGAGACCTCCTTCTCCTGTGAGGAGAATGAGGGTCTCCCAAGCCACCCTGGCTACAACATCTGAGGTGCCATCTAAACCGTTCCATAGGAAGTTCCTGATACGTCTCATGAGCTGAGCGATACAACTTCTAGATATGCACCAACATGAGCGAATAAACCAAGCAGTGGCCAATAATACCCGGTTCACAACCACAACTCTGGATGCAAGGTCAAGTCTGGCTAAACTCCAAAAGATAAGTTTTCTCCTGATACTCTCCAACACGGGAGCGAACTACTGTGCCGAAGAGATGCCCACCCCAACCTGGCATCCCAGATACCTGACGGAGACTCCTCTGAATCTAAGTGAACCCTATGTCAATCCCCCAGACTGAAGTGTCCTCATCACTGATCCAAAAACCATTGGATTTGTTCCAATTAATGTGTGCACCTGCCGCAATGCAAAACAAATCCAATGCCATCCTAAATGAATTCAGTGTCTGTGGAGTGGCATCCAAAAAAACAGCCGTATCATCTACCAACTCACTGTCTAAGAGCTCATCCTCCTGCCTCAAAGGAAGCCTGAGCCCTACAATCCGAGCTTGAGCTCTAATGTAATAGCTCATAGCCTCAGCCACAAAAAGAAATAAAAAGGGAGCTAAGGGACATCCCTGACGGACTGATTTGGTAATCTTAAACCTGTCCCCCTCTGACTCCACCAATAAGAACCTGACTATGGGCTGATCTGTAGAGGGTTGACACCCCTCTGATCCATGCATCTGAGAAGCCAAAACGAGTAAGTGTGCCCTCCAGAAAGCCCCACTCTACCCTGTCATAAGCTTTCTCAAAGTCAAAGAGTAGAATGTCCAACCTGTGGCCATTATGGATGGCCCAATCCGAAGCCTTTTATCAAAGATGCTCCTACCATGCATAGAACCCATCTGTGTATCATGGATAAGATCTGGTAGAAAGGGCCGTAGACCAAGGCTAATAGCTTTAGCTAGGATTTCATACAAGGTAATCGGTCTCCACTGAGACACCGGTATGGATATTCTGACTTCCTTTTCGAGTTCATTTGTCCTTTTTGAAGTTTATTATTGCTCTTTTGTTGTTGCAAGCCCCCTCTTGGCCATACAAGCTAATATTGGATACCCAATTACACAAAGGGTGTAACCAGGTTGGAGCCAGAGCGGCAGTGTGTGGATTTCTTCCTGTATTGAGGTCATTTGCTTAGTGTGAGAACTGTGTTGATGCATTGTCACACTGAGAGACTGGTTAGTGGATTGTGGGATTGCCAAACCCTTAGGAGACAGTTTGGATGCATTTCAAGCCTTGAGGCTATTTGAGAATTTGTTTTGGACTCGTGGAATGCATTGCCACTCTTGGTTGGACACAGTTGTAAGAAATGCCTTAGCCTTGCCTGGCAGCTGAGTGCTAGTGGGTGCACTGGAATTGGAGGCATTTTGAAGCCAAGTGTTGGCTTGTGCAGCGGAATGCTAGTGTAGCAGAGTGCAAGGGTGAGCCCTTGGTATAAGAACACTATCCTCCGTTGCCAAAGAAATTAAATAAATATGAAAAGAGGCACCAAGGTATTTTGGGCCACTCTTGTGTCTCATGTTTAGTCCATTGAGCAGGCTCACTTTAGCCTCCCTTTAAGTGTTTTGAAGATTGTTTATCAGTGGCAATTAACTAATGAAAGTGGCTGGAAATGATGCAATGTGGTTGTAAATGGTATGAACACTAAGTTAGATACAGTCTACCGCCCTTTAGTTTACTGAAGGCTGGTTTCACCCCTCTCGTTAAGGGAAGGAAAATCCACTGGAGAAGGAATCCCTAGACTTGCAGAGGAGGATGCTCTGTCAATAGGGATTTTCCCAAAACAACATTCTGAAGGGTGGAGGGAACAAACTCCCCCTCCCCGCTGTCCGCCAATACAGAGAATGAGTTCCTATGAATCAAGCCTGGCTTAGGAGAAAGAATGCCCGCACTCAAGGATGGTGAGGGCGATAGAGGAGCAACCCCCTTGCCTCTATTGATGGTGGTAGAATGAGGAGAAAAAGAGACAGGGTCTACACCAGAGAGGGGCCCGGAGCCTGACAATCTAAATCAGCATCATCATCGATCCTGTCCACGGGAAGATCAGGGTTATCTCTGGTGGGGGGTGAAGCATCGGAAAGTCCTCCTGATCTGCCTCTGGTGGGATGGGGGCAAAGGCATCCGTAGCATCACCCGCGCGAGTCTGAGGAGGATCAGGGGCACGGGAGTATCCTCCTGTACGGAGGGAGGATCAACAACCATGACTAGTACCCAACGGTGAATAGGTGCAAGCCCAACTGACGATCCAAGATGCACCACAGCTAAGGGTTATGGGCATGCTACTGAAGCTGTGTGACATGGGAGGTGGCCTAGTGGTCCAAGGTCTAGGGTGAGAAGATGGTGTCGAGGGAGCGGTACGAGGAGGGACTGCACCAGAAGACCATTTGGGTCTCTTCTGCTTCCTTGGGCAATTCCTAGCAAACTGGCCAAGGGCTGTACATATCCTGCACTGGTCTTGCTTACCTGTGATCTCGACACTCTGGCGAAAGAAGCCATCCGGACGCTAAAGCATAATATGGTCATTCGTGATGTTAGGGTCAAAGACTAGGACCCTAACTCTGGACACCCCATCCGACCTGACTACCTATGCTAGAGAAGAGGGTATGCTGGGGAGGGAGGGGGAGGGGGAGGGGATCTCTACGACCAAACCAAAGCTAGCTCCAATGGAAGGAAGGAGTCGATGGTAAACCTAAGGGAGACCAGGAATTCTATATAATAAAGAGGAAAAAGACCTAATTGTCCTCCTCAACAGAGGAGGAGCCCAAGGTGAAGGACAAGAGAAAGATCACCCTGGAGCCTAGCATCAGAGGGTTAGGTGAAGCACTATGGCCACAGGCTCCAGAGTATCAAAGACCACCCAAAAGAAACCTCATACCACTAAGCGAATGTCGGTGAAATGTAGTGCAAGGTCTCCAAGTAACACTGCGAGCATCTGATCCCTGGCCTGTAACCTAGAAGAATAGGACCTAAAGATGCATGCATGGAGAGAAGTAGAGCTTTCAAGCTCCACATCTTTTTTTATCTGTTGTAACTTGTCTTTTTAGAAAATGACTTGTATCGCGGCTGATGGAAGCAATTAAGGATTGGCCGAGTGGAAACCCATTCGTCAATCGAGGTGTAGAGATTAATTCGAACACAAATAAGCTCCTTCCCACTCAAAATATACTACTGCGGGAGAAGAAGAAGGTAGAGACATGAACCCCTCTGAATCCATGTGAAACCAAATCAGCTCCCCAGTCTAGAGTGTCCTCATCGCTGATCCAAAAGACATTGGATTTGTACCAATTTATATGTGCCCCTGCCGCCATCCAAGGCTGTCTTGAAAGAAGTGAGCCTCTGTGGTGTGGCATCCAAAAGACAGCCGTGTCATTTGCCAACTCACTGTCCAAAAGCTCATCTTCCTACCTCAATGGAAGTCTCAGCCCATAAATATCAGCTTGAGATCTAATTTAGATACTCATAGCTTCAACCACAAACCAAAAAAGAAAGGGGGCTAAAGGGCATCTCTGATGGACTGCTAGAGATCTGGAACTTGGCTCCCCTGACTCCTCCAATAAGTACCTGGCTGTGGGCTGATCTATAGAGAGCAGATACCCTCTAATCCAAGCATCTGTGAATCCGAAACGGAGAAGAGTTCCCTCCAGAAAGCTCCAATCTACCACCCTACAATAAGCTCTTTCTCAAAGTCCAGAAGTAGAATGGCCATCCTTGTGCCACTGTGCATGGCCCACTCAAAAGCCTTCCAAAATGAGAAAATGTTATCAAATATGCTTCTGCCATGTACAAAGCCTGTCTACGAATCATGAATGAGATCTGGAAGAATGGGCTGCAAACAAAGGCTGATTGCTTTCGCTAAAATCTTGTACAAAGTGCCCAATATAGTGATAGGTCTCCATTGGGACACTAAATTCCTGCAACCACCTTTCGGAATAAGATGAATGAGACCCTCCGTAAGTGAGTTAGGCATCTCACCAGGATCCCAAATTCCCTACAGAGCTGAGGTAATGTAATCCCAAAAAGCAATGAAAAAAGGAGTCAGTCCATCTGAACTTGGAGACTTGCTCTTATGAAGGGCAGTAAGAGAGCCCTGAATTCAGTGTTGGTAAAATGTGCATCAAGTAAGACTCTCATATCAGGTTTCACCAACATAGGTATACACTACAAATAGCATCCCTAGCATCATCTCTAGTCTGCGTTTCTAGATCTGTTGTAAGAAGGGAGGTATAGATATCTATAGCAATATGCATGGCAGCATCAAAATCTATCTGTAGAATGCCGTCTGAGTCAATAAGTTGAGAGATACTTTCTTTACTATGTCTGGAGCCAAGAGTAGATGCTTATTGATTGCGCCTCCGATCTGAGTGCAAAATGACTCTCTCTCATGAAAGACATACTCTTCTCTCTTATCTAAGTGTCTGATGCTGAGCCCTTGCTGCAGCAAGGCGGTCCTGAACCCAAGCATCTGTAGGCTGTTTCTGCTCTTCTCTCTGAAGGGCTACCAGTTGCTGACGAATGCCAACCTCTCGCCTGAGAACCTCCCATCTCCTAGTGCGAGCAACTGAGTGATAAAAATTACTAATATCAGTGAGGGTTGAAGCCATGTGTGACAGGTGAGGTTGTCCATCCTGTGTGTGAGAATCCCAAATCTGCAAAACAGCCTCCGTGAGGCTATCATCTGTATAAAAGGCATCTGGAATCCTGATACTCGCAGGTGGTCTGAAATGGACACCCTAGTGCTACTGCATACTGACCCACTCTATCCAAAGCCCAATCATCCACATAAAATCTGTCAATCTGTGCATGGATACGCATCTGCACCCTCCTGTTTGACCAAGAAAACAGCAGTGACTATGGGTGAGTGTGAAATGCATCATCATACCAAGCATCTCTACCACCGAACTGAAATAGGAAGGCAGTACATGTTTCTCTCTCCAAAGAGTGAATCCCACCTTCTCCAACCCCTTTTTTATCTAAAGACATCTCAACCATGTTGAAATCTCTTCCAATAATCCACGAGTCTACAATAGAGGACCAAGAGAGTAGTTCCTTCCATAGAAGGATATGGTCCCCTCTAATGTTTGGAGCATACAGGTTTAGTAAGCCAACCTTACATCCCCCAATGAATTAAAAAATCCATTGAGCTGTAGAGGGAACAATAAACCCGCATCTGAACACCAAGGGGAGCATAACATAAGAAACCGAAATGCAAGTACCTCCCCTAGTACCAAGAGCAGGTGACCAAAAAGTGTATCTTGAAAGTAACTTGCCTGACTTAGCACAATCTCTGGTATCCAATCTGTGTTTCTGAAGAAAGAGTATGCCTATAGGACCACCGGTTACACCTAGATGAAGCTGGTTACGAATCAACTCCCTATGACGGCAATGTGGCACACCACCTAGTCCCTGAATGTTATAGGTGACAATCCTCATCGACGAGGAGGTCAAGTGAAAGACCTTACCCGACCTGGTGGTGGAGACAATCCTCTCCTGGGAAAAACCCCTCCTGTGAAGTGGAGAAAAATAAATATGTGAAAGAATCCCCACGCCTGCAGAGGGGGAGGCTCTGTCTATAGGAATCCCGATAACAGCCTCCCCTAAAGTGGAGGGAACAAACTCCTCCTCCAAATCAAACTCTGCCATCTCTACCAAAGCTGCAAAAGAGTTCCTGTGAACCAAGTCTGGAGCCGGAGTGCGAAGAATCCCTGCACTCAGTGGTGTGGAAGAGATAACCCCCTTACCTCTATTAAGAGAAGTCACATGACGATGCGAAGAAGACGGGGGCTGTTGAGGTGGAAGGTCAAAGGACTGACTATTAGTGTGACTATCAGCTCGGGGACTCTCCACTGGTGAACCATGAGTGGGTAATCCCTCCTGCTCTGCAACTGGGGGAACAACAATCACCACATCAGCACCGGAAACATGAAAGTGATGTCACATGTCTATAAAGATGAATAATCTGTGGCACCAGTGGCGTCCTCCTATGCTGAAGTAGGAGCACAACCCTCACTGGTACCCAACGGGGACAACATGAATAGGACATGCTGAAGATCCTAGACGTGCTGATACTAAAGGTTCTGGTCGAGTCACTGGCGTCGAAGGTCTAGGACTATCTATTGGAGGTCTGGTAGCACGTGTCAAAGGTGCAGGGCGTGTCGGCTGTGCCGAAGTGATGGTATGAGAACGAGCTACACCAGAAGACGTTTTAGGTCTTTTCTTTTTCCTTGGGCAATTTCTGCCGAAATGCCCAGGAATCCTGCATATCCTACACAGGTCTTGTCTCCTTGTTACCTCTATCCTTTGTTTGAAGAATGAGCCATCGGGGCGCTGAAGCATGATATGGTCATCCGTAATGTTAGGGTCAGAAACAATGAGCCTAACTCGGGGCACCCCATCACATATGAGTGCCTCTACAGCCGAAGAGAGCATGCCAGGAAGGGGAGGGGATCTCTGTGACCAAACCGAACACGGCTCCGATCGAGGCAAGGAGTCGGTGGTATACCTGTGGAAAGCCAAGGAATCTAATGAAAAGAGAAGTGACCCAAGATAAATATTTTTTTGGTAGGCAAGAGTGCATATAACCATATAGCTCTCGGTTCTGACTACTATTCTCCTCCACAGGATCAAAACCCAAAGAAAAGGGCATCAAAAATATCCTCCGAGAGCTACATGCCAAGGGACTGGCCTTGAGCAATATAGCAGCTGAATCCAAAGAGTCAAAGACCACCTTGGAAGAAACCTTGTCCAAGCAAGTGAGCATCTATCAAGTGACTTGCGAGATATCTAGGTAACACTAACAGCATCCAGTCCCTTGCTTGTAATTCGGAAGGATGGGACCGATGCATACGCGGGAAAAAAGAAGTGAAACACTCAACCTCAATGTCTTTCTTGAGTTGTTGCAACTAGTCTTTTGAAAAAATAATAGTTTTTGCGGCCGGTGGAAGTGGACGTTGATTGACTGAATGGGGATACATTCATCGATTAGGGCGGTGAGCCGACTCGAACACTGTTCAGCTCCATCCAACCAAAAAAAAGCTGTCAGGCTAGGACAAGGAGAAAGGAGGCTAGAATGAGGAGGAAGGAAAAGGGGGGTGCTGAGGGGAAAGAAGAAAGATAGGGGAGGGGAGAGAGAGGGCTGAGGGGAGAGATAGGGATGAAGGAGGTTAAGAGTGAAGGATGGGGAGAGAGGCTAGGAAGGAGGGCAAGAGGATGGAAGAGAGGAGGCAAGTAAGAGGCTGCCCCTTCTCCGCCTCTCACCCCGCCCCTGCCTGCCCCCTCTCCCGACCCCTTCTTCGCTTCTCAGCCTGCCTCCTTCCAGGTCAAAGGTTTTGGTCTGGTCAAGTAGGAAACATAGACAAGGTGGAGGAGGTGCCCTTTTTTTCATGTACGACCTGCATTGGCCAACACATTTAGCTAGAAGCAACAGCCAAGATTTTCTTGAGGGAGCACCATTCAGTAGCAAGACGTTCCTTACGACGTTGTCTCATCTCAGGGCCAGCTTGAGGCCATGGTAGATATCTTTTTCCTTCTGGATGGTGGCAGATGGAGGCTTGCCATCGGCCCTTTGGCTGGAGCACATGCAAGTTGATGGCACATGTCTCTGCTTTATAGGTAGAGTCTTAGAGACAATTCCCCACAGCCTTTGGGGATATCCAACAGCATAGAGGATATGGACATCGGCTTTTAGGATTGTGGCCAGCATGCAATTGATGCAACGAGACTTCACATGGAGGATGGTGGTGTGGCTCATGCAGGAGCAGCATACAAGATCTGAGGCCAACATGTCTCTAGGATTGAGATATACAATGCATCACCCCCCTTCCAAGTGTGCCATCCAACTTCACTAGAGAATAGTGTATGAAAGGCGGTGTCCAACATCACTACTTGGAACATCAAGGTCACCTACTACAATCAGATGATGGGATGCCCTCAGGTCTCGGTGATGGGAGGCCACCGGGTCTCCTTGGCGGCTACCCTCGTCGCAATCTGGCAAGACATCATATTCACCATGTGCGCCATTTGGACGTGCGGTACTAAGACAAGAGCATTTCTGCAAGGCTTGGCCTGCAAACAATTTTTACATCAAAATCGCAAGAGGCATTCGGTAGATGTAGACTACTGCCTTGGTTATTAGTCCCTGTTTACAAAGACTCCCTAGGTAGTGAGCTGGGTTCTCTGAAAACAGGTTGGTTTCTTTGAGACAATTAGTTTTCAACTGCTGATTTGTATGGTGATTTTCAAGCGTTAATGGATGTTCTTTTCTTTGGAATTAATAAAAGAAGACCTCCACCAACCTCTTCGTACGTATCTATGGATCCCACCCTTCCAAATTACAAGCTAGAAATTGGATGCTTATGGCCTTACATTTGGAACTCACCCAACACCTCACTGATACTCAACTTCTAGAACGAGGTTTCTTTCAGGTGGCTTTTGATACCCTTGGAGCTACGAGAACAATGCTCAAGGCTAATCCCTTATTGCTCGATTCCAGGAAGGATTTTCCCAATCCCTCCTCTCCTGGATTTGACCTAGTTGAGGAGTGAAGACAAATGACCTCTCTCTTCATCAGATTTCTAGGTCCGCCCAAGGTGTATCATAGGCTCCTTGACATGATTGCAGTTGCCTTTGGTGTGGTCACTAAGATCCCCCCTCCCTAGTTTTCCCACTTCAGCGACAGAGGCAATCTAATTGGATGGGGTCTTAGAGTTAGGTCATTGTCTTTGACCCCAACCTTCACATAATGCTCCAACCCTCAGATGGCTCTCGGTGTGCATGGTCATAGCATTCCCTACAGACACAGGACACAGAGAAGGAAGCGCAAGCAACGTGAGGTGCAACAGGGAACCACCTCTCATGAAAATAATTTGAAGGCTTTTCAGTGAAAAACATGAATAGTCAGCCACACAATAGGCATTTCGGACTGAACGGGAAGCTGCACAATTAGAGATGGACAAGTTACAACGAGAACTTGCATCTTCCAGGGAGTGGCTGGCCAGTACTTTAGCCACTCTGGCTGAGTTGCAAGCTAAGTATGTGGCCACAAAATTACAGTGAGAGAAACATGAGGCACACCTATGCGAGACGACGGATCTTTGTGCACAATGCACCACTCTCTAGCATGCGGTGGAAACTCAGAAGCAAGATTTGACTGCACTCCGAGACACCAATGATAGATATAGAAGAAGGCATCCACTTAACAAGAAGGGATGTGCAAAGTATAACGGCAAGTAGAGGGAGCTTCAACGGATCATGGAGACAATTGAAAGTGAAGTACAAATAGAAGATGAAATTGGTGTGGCTTCTTTTGGCAAACACATAGAGACAGGAGCTCCAAGTATGACCGTTGACTCAAGTGCAGATGAGCAGGGCTCTGTGCTGAACTGATTGTCAATTTGTCATTATTGAATTACATTCACCAAGCTTTGGTTTTGGATGCATTGCTTTGGGTGGATTGCAACACATTACAAAGATATGGTGTTGTAGGCATAAATTCAACCCTATGGTTGACAAGTAGTACTTGGGTACTATATATACCAAGTACTTGTAATGTTTCATTTGAACATTTCTATTGGAGCTTTCTTGTGTGTGCACTCTTGCTCACTTGTGTTCACAACCTGTCTCGACTTTGTTCCTTGATTTGGTATCAGAGCTTTGGTTAACGTGACTCCATTTGAGGCTTTGTATGGCTTTAAGCCAAAGGTTAGTCATTTCAGAGTTTTTGGCTCAGTGGCATATGCTTTAGTTCCAGATGCACATCGGGCAAAGCTTGATGACAAGAGTGTCAAATGCATTTTCGTGGGATATAGCACTGAAAGCAAGGGATTTAGGCTTTATAATCCCGCTACTAGGAAGGTAATAATTAGCAGAGATGTTCTCTTTGCTGAGAATAAGTGCATGCTCTGCAAAAGCAAACTTGCCACCATACGATGACACCCCTTTGGACATCATCCAGTTTGAGGATGATGAGATGGAATCTCTTGATGCTTCCCCTTCTACTTTTCATAGTTCAGATGGCTTGTCACATGTTGAGGATGGCTCTCCCTCAAATGTTTCAGATTTGTAGCCAATTATTGAGAATAGACAGCCTCATGTTTGGAGGCATTATCAGCGTCGTGAGACCACTAAAGATGTTGATGCAACCCCGAGTGGTACAGCAGAGAAATCTATTCCACGTTGGGCAAGGTTGACCATTCAAGATGCTAAGGATCAACCTACTTTGGGGAAAACCAGGGCCAGCACTCTGAAAAATGTCAATTTTGCTTTGATGACCTCAGTGATGGAAGCTGAAAATGAACCTATAATCCGGCATGGCAGAAAGCTATGGAAGCTGAGATTAAATCCATTGAGAAGAATGCCACATGGGACTTGGTTGATGCGCCCGTTGGGAAAAATGTGGTTGGCACGAAATGGATTTATAAGGTGAAATACCATTCAAATGGCACAGTTGAGGAATACAAAGCCCATTTGGTTGCCAAGGGGTATGAACAAGAGGAGGGGATAGTGAGGAGACTTTTGCTCCACTGGCCAAGATGACCACCATTCGTTCTCTCATCTCTCTTGCTGCGTTTTATGTCAGTGTACCAGATGAATGTCAAGACCGCTTTCCTCAATGGAGATCTTAAAGAGGAGGTCTATATACATCAGTCCCATGGTTTTGAGGTGAAGGGACAAATGCAAGCTCAGGAAGGCTCTATATGGGCTGAAGCAAGCACCTCGTGCATGGTATCAGAAGATACATCAGTTTTTGCTGTCCCAGGGCTTCATAAACACTCATACAGAGCCAAATCTGTATGTTCTGCAGCAAAAACCAGAATTGGTCATGTTGGTACAGAGAGTATACCTCCATCCCCAACGTCAAAGACAAGAGGATCTTTCTCGAGACCTCGAAGAGCGATCACCTGTAGAGGAATTGCTGTCCTTGAAAAAGCTCCCATCCAAGTGGTGGAAGTAATAGGCATCTCAACTGTCCATTCCACCAGGATGGCTGAATCTATCTACTGAATCGTGCGTGCTACCTCTCTGCGGTGACTCACGGACTGTAGCCTCTGATCCTCAGGTAGCTTGATAAATGCCTTCCAAGTGCCTACTGTGTAGGCGGGGCCCCTCTCCCATCTAGACCACTGTATATAATGGGAAGTGCCCAATGGTCTGCCATGCTCATCAAGTATACTATCGTTCTAAACGATCGACTGCCTATCAATCTCTTTAAGGGTAGAGGACGGAACCCTTCGAAGAGTGTTCCTGAAGCTCCCCCAAGCTTTGAGGATGGCAGTCATGAGAGGAGAGGCAGGAGACCTGAGAGAGACGGAAGTAAAAATCCAGCGAGGGCTGTCCACCCAATCATCTCCCAAGGTAGGTGTGCAAACCTGAATGCGTCCAAAAAAGAAATCCTTCCAAGGTTCCTGCCCAAGCATGAGTCCCCTCACCACCACCTTACAAAGCAATGCCCTGCACTGCAAGTCCGAGTCAATGATATTAAGGCCCCCTTCCCATGTTGGGAGAATAATGGTCTCCCAAGACACCCTCACTGCAACATCTGCAGTGCCATCAAGTCCACTCCATAAAAAATTTCTGACTGGTCTAATGAGCTGAGTGATGCAATCCCTAGATCGGCACCAGCAAGAACACACAAACAAGGTGGTGGCCAAAAGAACCTGGTTCACTACCACAACTCTAGAGGCAATGTCGAGTTTGACTGAGCAGCAAAAAAGGAGCTTTTTCCTTATACTTTCTACCAGAGCAAACTACTGTGCCAGAGAGATGCCCAATCCTACCTGGCTTCCCAAATATCTGATAGGAACACCCCTCTGAATCCAAGAAAAGCCAATGTCAACTTCCTAGCCTGGAGTGTCCTCATCACTGATCCAAAAGCCAAAGGATTTATGCCAGTTAATGTTTGCCCCTACAGCTGAGCAAAAAATATCCAAGGCTGTCCGGAAAGAATCAAGTGATTGCGAAGAGGCCTCAATAAAAATAACAGTGTCATCAGCCAACTCACAGTCAAGAAGCTCCGGCTCCTGTCTCAAGGGCAATCTCAACCCACAAAGCTCAGCCTGAGATCTAAGGAAGATACTCATAGCTTCTGCCACAAAAAGAAAGAGGAAGGGGGCTAAAGGGCATCCCTGACGAACTGATCTAAAAATCGGAAACTTGTCACCCCTTACCCCTCCAATCAAAACCTGGCTGTGGGCTGATCTCTAAAGGAAGGCCACCCCTCTAATCCATGCATCTGAAAATCCAAATCATAGAAGAGTGCCCTCAAGAAAACCCCAATCTACTCTGTCATAGGCTTTCTCAAAGTCCAGGAGTAGAACTGCCAGCCTCTGCCCGCTCCTGCAAAGCCCACTCTGTAGCTTCCCAAAAGGAAAAGATATTATCAAATATGCTCCTGCCATGCACAAAGCCTGTCTGAGTATCATGGATGAGGTCTGGAAGAAGGGGCTGCAATCAGATGCTGATCGCCTTGGTAAGGATTTTGTATAGAGTGCCCAAAAGAGTGATGGGTCTCCAATGGGAAACAAAATTCATGTTGCCATCTTTCGGGATAAGGTGAATGAGTCCCTCGGTCAGTGAGTCAAGCATCTCACCCGAGTCCCAAATGCCCTGCAGGGCTGAAGTAATATGATCATCTATCATATCCCGAAAGGTTGTAAAAGAAGTAGTAGGGAATGAATACCACCTTCTCTGCGCCCTTGCTTTTCAGAACGTACGTTAACCATGTTAAAGTCACCTCCAATAATCCACCAATCTGCAATGTCAGCCCACGAGAGCAACTCTTTCCAAAACAGAACGCGGTCCCCTCTGTTGTTCGGAGCATAGAGGTTGAGGAAACCAACCTTAGGTCCGTCAATCAGAAGTAAAACCCACTGGGCCCTGGAGGGGGTTATGGTACCGTGTCCAATGATCAGAGGGAGAATAGAATCTGAAACTGATATGCATGTACCTCCTCTGGTCCCCAAGGCAGGAAGCCAAAAAGTCCGACCTGAAAGTGGCTTACCTGACTTGGAGCAATCTCTGACATCTAGTTTGTGTTCTTGAAGAAAAAGAATGTCTAGGGAACCACCTGAAACACTTGGATGGAGCTGATTCATGATCAGCTGTCTGCGACGGGAATGAGGGATGACGCCCAACCCCTGTATATTCCAACTGGCTATCCTCATCGGCAGGAGGAAGCGGGTTGGAATACCTTACCCGACCTGGTGGCGGAAAAAGAACCCTCCACCGGAGTTGACCTCCTGCCATACACACGAGGTCCAAGGGGAGGAAAGTCCACAGGTGAGAGAGAGACAGATCTCTCAAAAGGGATGCCGATAACTGGCTCAAAAGGGAACCCATTCGTCAATCGAGGTGGGATAGGCCGATTCAAACACAAAAAAGAACTCCATCCGCTTTCCTGAAGCCCAAGAGACCCCTAAAAGAGAATAGGGGTACTCCAGATGAAGGGAGAGGGTGAAAGGAAGGTGCGAGAGAGAGGAAAGAGCAAGGAGAGGAGGAGTCAGCAAGGAGAAAGGGGAGGCAGCAAGAGGAGAGGAGGAAGGGAGAGGAGGGGAGGAAAGAGGAGAGGAGGAGTGGAGGAGAGGGGAGGGGGGGGAGGGGAGGAAGCAACCAAAAAAAAAAAAGGGGGGGGGGGGGGGGGGGCGGGGAGGCGGGGCTGGCTGTGCAGGCAGCAGCGCGGGGGGGCGTGCAGGCAGGCAGCAGCGTGGGGGAGGAGCTGGCAGCAGCGCGGGGGGGCTGCAGCAGCGCGGGAGGAAGAGAAGGGGAGAGAGGGAGGGGAGGCGGTGGGGGAGGCGGGGGGGGGGCAGCAGGTAGGGGGGAGGGGAGGGAGGAGGCAGCGCGCGGGGGAGGAGCTGGCACCAGCGCGGGGGGGGCTGCAGCAGCACGGGAGGTAGAGAAGGGGAGGGGAATAAAGGGTGAGGCAGGGGGAGCAGCAGGTAGGGGGGAGGGGAGGGAGGAGGCAGCAAGGAGGGGAGGGAGGGAGCAAGGAGGGGAGCAGGAAGGAGGGCAGCAGGAGGAGCGGGGAGCAGCAGCAGTTTTTTCGTCAATTTTCGAGAATACAAGTTTTAGAGAAGGAAAAGGATTATGTCATTTTGGCCTTTTCGCAGCATTATATTCATTGACATATTTTGGCTCTTTCTAGAGCAGCCCATTATTACCATGTAATTGTATTCATATTCATTTTTATTTTTTGTATTAGCATACTTCTTCTTACAAAAAAATATTTCAACCACTTCACACATCTTAACAATATTCACCGGGACGGTGAATTGATAACGGGGGACCTGTTGACCAGTCATCGTCCAAGCCGACCCGACGACCAAACTTAGTCCAAGCCATGACCGAAGCCATGATTGGACTTCGTGTGGTACATGACCGGACTTCAGGTGGTACAAATCAAGGACCAATTGAGTCCCCATTGGTAATGCACATTGGTAATACACCCTGCTCACCACAGGGTCTCAATGGCTAAGATTTGTAGAGAATGCATATGGATGCTCTCCTCCACATGCAAGAGTTATGGCACCACGGAGTGCAAAATGTGACACTGTGCAGGAGTTATAGCACTGCAAAGAAGTCGGTGCACGTGCAGAAGCCAAAGCATCATTAGATACATCAAGAGGTGAGCCCATATGCTCAGGGGGAGAGGGCCATCTACAATGAGGACGAGAATCATACCAGCCAATGGAGAGCCTACCAATGATCAGAGAAGGGGAGGTGAAGATAGGAGACAAAAGGGAGGGGATGACCATTTGCACAGGAACAAAAGTAGAGTATGAAGAGACATGGCAGCTAGCTAGGAACAGAATGGAAATATGGAAAGCATAATTAAAGGCAAAATGGAAAGGAAGGAAAGTACAAGTGCAAGGCAATAACCAAAATACTCACAATGTATTCATAGCTTGATGTTGACTGATATGTTAGACAATAGACAAGTACAACAATATATAGTGTGCCACTAGACTCTAGAAAGTCACAATGTCTATGGGATATCTCTCAATATGACATGTGGCATGTCTAGGACTCACTAAACTATAAAACCACTAGTACACTCATTTTTTACTCACTTTGGCTTCATATTCCAACACCCCCCCATGAAGGCAAGGTGAGAGACTACTGGAATGGAACCAAGAACAGAACATGACAATAACGGTCTAAGGTGAGGGACTGTTGGAATAGAACCAAGAACAAAACATGACAATGACGGTCATCAAACTGTGCACCCTATGTAACTCAGAGGCTAAAGTCTGAGCGTGTTCAGAGGTGGATGTAAGCAATCTCATGGCTTGAGACTCAACATGCTCAAAGGCTCACGTTATAGCATGGCTACATGACCAGCTTGAAGGTCTAGGAATACACCAACGTCCTGGAACTCGGCCAGGCCTGATAACAAGACCTATCAAAGCCAATACATGACTCCCACAATACATCCCCCTCTAAACCTATCAAAGCCAATACATGGCTCCCACAATACATCCCCCCTTGGCTTCATAACAGGACATGTTAGGAAGCCACACACCAAAATAGGAAAACCAATACATCTTTTTAGGAGGACTATCCAAGGCAGAGGACCTTTAGACTCAATGACAACCAAACACTCAATACATATCATTTTAGGGGGACCCCAAAATACATCAAGCTGTAGGAATAATAAAAATAGATCTCTTAGGAGTAAGAGATGTCCTCCAAGTAGCCACTGCACATGTGCACATCCCTGCGAGTCGATGACGATGTCAATGAAGCACTAGGCATGGATGCCCTAAAATACATGTCGGTGAAGTCCATGGGGTAGCTACATGGAGCGGTCATGGCATGACTCTCAAGATCGAAGATGGACAGTCACCTAAAAAATTGATGTAGAGGCCGGAGGTGCCACAAGGACTAGCAGAGTCACTCAATGTGCAAGCCTAGCACTACGGGCAATCAGAGAAGTAATCGGAGAAGCCAGAAAGTAACCGTACCTCACATCAAGATAATTTTTCTTTATCTTCTTGCTCCAAATTAGTGTGGAGTCTACACACCGTTATAGAAGGCAGATGAGGTGTGCAATGTGGCAGCTTGAATGGCGAGAAGATAGAGCTTCGTGGGCAACAGGAGAAGCGTGAGCAGGAGCAGCTGCGTGGGCAGCTAGATGGCACACAAAGAGGATAGCTACGTGAGCAACAGGAGAAGCTGCATGGGCAGCTACAGCTTAGCTTCGTGGGCACCAACTGGAGCAGCAAAAGATGGAGGTGGAGATCAAGATAGTGACAGTAGGCTGAAAACTATCATCCTGTGAACTCAAGAACAAAATCTGCGTGCTGGAATAATTTTCATCACTTTTTGCAGGAGCTATATCTTTTCGTAGTAAACTCAGATTGCAATGATGTTAAAACGAAAATTGTAGTACTCAAGGTCCTCTACAACTTTCCTGAAGACACAGAGTCGTGATTCTGCTTCCAAATCCACATAGAAGCGTCACATCGTCCGCAGGTCATAGAGAGCAACAGAAACAGCACCACTTTGTAGCTGAAGGAAGGAGAAGAGTTCACCAAGGAAAGGAAAGAGAGGTGGCAGAAGCTCAAGTTGGAAAAGACAACGTTGGAGGAGAATCCCAATATTGATGAAGCCTTCAATGGAGAGGAGTAGGGAAGGGGAGCTCCTCCAAGAGAAGAGAGGGCAGCTTCTCTTTCCGGCCACCCTCTACCTCATGGAGAAGCAAGGAGGAAGGGAAAGGCTAGGAAGGAAGGCTCTGATACCATATGAAGAGACATGGTAGCTAGCTAGGAACAGAACGGAAATATGGAAAGCCTAATGAAAGGCAAAATGGAAAGGAAGGAGAGTACAAGTGCAAGGCAATAACCAAAATACTCACAATGTATTCATAGCTTGATGTTGACTGATATGTTAGACAATAGACAAGTACAACAATATATAGTGTGCCACTAGACTCTAGAAAGTCACAATGTCTATGGGATATCTCCCAATATGACACATGGCATCTCTAGGACTCACTAGACTATAAAACCACTAGTACACCATTTATGACTAACTTGGGCTTCATATTCCAACAGAGTGTGTGAGAGGAGAGGCTTGAGCTATGAGCTCCTCAAAAATTCTTCGTAAGTGATATCTATAGAGAGCTAGATCTGTGTACTCTGAGTTGCTTGGCAGTCAATTTTCTCTTCCAATTCCGCTCCAGAATGTGCATCCTTGTTGTGGTTCTCACAAGCATGAGCATTGATCTTTGAGCATTTCTTCTCACTCTAGCACTTATTTCTGTTATGTTCTGTTCCGTACTTGCATCATAATCGTTTTCTGTTCCATCTGTTCTTGTTGTTCTATTCCGCCGTTGCACTTGCACCATCACCAGCACCACAAACCACTCTGCACTCATTTCCTAGTTACACCATTTCCATGCAATCCATTGCACCGTTACTTATGAGGAAGTCACCAGTAGTTTTGATCACAGTTGCTAGTGTCACGCACTCCTTGCACCTCACACCAATGGCCTTTGGCCTCCATTAACACCTCCAGAAGAGATCAAACCTCCCCATTGACATATTCTAATTCTATGTACTACTCCTAAGTGGTGGAGAGTACTACAGTGACTCAGGAGTCCCATGTGGGTGTCCCCATCTAGCCCACTCCATAGAAAGTTCCTTATCGGTCTTTTGAGCTGAGTGAGGTAATCCCTATAGTGACACCAACAAGAGCAAATAAACCACAGCGTGGCTAGAAGTACGTAGTTAAAAACAAACACCCTTGAAGTCAAGTCGAGTTTTATTGAGCTCCACAAGAGGAGTTATCTTACTACTCTCTAACACAGGAGCACAAGATAGATACCCATGCTCACCGAGCAGCCCAAGTAGGTGAAAGAGACACCCTTTAAAATTCACGTAAGACCGAAATCAGCACCCCAATTTGGTGTGTCCTTGTTGCTAATCCAGAAGTCATTTTTGAATTTATTTCAATTAATGTGTGCCCCAGCTGCAAAACAAAATAAAACAAACGACACAAAGAGAAACAGCGCTGCTGCTCCCCGCTCCCTCCTACTGCCCTCCTCGCTGCTCCCTCCCTCCCCTCCTTGCTGCTTCCTCCCTCCCCCCTACCCTCGACTCCCCTCCTTCTCTTCTGCTGCTGCAGCCCCCCTTGCACGCTGCCTCCTCCCCCCTGCGTGCTGCCTCCCCCTTGCGTGCTACCTCCTCCCCCCTGTGCGCTGCCTCCCCCCTGCACGCTGCCTCCTCCCCCTCCTCCCCCTTGCGCTGCTGCTCCCCCCTGCGCTGCTGCAGCCCCCCCCCCCACGGCGCTGCTGCCAGCCCCCCCCTGCGCTGCTTCAGCCCCCCCTCGCTACTGCCAGCCCCTCCCCCTCCCTTTCCTCCGCTCCTCCTCTCTTCTTTCCTCCCCTCCTCTTCCTTCTTCCTCTCCCTTTGCTGCCCCCTCTTCTTCCTCTCCTCTATCCTCCCCTCTTGCTGACTCCTCCTCTCCTTGCTCATTCCTCTCTCTCTCTCCTTCCTTTCACCCTCTCCCCTCATTTGGAGTACCCCTATTTTTTTAAAGGGGTCTCCTGGGCTTCAGGAAAGCGGACAGAGTTCTTTTTTTGGTTTTGAATCGGCCTTTCCCACCTCGATTGACGAATGGGTTCCCATTCAATCGATTCGTTACCGCCCACACTGGCCGCGAGAACCGTCACTTTCTCAAAAGACGAGCTGCAGCAGCTCCAAAAGGATTTGGAGCATGAGTGTTCCACGACTCTCTTTGCACGCATCCATGGCTCCCACCCCTCCAGGTCACAAGCTAGAGATTGGATGCTTGCAGCACTTCCCCAGGAGCTCGCCCCCCACCTTAAGGATGTTCGTTTGTTGGGACGAGGTTTCTTTCAGGTGTGCCTAGATTCCCCGAACGTCACGAGAGACCTGCTACAAGCCAGTTGTCTTTTTCTAGGCTACAGGAGGATTTTTTTGTTTCCCTTTCAACTGAACTTTGACCCAGTTGAAGAGGACAAGCAGGGAGTTTCTATTTACATCAGATTCCCTGGTCTTCCCTCAGTTTATCACCGGCTACTTTCAGTTATTGGCGAGAGGTTTGGTGTGGTAGCAGAGATCCCCCCTCTTCCTAGCGAACCCTCTTCGGCTGATGAGGCGGTCAGGATGGTTAGGGTCATTGTCCAGGACCCCAATATTTCAGATGACCACATCATGCTACAGCGACCTGTTGGGTCCTTCTTCCGCCAGAGATTTGAGATTGCAGGTCGGCAGGACCAGTATAGGATTTGCAGATCCTCGGGGCACTTCGCCAGAGATTGCCCAAAGAAGAAAAAAAGGCCCAAAAAGCAACCAGCTCATACTAGCTTACGACAGAGAGCAGGAGCAGGACCTACTGCTCCACAAGCACCGCCTCAGACACGGGTTCCCCTCCCTCCTAGGGCTACCCGAGTCCCTCCTGCACCTCGCACCATCTCTGGCCCACGGTGGGTTCCGGTCGCGGTTAGGCCCTCTACTTCAGATCACACATCCATTGCTTCGGAGGCTACCCCCTTGGAGCCTCGGGAGGAGACTAGTGTTCAAGAGCCTTGTTTGACCCCATACCTGGATCAGGTTGTACCTTCCTCAACAGCCCAGGTTGTTCGCACCTCATCTGCAGCACTTCTTGATCAGGATCCAGTACAGGTGCCTCCTTCTTTGGATAGAGGGAAGGGGGTCTTACATTCTATCCCTGCTTCGGTAGGAATCCTTTGTACACCCTCCCCAGGACTGGCTCAGCGGAACTCCTTTTCCGCTTTGGAGGACCTCTCTGAACTCCCAGAAGATGATTTTGTACCTTCTACTTTCCGAGAGCCAGTTATCGGCATATCTTGTGAGAGATCCTTCTCTCTCTCACCTGTGGACTTTCCTCCCCTTGGACCTTGTGTGTATGGCAGGAGGTCAGCTCCGACGGAGGGTTCTTTTTCCGCCACCAGGTCGGGTAAGGTATTCCAACCCGCTTCCTCCCGCCGATGAGGATAGCCAGCTGGAATATACAGGGATTGGGCGGCATCCCTCATCTCCGTCGTAGACAGCTGATCATGAATCAACTCCATCCAAGTATTTCAGGTGGTTCCCTAGACATTCTTTTTCTTCAGGAACACAAATTGGATGTCAGAGATTGCTCTAAGTCAGGTGCTTTCAGGCCAGACTTTTTGGCTTCCTGCCTTGGGAACCAGAGGAGGTACATGCATATCAGTTTCAAATTCTATTCTCCCTCTGATCATTGGACACGGCGCCATAACCCCCTCCAGGGCCCAGTGGGTTTTACTTCTGATTGACGGACGTAAGGTTGGTTTCCTCAACCTCTATGCTCCGAAAAACAGAGGGGACCGTGTTCTGTTCTGGAAAGAGTTGCTCTCGTGGGCTGACATTACAGATTCATGGATTATTGGAGGTGACTTCAACATGGTTGAGGCACCTTCTGATAAGCAAGGGGGTAGAGAAGGTGGTATTCATTCCCTCGAGAGAGCAGCTTGGGATGCATTCTTATTCAGGTTCAGTGGCAGAGATGTTTGGTCAGATGATGCATTTCATATTCAGTCTCAGTCACTTTTGTTTTCATGGTCGAACCATAGGATACATATGTGTATCCATGATCGGATTGACAGATTCTATGTGGATGACTGGGCTCTTGATAGAGGGGGGACAGTTTGCATTGCACCTAGTGTTTCTACTTCCGACCATTTTCCAGTAGTTCAGTCCATCTCAGAGGCCCATCTGAGAGGACGGTCTCACTTAATCAAGATCCCCGATGCCTTATACACGGATGAGACTCTCACAGAGGCAGTCTTGGAGCTCTGGGTTTCTCACATGCAGGGGGGGTGGCCGGTCCTTCACATGTGGCCACAGCACTTGCCAGTATCAGCGACTTTTATCACTCCGTTGCTAGTGCTCGGCGAGGTGAGATACTCAGGTGGGAGGTTGGTATCCGCTGGCAGTTGGCAGCCTTGCAGAGGGAGGAGCAAAGACGACCATCAGATGCTTGGATACAGGAGCGCCTTGCTGCGGCAAGGGCTCACTTGCAAACATTGCTTGATCAGAGAGCAGAGTATGCCTTCCATGCACGGGAGTCATTTTGGATACAGATGGGAGGGAGAGTCAATAAACACTTTTTCTCTACACTTGGTCCCAGACATAGTAGAGAGAGTGTCAGGTAACTTATTGACTCTGACGGCATTTTGTAGTCTCATCCGAATACCGTCTTGCACTTAGCGACAGCTTTCTATGCCTCCCTCCTTTCCGCAGATCCTGACACACAGGCCAGAGATGTGGCTAGAGAGGAAGTTTGGCAGAGTTTACCTGTGTTGGTCTCACCAGAGATGATATGCTTACTTGATGCACGCTTTACCAACACAGAATTCAAGTCTGCCCTCTCCGCCCTTCATAAGGGGAAATGCCTTGGTTCCGATGGTATTACTCCTTCTTTCTCTATAGCCTTTTGGGATATGATAGGTGATCCTATTACTTCAGTCCTGCAGGGCATTTGGGACTCGGGTGAGATGCCTGACTCACTGACCGAGGGACTCATACACCTTATCCCGAAAGGTGGCAACAGGAATTTCGTATCCCATTGGAGACCCATCACTCTGTTGGGCACTCTATACAAAATCCTTGCCAAGGCAATCAGCATCCGATTGCAGCCCCTTCTTCCAGACCTCATCCATGATACTCAAACACGCTTTGTGCATGGCAGGAGCATATTTGACAATATCTTTTTCTTTTGGGAAGCCACTGAGTAGGCATAGGCTGGCAGTTCTACTCCTGGACTTTGAGAAAGCCTATGACAGAGTAGATTGGGGCTTTCTTGAGGGCACTCTTCTACGTTTTGGTTTTTCAGATGCATGGATTAGAGGGGTGGCCTTGCTTTATAGATCAGCTCACAACCAGGTTTTGATTGGAGGGGTAAGGGGTGACAGATTTCAGATTCCCAGATCAGTTCGTCAGGGATGCCCTTTAGCCCCCTTCCTCTTTCTTTTTGTGGCAGAAGCTATGAGTATCTTCCTTAGATCTCAGGCTGAGCTTTTTGGGTTGAGATTGCCCTTGAGACAGGAGCACGAGCTTCTTGACTGTGAGTTGGCTTATGACACTGCTATTTTTATTGAGGCCTCTTCGTAGTCACTTGATTCTTTCCGGACAGCCTTAAATATTTTTTGCTCAGCTGCAGGGGCACACATTAACTGGCATAAATCCTTCGGCTTTTGGATCAGTGATGAGGAAACTCCAGACTGGGGAGTTGACCTTGGCTTTTCTTGAATTCAGAGGGGTGTTCCAGTCCGATATCTAGGATGCCATGTAGGGTTGGGCATCTCTCCAGCACAGCAGTTTGCCCCAATACTAGAAAGTATAAGGAAAAAGCTACTTTTTTGGAGCTCAGCCCAACTCGACCTTGCCTCTAGAGTTGTGGTAGTGAACCAGGTTATTTTGGCCACCGCCTGGTTTGTGTGTTCTTGCTGGTGCCGATCTAGGGATTGCATCATGCAGCTCATTAGACTAGTCAGGAATTTTTTATGGAGTGGACTTGATGGCACAACAGATGTTGCAGCGAGGGTGGCCTGGGAGACCATTATTCTCCCTACATCTGAAGGGGGCCTTAACATCATTGACCCGGACTTGCAGTGCAGGGCATTGCTTTGTAAGGTGGTGGTGAGGGGACTCATGCCTGGGCAGGAACCTTGGAAGGATTTCTTTTTTGGACGCATTCAAGCTTGCACACCAACCTTGGGAGATGATTGGGTGGACAACCCAAGATGGATTTTTACTTCAGCCCCTCTCAGATCTCCTGCCTCTCCTCTCATGTCTACCATCCTGAAAGCTTGGGCTTTGGGATCTTCGAGGTTGTGGTTGTATGGAGGTGCACCTATCAGGTGCTTGCAGTGGGACCCAGGAGAGTGGGAGTGGATATCTAGATCATGGGCATCGAGAGAGGGGAATTCCCTTTTTTCGTTTCACGGTTGGTAATGCCAGGAGAATTCAGTTGAACACTAGGGGTTGGGTTCCCTCCAAAGCCCCCCATTGGGACAACTTCTTCATCACTGCAGATTTGTGTAGGAATTTCTAGAGGAGGCTCTGGAAATCCCTCAAAAATAGAAAGATCACTCTTTTCTTTTGGCTTTCTATTTATGGAGGGATTGCAGTGAACCTGTGAAGATCACGTTTTGGGGCTGATCCCACTTGCCCTCGCTGTCTTTCTGCAGAGGGGTCAGTGCGACATTGTCTTTGGGACTGCAGTCAGGTGAGGACTATTTGGAAAGGGGTTGCGAGGATACTCAGCATTTTTCATACTTCCCCTTTCTTCATGACTTGGGGCTCGGTCGCATGGTTATCCCTTACTAGGCCCCAGGTGTTTTATGAGGGTGAGCCTTCTTCTTGGGCACTCTTGGTCCGCCGGCAGGTGATAGAGCCCTGCTCTCTTCACTTACTCCCTTCAGGGCTTCTCATGCTTCAGTAGTCACCTCTTGGGAGATCTTAGCTAGCATTTCCTCTTGGCACATTTGGAGAGCCAGATGTACAGAGGCCTTGGATGACACCCAGATACACCCTTCATAGGTGTTCACGGGTATTTGGACTGACACGGTTCACATTTTGATAGCCATTTGGCTAGCATGCAGGGCCCTTCATGGGCAGCCTCTTCTAGAAGGACTGTATTTCTTTGAGTTTGGAAGGGTTCTCCCTTTTTCTCGGAGGTTTCTACTGGATTGAGATGGCACTATCAGCCCCAATTCTTTCTTTTTGGCTCTTGAGCTTTTCATGCATTGCATGGTGTATCCCGTATGGAGCTTGGTCTAACGGTTTTCTTTAATACTTAATAGAAGTCTCTTTTTGGAAAAAAACAAAACAAAAACAAAATAAATCCAAGGCTGCCTTGAAAGAAGGGAGATCCTATGGATTGTGGCATCGAAAAAACAGCATTGTCATCAGCCAACTCAGCATTGTCATCAGCCAACTCCCTGTCGAAGAGCTCCTCATCCTATCTCAAGATAAGTCTCAGCCCAATAATATCAGCTGAGATCTCAAGCAGATGCTCATTGCTTCAGCCGTAAACAATTATAAGAAAGGGGCAGAAGGGCATCCATGTCTGACTGATCTAGAAATCTGAAATCTCTCTTCCCTGTCTCCTCTGGTAAGCACTTGGCTGTGGGCTGATTTGTTCAAAGAAAAAAACCCTCTAATCCAAGCATCTAAAGAATCAAAACGTAAAAGAGTACCCTCCAAGAAATCCCAATCTACTCTATCATAATCTTTCTTGAAAATCCAAGAGTAGAATGCCAACCCATGACCAATCCGCATAGCCAAATCCGAAGTGTCCCAAAATGAGAAATATATAAAAAATGCTTTGGCGATGGACAAATCCCATCTGTGTATATCATGGATAACATACTACTGAATTAATCTAGGACCCTTGAGGATCTTCTTTAATAGACTTGGCCTAGCTTGTGCTTTTACAAAAGCTAAACTTGCTTTTTAGGCTACTTTTTACATAAAGCTACCTTTAACTGCCTTTCCCCATCATTAAAGCGCTTTTTCCCTCCAATAGTAGGCCCTCCATACAAGCAAGGGCACCACTTTCCATTTTTGCTTTGTCAGACCTGCTTTTTGCCACTTGCCCCTTGAATTTAGGGCCTTTTGCACCCTTCAAGGTCCTACATACCAAAATAAACAAATACCATGCGTGGTGATAAATACTTGTTTTCTCAAGACGTGGAGTGGCTCTCCTTTTTCTTAGAGTCTACCGCAAGTTTGAGGCGGCACTTTCAGCCTCAACAATGGTGCTTTACTGGCTCTTCTTGATGAGCACGTCATTTGCCCCCTCAAGGTATTTTGTTTTTCATGCCATGCATGATGTACGTTTGCCATGAGCTTTGCTCTTGGAGTTTTTCCAATACTTAACAGAAGTCCTTTCATTGAACACACACACTTTTTTTTTTTTTAAGTGAAATCTTTATATTTCTGTGTGGGAAACCTCAAAAGAGGTAAAAACCCACCAATAAGTACAAGTAAAACCTCAGAGCAAAAGTCATGAGGTAGCCAAGTAAAAAGTGACATATCAAGTTGGAGGAGGATCAAACATGGCATCCTCCAGCTTCAAATTGTTGCTCTGTAAAAACTGATGCAGTGATGAAACCACACCATCAATAAAAACAAGCTGTTTTTTGCCCTTCTGATTCTTCTTGATATAGGCTGGTACCCGAAATTTTTGAATCAGAGGGTCAAAAACCTGTTGTAACATGGGATGAAAAGATTCCAGTAAAAAAGGTACTTCTGCATCCCAGACAGAAGAAAACTCTGGCACAGGCATCAAAGGCAGAGAAGCTAAATCAACATCTGTATCTTCCGATGAAAAAGTTGCATCTGATAAAGCAGGGTTTAGCATTTGAGCTTCATCCTGAGGATCAATCTGAGTAAGAGCAGAGGCAACATCCTGAGAGAGAGCATGCATATCATCCTATAAAATGCCCTCTGCAAGGGGTACATCCATATCTAGAGTAGAAGGAAACTGATGGTGCTCAACAAGGATGCAATCCTGAGCTTCTTCAGCAAGAGGAAGATTTGTATGTGATTTATCAACCTTCCTCCAGTAGTGCTTCGGAGCAGTAGAGCGCTTCGCCAAAGAAGCCATAGGAGAAACCGGAGGAGAAGGGAGAGTAACCTTGACAGCTGAAGAAGGAGCAAGAGGAATGGGCCTGGATGTAGAAGGGCAAGCACGTGCAAAATGACCAACCTGTCGGCACCGATAACATGCAGTGGGAAAAGATGCAAAATGGAGCCTGATACGCATCGGATGGGCAAATACCAAATCAAGATCCAGAGTAGATAGCACGGGCTGGCATCATATCCCACAAAATGCAAAGACGAACATCACGGGAGGCTTGCAAGAACTCCTGTCTCGGAACATGAAGAGGTCTTCCCAAAAAAGCTGCGAGAGTTGGAAGATGATGAAGAAGAGGTTCAGGCAGCGCTTTGAGAGTAATCCAAACCGGACAGTGAGTCAGAAGGGTTGCGGAAGGATCGAAAAGTGGATCCCAAGGCATGACATAAGCGAAGAAACCAGCCCCAGGAACACCGGCATGACTAACAAGGCGCTCTACCACCTCAGTCTAAGAGCAGTGGGCATAGTAAAATCCAGACCCACTGCAACATCAGCCCAATGACGAAACTGAGCTGAAGATAAAACCCTGCCCATGAAATAGAGGCAGACTCCAAATTGCTGAGCCTGTCGAAGACCAAAGACCAAAAGGGCAGAATCCAAGGAACAAACAAGCAGGAAACTCGATGAAGGAACTTCTGTGACAGAGGCAGAGCACAATTGGCGAAGAAGATCCAGCTGGAGGGAAGAAGAAGGGCCATCGGAAACATCCAGCTTTGCCGATTTGATCAAAGGTGAGGCAGACAAACCACCATGCTTCCGCCGAAGAAAAACATGAGTAGGAGGAGCAGAGGCAGAAGGAGGCACTGAGGCAGAGAAAACAAAAGAGGAGGAAGGAGGCTGCGCAGTTGACCGTACAGGCTGTACGGTCGACCGTACAGCCTGTACGGATGGCCGTACAGCAGGCACAAAAGGCCGTACGGGGAGGTGCAGGGAGCACGGGAGCTGTACGGGGGGCAGCAGGCTGCACGAAAATTGTACGGAAGGTCGTACAGCTGACGGCAGCTGTACGGAAGGCAAGGTAGGCAACAGGGACGTCGAGGGTGGTTGTACGGGCGGAAATGGGGAGGAAGACGAGGCTAGCAGGGCAGAGGAGGAGGTCTCCATCGCACCACTTTCACCTCTAACACACTAGACACACACTTTTTTTTTAAAAAAGTGAAATCTTTATATTTCTATGCGGGAAACCTCAAAAGAGGTAAAATCCCACCAATAAGTACAAGGAAAAAGTTTTTACAATTAAAAACTCAGAGCAAAAGTCATGAGGTAGCCAAGTAAAATATTACATATTAAGCTGGAGGAGAATCAAACACAGCATCCTCCAACTTCAAATTGTTGCTCTGTAAAAACTGATGCAGTGATGAAACCACACCATCAATAAAAACAAGCTGTTTTTTGCCCTTATGATTCTTCTTTATATAGGCTGGTACCCGAAATTTTTGAATCAAAGGGTCAAAAACTTGTTGTAACATGGGATGGAAAGATTCCAATAAAAAAGGTACTTCTGCATCCCTAACAGAAGAAGACTCTGGCACAGGCATCAAAGGCATAGGAGCTAGCTCAACATCCGTGTCTTCCGATAAAGAAGCTACATCTGATGAAATAGGGTTCTGCATTTGAGCTTCATTCGGAGGATCAATCTGAAGAAGAGCAGGGGCAGTATCCTGAGAGATAGCATGCATATCATCCTGTAATTTGCCCTCTGCAAGGGATACATCCATGTCCTGAATAGAAGGAAACTGATGGTGCTCAACAAGAGTGCAATCCTGAGCTTCTTCACCAAGAGGAAGATTTGCCTGTGATTTATCAACCTTCGTCCAGTAGTATTTCGGAGCAGTAGAGGACTTCACCAAAGAAGCCATAGCAGAAACCGGAGGAGAAGGAAGAGTAACCTTGACAGCTGAGAAAGGAGCATGTGGTATGGGCCTAGATATGGAAGGGTCGGCACCGATAACATGCAATGGGGAAAGATGCAAAATGGAGCCTGATGCGCATCGGATGAGCAAATCCCAAATCAAGATCCAGAGTAGATGGCACGGGCTGCGTCATATCCCATAGAATGCAAAGACGAACATCACGGGAGACTTGCAAGAACTCCTGTCTCGGAATATGGAGAGGCCTTCCCAAAAAAGCTGCAAGAGTTGGATGATGCTGAAGAAGAGGCACAGGCAGCGCTTTGAGAGTAATCCAAACCGGACAGTGAGTCAAAAGTGTTGCAGAAGGATCGAAAAGTGGATCCCAGGGCATAACATAAGCAAAGAAACCCGCTCCAGGAACACCAGCATCATTGACAAGGTGCTCTACCACCTCAGTCAAAGAGCACTGGGCATAGTAAAATCCTTTGCCTAGAAAGACAAAGGAAGAAATACAATCCAGACCCACTACAACATCAGCCCAATGACGGAGCTGAGCTGAGCTGAGGATAAAACCTTGCCCATGAAGTAGAGGCAGACTCCAAATTGTTAAGCCTGTCGAAGACCAGAAACCAAAAGGGCAGAATCCAAGGAGCAAACAAGCGGGAAACTCGATGAAGGAACTTCTGTGACAGAGGCAGACCAAGTGGGTTATACTTAAGGTTAGGGCAGCTTTTTTAAACTTTTTAGCATAAGTATAAGTATAAGCCACTCTTTTATTCTCGTGGCAGGTGACTGTACGGACGAGGACTGTACGGACGGAATCAGGGAGGAAGACGAGGCTGGCTGTGCAAACGAGGAGATCTCCATTGGTCCACTCACTATATCTTTGGTTTACTACTTACTAGACACACTTTTTTTTATTTTTTTTAGTAATATCCAGTGCTTTATTTCTATGCTCATAAATTTACAAGATGGGAAGTCTCCAAAATGGAGAGTATCCCGAAGATCAGGAACATAAAAAGAAAAGCTCTATGCAAGAAGCATCTATATCACCCTCATGGCAGGCATCATATAAGGATTGCCGCAATGAGGCTCGGAAAGATTCATATGACTTGTGTCTGCCGACCCAAGTATGCCAAATTATGCTCACTCCAGATTGTCCAAAGAGCCCAATATCTCACCCAAGAGAGAAATAGTGAGTATTGAGACAAAGACCTCATAAATCTGCCAAATAACCAAAAATGTTTCCCAAATCTGTGACTCGGGAAACGGAGCCGAAGATGATCTGAAATTCTCCCGAGGAGGTTCCTAGAACACTGGCAGTGCCAAACCAAATGAGGGACAGTCTCTGAAGGAGCCTGACATCGTAAACATGTGGATGGGGCAATGTGGCGTTTGGCAAGTATGACTCCCACTGACAATGTGGCTCTCATGCATCTCCAAAGAAAAAGTTTTTGTTTCAAAGGCATTTTACACTTCCACAATATCCGGCGATTCTTCCGCCACCATGAGAGAGGCTTCTTGATATGCCACAGAGTATTAGCATATTGCTGAATCCATGGAGCAGGCTGAAGAAGCCTGTAGGCATTGATGGAGGTCAAGGCAGGCAGAGGAACAGGATGAGAGCATGTAGCAGAGGGTTGCAATTGCCAATCCATAAGCATGTCTGTGTCAGCCACAGGGGGAACAGGTAAAAGAGGATGTAGCAGATCAGAAATTTTCTTCCATATCGATCTATGGTGCATTCCCAATGGTGCATTCCCAATGCATAGGAAGCAGTGGCATGAGGAAAAGATAAAATGTAGCCCTAATCATCTACCATATCATGTATGTATCTAATTCCCAATTTCATGAGATTGTATGCCCGAACAGGTTCCTATAAAGCAAGTGGAATGTCAAAGATGGCACTCCAATGAATACTTTCTTTCCTCATTGAGTTAGCCCCCGAGCAATTATCGGGAGCCCATTTGACCTGGGAAAGGACTTGTTTCCAGTCAAGTATCAGAGCAGTAGAGAAAGGACATCCAGGTATCTTCCCTATAAATCTCCCAATGACAACCTCCCAATGATCAGTAGTCCAATGACCATAAGCAGAAGTCCTCATGTTGACACACATAGATGCTATCATACAAGTCCATGGCTGTTGTTGGCGGAAAAAAGTATGGAGCATAGTCGCCTTCCTTGCAAGTACATGATATCTTATGTTGAGGATATTAAGTCCACCATGCATCCTAGGAGAGCACACCATTTCCATCTTCATCAGTCTCAATGCTTTCACAGCAGTTTTTGTCCTCCATAACATCTCCATAGCTTGAGACATAAAGGCTGAAATATCTCTAGAGGACCAATGCAGCAAAGGCAAAAAGAACTGGACATAAGACATTACAATGGACTGTACTATTCTGAGCCTGACATGAAGTGGCCAAGTAGAAATTTTCCAATATTCCAATTTATGTTGAAGTCTTTGGAAGATCCATTTTAACTGCTGCTTCTTGGTGATATGCCATCCTATAGGATATCCCAAATGCCTAACTACATCTTTGGAATGCACCACCTGACCTGGCAAGAGAATAGAATGCCAATCACATTGTTTCAGGGGAAGCAATTTAGATTTGTCAAAATTGACATGCAATCCCGCTGCCAATCCATACAATGATAGAGTGATCATAATCATGTGAACTTCACAGGGAGTGGCATAAAGAAGGAATCATCAGCATATGCTTGTGCCAAAAAAGATGCAGCCCCAGGGATTTTAAGACCAGTCATCTATCCGCTATTCGTAAGATGATCAAGATACATTAAGAGGGGATGGGTCGCAATGGCATAGAAGAGAGCACTAAGAGGGCAGCCCTGTCTAACTGATCTAGCCAATGTCCATGACCGAGATAGATGACCCCCAAGAATGCACTGAGAAGTAGAGCCAGAATAAAGCCAGTAAACTGCATTTGCTATCTTCGGACCAAAGCCCAATTTTGTCATGATTTGAGAGATAAAATCCCATTGAACAGTGTCAAATGCCTTAGCAATATCTACCTGCAATATGAGCACATCTTAATGCGAGTACTTAGCATATTCAATTGCAGTCAATGCATTGGAGATATTGTCATGGATTTGTCTTCGCGGCACAAACCCATACTGATGAGGATGAAGGCCCGCATTCAGTATCCCGTGAAGCCTATACACAATCATTTTGGCAATGAGTTTATAAACTACAGGCATCAAAGTAATAGGCCTCCAATCTGACATATGGTCACACAGATGTTTTTTGGGCACAAGTTTGACTATGCCATGCTTCCAAGAGTGCGGTAACTGATTTTCTTGCCAGGCAACATTGATCATTTGCAAGAGGACATCTTTCAAATCATCCCAAAAAGAAATATGAAATTCCATCGTAAGGCCATCCCAACCAGGGGACTTGTATTTGCTAAGGTGGAACAATGCATTATCAAGTTCTGTATCAGTAAAAGGTATCTCCAAGGTAAGAGCATCATCCATTTCCACTATTTCAGATACATATTGGAGGAATTCAGTCCTCGCATCAGTCATTTGATTTGATGGGGAACCAGGAGCAGAGAACAATTTCTGGAAATAATTTTGGCATTCATCTTGGAGATCAGAGAAAGAGTGCGTCCAAGAGCCATCTAGCTTCCTTACCCTTAGACATAAGTTTTTCTTTCGAGTAGCATGCAGGCCCTGGAAAAAGGCTTTTGATTAGCAGCCCTTATCCATGAGGGGCTTCATTATTGCTCTAATCTGCCATTTGTGCAATTTCCTCTGCTCATTAGCAGTCCATTTCATCTGGGCATGTGAAAGGGAATCATTTTCTAATTCAGAGAGAGGCCTTAAATGTGAAAATTCAGTCAATTGTTGTGCTGTCCTTTTTGCCCATTTAACCTCATTCCTCCATTTAGTCATATGCCAGTTTCCATACTCCCTAATGACATTCTGTATACGAGAGACAAAGCTGTCCCAAGCATAATCTATGTCCTCCTGGGCATGCAAAGGCAAGGGATGTATTGCAAATCTGATCATTTGCCGAAAATATTAATGTCGGAAATAAGCCTGATTGACATGCAACAATCTACTGGAAAGGGGTGGCAAATCATCCAGTGCCATACCAAGGTGCAGATTCATCCATAATGGGGCATGATCTGACAAGCCCAATGAGAAGTCTATGAGGAGATGAGGGCTAAAATCTGCATGTTGTTGTGGGTAAAACAAATACCATCTGTCAAGCCTTGCCCAGTATGTAGTAAGTGCATTGTGATGAAAAGTATATCCAGGCACTGACCCTTGGAGGAGCAGCCATAAATCTTCAGCTTGCACAGAAAGAAGCATGCTATCCCATTTCTGCCTTTCCAATGATAGCATATGAGATCTTGAAGTGGTGTTATCTCTTGGGAGAGGGGAATTATTAAAATCTCCACAGATGAATGCATTAGATTTCCATGGATATTTGCTTAAAGAATCCCATAAAGAAGCCCTCATGGCAGAGGTCTGGGAGGCATAGACTGATGCAAACTCAAGAATATCACCATTGACATTACATTGTATGACCATCCATCTGCCACTGCTGTCATTGAAGGCTAACTGAGGCTCCAGCTCATGCCTAACCATTATGCATACACCTAAGTAGGTAGTGGTACCAGCATAGTATATGTCATAGCCGCCAAAATAATCATGATGACCAACCTTAGAGTGTTGATTATGCTCTTGCAAGCAAACAATATCTGGCTGCATTTTATGTACATAATTCCAAAAAAGCCTCCACTTTGAGACATTACAGAGGCTCTATACATTGTATGTAAAGCACTTAAGTGTTTGATGCATGAAACAGGTATTTACAGTAAAGTATAAGTATAGAACAAGATGCCAGAGAGGCAAAGCCTCTGCCTGCATGGGCTGTATTCCCTCATGATCCATGAAAGAAATAGCATTCTCCCCTTCTTCAGAATCACATATAGGGATGCCCTTCTTCAAGACCCCCACCCAATTTTGAAGGTCAGAAGCTGAAGTAGAAGCCTGTCCTGGTGAGGGAGAAGAAGC
This sequence comes from Dipteris shenzhenensis, assembly GCF_047967505.1. Taxonomy (NCBI): domain Eukaryota; kingdom Viridiplantae; phylum Streptophyta; class Polypodiopsida; order Gleicheniales; family Dipteridaceae; genus Dipteris; species Dipteris shenzhenensis. The sequence goes on along the minus strand of NC_141619.1, from coordinate 6,290,755 downwards.
ATCCCATTGACGAGATTGAAAGGGGCATTGCTTCAATACAACTACCTTCTTAGGCTATTGAAAACCATCTTCAGCTTGCACAGAAAGAAGCATGCTATCCCATTTCTGCCTTTCCAATGATAGCATATGAGATCTTGAAGTGGTGTTATCTCTTGGGAGAGGGGAATTATTAAAATCTCCACAGATGAATGCATTAGATTTCCATGGATATTTGCTTAAAGAATCCCATAAAGAAGCCCTCATGGCAGAGGTCTGGGAGGCATAGACTGATGCAAACTCAAGAATATCACCATTGACATTACATTGTATGACCATCCATCTGCCACTGCTGTCATTGAAGGCTAACTGAGGCTCCAGCTCATGCCTAACCATTATGCATACACCTAAGTAGGTAGTGGTACCAGCATAGTATATGTCATAGCCGCCAAAATAATCATGATGACCAACCTTAGAGTGTTGATTATGCTCTTGCAAGCAAACAATATCTGGCTGCATTTTATGTACATAATTCCAAAAAAGCCTCCACTTTGAGACATTACAGAGGCTCTATACATTGTATGTAAAGCACTTAAGTGTTTGATGCATGAAACAGGTATTTACAGTAAAGTATAAGTATAGAACAAGATGCCAGAGAGGCAAAGCCTCTGCCTGCATGGGCTGTATTCCCTCATGATCCATGAAAGAAATAGCATTCTCCCCTTCTTCAGAATCACATATAGGGATGCCCTTCTTCAAGACCCCCACCCAATTTTGAAGGTCAGAAGCTGAAGTAGAAGCCTGTCCTGGTGAGGGAGAAGAAGCATCCCATTGACGAGATTGAAAGGGGCATTGCTTCAATACAACTACCTTCTTAGGCTATTGAAAACCATCTTCAGCTTGCACAGAAAGAAGCATGCTATCCCATTTCTGCCTTTCCAATGATAGCATATGAGATCTTGAAGTGGTGTTATCTCTTGGGAGAGGGGAATTATTAAAATCTCCACAGATGAATGCATTAGATTTCCATGGATATTTGCTTAAAGAATCCCATAAAGAAGCCCTCATGGCAGAGGTCTGGGAGGCATAGACTGATGCAAACTCAAGAATATCACCATTGACATTACATTGTATGACCATCCATCTGCCACTGCTGTCATTGAAGGCTAACTGAGGCTCCAGCTCATGCCTAACCATTATGCATACACCTAAGTAGGTAGTGGTACCAGCATAGTATATGTCATAGCCGCCAAAATAATCATGATGACCAACCTTAGAGTGTTGATTATGCTCTTGCAAGCAAACAATATCTGGCTGCATTTTATGTACATAATTCCAAAAAAGCCTCCACTTTGAGACATTACAGAGGCTCTATACATTGTATGTAAAGCACTTAAGTGTTTGATGCATGAAACAGGTATTTACAGTAAAGTATAAGTATAGAACAAGATGTCAGAGAGGCAAAGCCTCTGCCTGCATGGGCTGTATTCCCTCATGATCCATGAAAGAAATAGCATTCTCCCCTTCTTCAGAATCACATATAGGGATGCCCTTCTTCAAGACCCCCACCCAATTTTGAAGGTCAGAAGCTGAAGTAGAAGCCTGTCCTGGTGAGGGAGAAGAAGCATCCCATTGACGAGATTGAAAGGGGCATTGCTTCAATACAACTACCTTCTTAGGCTATTGAAAACCATCCCGATCAGTTCCCGGAGATTCCTTTATCTTCTCTTTTTCTTTATCTTTTCCTTTTCCAGCAAGTGATTGCACCTGATTAATTGGTTTGGCATTCTTTGCTCCATTTCTAGTTGCTGTCTTAGCTTGCAAATTCTCATTCTTTTCCCGTGTCTGGGGCGGCAAGGCATTGGGAAAGGGCTGATGCAAAACCATTGGGCATTCAGAGGCTAAATGCCCAAACTTGTGGCAGGTAAAACAAGCTCCTGCAAACACACCCCATTTCAATTCAAAAGACTTTTTCCCCAATTGCACTCCCTCAACTTCCACTACAATAGAAGGAGGGGTAGGTGTGTCAGTGTCCCAAAGAATGCAGAACCTGTTACCGTTTCCCATAGGGCGTGGAGGACAAATGACCTGTCCCAAAGAAGCAGCCAGGCCAGGCAATTCCTCATGCATATAATCCGGGAAGTTAACAACCTCAACCCATACAGGACAATGATGTCGTATAAGACTTTGATAATCCTTGTTTGGGGACCAGGGCATAGCATGTACCATCTGCTTCCCGTAAAAGAGGGGAGAAAGCTCAAGTAGTCTCTGTTTGCACAAAGCATCTGATAAATGCACCTCATAAAAGCCTATAGATGCAAAATATACTCCCTCTACAAAGCATCCTCCAAGGATGGACTTAATCCACTGTGCAACATCACTGGCTGCTGGGATTCTTCCTGGAAAGAAAATAATAACCGCGGTTTGAGATAACTTCCTGAGAGGATTCATGAGGGATGGCAATTTCAATTTGTACGTGACCTCTGGAACTGGTTTGCCCCATTCCTGGCGTGACTGCTGAAAGTCATCCTTTAGGGTATCAAACACATATTGAGATTCCATAGTAAGTTCATCGTCTTGTGTTGCAGGCTGTGAAGGACGTCGCTTAGCATCTGTAGGGTCACAAATTGTAACCGTGGTTACCTTTAATCTGCCATGTGTTGTTTCCTGTGTACCTTGGAGAAGGAGAAGGTGTCTCATAAATTTACAAGATGGGAAGTCTCCAAAATGGAGAGTATCCCAAAGATCAGAAACATAGAAAGAAAAGCTCTATGCAAGAAGCATGTATATCACCCTCATGGCAGGCATCATATAAGGATTGCCGCAATGAGGCTCGGAAAGATTCATATGACTTGTGAATCTGCCGACCCAAGTATGCCAAATTATGCTCACTCCAGATTGTCCAAAGAGCCCAATATCTCACCCATGAGAGAAATAGTGAGTATTGAGACAAAGACCTCATAAATCTGCCAAATAACCAAAAGTGTTTCCCAAATCTGTGACTCGGGAAACGGAGCCGAAGATGATCTGAAATTCTCCCAAGGAGGTTCCTAGAACCCGGGCAATGCCAAAGCAAATGAGGGACAGTCTCTGAAGGAGACTGACATCGTAAACATGTGGATGGTGCAATGTGACATTTGGCAATGTGATTCCCACTGACAATGTGCCTGTCATGCATCTCCAAAGAAAAAGTCTTTGTTTCAAAGGCATTTTACACTTCCATAATATCCGGAGATTCCTCCGCCACCATGAGAGGGGCTTCCTGATATGCCACAGAGTATTAGCATATTGCTGAATCCATGGAGCAGGCTGAAGAAGCCTGTAGGCTTTGATGGAGGTCAAGGCAAGCAGAGGAACAGGATGAGAGCATGTAGCAGAGGGTTGCAATTGCCAATCCATAAGCCTGTATGTACCAGCCATAGGAGGAACAGGTAGAAAAGGAAGTAACAAATCAGCAATTTTTTTCCATGATGCATTCCCAATGCATAGGAAGCAGTGGCCTGAGGAAAAGATAAGACATAGCCCTGATCATCTACCACATCATTGATGTATCTAATTCCCAATTTCATGAGATTATATGCCCGAACAGGTTCCTGTAAAGCAAGTGGAATGTCAAAGATGGCACTCCAATGAATACTTTCTTTCCTCATTGAGTTTGTCCCCGAGCGATTATCGGGAGCCCATTGCCCCTTAGAAAGTACTTGTTTCCAATCAAGTATCAGAGCAGTAGAGAAAGGACAGCCAGGTATCTTCCCTACAAATCTCCCAATGACAACCTCCCAATGATCAGTAGTCCAATGGCCATAAGCAGATGTCCTCATGTTTGACACACATGGATGCTATCATATAAGTCCATGGCTGTTGTTGATGGAAAAAAGTATGAAGCATAGTCGCCTTCCTTGCAAGTACATGATATCTTATATTGAGAACATTAAGTCCACCATGCATCTTAGGAGAGCACACCATTTCCATCTTCATCAGTCTCAATGCTTTCACAACAGTTTTTGTCCTCCATAACAGCTCTATAGCTTGAGACATAAAGGCTGAAATATCTGTGGAGAACCAATGTAGCAAAGGCAAAAAGAACTGAACATAGGACATTACAATGGACTGTACTATTCTGAGCCTGACATGAAGTGGCCAAGTAGAGATTTTCCAATATTCCAGTTTATGTTGAAGTCTTTGGAAGATCCATTTTAACTGCTGCTTCCTGGTGATATGCCATCCTATAGGATATCCCAAATGCCGGACTACATCTTTGGAATGCACTACCTGACCTGGCCAGAGAATAGAATGCCAGTCACATTGTTTCAAGGGAAGCAATTTAGATTTGTCAAAATTGACATGCAATCCCGCTGCTAATCTATACAATGATAGTGTGGTCATAAGCATGTGAACTTCCCGAGGAGAGTTCTGTGGCATAAAGAAGGAATCATCAGCATATGCTTGTGCCAAAAAAGATGCAGCCCCAGGGATTTTAAGACCAGTCATCTGTCCTGTGTTTATAAGATGATCAAGATACATCAAGAGGGGATGGGTCGCAATGGCATAGAAGAGAGCACTAAGAGGGCAGCCCTGTCTAGCTGATCTAGCCAATGTCCATGACCGAGATAGATGACCCCCAAGAATGCACTGAGAAGTAGAGCCAGAATAAAGCCAATAAATTGCATTTGCTATCTTGGGACCAAAGCCCAACTTTGTTATGATTTGAGAGATAAAATCCCATTGAACAGTGTCAAATGCCTTAGCAATATCTACCTGCAATATGAGCACATCTTGATGCGAGTACTTAGCATATTCAATTGCAGTCAATGCATTGGAGATATTTTTCATGGATTTGTCTTCGCGGCACAAACCCATACTGATGAGGATGAAGGCCCGCATTCAGTATCCCGTGAAGCCTATACACAATCATTTTGGCAATGAGTTTGTAAACTACAGGCATCAAAGTAATAGGCCTCCAAGCTGACATATGGTCACACAGATGTTTTTTGGGCACAAGTTTGATTATGCCATGCTTCCAAAGGTGCGGCAAGTGATTTTCTTGCCAGGCAACATTGATCATTTGCAAAAGGACATCTTTCAAATCATCCCAAAAAGAAATATAAAATTCCACCGTAAGGCCATCCCAACCAGGGGACTTGTATTTGCTGAGGTGGGACAATGCATTATCAAGTTCTGTGTCAGTAAAAGGTCTCTCCAATGTAAGTGCATCATCCATTTCCACTATCTCAGAAACATATTGAAGAAATTCAGTCCTCGCATCAGTCATTTGATTTGATGGGGAACCAGGAGCAGAGAACAATTTCTGAAAATAATTTTGGCATTCATCTTGGAGATCAGAGAAAGAGTGCGTCCAAGAGCCATCTAGCTTCCTTACCCTTAGACATGAGTTTTTCTTTCGAGTAGCATGCAAGCCACACACTTTTTTTTTTTTTTTTGGTAAATCCATGATTATATTATCAGCAAAATTTACATGAGGGTCTCAAAAAAGCAGAGAGCCTCAACAGGAAATCAAAAGCAAAGAAAAACTATTTCCAGGCATGACTGAGGAAGATCTCCTTGATGGCAAGCATCATAGATAGATTGCCGTAGGGAGAGTCTGAAATATTCATAAGATTGCAAGAACGGATTCCCAAAATATCGCATGTTGTGATCCTGCCATATGGTCCAAAAAGCCCAATATCTGACCCAGTTCAAAAATAAAGAGTAATGGACCAGGGTTGCAGGAAGTCTGCCAAAAAGCCAAAAATGTTTCCCAAAAGGAGAGTTAGGGAAACGAAGGCGAAGCGACATGGAAATTTTGCATAGGAAGGTCTTAGTGCTGGAACACATCCAAAACAAATGAGGCACCGTTTCGGAAGGGGCCATGCATCGAAGACAAGAAGCAGATGCAATCCTTCGTTGAGCCAGAGTGACCCCCACGGATAAGGTTCCTGTAAGACAACGCCATAGGAAAAGCTTTTGCTTGAGAGGCAATTTGCTTCTCCATAAATTGCGGAGACTCTTTCGCCACCAAGCAAGTGATTTTGCCATATGCCAAAGAGAATTAGCATGTAAGTGAATCCATGGTGACGGCTGGAGGAAAGAGTATGTCGTGCTAACCGTTAGGTTAGGAAGAGTAACAGGACGAGAATTTGAGCCCACCGGGTGTAACTGCCAATCATATAATCGGTCCCTGTTAGATAAAGGAGGGATGGGAAGAAAAGGCTGCAGTAATTCAGCAATTTTTCCCCAAATAAACCTGTGATGCATGGCTAGTGGATAAGAAGCCATGGCTTGAGGGAAGGAAAGCATGTGACCAGTAGCATCAACAACGTCATTTATGCACCTGATCCCCAATTTGCTGAGATTATATGCCCGAATCGGCTCTTGGAGGGCCAATGGAGGATCAAAAACAGCACTCCAATAAATACTTTCTTGCCGAAGGGAATTGGCATGAGATAAAACGGATGGAAGCATGCAGGCCACACACACACACACACACACACACACATATATATAGATCTTGTTTAGCACAATTGTAAGTACTAATGTTAGAAGCCTCAGTTATTCCATAATCCATAAAAAACTTAAGCGTGCTGTCAAGCTATCACCAGACATGTCACTCCATGGTCGGAGGCCTGTAAACAACACTGATAGAACAGGTAAAACAATGGTTGCATTTTTTATTTGGGACTTACATGAGCGATGACGATAACTCCCGAAGGACATGCACATAGACTCTATAGTTATACAACTACTAATATTATCCTATGCTGACGCCAGCATTTTCCAATCTTAAAGTTCATATATTGACAATCAAAATCAAGGCACAGATCTGTCACTTTAAGAAGGATCGAGCAAAATGCACAACATTGCAAATGCAACTAATCATTTACTTCTCTAAACATGTTTAGGACTACAGATATTCTGCAAAACAGCATACCTCAAATTCAACGGGAGTGGTTGTTTTCTGTGAAGAATCCATTAAGTCGCACTGTTTCACGAGTAAATTTAGTGTGAAAATGGGATACCACTGTGCAGTTAAAATACCATAAAATTTTCAACAGTGCTCAAAACACTTTCCTTCACACAAGGACATCAGGACATAGAAGGAAGCATTCACAAACCTGAATGTATGGAAAATAAATATCTTTTAGCAAGCATCTAATTTGATGCTCCCTCCAAATTTTTCTCTTCAATTTTGACAGTTCAACCTGCAAATATAACCAATTCTATGAGATGACAGGTAATGCTCATATCCATAAATAGCTTTCTGGCCTCCCTAAATAACCCAAAAACAGGATCACACCAATAAACCAGAGCAATAGTTTTTCTGTTGAAAGATATCTAAAATATAGTAAAAAAGAACGGCTGCTGCAGTGGCACAATTCATAGGTGTGAAGGCCAAAGCAACTTTAGGAGGAAGACACAGTATTTAATCCTTACATTTCACTATCCCTTGACATGTAGTTCAAAGGAATCTGAAGAAACAGCTCATGAAAATATACACGTGTCAAACAAGCACACCTTTCCTCTGTAGGTTCAATAAAAAATTTGCAAACATTTTTAAGGCAGAAAGTCACTCCAGTAGGCCCCCCAAATTCCTTCAAGTGAAGGGTGAGGAAATCAAGTATAAGCTTGAGCCCAGGCCCAGGCTGCCAATCATCTCCCACCCCAGATCCGACATAAATACTAGCTCTTCTCCTACAGAAATGATGTTAAAGCCCTGTGTAGGTCTAACAAATTCAGGGTAGGGCTTCCTAGTTGGAATATTGAGCTCCAACTGCTTGCATACGGTTGTTAGGACAAATTGTTTGGGACTAACAATAACTACCCAAGTGATGCAATAGTGTTTGTCAATGGATCAACTATAAAATAACAAATCTTGCATCCTTAGTGACTTTCACATCTTCTGTGTTCTCTCCATCTGCATTTGCATCAGTAGTGCCTTCAGCACCTCTATGTATTCTTCATCTATGGTTACATCAGTAGCAACTTCACCACTGTGGTCTCCTCTAGGGATCCTTGCCTCATCCATGGTCTCTCAACCATATGTCCCCATGGCTCCCATACGTACTTCATTCAATCACGAGGCCCTTCAACTTTTGCAATTGCTTCAGGCCCTTGAGTGGGTAGACGTGTTAAGTATGTACGAAACCTGCAAGAGCAAGCTTAAGGCGGGAATATAATCATGTAGACGGTGCTGACGATCCAACCCTTCTATCACATGAGATGTATTGAGTGTCAGTGTGCATATTAATCTGACTGCAGCAAAAGTCATCTAGCACTTGTATAGGCCGATTATCACGAGGAGAAGTGGCAACCTTCTTCTCACATGGAGTGGTGGAGGCAGCAGAGCGTGGGTTTTCTCTCCTTTTGGGTGAAATACTTGAGGCAAAGCGTCCGGCTCATAGCATGGAGCGGTGAGCAACAGTAACTTCTTTCAGGCTGTTGGTTTTCTTCTCCTTGGACAGAATTGTGAATAGCTAGCAGTGGGTTTAAAGCGGAATAGTAACATCAATTATTGGACACGATGAACAAGAAAGTCTGAGCAATAGGCAACCAAGGTCAGCCAATAGGGAATTCATCAAGTGTGTGATCAAGTGTGTGAAGACCTTGATGAAGCAGTATTGAAGGCTAAGATTTAAGAACTGGAGGAATATAGCCAGCCACATGAAGAAGTGTCCAAGCACGTGTCTACCACTTTTTAAAGAAAGATAAGCTGGAGTCGTTCCCCTAGCCCATGATCATCTTCAAAAGAATTACCTAGAAAGCATCATAGATACCGATAGAGGGGTAGAGGTAAAACACCAAAAGAAGATTCCCTAGTCCCAGTTCACCTTCATCAAGCACCAACTCATCTCCATCATCATCCTCTTCATGTGCGTCTTCACACCAAAGAATAAGTAGAAGAAATAAGAATCGTTCCAAGATCACAAGCAAGAAGTTTACTAAAGGAGGTAAATCCATCCAATTTATAGCTATGATGGAACTTATGGCCCTACAAATAAGCATTCCAATTCATGCAACAATCTAGACTTTGGCAGGAACCAAGTTAAGGACTGTGAGTCTGCATCTCACAGGCACAACCAGTGCTTGGTGGAGGCACATCTAGTAGATGGCTCTGCTCCTAAGAATTGAAAGTTCATGAAGTTATTTTATGAGCAAGTTTCTTCTGACAAAAGTTTCTTCAAGAATTTCAAATTCCTTGGGAAAGCTTATGCACGGAACCAGCAATCGAGATCTATAATTAAAAAATCTGGGATGCATACTTACACATCACCCCATTTCAACAAGTTTTGGAGAGGGTAAATGAATATCAAATGTATATGGGATAACTCCCAATACAACACGTGGCACTCCTATAAAACTCACACGAGGGCTCAATAGAACGTACCAAAACTAATTCAACTTGACTCCATTTTCTAACACTTATGAGCAAAGATATGCACGTGAATGTTGAGAATATTTAAACCCCCATGCATCTTTGGCAAACAGAGACGTTGCACCGAAAGCAATCTCAAGCTTTTTCGGCCATGTTTAGAACGCTAAAATGTTTCCATAATGGCTGACATAAAGCATGTAAGAGCTCCTTTGCCAAACATGATCAAAGGCAGGTAAAATTGAATGTACGCCGCCAAAATAGATTGGACTATCCTTAGGCAAACATGCAACACCCAAGTTGCCAATTTCTAGTATTTAAGTTTTTTCTTCAATTTTGCAAGTACCCAGTCAGTTTGTTGATGGTAATCAAGTAATCCTTCAGCCCAAAGGATAACCAAGATGTCGAACTAACTGAGTAGGCGGAACAATTTCCCCCCGCCATAAAAGATTGTGCCAGTCTTTAGAATGCAATGGTAAGAGCTTGGACTTCTTAAAATTCACATGTTCTCAGTGTTCTTTGGAGTAAAAAAAGAACCATCAACATATGCTTGAGTAAGCATAGTGCGACTTCCATGAATTTCCAATCCATGCAACATGCATGTAGCCACAATATGATCCATGTATTGAAGCATTGGATGTGTGGCTATTGCATACAACACCGCACTAAGTGGACATCCCTTGCGAACCAAACAACCGAGAGTCCAACTATCAGAATTATGCCCAAAGAAAATACGAGCAACTTTACTGTCATTATACAACCAGTAAATAACATGCTGCATTTGAGAAGAAGTACCTTAGACTTTGATGATGTGTCTTGACCTCAAAATTGACCCCAAGGAGATAATGTTTCTATATAATCAAAGCATAAATAACAGCCTATAGTTCCATTGTACTTTCACTTGTCAAATTAATCAAGCCTCAAGCCTCTTTGGTTATGTAAGTACTTTCCTTTGGTTGTTCATTTCTTTCTAGCATTTCAGTTCCTTTTGCTTTCCATTTTCATTTCATTATGATTACTATCTAGCCTAGCCTAGCATGCCTCCTATCTAGTTTCATTAATAAGGGCAAAATGATGCTGCAATTTATGCAAGGAGATCAACCTTGGGCTGCCATGATGCGCTATTTGCTTTTGCAAATCACCACTTTTGCTTTTGGTTATTAGATCAAAGGCTGCCCTTTGGTCTCCAAAATATTATTTGATTGGCCACTTGAGCCTCAGGATAGGCTTAAAGATTAGACTCTTCATTCCCCGAGGTCATCAGCCCGCCCTTTGAGGCTATCTCACATTCCGGTACCTTCCTTGTATAAAGTTTTGCTGGCCCTACCTTGGGTTTCCGATAAGGCAAATCAACTCCGGCGCATGAATCGCTCGGCAAAGTCATAGAGGAAGAGATTGTGGAGCTTTGGAAATCCAAAGTTGCTCTTTGACAACAAGTTTTTTTGCAGCCAGTGATGCTGGGGGTTTTTCCCGTCTGGGCAGCTCTTGGCATGCATACATATTGCTCCGGCTTTTTGTCACAGATTTTTGGCTCCACAGGAATATGTGCCTCATCTCTTTTGGCACTGTCCACACACTCGTGGCATTGTCCACAGACTCGTGATTTATTGGGTCTTCTTCGGCAACATTTGAGAGCTAGATTTCCTACCACTACCTTTGAGAAGCATTTCTGGCTTTTTGAGATTCAGTCATGCAGACAAGGATTTGAGTTGTTCTTCATTTGGGTTCATTACTGGGCACTTTGGACTCTATGGAAGGTTAGAAATCATAGAGTCTTTGGTGAACCTATTTTTTTCACTTTCTCTTTTTTAAGTCGCTCTCTGCAGCAATCTTTCTTCGACTGTCTACAAACTCATTACATAGACTATAATGTATATACTTGTCATATAGTGAGATCTTCTACTAATGTACTTTTGAGCTCCTCATTCAGGGGAAGCTACTATGTAATATAAAGCATCAAAATCTTCATTTTAAAAAAAAGTATGTATAGTGTATGTCCATATACTGGCTAGAGTGCAAGCAAGGTGAACTTGAGTCCCATCCAAAACTCCTGCTAGCTTTGGAAGAAGAAGCAGTGTAAATTCATTCCAATGTTACGTGTTCTAGGATGTCTAGTATGGTTTCCTCCAAAACTTGACGACAATTGCCTTACGACAGAGAATAAAGAGAGATTAATTTTGATACAGGGTGGTTCTCATTTAAATCCCGTGTGGAGTCAATTCTGACTCTCTTTCTAAACCTTATCCTCTATGTGATCGTTTAAATTTTGTCGTTTAAACTAATTTCCAGTTTCTTGGCTATTTTAGTGTGGTGTCAATTATGACTCTCTTTCTAAACCTTATCCTCTATGTGATGGTTTAGATTTTGTCGTTAAACTAATTTCCAGTTTATTGGCTATTTTATTTCAAGTTTATTGACCATTAATTTAAGTAGTTTGATAAAGCGTTCACTAGAAACCATGATTCCACAAAGCATGCCTCTAACAGATACATATCAGGGCAGCTTTTGTATATTCATGTGTGTGTAATGTACAAGGGTAGCACAAGGATATCTTAGTGCATAAGGCCGAATCACCTCAAAACCCTTAAGGTGGTATCTAGGGTCTTATAACTCTTAACTCATCGCACAAGGATCTCTTAGTGCAAAAACCCAAAAATACCCTGGACATTTGAGGATGGATAGAACATCAAAATATAGTATGAATATCCTTGGAAAACATGACTGGTTTGGAAGAAAAAGTAATCTTCAAACCAGTAACCAACTCTATCGAAGCCTAAAATTTATTCTTCAACAACAAAAGAAACTAAGTCAAAATTTTGTTGAACAACAATGTTGGGTACCAGATCTAAGTATATCGACAGTCACCTTTGTAAAAGATCCATGTGGTGATTTTCTGGTCTCTTCAGCTGTTGGCTCCCTGTACTCACCCGGAGTCTACATAAATTTTCAAGCATCAATAAGACAGCCAACGTGAAACCTTATTGGAACAAATTATACTTTATAAAATGTTTTCTCAACATCATGAGATAAGCTCATGCTGAAGTTACACAACAAAGAGGCAGTATTAAAAATGAGAAAGATAGTCGAGTGGAATTCTACTACTATGTCATGCCCAATGTATTCTTTTAAAGGGAAATTTGAGGCAATTTGCACAGTATAACCGTCTATGCATATAATATAAGTTTAAAAAAGGTCGCTGGCTAAGAATGACAGAACTTTCAGACTTGGAGCTTCGATTATGGAAAGAAATAGAACAAACACTCCTAAAAAACGGATGCATACACTAATTGCACAGTTTGTTTCATCTGCAGCATGTATACCTTCCATGTTCTCTCGGTTTTACAACGCTCCATCAATTTATCTTTTTCTAAAGTCAAAGTCACGACCTTCTTGGAGGATTTTGTCTTTGAAGAAACCACTGCAACACTGCAATTTTCTAAGACTTAGATCATGATTTGGCTCACCAAATCTTTCTTTTTCTTCTTGACAATAGATGTCATCCACGTATCAACATTTCAAGCATTCAAACCAACTGATAAAGGAACAGTTACAACAAAGCTTCCCAAGGTATAAGGTTTAATGTAAGACACAGAAATTTTAGAGACTCCAATGCAAACAAATCTGGCATCACCCAAACTTTGGAAACAAGACACACCTCCTTGCTTCAGTAAAATCTATATTCAGCCATAGCCCACAGCAGACCTAACATAAGTTCATAGTCATAGCAATCTTATTCTGATGGAAATTCAGTCCCTTCACTTCTTTCTGTACCAGAAAGAAGCAGCTTCTGGACCTACTGGTTGGCCAGCCAACAAGCTCTATCATGTTATCAAGCTTTCTTTTGTAAAAGGAGAATTGGTTCTGAGGTGTAGTCTCTCTTTTCTTGACAGGGCTAGTGTAAAGGATTGTGGTCAAAGCTGATTCTTTGAAAATTGAAATTTTAGAATATGACCCAAAAATGCAAGATTGCTGTAGACAAAAAACTACATGCAGATATGTAAAGAAACCTCCTGATTTTTCTTCTCAATTTGAGGGTTTGTTCTCTCCTGCCATTTGTGTCCCTCGTTTCTAGTTGTCCATAATGGCAATATCTAGCAAGACGATGTGCACCCTATAAGGCTCTATCTTATGTTTGTATCCTTCATTTTGTCATCCACTTTGTCACATTCATCCAAGAGCAGCAAAGCTCCAATCTAGGCACGTCCTAAGCCCTAGGGTAAATCTACCTACAAAACATGGAAAACAAGTGAAAGAAGAGAAAATAGAAAAAGAAGACTAAAAATGAGGTGCCAAAAGGAAACATCCCCTTAAATACAAGGCATGGATACTCTCCTAAGGCCCCATATGTGGGATAACTGCTCTCATACTGTTTGGAACTCTTCCACAACCCCCTAAACATTAAACCCTTTTGCAGTTTCCCATACAGTAAGCCATTCACTGTCTTGGTGTATGCAAAACAACAAGATGACAAAGTGGGTCTCCCTCTACATGGCATAGTGCAATTTAACTATGTGATTTCCCAACTTCAATCATGCAACAAGCATATTATTGTCACCCATTGCATAGGATATATATTTTAATACAGACACGTGCATCATTAAGAGAAACCTTGCCGTCCTATACAATTGCCAAGAGACATTTACAGAGTCATGATACCACAATGAAACAGTCAAACAACACCTCTCATAAAATTATAGTGCTTTTGAGAACATAATAGGCGGTGGCACAACGACTTTTCTCCCAATCATCTACCTACCAGCACAAACTCCCAGCAGGTATTTATCGTATTCTCTTTTTTCGTTTTCAGCTGCAAGGCCCCCCAAACCTAGATGGATCTGGATGTCACATCTCACATTTATAAAACCTATCCTTTGATGCACCATTTGACCCCTTCTCGGGGTCCACACTTGCCCCTAGGCCTCTTTACACAATTTGGTGCACCAAGGCCTTTGGCCTTAGATCCATCTAGTCTATGTCATTCACCCTCACCAATGACCTTGGCATTAAAACTTTTTGACCATATAAATAAACACATACAATGCAAATGTTGCATGTTAGGAAATGGAGTCAAGTTGAGTCACTTTTGGTTTGTTCTAGTGAGTCCTAGTGTGAGTTCTAGTCTAGTGTGTCCTATGGATGCCACGTGTCGCATTGGGAATTATCCCATATGCATTGGTATTCATATGTGTGTGTGCTCTATATAAGAAACTATACTAGTCTAGTGTCAAATCAAGTATCAAGCCTACAAGCTCTTTGGTCTACATGTGAGTACTCTCATTTTGTTCAGTGCTCTTGCTATATCATTTCCATTTCATTATGTCTCTCTTTGAGTATTATTATCTCTCTCCCTAGCCTACCCCCTCTTCCTCCCTCTCCACCATCCACCTTCATGTGGTATCAGGGTCTCCTTTCCTACCTTTTCCTTCTCCATGCTCAATCTAGAGGATGAGGGAAGCCCACAAATGGAAGTCGTCCTCTCCTCCATGATTGAGCTCCCTTCCATTCCTTTCTCCCCATCTTATTCTCTTCTCCTACCTTAGCCTGACCTTCAGAAGCTATGGAGCTTAGCATAATTGAAGCCTCTGACACGTAATTTTTTTGGGGATTTTTCAAAATTGATGTAATTTCATTACTATTTTGTACATTCATTTGGGCATTTTGCCTCCTTTGGGCATAATTGCTTAAATTTGAGGCTCTACTTTGATCTTGGTGACTCGCATCGCAACATTTTGAGAGTCATCATGTGATTGCTCCTTGCAGCTGCTCCCATGGCCGACATCCGCATATCATTCGGGGCATTCTCACCATATTCTTTACCGACATACTTCTTCAGATCAGGAAGTGCACTCTTACGTGTAGCAATTACTTGGGGTCATTTACGGGTTCTCTACCCTTGCTATGCATAAAAACAAATGAAATATATTTGTATTTTCTATGATTGGGGTCAATAAAGATTCTCTACCTTGAGTAGTCCCTCTAAAATGAATGTTTGAGGAGTCAAAAAGTTTCTCAGCCTTGGATAGTCCTCCTAAAATTTATATTTATCGTGTGTGGCTCCATGTCCCTCACTAGTCCCTGGAGCCAGGAGAGGGATGTCCTATGGGAGCCATGTATTGGCTTTAATAGGTCTATTTATCAAGCCTGACATGTGAGTTCCAGGGTGTTGGTGCATTGATCTCCTAGACTTCTGAGTTGGTCATGCATCCATGCATGATGAGCGTTTGAGCCATGCTAGGTGAGCCTCTAAGTCTATACCATGCTCATTAGCCTCTGAGCCATGCTCACTTGTCTCTGAGTTAGCATGGGAGCCATGTCTAGTTCTAGACCGTCATTGCACAATTCGATAACCGTCATTGTCATGTTCTGTTCTTGGTTCCATTCCAATAGTCACTCACCTTTCCTCCATGGGGGATGTTCCGAAATGGAGTCGAGTTAGTTTTGCTTTGTTCTAGTGAGTTCTAGTCTAGTGTGTCCTATGGATGCAACGTGTCACATTGGGATATACCCGTATGCATTGGTGTTCATTTGTGTGTGTGCTCTATATAAGAGCTATACTTCTCTAGTGTCAAATCAAGTATCAAGCCTACAAGCTCTTTGGTCTACATGTGAGTACTCTCATTTTGTTCATTGCTCTTGCTATTTCATTTCCATTTCATTATGTCTCTCTTTGAGTATCATTATCTCTCTCCCTAGCCTACCCTCTCTCTCTCTTTCCCTCTCCAGCATGCACCTTCACTTCAGGCATCAGTGTCCTCGATGATGAAATCTAGGAATGCTCTCCATATCTGGTACATGGATTCCCAAGTCGCTTCCGATAGAGATAAACCATGCCATGCAGCCAGCACCATGGGTATCTTCCGATTGCGTACTTGCATTGTTCCTCGGTCCAAGATTCTTGTTGGTTGGCACCTTGCATTATCCTCTATTCCTACAACAAAACAATAGCTTCAATTATTGTGGCATCTGGGTGGAAAAACGATTTTAAAATGAGAAACATGAAATTCTCGGTAAATCCTCGGTGCACCTTACAACCCCGTGGTAACTCCAGCCTTCAGGCTACTTTGCCTATTCATAGTAGAATTAACAATGACCCAAAATATCGGGGTGATAACTTAGCACACTCCCCTGCAATCAGACACTTGGAGCATGAATGAATCATGAGAAAACCTTTTCTCCTTCCTTAAACAATCTGAAAGATCTATTTTCATCAGCATACATCTCAGCTCTATCCATAGCTTGGAAATTGACTCTCACAAGCGCTAGCATCTCCCGCATCTGAACAACTTCGTAAAAAATCAGAGGAAGAGACCGAAGATAAATCGAACTACCACTAGGAGTCCTCTTGTGTTTTGTGTGCTTGGGACTTAAAGATCTATTCCTCGGTGCCGTACTTCTCCCCATACGCCGGGATCCATGGCATCTCCGGATGAACCTGCTGAAGAAGTAGGAGCTATAAGAACACCTTTTAGATTTATTGGGGGAAGTAACAGACGCTTGGCAGACTTCGTCGCGGGACCTGCCTTCTAAAATCATGGATTCCTTTCAAGAATTAGTACTCCTAAATCCTGGCCTTGACAAAACCTTCCTTGAGATCATCACTTGGTCCCTCAAGTCCCTTCTTGCTGGGCAGCCTAGTGTTTGAACTTCCGTGTTATCCTGATCCTGCCATCATAACAGCTGTTCTGAATTTCGAATTTGACCTTGGACAGCCAAAGCACAACCTATTCTCACACCTAGATGGGTCAAATCACTACCCACAAAGTTGGCATTCAGCTAGCTCAAGGGCCTAACTTTACTGGCTGCACAAAATTAGTATAAAAGCATATTTGAAACTGTACCAAGGGTTCTCTCCCCTACAGAAACAAGGCTCGTTGCACCCTATCTCTGTCTGCCGGCTCTTCTGGACTTTGATTGCTTGTTGTAGGATGTTCTCACCCTGAAATCGCCACCACCAGGGAAAGTGGTGATCCTCAGCTCTGATACCACTAGAATAAGCCCAAAAACCCTAAAGTACAGCACTTCCTAGTAAAATGCAGCCAAAGTCCTAAATTCGCAGCAGATAAACACAGTTCACACCAGCCTTGAACAATTCGCTGGCAGAATAACACTAGAGAAGAATTCGAATTTCAGAGATCATAGGGAAAACATGAATTTGATAGCTTCGTCTAATTAAAAACAGCAGGGAATTTCTTATGGGAATAAAAACAAACCAAACGAGGGGAAGAGGGAGTCGAGAAAACACACACACACACACTAGGGATTAGGATAAATACTGATCCCCCCCCCCCCCTCAAAAAAAAAAAAAGGTTGTTATTTCAGAATTCAATAGTCTGTTACAAAGTTCAGCTCGCATGGAGCTCATAGAAGATGCTACAGCAAATCCCAACTACAACATAGCAGAATAATTCTCAAACGTCGCGTCTTCACTTGTAAAATGAGCTGTTGGCAGCAGCAGCTAAAAATAGCTAAGGCACTTGTGGCTTTCTTAGGCTTTGCGCGTCCACTTTTGCACGTCTATCCCATTAAAATGTGGGAATTTTTGCACTCTCCTAAATTTTTGCACTCTCCTAGAACTTGCACACAAACAAAACACCATCAAGCACATTTTACCCGGTAAAGGTTAGCCAATGCATGTATTCTAATTCTCTGGACTAGTCCCCTATGGACGTCCCCACCATGAACCAAGCAAACACAATCAAAAAGATAGAAACTTTTCTAGTTGACAGAGTCAACTCGCTTTGACTACGGTCAATACTCTTTGACTAGGCAAAATAAAGTATTTTTCTCTTTATTTCTGGGATACATATTTCCTATGGACTAGAGGGGATGGCCAGTGCATACCAAAGCCTGCATACCAAAGCTAGAGTATCCTAGGACACTATCACTCTTCCTTCATCACAGGATGGACTACG
Source organism: Dipteris shenzhenensis (assembly GCF_047967505.1). NCBI lineage: Eukaryota > Viridiplantae > Streptophyta > Polypodiopsida > Gleicheniales > Dipteridaceae > Dipteris > Dipteris shenzhenensis. The sequence continues at coordinate 6,272,500 of NC_141619.1, read as the reverse complement.
GATTTTTAATGGTACTCTTGGTCAAGCTTCTTGTTAGAGGCTTGACCCCAGGGCATCATCCATGGAAGCAATTGTTGCTTCATGGTATACTCTAGTGTACACCATGAGTAATTGGGTACTGATTAGGGAGGTCCCCTAGATTTCACTATCAGCCAACTTCTCCCATGTAAGGAGACTTGTATAGATTTTGGGATAATTTCCATCCATCTCTCATCTAAGCAGTATCATCCACTAGGGGGGGGGGGGGTAGCTAGCTAGCCTCTTTTTCTTAGCCCTCTAGTGCAATATCAAGGTGTCACCCTTGGTAGTGATCAGAGATCCAGATTGGCCCCTCCTTACGTATGAGATGATAGCTTGTAGAGGAATCTAGATGAGCATTGTTTGTGGAGTTGCGATAATGCCAAGATGGTATGGATAGGAGTTTTCAAATTATTATCATACAATATCTCTGAGCCCTTTATTATGACTTAGGGAGTAGCTCTTTGGGACAGAGGGTTTGGTACCTTTGCTCTATATCAGTCAGAGGTAGGTAACCATGCCTTCTTCATGCACAGGCTTTACGAACACAGCCCAACAAATCTTAGGACCATGTAGCCTCAAGTTTTTTCTTACTCCCGATTCCGGGTCAGGACGCACTGCCTTCCTTAGAGGCGGACTCAGCTTTGGAGGTGGTCTCAGCATTACTTTATGGTGGATACGGTGTTTAACGTGTGCTTAGATGATTGGCGAACACGCATCCAATGCTGCTGTTATATTGGCTTCCATTTGGATTGACCTCATTTTACTATCTATGGTCAATGATAGTGATGCATAAGGACCTCTACAACTGCTCGAGAGAAAGTAATAGCATTCATGAGTACCTAGGATTGTTAACTCATTTTCATCGACTTAGGAAGTAGTTTAGAAAACCTTACCTGACCTGGTGAAGAAAACACCTTCCTTATGTGAAGTGGATTTCTTGGAGTAGTGCAGGGGAGGAAATCCCACAAGGACCCCTAAACCTATGGAAGTGGATGCTCTATCAGTATGATGTAGAAGAAAAGCATCAACAAAGGTAGAGGACACAAACTCTACCAAGTCTTCATAACCCACCAGAGGGGATAAAGAGTTCCTCTGAATCAATAATGGCGTCGGAATCCATCAGATGTCTGCTTCCAAGAAGGCTATAAAGCCAGGGGACACCCTAGGCGCCCAACCAAAAAGAGATACCTGTTGTGCTGAAGGGGAAGAGGGCTGTTCAGAATGAGGAGGGCCAGAATTTGGAGGGGGGCCTCTTGATTTGTGAAATAAGGAGCTAAAGGAATGCCATCTTTGGCCATAACCAAAACAAGTTGAGAGAGAGGGTCACGAACAAAAGAAGAGGCCTCCTAGTCTGCAGAAATTGGTGGAGCTATGCTAACTCTAACCACAACCAAAACAAGATGAGGGAGAGGGTCGAGTACAAGAGAAGGGGCCTCTTGGTTTGCAAAACTTGGTGGAGTTATGCTAACTCTAACCTCTATCTAACGAGGGGCAGCAGGTGCCAGATATGCAAGAGGTGCTAAAAGAATAGTTTGTTGAAGAGATCTATAACTCTGAAAATCCTCCACCGAATCACGTAAGAACTGACAAGTAGGAGTTTTTGGGCATCCGAAACGCAATGGGAGAGACGGTTTTGGAAACCATGGTCTCAATCACTGGGTCCAACACAAGGACTGAAAAACGTTTTTGGAAACAGAGCTATTTGTAAACTCCACCAGAGTACAAATGATGAGCAACATAGAAGTTTTAGGACCTCCTGAGTCCACCGGAATTGATAGATCTACAAATGGTTGCTCCAAACTTGAGTTCCAACACCCAGGTAGAAAAACGCAGAAACTGACACAGTGAGTCAAAAATCCAATGAAATGATCCCAGATTCAAGAATGAAGGTGTTTCCAAGCTCTTGAAGTGAAGTGGATACCAAAAGCAAGCAATAGTAGGCCACACTAGAAAGCTTCATGCAAGTCCTCACGACTATTGGAAGGAGATGAGGGTTGGTTGAACAGTTAGCCATTTTCCAATCGAACATCAAAGGCCGATTTAGACAAAATTAGGATCCGTCCCTCACTAAGGAGAAAAAACTACGAGAAAGGAGGAGGGTGGGATGGGGGGAAGAAGGCAGCAGAAAAAGAAAGAAAGCAAAAAAGTTAATGAAAATTCATCGAAAGATCGATGGGTCTATGAGACTAAAAGAATTTGATAAAATGAAAGGAAAGGGTAGAGCCTCTAAGCGGGCATCAACACCCAAGAAAAATACAACATAGCCATAATCATGAAAATTCCAATATACAAAAAGAAATCTGAGAAGATGGAATCTATGATGCGGCAGCACTACGAGAGAGGGAGGGGGGGCAGCAAAAGAGGGGAGGGAGGGCAGCAGACAGGGAGGGGTGGGACAGCAACGAGGGTAGGGAGGAAGGGAGATGAAAGGGAAAGGGAAGGGGGGGAGGCAGCAGCAGAGGTAGGGAGGGAGGGAGGCAGAAGGAGAGGGGCAGGGGAAAGGCAGCAGCGGGGAGGGAGGGGGAGAGGGGCAGCAGACAGCGGGAAGGGAGGGGAGGGGAGAGAGGAAGCAGCAGGGAGGGAAGTGAAGGAGAGAGGAAAAAGGGGACAGGTGGGGAGGGAGGAAGCAGCAGGGAGGGAGGGAGGGGGAAGGGGGGGAGACAGCAGCAGGAGGGAGGAGCGGGGAGAATAGTGCAAAAGGAGGGAGGGAGGTGCAGGGGAAAGCAGGCAGAAGGAGGAGAGGCTGGCATAGGGATAGGGAGGGTGGGTGAAGTAGGCGGCAGGAGTGAGGGGGGGACATCTGCAAGAGAGAGTGGAGGACAGCAGTGCGGGAAGGAGAGGCAGCAAGAGCGAGGGGGGCAAGGGGAGGAGCATCAGCTTTGGTTCTTCAAGTCACATTACAATCACTCTCTTTAAGAGATAGGGTCTTAGAAATTTCATCCATGCGATGTACCTCTTTTTATTGATAATGGATAGAAATACCCTAGGATGGGATCTCCAATCCTTATGGGACAATGCAGTCTCACTAACACTGAGTTTGCTGTCCATGTCCTGGTTCTCTATTTTTAATCTATGTGCCAGAATGCACAAGAGATGCCAAACTGTGCACTTGGTTTGGGAACATAATGATCAAACTAGTGGATATTGTTAATTCCTATACCTATGTTGGTATGGAATTCTTGGTTTGAGAACATAATGATCAAACTAGTAGGATATTGTTAATTCCTACAGCTATGTTGGTATGTTGGTATGAAATAAATCGTGCAAAGCATGAAAGGGTAAAATATCGCAGAGTCTGAAGAGATTAAAAACTAGATAAGAACCAAGACAGTGTTGAGAAATGCCAAGTCATGCCTGTGATCATATCAAAAAAAGAAAGGACGACCTCTCCACTCTCTGAGAAAAACCATCCTCCTAGTCGAAGCAGACCTAGAAGGACCCTACATCCTAGACCAAATAGCCATTAGAGTGTGCAAAGTATCTGTCCAACTGATGGCCAAGATATGAGCCAAATTATGTGTGGGATCATCAAATGAATTCATTTCTAAATTACATAATATGAACTCTTGGGCATGTGTGATGAGTAAGTTTTCTGTGGAAATTTTGAAATGCTCGCATAAGAACACTTAATTTCAAGGGATTTATTCAAGCAATATGCTTAAACTGCATGTGAGTGTCGTAATATGTAAGAAAAAAAAAATTCCCCTCCAAAGAAAAAATCTCTATTAAGTATGAACAAAACTCCGAAAGCGAAGCTCAAGGGAGAAGTACATCATGGTGGGCATGAAAAAACAACACCCTCCCTAATAGGGCAAAGTCAAGTGTAAGAAAAACTGACAGTTCGTTTTTGTGGGTGTTATACTTTTTCTTCTTGAAGATTTAGATGCTTGGAATTTCCAAACATGTCATTCTGTGCACACCACAAAAAGCCTGTATCTTTTCCACCAAAATTTAAACATATAATGCTTAATTGCTGCCCATATACTCAGGCTCTTGCAACACATTTGGGCTGACAATTCATAACTTCCCCCTCGTAACAAAACCTACCCTCACTTGAATTCCAAGGCCCAACACACACTTCCATTGATTTGCTATGAGCTAGGTGCACCAATCTTCACTGTATTCTACTTCATTAAATTTTACAGTGAATTGTGGGGGGCAGGGTCAAGAACAAATGGTAAAAAGACTTGACTAAAGTCTCAGCCTTGAGCTAATAGTAGATTAAAACAATATCATAGGGTCATAAGGCTACACAAACGCTTATCAATTCATGTGCTTTGTCATTTAAACACCAATCTTCACTGTATTCTACTTCATTAAATTTTACAGTGAATTGTGGGGGGCAGGGTCAAGAACAAATGGTAAAAAGACTTGACTAAAGTCTCAGCCTTGAGCTAATAGTAGATTAAAACAATATCATAGGGTCATAAGGCTACACAAACGCTTATCAATTCATGTGCTTTGTCATTTAAGGGTGCAGTTGCACCAACATTGCTTAAATTAGGAAACACCAAATTATGATAAGAGGAAGCGAGCATTTCAAAGAAGCATACACCATTTACCTACCCTCCAAGGTGCAATGCAGCAACAAGACTCTAAACCCATACATGCTTTTTTATTTAAGGGTAGAGTTGCACCAGCCTTACTTGAATTAGGAGACCTAAATTATCATAAAAGCAACCGAGCATTTCAAAGAAGCATACACCCTTTACCTACCCTCCAAGGTGCATTGCAGCAACAAGACCTCCAAACCCGTACATGCCAAAAAAAGGCTGCAAAAGTGAAGCACAAGCAAAACATTCAGCTGCTGTATAGTCAGACAAAAAAGTCATGCATGCACTAAGAAAATATTTGATTCTCGTTTGCAGTTTACTATTTGGAGAGAGAGAGAGAGAGAGAGTTTTGTCTTGGAAGGGTCTATGAGACTGAAAAATCCAGATACAAATAAAATATCAATATTATTTTGAAATACTCATGAAGTCAAACAGACAATATCGATAATCATTAAGTTCCTCTTCATAAAATAAGGCAACAACTAATGAACAGTTGACAAGACAAACTACCAATTCACCATGAGTCCCATACATTTATAACCAAGTCTAAAATGCAAGTTGACATTGTGCGTCTCTTCAAACAATTCAGACAAAACCCCTTTTCTTTCAGGGTGGGTTCCAAATGGCCTAGGTTTTGACCCCAATGACTGCATTCAAAGCAAAAACCAGTTTTCAATAGGACTACATGCTGACATTTAGGTAGCATGATGCTTTCAAGCATGTTCATTCTTTCAAAAATATGAGAAGAATATTATAAAATCCCAACGAAGCAATCTCTAAAAGCATCACAATAATGGAGCAACAAAATACAACAGACAAACAAAGAATTTCACATTTATATGAGGTTAAAAAACAACATATATAAACACTGCCAGAAGAAGTAGACAAAAATGTCCGATTATTTCATAGAAAGAAAATGATTGTGACCAAACCCAATCCAAGAAAAAGAGCCACCATCAAACACGTGCGAAAGAAAAATAAGTGCTGCTGGTTCCCGCCTGCTGCTTTGACCTGCCCCTGACTCTTTTCCTCCCCTAGCTTCCCTCCCCCGGCCCCTCTAGTTTTGCCTCAACTCAAGAAAGAGTTAGAAGAAATCAAAGAAGGTCTGAAGGATAAAATAAAGGTGGATGGCCAGTCGTCCTTTGAGGCCCAGATTCGAAGTTATCTTTGGTGCACAGAATGCAAGGGTTCTAACCATGGTCACTGTGAGTGTCCCTCCAAGTGTAAGATACCTACTTCTACCTCATTTCGTACATTTTGTGAGATCCACGGAAATGATGCCTCTAAGTGTAGGTACCTCAATACCAGTAGTCAGCACGTACACATGGGAGTCTGCTTATAGAGATGTGACGAGGAACACAGGGAGAGTACGAGGATGATGAGGAGTAGCAGTTCTTTACAGGTCCACCCTTTTGGGGACCATCTCTATAGAGCGGAGAGACACGCTCTAGATTTTTATGGATCCGGGTCTGCAGACACAGATAGCCGAAATTTGTTTGTTGCAGTATGCTACTCCCCCCCCCGAGACCTCCCACTTTGCTTGAGATGTCCGAGAGGAGACGGAGACATCACCATACGCAGCTCTCTACCGGGACATTGTCGACTTCTCGAGCCGCGTGGAAGTCCTCTTGGCTGGGGACTTCAACGCGACGACGAGGGCTAGTCAGATACCACTTCTCGACTTCAAAGACAGTTCCATTTTACTTCCAGACATCCACCACCTCACTCAACCTTTACATGTGTACTGGCTGCTGTACAGCCCCACCTCCTGCCTGCCTATCACCCCTCCTTCTCAGCCCGTGCATTCCGTACGGTCTACTGTACTTCTCCTCCTCACCCGCTTCTCTCCACCCCTTCCCCTTAGACATGTAGCACTCTCTTCCCCATCTCACACAATCCTGACAGACCGTATGGATGACCGTAAAGTTTTGTACAGCTGTCCATCCCCCCTTTTCTTCCCCATTGCGCCCTTCCACTCCTCCCCTTATTTCCATCTCCCCATAGCCCTTAGTACCTCCTACAGGTCGTGCAGCGGTGAATAGTGCCTTTATAGTTTTCAGGTCGGCCCTCCTCTTCAGATTGGCGAATGGCTACACATTCAACCAACCCTCTTCCACGACGAGTACATCCCATGCAGAGAGGATGCCAGCGACAGATTCTCAGACATGTTCTGCAGCACCAGGACTCCCAATAGGACCCCAGTTTGGCTTATGCAGAGCTTTGAATAGTCATGAATGACACAAGACATGACAACACATTACAAGAGCTCCTCCGATATTCAAGGCTCCGTGCAGTTCATGTTGATGCTATCCTACTTTTCATTTCATTTCATCTCATCGGTCGTTTTCAGGTGTGCTAGACCCCCAAGGAGGGGTACAATCTCATGTTATTATCACTTTCTTTCCTTGGTCTCATAGACTCTTTTGTCTGCAGCAGACATACTCTTCCTTTGTTTCTTTTTCACATGCACCATGTCTCTCATCATTCTAGAAGCCAAGCTGGACACTGGATACTAGCAGCCCTTGCCCCAGATCTTTCTCTGTATATTCAGGATGTTCATCTTTTGGGAGGGATTTCTTCTAGGTGGTCTTAATCACTGCAAGAGCTTATGTATGATAGTGGTATGGTTAGTATCTGACAAAGTATGGCAATAGTACCTAAATAGTACTAAGAGTGTGATAGTACATTAATTTAAAAGGATATGGGTTTATGTATTTTAGTGTATTTTTTGTTTTGCGCCCCCCCCCCCCCCCCCTCCAATTGGGCCTCACATATTATGAAAATATGTACATATCTTAAAATCCTACATATTTTAAAAGATATATACCTTATATTTTGTGGGAGGGAGGACATGATATTTTCATATTTTTCCCTTGCATATTTGAAATGTTTTTAGGAAATCCATGCATATTCTATAGGGACCTTGTCCCCCCATATATGTTGGGGAATGCTTGCCTTGCCAACAAAATAAAGTGGACAACAAACTACTAGCTGGTCTATTGCAACCATTACCCATTCCAGAGGGCAAATGGACATATATAGCAATGGATTTCATCGGCTTGCCCTCTACAAAGAGGGGATGGGACAGCATTTACGTCGTAGTGGATAGATTGACAAAACAGGCCCATTTCATACCCATTAAGACCCAATATTCAGTATTACAGGTTGCTTGGCAGTTCATTGATCATGTGTTTAAGCACCATGGCTTTCCCCAGGAAATTGTCATTGATAAGGATGCAAATTTTATGGGTCACTTTTGGCAAGAATTATTTATGCTTTGCAAACAGTGGTTCTCTATGGATGACCAGCCTAGGTACTTCTGTTGGAAACAGGAAGCAGACCGATTGAATTTCATGCATTGATCAGAATTATGCAATACCTAATAGGGTACAGCAAATGCAACATGATAGGCTGCCTCATAAAGCATGAAAGGCCAGCACAAAGCTTCATAAGAACTACAAAAGTAAGATCATCTGCACAGGATGGGCAACTGACATAAGAACATGGTTCAGCAGATGGAAAGTGGAAGCATATTTGACCATGCCGCCTACAAAGGTCAACATGCAAGATTTTCAACAATCTTTACTGAGCACTTTGCAGAATCACTGGCTGACAAGTGAAAAGAGGGTAAAGCTGGAATATTATCAAGACAACATAAATCCCACATGTTGGTCTACATACATGTCCATAAAGACACATGCTCAGCCTTATATTAGCACACCTATCCCCCTTCTATATTGCAGGAACATAGCCAGGTTCCGTACCAGATCTCATACATTTGCCATTGAGCAAGGAGCTTGGATACACCAGCCCAGACATGCTAGAGTCTGTACCCTTTGTGACATGCAGACAATTGAGACGGAGGCACATGTAGCTCTACAGTGCCCCCGTTATGCACATATTAGGGAGGACTACCAGCAGATACTGGAGGACTCCGCTCAGTTGACATCAGTTCTCTCCACTGCCTCTCCGGCAGCTTTGGAATCTTTTGTCACTCGTCTTTTTACTTGTCGTCAGGAACTCATAGACTCCTAACCCCTCTCCTTGAGGAGACTCTTTTTACATTGTATTGAGACGGGTCCCATGGGTCATTTTTGGCCCCTCAAGGACGCTAATAAATTCTACTTCTACTTCTCACACACACACTCTTTTGGATAAGAAATCTCTCTCTCACACACACACTTTTCTTTTGGTAAGAAATCTCTCTCTCTCTCTCTCTCTCTCTCTCTCTCTCTCTCTCTCTCACACACACACACCCCCCACCGACGTGCACGTGCGCACACGCATTTGAGCACCCTCAACCCACACATATAGACCACAACCTTGCTGCCCTACCTGCCTTCTTTTTTCATTTGAGAAAGACGAGGGGTGGGGGCCGAATTGAACATGGACATTGTTCAAGGGTTGAAGGGGAAGCGTGCAGGGGAGGAGGGTGCAAACAAGCGGGGGCGCACATAGGAATCCACAAAAGATAGCATAGGGGTGCAAATAAAGAGGCAAGGAAAGGGAGGCGGTGAGCAAACGATACCTCTATGGTTAAGAATTTCCAATTTACATTATTGGGGCTCATGTTCTCAAAGATCCTTAACAGAGTTTATTTTATTCAGTCACTTCAAAGAGTCTTACTTTTAAGAAAGGTGGATCCTTAACAGAGTTTATTTTATTCAGTCACTTCAAAGAGTCTTACTTTTAAGAAAGGTGGGTCCCCGCCAATTGCTGACATGCGGACACTTCGATGTTTAGACGAGCCCATAGTTCCCCTTCCACATCCATTTGTAAGAAGAACAAAGCCTTAATTCAATATGACAGCATAGTTTTTATCTTGATTTTATGCCCAAAATCATAAGAACCCAAAAAGGGCTTTGGATAGAAATAATGATTTTGAGAATCATCATTTAAAACAGCTTAAACAAAAGGTGTTTTCATTAAGCCTGATATAAAAGCTTGAATTCCACCCAAATCCACTGAGTCAGCAGCCTAAAAGTTACCATTTGGCGATTGAGTTACTCATGGAACTGTCCATTCCTTGTCCACTATCAAAGATTGTGATCTTGTCTTTACTCAATGTGACACTGCCATCCCACCATGCTTTAGTCTCAAGTAATTTTGGTTTATTATACAACAGATGAGAAACCTGAAGTAAAATGACAATTAACCTGATTAAGCGTCTATCTGTGCTTGTATTGCCCCATACTGCCTGTAAAGAATTGTCCTGTTACAAATTGCCAGTACAGTCAGCCCAACAAATGATGAAGAGAAACAGAGTAAAAGGGTTACAAACTCAACAGAGTCCATAATTTTACATACTCCAACAGAAAGGACAACACATATTAAGGGGAAAGTTTGACTCTCATCGGAAAAAATCTGAATCAAACACTCTACTCAACAGAAAGGAGCTGTGACACAAAACTCCGTGATAGCAAAACCACAGGTTGAACAGATTCAATAAAGGGGATGTAAAAAGCAAATTAAAGGATAGATAAAATATCCTCTATTGCTTAAGTTTCGATCAGCAATGCTTATGGCTTAAATATAAAGCCTAGTGGAAGTAAACATAGCCAGGTGAAAGGAAAAGGGCAATACCAAAATATCTGCCAATGCAGTCTCAAGCGTGTACTCTTGGGGTAGCGCCCCAAGGAGCTCAGGATCAGGCGTTACGTTCCACATATCCTTCCAAACAGCATATATATGTCTGTAACCATAGAACCATGGAGTAGCAAGTAAAATAGAGAGGATAATATCATAGCAAAGTTATACCTGAAGTGCATAAACAGCATTCGGCTGACCATCCTGTCACCGAAAAAAGATCTCACGTAAGACTAGGCACAACACCATTATAACTAAATTTGTAAGCAACGATTCACTGTGCAAAGCACCCCAAAAAAAAAAAAAAAAAAAAAAAAAAGTAAGCAACGATTCGTGCAAAGCACAAAGCTAAGAACCAGATTTTTATAACACAGATCACCTGTAAAACAAGTGTATTTGAAAATGTGTGGATCGAGTCAAAAATATTTCCGTCTTCAATTTTATTGCCTAATGTGTCTTCTAGATACACCTGGCTGCCCCACTTGATACCTCTTTCATACTCCTCGTCCTCTTGTATCTCACACCTGATCTTCTGCAATAAATCTTCCACCCTCAACTTATCATCCTTCTCTTCAAGGAGAGTGACGTTATTACCATTTGGCAAGAGTATATGAAGCTGCACTGGCTGCTCCACTTTTCTCCTGATAGAGCGCCCTGTACACTCTTCTGGTATTAACCCACGCCTCCTATTATAAGTTCTTGTGGCTTCCGATGGGCTGGTCCTGGAGGCAAGCCAAGCATTCCAAGAGATCAGAGCCTTAAATAGGCATGAATTACAATCAGGTATCGCAAGAATTCCTGTTATTACCTGTGCAGTGGCATAATATTAACAGCCACAAAACTATTTGGTTCATGTTCAGAACACACGAATACTCCCAAGCATTGGTTTGCTGCACGACTAGAAGACAAAAACCTGTTTGAAAGCTAGCTGATCACCCACTATCTGAGATCAGAGCTTTAAATAGGCATGAATTACAATCAGGTATCGCAAGAATTCCTGTTATTACCTGTGCAGTGGCATAATATTAACAGCCACAAAACTATTTGGTTCATGTTTAGAACACACGAATACTCACAAACATTGGTTTGCTGCACGACTAGAAGACAAAAACCTGTTTGAAAGCCAGCTGATCACCCTCTATCGTAATTATTTGCCAAACGAACGTTCTGGGCATACCTTGTATAGAAGTCTCAGACGGGGGTTTTAGTGCTTTACCATGGACACAGTGCGAAGAACTCCAGAGGGGACTCAACATGCAAAAATCACAGTTTCGAGCACCGGTAGGAAGTTCATGCATATACGATGGACTCACCTGATGGGATGGGGAATCCTCAACTGAGGAAATTCTTTTCAAACGAGATAACAATAAAGTAGGCCCAATCATGCAGGAAAGCTTGATAGCAGAGCCGAAGCTGGCATTCTGCAAGCGTTGCCAACAACTGCCAATTTGCCAAGATGAAAGCGAAAGGAACACAGATAGATGTTAAAGTTAACATCAACAGTTGGATGGCCCAGTTATGCGAGAAAGGTTGAAATTCAAGAAAAGCCAATAGAGCAGAATCACAGATTGAACAAGCAGCATTTGATACGCCACTCGCTCAGGATAGCTTGAGAGCACAGCCGACGCCAGGCATTCTGCAAGCGCTACCAACAAATCCCATGCTACCAACAGACAGATGATGAAAGGGGCAACCATTGGATACACCACACAGAAAATCTTAATTAGCAAAGCCCCAGCTCGGTGTTCTGTAAATGTATCTCTGACAGAGGAAAAGCCGTTGAAACAAGCAATAACTAGACATGTTCAGGATCAATCACACAGAAGAGCAGAGACGCTCTAGTGGAAAGGCACGAACGCGTTGCAGAGCTGCGAATCGCCAAGAAAATGCATGTACGCAGGAGAAACTAGTGAACCCATGACGGCAAGACGGAAGTTACATACGAAAGGCAGGCAGGCAAGCCTTGCCGAAAGGAAGAACAGACCTGGAATCTATAACTGGAGACCTTGAGCTCGACGGTTTCTCCGTCGCCATAGCCAGCTAGAGAAAGTCGGAAAGTGTGTTGAAGCTGCTCAACGACAGAGCGAATCTGCCTCCACTGAAAATCCTACAACAAACCAAAGCTAAATTCTACGAAAAGGCTGCGAAAGTGCTGTCAATTCCAAACTCGAGCTGCACAAATGCAAAAACGCAAAACGGAAGCTGAAACCTTACAACACGAGCTGGAAGAACTACAGAATCCAACAACAGTCCTGCAAGTCGCTGCTCCAAAGTCTGATCCAACAACACGAAAGGGGATGCAATCAGGTCCAACCGCAAAGATGCACAATCCAACGACACTCGCAGTCGATTGAAGGCTGCATGCGGAAGGTTGCCTCAACGATCAAAATGCGCCGGAGTACAAATCGAAGGAACGAACTTGAGGATCGAAGCTCGCAACTCGAGCACGAAATTCACCTCCCAAATTTGTGGTGGCGTGTAGCTTCATGCACACACAATGTCCCATTCCTTCCATGCAACCAATCCTCACCCTCCACGTGGCACGTCCTTAATACCATTCCCTGCCACGTGGCAGCATCTATCACGCATGAATGGCCCCATTTCGACCCATCATTGCCCTCCTTAAGTAACACCCATTTAAACATCCTTGCCACCGGTCCCGAGCTTTCGAAACATTGCGCACACAAAATTAACGTGAAATCAATGTACATGACATTAGACTCCACACACACTTCATATGCATGTATACGTCTAATGCCTTTTTGTGTGGAGACTTTAATAACTCGCCTGCCATCCAAGACAATACCACTCATCGTTCTCACATGATCCCCACTGAGCTTCGACATTGGGAGGATATGCTTTCTTTCTTGCATGCAGAAGATTTATGGCTCTCAACAAAGGATAGAGATATGGGTTACACATACCGTCACAATGCCTTTACTCATTATTGGGCTCGACTTGACAGATGGTATTTGTTGCATGCTCAGCAGTATGCTAGTTTCACATGTACACTATGGGTTGATCATTCCCTCTTGCTATCTGATCACTTTCCAGTATGCTTGACATTATCTATAGCACGTTTGACAGATGATATGCCTTTTTTTGGTCGTCGCCTACTCCATGTTAATAGTGCTTATTTGCTTCATCAACAATTTCAGAACATGGTGAGAGTGGCTGTCCGCCCCCTCCTCTTACACGCTCAGGAGGACATGGATTTCGCTTGGATCAGTCTTGCCCATCGCTTGCAGGCTGTTATTCAAGATTATGGACGGAGTTACATGGAAAACCTCATGCTTAAGCTGAAATGGGCTCAATCTCACAAGCAACAAATGGATGTAATCAGCTCTTATAGGCAGCTCACCTCCTCTGAACAGGATTCTTGCGCTTATGCGGTTCATATCATCCATCAAAATGATCTTCGCAAATTAAAGAAGTGGCAAATCCGAGCTCGCATGAAACCCCTTTTGGATAAGGGCTGCTCCTCCAAAGCCTTCTTTAAAAGCCTGCATGCGGATAGGCGAAAGGAGGATATTTGCAGGATCAGGCAAGATGATGGCACCTGGACCACCTCCAAATCAGAATTGGAATCGCAATGCTCTAGTCATTTCCAACATCTCTTTTCTCCTCAGCCTGATTATTCGATGCAAGTAAATGCAGCTAGGTCTCAATTTCTTATGCATGTTCAGCCTATATTGTCTCGGGAACAGGCTCATGCATTGGAGCAGCCCTTTATGCTTAATGAACTGGATGATGCTTTGAGTCATTTACGTAAAGGCAGCTCTCCTGGTTGGGATGGATTGACTGTTGAATTTTTTCGTGCATTTTGGGGTGATCTCAAGAACACTCTTCTTCTTATGATCAATCATGCTTGGGCAGAACAATCTCTTCCTCCTTCTTGGAAACATGGCCTTGTCAAATTGATCCCCAAAAAAAGGTTGTGTGAGACAATGGCTGATTGGCAGCCCATATCTCTTATGCCAGTCATTTACAAACTCATTGCCAAAATGATTGTCCTCAGGGTTCGATTTATCTTGCAAGCAGGTTTTCATCCCAAGCAGTATGGGTTTGTTCCCAGAAGGCAGATTACTGACAATATCTCCAATGTTTTGCTTGCAATTGAGTATGCCAAATATTCTAAACAAGATGTTCTCATTCTGCAAGTGGACATTGCGAAAGCATTTGATACTGTCCATTGGGATTTTATTTCTCAGACTATGCATCAATTGGGATTTGGCCCTCGGCTGGTCCATATTATTTACTGGTTCTATTCTCATGCCACTGCGCAGTGTTTGCTTGGTAGTGGGTTGTCAAGGACATGGACTATGACCCGTTCAGTGAGACAGGGTTGCCCTCTTAGTTCGCTACTGTATGCCATTGCTACTCATCCGTTATTGTTGCATATGGACCATCTTGCAGATACAAGGCAGCTTCATGGCTTGCAAATTCTAGGGGCACAGTCGTTTCTTGCACAGGCATATGCTGATGATTCATATTTCATGCCCAGGAATTCTCAAAGTGACCTCTCTCATTTGATGCATACTCTGAATGATTTTGGCATGGCTGCTGGACTGCATATCAACTTTCAGAAATCGAATCTTCTAGCATTGAAAGAAGCTGATTGGCATGCACTTCTCTGGCCAGGCCACATTATTTCTTCCCATACTATTGTGAGGCATTTAGGGTATCCCATTGGCTGGAATATTTCCCCTCAACAACAGCTCAGATGGGTGCTTCAAAAGATTAACAAGAAGCTGGAATACTGGCACTTGTCCACTTGGCCTCTACATGTTCGACTTCGGATAGTACAATCTATCATTATGGCATATGTGCAATTTTATTTGCCTCTTCTTCCCTGGTCTTTTAAGCATTTGGCTTCCTATATGTCCCAGGCTATGGAGATATTTTGGAAAAGCAAATCTCACAAAAAGGCTTCGCGACTACTTCCCATGTAGTCTGTTTGTTCTCCTAAGACTCATGGGGGACTAAATATTCTCAATCTTCGGTTTCATATGTTGGCAAGAAAGAGCACTATGATTGCTGATTTTTTTCAGCAAAAATAGCCATGAGCTATTATGTTAGCAGCTATGTGTGGAAACATGACGTCCCATGCATATGGGCATTGGATTACAGATCACTGGGAAGCAGTCATGACCACATTTCAAGGGAAAATTCCTGTCTATCCTGTTTCTACTGCTTTTATTCATGATTGGAAGAGAATTCTCTCTTATGCTAAATGGTCAGGTGCTTCTTCCCATCATGGTAATTCTCTTCGCTTGGAAAGCATCCATTGGAGCAAGGTGTTTGAATCGCCTCTTGCTTTACAGGCACCTATTAAAGCATATAATCTTATGAAATTGGGCATAAGATTTGTCGGAGATGTTGTGGATCAACATGGTTATGTGCTTTCATTTCCACAAGCTTGCAGGACATTCCCCTTGGGTTTGCATCATAGGCCCATTTGGAGAATACTTACAACTATGTTGCAGCCATTTGTTCCTGTTCCTCCACTGTTTGTACAGGACAGATTACTGGACTGGAATCTGACTTCCTTATCTCCTGCTACTTGTTCACTTTTAATGCATAATTTGGCCTCCTCGATGGTCTACAGATTTCTTCTTCTACCGTCATGGATTGATAAGCATGCCAACACTCTTTGGAATTTGGATAGGCCTTTATCTTGGTGGCGAGCTTTTTCTATTGGGGTGAAATTGGCAGCACGTCGTATTGCTTCCTCTTCCTACCCCCGTTGCTCTCATCACCGTGAGACAGTTCCCCATTTGTTATGGTCTTGCCCACACTCTCGAATATTGATCACTCATGTCTCTCATTTGCTGCAGCTTCGGTTTCCCTCTATCAAATTTGGGAAACTCTTTTGTATGTTTGGATGCTTCTCATCTCAGATGTCTCCATTCCTCCTTTTCTTTCACTGGGCTCGTTTTTGGGTACTATGGACTATTTGGACACAGAGATTGCATTTTAGAATGGGACAACAGTTTCCTCAGGCATATGCTTTCTTCAGAATGTCCCTCAAGTAATCTTTATATGATAGTTATGCTGCGAGGGACTTGGATGCTACTAGCCTTGAAGTGTTTTCTGACTGTTTTTGAGTTCTTCCATTAGGCTCTCTTTTGGAGTCTAATGTCATGTACATTGATTTCATGTTAATTTTATAGTTACTGGTTTCACAAAAAAAAGCATGTATACATCTAAAAACCATGCATATATTTATGGGATCTCGTAAGATTTTAGAGCCTTATTTATATGTATACATGTGCATGTATACATCTAAAAATCATGCACTTTGAATATGCTAGATGGAGACCAAAGGAGTGGTTCATAAACTAGGACCTGTTTAAATAAACTGTCAGCGAGAGTAATTTACAGAGGCTTGGTGGGTAATACTGGAGTTGCACAGGATCTGAACAAAGTTTGGGGCATGCGTAGGTCCCCTAAATGGTGGATGAGAGTCCTTAATAGTGTATGGAAGCACTGTAAAGTGAGACAGAGCAGTTTCTTCTTGTTTTCGAAAGATGCTACATAACTGGTTGCCACTGCGAGCTAAACTTATGAAAGGATTCGTGGTCAATCCACCCTGCCCCCTATGTGGAAAAGCAGTGGAACATGCTCTACATGTGTTTTGGCTATGCTCTGGCTATGTCCAACCACGAGGCCTTTATGGTGCAAGGTGGAGGCGGCAATAAGGAAAGCGCAGTTGATGTCGAATTTCAGGCTAGGTGGAAATTGGAAGCGGGGGGTCCTGAGTGATACCTTAGGATTACCATCTATCTTGGTGGCATGTTGGTAGGATATTAGAGCTGTGGTGGTTAAAACAGTGTGGTCAGTCCGGAAGAGACTTTGCTTTGGTAAACTACCTCCTCAAGGCTTTACAGAATCAGCAATGGTGCTTTATTGCAAAAATTCACTACTCGATTTTTTGAGTATATTGTTCAAAAGTGATTCACTGGTTGCTCAATCCTTGAAGGACATGGTGGGTTTTTAACTGGTGTAAATAACATCCCTTGTGGAGATGAGTCTAGGTGCTAAATTTAGCATGGGTTTTTAACTGGTGTAAATAACATCCCTTGTGGAGATGAGTCTAGGTGCTAAATTTATGTATGTATGGAATCTTGTAAGATTTTAGAGCCTTATTTGACCTTACAATCCTTATGAAATAAGGACCTCACAACTATATTACATTGGGGCCTATTGAGCTTGCAACCACATTAGACAAGTGTTGTGGGAAGTGTAACACAAAATCTTGTCAACAAATGTTTGAAGTTTGCAAATGCCTATAAATTTGTAAATTAAGAATTTGTTGAAGAAGATTAAAAACATCTACACATAATGCAAAATATACAAAATCAAACCAAGAAGTAGACTTATACCTTTGTCCTTCTTTAGTTGTTATCTCTTAATTTTGAGAGTATAAGAGCACCATGTGGACACCATGTGGGACCTAAACGAAAATACAAGATACTTAAAATGTTGTAGAAAATTCTTAAGATAGCATAGTTCAATACAATGTAGTGTTCTCTCTATGAGGTTATAGAGAAGGGTAGTGCCATTCTATATCACTTCATAGAAAGAATGGCACTAGTGCCATTCTCCACAACCTCATAGGAAGAATCACACTTGCACGATTCTCCACAACCTCGTTTGAGCATTCTCCCCCTAGTGTTTTTATGGAGAATGGCACAGTGGCATTCTCCACAACCTCACTGGGAGAATGGCAGCAGTGTCATTCTCCACAATCTCGCAAGGAGAATCACACTAGTGCCATGCTCCGCTCTCATATGAGGTTGTGGAGTATGGTACTAGTGCCATTCTCCCTATGAGTTTATGGAGAATGGCACTATTTTGATTTTATATCACCACATGGGGAGAGTGGCACTATTGTCATACTCCATAACCTCATAGGGAGAATGACACTAGTACCATTGTCTACAATCTCATAGTGGCGAGAATGGCACTAGGTCCATTCTCCACAAACTCATATGGGGTTATGGAGAATGGCACTACTACCATTTTTGTATCACCAGAATGGCACTAGTGTCATTCTCCATAATATCATATGAGGTTGTGTACAATGGTTCTAGCACCATTCTCCCTATGAGATTATGGAGAAAATGGCACTACTGCCATTCTATATCACCTCATAGGAAGAACGGCACTAGTGCCATAATCGACAACCTCATAGGGAGAATAACACTAGTACCATTCTCCATAACATCATATGAGGTTGTGTAGAATGGCACTAGCACCATTCTCTGTATGAGACTAGTGCCATTCTCTTATGAGGTTGTGGACAATGGCACTAGTTCTCCCTATGAGGTTGTCAAGAACAACACTAGTGTCATTCTCCCTATGACTTGATATAGAATGGCAATAGTGCCATTCTATATCAACTCATAGGGAGAATGACACTAGTGCCATTCTCGACAACCTCGTAGGGAGAATGTCACTAGTGCCATTCTCAGCAACCTCATAAGGAGAATGTCACTAGTGCCATTTACCATTGCAAAGTTTAAATTCATTATGAGGATATGAGAATGGCACCAGCGGCATTCTCCCTATAAGGTTGTGTAGAACGGCACTAGTGGCATTCACAAGAACCTTGTATGACGAATGGTATTAGTGCCATTCTCCACAACCTCATAGGGAGAATGTGCATTCTCCTTATGAGTTTGTGGAGAATGTGGAATTCTCCCTATGAGGTTGTTTATTGCCATTTTCCCTTCGAGGTGATACAAAATGGTGATAGTATCATCCTCCATAACCTCATAGAAGAAGGATAGTAGCATCCTTAACCTCATATGAGCTTATGGAGAATGGCAGTGCCATTCTCCCTTTGAGGTTGTGGGTAATGCAACTAGTGCCATTCTTCCTATGAGGTTATGGGAATGCCACTAGTGCCATTCTCCATAATCATATGGGGATATGAGAATGGAAGCAGTGGCATTCTCCCCATGAGGCTATGGAGAATGGCACTATTACCATCCTCCATAACCTCGTGGAGAAAATGTCATTATTTCCACTCTCCATATCCCAAAAGGAAATTGGCACTAGTGCCATTATCACCAAGGGGTTATGGAATCAAAGATGGGAAGGCAACTAGTGGCATGATCCCCTTTAGTCTAAGGTGAATGGCACCAATTCCATCCCCTGTGAGTTAAGTGCAATGTCACTAATACCATTCTTTATCACTCCAAAGGTGAGAATGACACCAAGACCAATCTCCATAACCTCAGTCCCCTAGGAGCATGACATTACATGGCTCTACTTGTTTATTTGTTCAAGGGTTTTGAGCTTGTTTATTAAACCTCTTTGGATTGGTTTGAAGAAATTCTTTTGGTTGTAATATGTGCAAATTTTATTTTCTATAATTGAAATGATAGGGATGGCTACTAGATGTGGGGACAAGGTCAAGATGTTTATGGGAATGAAATGGTTGCAATTGGTACTACTTGTGTAATAAACCCAAATGGCTATTGTAGTGGTGTGAAGATTAGGCTAAATAATGTATAAGTGATAGTTGAGAAATGTATCAATAATGACAAAATATAGAATGGAATCATATGTTTTCTCTCAAACCTTGAAAGAAAAGATGTAGAGCTTGGTGGAATTTTAAGCATAAAAGATTTAAATCATGGCAAATGTGTCAAATGTTTATTTTTATTGGGGCATAAAAGCCTTCAATACCAACTGTGGATCCAATGAATATTGGTGAAGCACTTTGGAGTGTTGTCACATGGCTTAATACCTCTCTAGAATGTCTTGGTGTTGCTTTAGATGAGCCAATAGCTCAACAGGTTGTAGAAAGTAAGCCTAAGCAACCTTATGTTGAGGAAATGCTAATTTCTTCATTAGAAACTAACAACTACATTCATGAATCTTGGAAGGAGAAAAATGTTTTCTTGTGGGATAACGACATGACACATACCATTGGGGAGGGTGTGATGTTTCCCAGATGACTCTATAAACTTAGATCTATTAGGTGACGATTGCATTGGTGTGGGTGTTGACAGGAATGAACAAAGTATAGCCAATGCCTTAGAGTCTTCTATGCAAGACATCAATTATCTCAGCCTACTTAATAGGCCCATTAAGAAGATTACCATGCTGGATGAAAGCCCATTGCAACAATATGTGACCATGGACCAAGATGCTAGTATAGATGAGGTGGTCGACAATGGAATGTTTGAAATGAATGCTCCACCTTCAAAGAAAGTAAGATAAACTTTCATTTAGAGGAAGCCTAAGCGAAAAGAGTCTCCAACTTCAATGTTCGAAATGTCAGTGGAATTGGTGCAGCAAGTTTCTTCCATTGAATGTTATGAAAGTAGTTGTTGCCAACATGCCACGAGAGATGTTTATAAAAGGAAGGAATAATTTTTGGGGCAGCTCCTTGGAATCTCATACAAACTTTGGATATGATATGTTTTCAATGGCTTAGCACATGGCTGGGAGGGTCAATCTTGTATATGATATGTCGATGGCTTGACATTGTGACATGGTCGAGTGGTGTGTTGCAAAGCATGGTACA
The DNA here is from genome assembly GCF_047967505.1 of Dipteris shenzhenensis. Taxonomy (NCBI): domain Eukaryota; kingdom Viridiplantae; phylum Streptophyta; class Polypodiopsida; order Gleicheniales; family Dipteridaceae; genus Dipteris; species Dipteris shenzhenensis. The sequence continues at coordinate 6,251,797 of NC_141619.1, read as the reverse complement.
AGATACGCCAAACACCAAGAATATCATTTTATCAATATAGGGAGAAATTTGGGAATCGTATGCAATGATATGTGCGAGACGACATGTTTATAACTTTGACTAATGGGAAGGCATGAGACCACATAGAGAGTAAGTGTCTCAACTTTGAAGATGAGCTATGCCATTTATGTTGGAGTGGCCATGGATGGAGTTAATACCTTTGAACAAGAATCCACGTCTTGGTGTACCTTCATTGGAGGTAGAGGTAAGCATCAAAATAAGGATTATATAGAGGCTAGTGCCAGGGAGCATCAATATGGACATGGAATTAATGTTGAAGGAAGCGATGTCCCAAGTTTCCGATGATGGAGGCCATAGCAAGATGCTACATAAATTGTGAGTTATGTATTTCAAATATCACAGCAAATCTCTAATCAATTGCAAAATAAGCTTTAAGTTGTGTATCGGGTTTACAAGTCTTCATACCTTTTATGTGCCATACAATGATCAGCCCATCAAAAGAAACATCCAAAGGAAGGCAAGATTTATCCTAAAATTCAACAAATCTGTATACAAACTCTCAAACTCGCAAGGAGATTGACAATGTAAACATGAAGATTCCACACATAGTTACTATATGAATTATTATGAATAGTTTATAAACTAAGGAAATGAGTAATGACAAGAAGTAGTCTAACTACATCATTATAAAGTTTTACAAAGAACTAATAACACTCACTCTTCACTCACACTTAGTCACTTACACACTCAAGGATGCTCACAAACCACATAAATCTTTAAAACCTCATAATTTGAGCATAGGTTGTTAGAATGAGAAGCTTTTTAAAGCTACTCAAAGAAGAGGATAACATCTATATTGTGCACAAACACAATGCCTTAGCAAAGGAAGAGAAATCTGTGATAGCTTGAAAAATTATGAAGAGGGAAAGGAAACGAGTCACGAAGATGAAGAGAGGACATAAATAATGGACACATTATTAAACATATATGCCATAAAATGTAATGGTGATGTTTAAAATCAAAGCATGGAGGCAATTGGACATGCCATCATCATGGATGAAGTTTTCAAGTTAGTTTAATTAAGAAGTGAAACTTTCATATTGATATCGAAGGCATTTATCCCCTAATACAAATAAGCATTTGAAACATTTGCCACGATTTGAAACTTTTATGCAAAAAATTCTTAAATTCTACCAAGCTCTACATCTTTTCTTTCAAAGTTTGAGAGAAAATATATAATTCCATATTGTATTTTGTTAATGTTATGAAAGTGAAATAGCTATCTACCTTAGTAGACATTAAAACATTATTATTATGTTATATGCCAATGGTGTAACATGTATTTGTATTTATGATGGACACCGACCGATTTGTTATGGCGGTGGATCATCTGAGTAGATAGGACTAGTCGAGTTGGAGCCACTGCTTCAGATGGCATCGAATTTGGACATGTGATACTTATTCTATTAATAAAAATGTGCACACACGTGTCTAGGTCCTAGGGGCAATAGGAAGGGAAGGGTGCATTAAGGTGCATTGAATGGTAGATGCATGGGTCATAGGCTAAGGGTAGGTGTAAATGGGAAGATGGAACTTGAGTGATCTCAAGGGACATTAATGAAAGGGTATCACCCTTTCATTGTGAATCTCATGTTGCATTCTCTCTACCACATTGCATTCATCTGTCATCTCTCTCCCACCTTGCATGTAGGTCGAAATAGAAATAAGTACTCTCATGAGGGTGCTCTTCCCCATTGGAGGGCCAATCGGCATTCAAATTCTGCATGCATTGCACACATTTGCATTCTCGGAAAGTATGGATTTTCACACCACCACTAAAAGAGTCCTCATTCACTATCAAACTTGTCATCTTTCTTTTTGTTAAGCATGCCTTTTCTAGGACTGTCTTTTTTTAAGCACTTACCCTTGCTTTACACAATAAAGTCTTTATCCTTATTGCTATCATTGTCGTAGATTTTTGCCTCAATCTCCTCCTATACCAACATAGCCCCTTGCTCTTCGAAAGTGAGTGGCCTTGACATTTTGGAGGTTGTAATATTGGTCACAAAGTTTGTAAAGCTCTTTGGTAACATATTCGGCACAATCATAGCCAATTGGACTGGGTCCCACTTATGACCAATTGCTACTAGTTGATTCCTCACCACCTCCACTCTCATGAGGTAGTCATGCAGGAAATCTCCCTCCTCCCTCCTCATGGTGAATAGGTGAGTTTGGAGGTTGACAATCCTCATAGACGTGCTCATGGTGTCCTTACCGGATCTTGTTTGGGCCATAAATGGTGCGGCTGTCCCTAACTGAACTGATCCCCCCAACTTCTGGAAACGAACTATCCCCTCACGCCGCAAGGTGTAAAGACCAGCGGGTGAAGACAGGAGCCGACCTGATGCGCGATGAAGGGAGGGAGCAACTAGTGGAGTATGGTACTACCACCAATCCGAGGTAGGGTCAAAATTCCACCCAAAAAAAAAAAAACGAATTTTGCAAAATAACCCTCTGTCTCAGGAAAGAATGTGAAGCTCTGATACCAATGTAGTGGGAGATAGACTATCCTCACTCTCTCTCCTGCCCAATACTAACTGCAACTGTAAGATGATGCACTCAACACACAAAGTGAGCTGTGGATGTGAGTGAGAGAATCAGAGGGAGAGAATGTAGTGGACCTCCGAAGAGGAAATAGATACAACTGAATAATGAATGCCCAAAGGGCTGAATACAACTATATGGAGGGGCTGAAACCCTCACTGCAAACTAGAAGACTAGACTACCTAGAGAAGGTGAATCCTCACTAGATCCCTGAAGAGGCTGAGGCTACCCTGTTGGTCTGCTACGGGGAGGCCTAACTCTTGCTGCTCTGAAGGCTTGAAGGCCTGAGGAGTGGATGAAGAATGAGGGCCAAAGGCTGCCCTTTTATAGGCTGATAGGTCAGCCTGGCCAACTTGGTCAACATCGACCGTTGACCTGGTCGACTGGTCAACGCCGACCGTTGACCAAGTCGAGCAAAAAAGTCAACGTTCACCTAAAAGTCAATGTTGACCATTGACTTTTGACCAAAAAGTCGCCTCTTCATTTTTTGACCTGCGATGATGTGGCGTTGACTGCCTGTTGACTGTGTGCTGATTGCGCAAGGCTGCCTGAATGGTTGTACGGACGTCTACGTGGCCGTTGACTTTGCTGCCTGCGTTGGCACTAGCTAGCATGGCCACGGGCGTGTGGATGCTTGTGACAATCCCCCTTCATTGTGGTGATCTCATGTAGCACTCTCTCTACCACCCCGGAATCTCTCTCTCACCTTCTCTCACCTTGCATAAGGGCAAACTGAAACAAGTACTCTCATGAGGGCGCTCTTCCATCATTGGAGGGCCCAATCAGCATCAAAATTATGCATGCATTGCACACATTTGCATTCTTGTAAGTCTGGTTCTTCATAATGCATATGCAACACCTCTCCTCTCAAACAGGTCCCTTAAGGAGAGAGTGTACTATATTATTTATGTACTAAAAGTTTGGAGTGAAGAACTTATGTCAGTAACACATTGTTCATATTGTCTACATATCATATATGCTTCAATGCAATGATCGTATCGTATTAATAATATGCAGATTACAAGAGCAAATTTCAGAAATTTCAAGAAGCGAGCATCTACAAAAATTACCAAATGTCTCAAACTGCAGTTCACAGAGATCACAAAACTTTTAAGGGCAGTTCATTATATATATTATAGACTTTAATTTGGCAACAGCTTCATCGTCTCATAAGGCAACTCACTTAACACCAATCATAACGCCACTCACTTTCATCCTCCAAGTACACACCTCTCCAATCTTTCAAGCATTCTACCTAACCGGGGTGCACAAGTGTCACCAGTGGTCCCCACAAATACACTTTCCGAACCCTGCTGATGAGCATGCGGTTTGCATCCCTGACAACAACAGTTTTCCAGCTCTATGTTTGATACAAGTGTAGTGGCTGCATGACAGTCAACATAAACCCTTTCTTTGCATCATCCTATAAGTCCTATGGCAAAATGCTCACCTTTGCCATACGTTCCTCCCACAACGGAATTACATACATATCTTTGCTTTGGGAATGTCCTGCATTCCCCACCACAACGGTATGTTCACAGTTCTGTCAACTTCAGACCAACTCTGTCTTGGCTTCTTCCATGCTTGTACTTTTAATGCCATCTCCTCAAGCTTCTGCCCGTCCTCGTCCATATGAGCATCTGCGTAGATATTAGACATCAAAACATAAGCTGCAGGATCCTTTTCATCCAATCGCACTGCATGTTCAAAGGCCTGTCTTCCAAGCTCCACATTACCCCACTTTTGACAAGCAGCCAACACAGTATGCCACATCACAATATCAGGTTGGAAAGGCATTTTCTCCAATGTCGCTACTGCCTGGTCTAATTGGCCTGCACGGCCAAAGAGATCAATCATGCAAGTGTGGTGCTCAATAGTCGGAGTTAGCCCATAGTCTTTGATCATGGCCTCAAAGTACTTCTGACCCTTGTCCACTAGACCCACATGACTGCAGACGCTAAGAACACTAGCAAATGTGACCCCGTTTGGCTCTAATCCTTCCCTCCTCATCCCTTCAAGCAAGTCAAAAACAATTTCACTTTCTCCTAGCTGGGCATATGCTGCAATTAGTGCACTCCATGCAACTACATCTCGAACTGAAAGCTTGTCAAAGACGTCCTGGGCTTTCGCAACTGAGCCACATTTGGCATACATGTCGACCAAAATGTTTCCCACAAATGGATCTCTTTCCAACCCCATTCTGGCAATCTTTGCATGTATTTTTTGGCCCTTGTCTATGGCTCCTATGCTGCCACAAGATTTCAAGCTGCAAACGAATGAGATGGCATTTGGAGACACACCTTGCCGTTGCATCTGTTCAAAATGGTTCAACGCTTCCTCACTAAGCCCGTGCTCTGCATATCCTGTGATTAGTGCATTCCATGAGATTACATCTCGAACTGGCAGCTTGTCGAACACTTCCCATGCTTTTGCAAGGGAGCCACATCTGGCATACATATCAACCACGGTGTTGCCAACAAAAGGGTCTCTTTCCCACCCCTTATTGGCAATCTCAGTGTGTATTTCCTGGCCCTTGTCTGTGGCACCTGTGCTACCACAAGCTTTCAAGCAGCAAACAAATGTGACAGCATTTGGAGATACACCATCCGATTGCATCTGCTTAAAACAGTTCAGCGCTTCCTCACCAAGCCCATGTTCCACATATCCTGCAATTAGTGCAGTCCACAAGACTACATTTCGAATTGACAGCTTATCAAACACCGCCCTTGCTTTGGCAAGAAAACCACATTTAGCATACATATCCACCAAAGTGCTGCCAACAAAAGGGTCACCTTCCAACCCCTTTCTAGCAATCTCTGCATGTATTTCTCGGCCCTTGTCAACAGCTCCTGCGCTGCCACAAGCTTTCAAGCTGCAAACAAACGTAACAGTATTTGGAGACACCCCCTCTAGCTGCATCTGTTCAAAACAGTTCAGCGCTTCCTCACCAGGTCCATGTTCAGCATATCCTAGGATTAGCGCATTCTGCGAAACTACGTCTCGCGCTGGAAGTTTGTCAAACACTTCCCTTGCTTTTGCAAGCAAGCCACATTTGGCATACATATCGACCAAGGTATTACCAACAAAAGGGTCTTTTTCCAACCCCTTGCTGGCAATTTCAGCATGTGTTTCTTGGCCTCTTTCCACATTTTTCAGCCTAGCACAAGCCTTCAATAGGGCCACAAAAGTAAATGTGCTAGGATGTACACAAACCTCTTGCATTTTCTGGTACAGGTTGAGGGCCTGCTGTGAATCCCCACATTCAACATAACCCATGATGAGAGAAGTCCAAGAATGTTCATTCTGAAAAACCAACCTGTTAAAGACCTGCACAGCATCACAGATGCTCCCACATTCCACCAACATTGGGACAAGGTAGTTCCCAAGAGATATATGAGCTTCCAGCCCACTTTTGCATATGTAGGCATACAAGCGCTTGGCATAAGCTCGGTTTTTCTCTTTTCTGCACTTCTGCAAGATGTATATAAAGCTCTCAAGTGAACGTGGCTGGGGCGTCCGTTCCAAGCAAACGAATGCTTCCTCTAAGCTTAGCATCTCCCATCCATTGTTGTCTCGCACCTCTAGTCGTTCAGATTGGTTCACCAGTACTCCAGACCTAACGCTGGACTTGATACTAATTACTAAGCTACGGTCTTGAGATGAAGGGGCCTGACCAATGGTTGCTGTGGCCCCCTGCATTCCCTTGCTTCCCGATTCTGGTTGCACCCAACCTGGACTGTCTATCCATAGTGCCTCTTTGATAGCTCTATGCTGCAAATCTGGAGCTCTTGGGTTCGCCTGTTAAAACTCATAATAGGCTCGTCAGACTAGCCAGCAATTTTTTAGAGCCTTGCTTGTGCAAATCATTTTGTCGCACACTTACTTGGCCCTTTTGGTTGTCCCACGTTTTGAAGGGATCCGCAAGGCACACTTGGCATGAGAGCTCTGCGAAGCATGGCGAAGATGGAAAGCAAACACACGAAGAGTGAGGATGCTTGACACCAGAATTTGAGGTCTGCCATGCAGAACCTGAACTGAAGCTTGTTGAGGTACTTCCGATAGAGCCCTCCACCAGGGGTTTAAAGATCAGAAAACTCCAGTCCTGGTGGACGATCGATCCAGTGTCTGCGTGACTGATTCCCGCCTCCAGGAAAGCCATCCCATGCAGTACCAGCTTCACAAGAAGCTGCTCCGAATGTTCCGCCTTCAGAAAGGCCTGCATTCGACGGAGGAAAGGGCTGCATAGCCGACCTTCGAAGAGACTGGTTGCCCTGTCTTGAAAGCCAACTCTCTCACTCACCTGAAGATTGTAACAAGCTTTTAGAGTGCGACTACCAACAGTGTTTTTGGCCTAGCTTAAATTTTTTTTGGCTTAGCATTCCTTGAAAACTAATTTGGGGCATTGAATGAATGCTCGCAATAACCCACTCGAGGAACCGACTCCCCGGGCTGATGTATTGTCCTGGCTTAGGCTTCTTCAAAGCTTTCATCATTTACCTGCTTGAGCCTTGAAGCTTCACAGGCTACTCGGTTGATGTATAGGTGCCCCTTGGGGGTACGTCAACGATTCTACCTTGTGAGGGAAAAATCGAGAGATTTGTTTTCTCAATTGTTTTGTCACGTGTTTATTGGTACATGTGTCCTTGGATGCCAATATTTATTGTGCAATAGTGGGTGTAGCTTATTCCTCAGGTCTTCCATGCGCAACAGGTCTTGGTGGTCTTCGGTGCATGTTTTGGTTGTCTTCGAAGCTTGTTTCTCGAGCTCTAGGCGATGTTCAGATCCTCTTCCATGCAGAGCATAAAAATGGCTATCTTCGGAGGTGTTGGATTCCAGGCAGGTCGTGGTGGTCTTCGTCAGGTTTATGAAATACTTGTACTTCCTGCAAGCTTAGGTCCACTTGAATAAGCAATTATCCATTTGGATTTCAGGATTACGACTGCATAGATGTAGTTGACGAAAGGTTTAAAGATGCCCATTGGTGGTCGGAGTTCAGCAATATGTTCATGGGCTTGTACGAGCTTCGGAGGCATGTTGGCAGAAAACACTCAGAGGGAAAGAAGATGTAGAAATGCGGTAAGAGATTCACATCAACAGAAGTTGTGTGGAGAGCCAATCCGTCATAGATGTGGGGTGAAGTTTGCCTTCAAATGCAATCTAGTGGCTCACAAGAAGGCACATAGATGACAACAAGGTGGTAGAGGTTGATGATTTTCGCAAGTTTTGATCATCAACAGATTTTCACAAGTTTCGATCATTAGCAGAAGCTCACACTACCATTAGGTCGCGAGCGGGTGCATTGGCACAAAATTACAACTATATGATACTGGAAGCTGGTATCTATCTGAGCTGATCCTTTTCGAATTTTGTTAAGTGCGAGGTCTTCCAAAGCCATTCATCATGCACTCACGCATAGTAGAAGTTTAGGTCACAAAAAGTAGTCAAGTCATCAAGTTGGAAGGCTATCAAAATTCTTTGAAGCTGACTAGCAAAAGTGGTTCGCCAAAGGCACATTGCAATACACCGGCCTCTAGCAAGACTCTTCTTCTTTTCTTTTTCTATTCGATATCTCCATTCGTGGAAGACAAATTCCCACATTCTGATTGTGTTTCGGGGTACCCCAGTAGGCCTTATGAATGTTATTCGTCTTATTCAGACAAAAGAGAATGTCCATTATACTACCTTCAAAGCCTGCATAGCATTAGGTCAGAGAGCTTAGTCTTCACAAGTTACAATTTCTTCTTCGTAGGCCTAATGAACCTCATTCATCTTGCTATCTTTTTTGGGAATTTTTTTGTGCATCTACCCGTAGACCTATGCTTACTAAGCAAGATTCGAACTAGGGCGCCCTGCCATTTCAGCTGCCGCACTGCTCCTCTCCAAATGCAGGTGCGAACATTTAAAGTAGGCCATTTTTTGTGTCTGGAATGGCCAACTACAAATGCTTCCAGCTTGGAAATGACAAGCTGAGCCACCTTGCCAGAAGTCTCAACAATTTACAAAAGTGCAACAAATAGATGGATGCCACATGGCATAAGTGCAACAACAGGTGATGTGAGTTAGGCAACAACATGGCAATGCAACGACAGCATGATAGGCACGACATCAATTGCCATGAATGTGAATTGTGCAGTTGATTAGACATGTCAATTGAACAAATGCAAGATGTTAGCTTAATGGCATTGTGGTTGGGTAGCAATGATGGCTACCCCCAGCTACTTGCATGCCTAATTGTTGAAATGCCTTTTCATGGGACAATTGTGATTTAACTTTGCTATATTGTGGAGCTTAATGGTGAATGCGAAGTTTGTAGGCCAAGACGGGCTGTCATTTGAGTGCAATAGGATTTGTAGAGTGCGAACTATTGCTCCATGGTATACGAGTGAAGCATTAATAGACGATGCTAATGTAAAGTATGATCATGGCTCCATTATGAAAGAGTGAATGATTAATAGAATATGCGAATGTTGTTGTAAGCAAGCCTATTTTGAAGAGGCTGAATACACTCATCACATGATGTTAAATGTATCATATAAAATATTGGCTAATGTGCTAGCCTTGCACGTAAGTGATTTTATATTGATAATTATTGAGAATAAGAACATGGTTTTGTGCAAGGGAGGAGCAATTTTCAAAATGTTCTCAATGTCTCTTTAGTAATCAATTATGCTCAAGCATTGGGGTAGGAACCAATAATGTCAGGCATAGATTAAGATAAGGTTCATGACAATGTTAGATGGGAGTACATGTTAAAGGTAATAGAATATGTTGGATGGGGGTACATGTTAAAGGTGACAGACCATCTAGGGTTTGGTGAGGATTTTTTCTAAGTCTTCAATGTGACTCAAGTCTTTATGAAATATTTCTTGGAATAGATGGGAGATCAAACCTCTAGCTTATTTGAATCTCAAAAGGGCTACAAAAAGTTTCCACCAAGGGATGTTGTCTTGGATGAATTTGGGAAGTAAAGGAGGGCATGAGAGGTCCAATTAGTTAACAGATGTAGATGTACTGGCACTCATTGAATCACTATGCAATGCTGGTACGCCTCTATGAATCCCCAAATCTCCCACTAGCAGATCAAGCCATATAGCCTCCTTGCAACCCTTTGTGGCTGCAACATACTTGGCCTCTGTGGTAGACAAAGCAATGCACTTCTGTGCGCGAGACATCCACGACACTGCACCACTTGCAAAGGTGAACACATAACCAAAAGTCGATCTCCCGCTATCCACATGCCTTGCATAGTCTGAATCTGTGTACCCAAGTACACGCATCTCTCCTCTACCAAAGCAGATACACATCTCCTTGGTACCCTTCATGTACCTCATGATGAACTTAACTGCTACCTAAGGCCTCTTTCTTGGATTAGCCATATACCGGTTAACAACTCCCACTACAAATGCAATGTCTGGTCTTGTAGCAATCTTTCTTCAAAGCCTTCTAGCTGTACCATGTAAATTTCCTTATGCAAATCCCCATGTAAGAAAGCTGTCTTGACATCCATCTGCATAAGCTCCATATCCTTTGCTGTCACAAGTCTAAGTACACATCTAAGTGCGGTCATCTTCACAACCGGAGAGAAGATCTCATCAAAGTCCACACAGAAGTACTTGGTTGCTCAGTTATCACAATGACATGATCAGACACCCCTAATACAAGTAAGGGATATAATGTCCCACACTTGGCACCTCTTGCCAAAACCATAGAGCCCTTCTGACTTTTCCAACTCTGAAAACCAAAGGTGGTCTGAAAACCAAAATCATCTAGTGAACGGGCTAAAGTAAGACTCTTGGTCAGCTTAGGCGCATGTCTCACATTTTTCAAAACAAATGCGGACCCATTTGCAAAAGAAAATGTTATGTCACGTGCTCCCAGTATGTCAAATGCATAGTTATTTCCAAGATGCACACAACTTGTCTTTCCACTGTCGCAAGTGGAGAATCATTCCCTATGGGAAGTAACATGGAATGAAGCACCAGAATCCAAAATCCAATCCTAGGAATATGCAGCATTTGAAGTGGCAAGCAAGTCTGCAGGTAGACTAGACATGAAGAGAATGTCATTATCACTATTATCAATGACTGCATTGATCTCCACGATCTTCATTTTTCATTTGTCCTCCCTTGGACTCTCTTCCTTCTTATTTGCACCCCAATTTGCATTCTTTTTCTTATCCTTTTGCTCTTATTTTAGCTTGTCGCAATCCTTTTTCATGCATCCCTTCTTGCCACAATGGTAACACTTGATATTTCGTGCTCTGAATTTGCTATGAGACTTTCCTCTTTCTTGGGACTTCCCCCTTAACTGTGATCTGCCCCTTTGCACATTTAAGACTGCATCCTACTTGTTGCCATCCATAGACTTCCCAATGAACACAAGAGGAATATTGCCTTAGTCTCCGCATCGAAATTCATCTTTTGAGCCTGAAGCTGGCTGAAAATAATATTGAATTCATTCAATTGAGAAGCAATGGAGATCCCTTCCTTGATCTGCAACTCAAACATGACAAAGTGAGGATCGTACTCTCCTAGTCACTAAGACAACATTCTAATACAACACTTATCTAAGGAGGATGCAACCTAAGTGCAAAGATGATGAAGAGAGTGCTCATGACATGTATCTCAAGTCAATTAGGTTCCAAGATAGATTAGCTTGGACTCATAAAGAGAATCTTGAGATAGTGCAAAGTGCTTGATTGATATTACTTCAAATGAACCTCCTTTTTATAGGTGAGGGTACTTACATCCATTTTGCTTGCTCACATGTGGGATATCTCCTCCATGCCATGTGGCAGCTTACCCTTTGCTCATACCTTTGCTCTACATGTGCTCATGGCACCACAACTCTCAACACCTCCCCTTGGTGCCGTGATCCTTTGGCTACTGCAAGGTGGTCAGATGTGAGTGACATTCCATCACCTCCCCTTAGTGCATACGTTGCTACTTAAGGTGGTCAAGTGTGGATCTTACATGTCAATACCTCCCCTGGGTGCTTTCATAGCTACTCTCAGGTGGTCAGGCTTGATTTACAAAATATAGGCAAGGTTGGCAAGGTTTTTACTTTTCAATACATTCCATTGATGTCACCTTTTGGCTCATGGCTTGATGATGACTCCACGTAGTTGACTTGTTGATTCTTCAATCTGCAATCTTCTTCCTTGTGTCCCAGCTTCTTGCAATGGTGACACTTTGGTTTGTTCTTCAATCTGCAGTCACTTTGATAGTGACCCATCCTTCCACAATGGTAGCATTTCACTGATGTTTTACTGAATAGTGCTTGTTCTTCATTATAGCTGTTGAGTGTTGACGTCGATGTCGATGTCGATGCCTTCAACTCTCTTTCTTTTTCGAGAAGAGAGGATACACATTCTTCAAACTTTGGATTTGGCAAATTCTTCAAAGTGGTTGTCAATGCACTATACTCTGCAGGCATGCTTTTAAGGAGAATTGCAAGTGCATCTTTCTCTCCTACTTTTGGATTTATGCCCTCTAGTTGAGTCATAATGCTTTTGATTTTGTTGACAAATTGTGCCATGGATTCATTGAAGCCCATGTGCATACCATAGAATTCAATCTTAAGATGGATTTCTTGGTTTTTGGCTTTTGCACCAAACACTGTGTTCAACTCATCCCATGCATCCTTGGCATGATCTTTAGAGTCTATATGATGAATTATGTTTGGACCCAAGTGCAATCCAATGAGTGATAGTGCTGCTTCATCTTTTTCCTTCCAAGCATCATTTTGTGCAGTGGGTATGTCTTCTTTTACAATCTTCCAAAGCTTTTGGTGCATCAAAAGATATCTCATTTGTGTAGACCATGTGTGAAATCCATCCCCGGTGAACTTCTCAACAGTTGGTGTGCGGATTGCCATTGCAAAGGTCTTACCAGTTGAAGATACTTTCAAATCTGGCAGTGTCTAATTGCATACAATGATTCTGACTTGATAGACATGTAGAGCTTGAAAAGACGATCACTTTTCCTTTTTGGAGCGTGTACAAATTCTTCCTAGATTGGAAGTTATGGCTTGTTGAAGCTTTTGTGAAGAGGAGGGGGGGGGCCTTTGCTAATGTGGCACAGGGATTCACATGCAGAATTCCATACTGTGCTTAGGTGGCACTGTGTTGACTAAACCATTGACTTAACCCAGCTTGAAAAAAAAAACTTGACTAGTGAGTTAACATAACCAGACGTACTCAACCAAGGTTATAGACACTCAACCATGGTTAGTTTCTATCTTACCACGTGTCATTTTGTGGTGAGACCTTGGAGAAGAAAGAAAGAAGAGCATGGAGCCTTCTGCGACGATGGCGACGGAGGAGCTCAGGAGCAAGGCTGGTCGACAGTTCGAGGCGCTGAAAATTGTAAGGCCTCTCAGGCTTGGAGTGTCTTCATCAGCTTCAGTGGTCGTTGCATGGTGCTCACGGAAGCCCGAATGCTGTGGATGGAGAAGCTTACGTCGAATGGTTGAGAGCTGCTCATCTGCTGGCCTTCGGTTGGATCACTCCTGTCCAAAGCCGCTCAACTGGTTGTGTGGAGGACGGCGGGCCTTATTCGCCAACTACAATAGAGGCAGCTCGTGGCAACCGTTTAGATCTATAGCAGCAGCGAGATGAGGCGTTGTTGGTCAGCGTGCATGAAGGCTGAGGCTGCCTGGGCTTAGAGCCATGACAGAGTTATAGGAGCTTGTAGATCACAATTCGTCGTGGCCTTGGAGCTAGCCCGTAGCTAAGTGCAGTCCGTCGGTGGAAGAAGCTTGCTAACTGCGCTGAAGGAGGTTTATCGTCAATGGAGGCAGAAGAAGAAGGAACCACCTATGCGCTAGAGGCTGTAGCTGTGCTGCTGAAGATGTAGGTGTAGAGCAGCCGCTTGCTACTGTTGGAGAGAGCCGCCATGAGCAGTGGAACGTTACCTCCCATCCTATCTTGCAACAAAGACTCAAGCTTGGAGGCTTGTTGATAGAGTCGGCAGCCACTTTCAGAGAAGGGAGAGCCAAGCTCTCTGATAACTCACAACAGAATGCTCACAAACCACTCACATTCTCTCATACTCCACCAAAAATTAAACAAGGATAATCTCTCTCTCTCTCTCAAACACCCAATGGACGGAATTCTTTCACAAGAAGAATGAATCTAGATCTCTCTCACAACTCAAGAAACACTCTAAAGAACTCTCTAGATCTAAAACTAATCTAACATTCTGAAACTAATCTAGGAGAACTAGACCTAAGCTCTGATACCATGACAAAGTGAGGATCGTACTCTCCTAGTCACTAAGACAACATTCTAATACAACACTTATCTAAGGAGGATGCAACCTAAGTGCAAAGATGATGAAGAGAGTGCTCATGACATGTATCTCAAGTCAATTAGGTTCCAAGATAGATTAGCTTGGACTCATAAAGAGAATCTTGAGATAGTGCAAAGTGCTTGATTGATATTACTTCAAATGAACCTCCCTTTTATAGGTGAGGGTACTTACATCCATTTTGCTTGCTCACATGTGGGATATCTCCTCCATGCCATGTGGCAGCTTACCCTTTGCTCATACCTTTGCTCTACATGTGCTCATGGCACCACAACTCTCAACAAAACAACCTCTTCATGAGATAAACTTTATTAGAGGCACTTTCCTTCTCATAAGTGGCACATAATTTCTTCCACAAATCTTCCATAGTCTACTCATTTACTACTGTGAAATAAACTAACTCTGCAAGATAAAGTCTTACAGTAGACTTTGCTAATGCTTCCAACCAATCATCCTCAGACATATCTGCAAGCTTAGCTTCAATCCTTGCCAAGGGTTTAATCTACTTCTTTTGAATAAGCACATCCCTTATTTGTTCTTTCCATAGTCTACTCATTTACTACTATGAAATAAACTAACTCTGCAAGATGAAGTCTAACAGCAGTAGACTTTGCTAATACTTCCAACTCATTCTAATCATCCTTAGACATATCTGCAGGCTTAGCTTCAATCTTTGCCAGGGGTTTAATCTGCTTCTTTTGAATAAGCACATCCCTTATTTGTTCTTTCTTACAAAGAAAATTTTATCCTATCAAAATTTTTAATGCTAAAAAACTCCTTTTCACACATGGAAGAGGATGCCATGATACAAAAAAGCAAAATCCCAAATGCTAGTACCTGCAAGAGAGAAATCATACAAAATACTAGGTGCACCCAAATATGTATGCCTTAATGAAGAATAGTGTCACCAAAACTCAAGGCTCAAAGCATCAAAATGCATCTGACTCATGTGCATATACTATGCATCCATACTATGCATCCATATGAGTGAATCTGGCCTAAAATAAAATGCCTGCTACAATGGCAAAACAATGGCAATCCCAATGCCAATAAGTGCCAAAATGCCTCAAGCATAAATGTTGTCCATGAGCATATGCATCAACAAAATCTCATCCAAGAGATCATGGCATGCATCCACTATGATATATCAAAGCTGTCCCTCAGCATAAAACAGCATCTGCGTGCTAAACGTCCATCAATAAAGCATCTCACAAGGAAATTTGGGCCTGTCAGCGCCTTTAACAAGGATCGCAATGCATCCAAATGGCCTGTAAAGCATCCACTACAACCTAATGCACCACAAATGAGCGCACATGGCTCAGACTGCAACCAAAGTGATCTGCATAAGGCATATCTAAGAAATCACGACCCCACAGTAACGACCGCTAGTGAGAATAGAACCTGGGATGCCTCAAAACATGGGTGTCATTGCATAAATAGACTCAGCAAGAAAATCGGCAAATATCTCTCTTCTACCACAACTCCAAAATCTCATCCAAGGATGGAGTAAGAGTCAGTCAACCCTTGCATTTACTTGCAAAAATGAACCTTAGGAAACTTAACCTTAACCAAAATGCCATGTGGCACCTGTGTAGAAATTTCAAGGAATCTACAACAATAGAATCGCACAAGAATTTGTAGATAACAGTTCGGGCCCACAGTTCGGGCCCGTCCTTGAGTCACCAAAACAAACACATCCGAAAATGGTGGCCTGTGCGAGCGGGTTTGAACCACGGGCGTTCGGATGTAGGAATAGCTCAAAGGACAGAATTCTCAAAATCTCCACAGAATCAAAAGCAGCTTCATAGGTAGAGGTTTTGGACCTGAATCCACTAGGAGTGTTAGAATTGCAAATGGTGGTCTCTACGAGCTGGTCTAGCACACGAGCATCGAAATGTAAAAAGTGTTAAAAACTTGACATAGATTGCTTTCTTGCTCCAAACTTGCTTAGTTGCTGCTAGCTACTCATGTTGTTGCCCTTCAAGTGTAGCTTGTTGCTCGTAGTAATAGAATCTCTTTGGAAAGCGACTCGTTTTTTCTTCTAAAAGCTAAAAAATAGCAAACCACAAGCTAGAATCACGTTGTAGCAGGTTGTTTTTCCTTTCCAAGGGATAATAGATGACCTCTCGCTCTTGAATCAAGCCACAAACTATTCAAAAAGAAGAGGCAGCGTGTTGTATACACACCAAACAACAAAAACGACCTAGTATATGTTAAGAAACATGGGCAACCCACGGGCAGTAGGAGACTCCACATAGCAACTATGGGCAAAGATAACCCTTGCTGGACTGGAAACAAGCTCTGGGAAGTAGGCAACGAGCTGAAAAACATTCCTATAGCAAGAAAAGTGAGATTCCTTCCTCCATTTCGAAGCCACAAGTGAGTAGAAGCTCTCCCACAAGTTCCACAGTAGTAGGAAAGCAGAGGGTGGTAAGAGGGCAAGGCTCTAATACTAGTTGTGAGCACACAATGAAAACCTATGGGAAGGGAGAGAAGGAGAAAAACAGGAGCCAATAGTTTTGGTGGGTGCCGAACACCCTAATCTTCTATGTCATCCACACACATATATATATGTGTGTGTGTTTGAATATTGTACATAACTGGGGTTAAGGTAAAGTGGCCTTTAACCCCCACACCACACTCACAAGTTGGCACAATATCCTCCTTACATTGTGCTCATGAAAGTTCCTATCAAGGTATTGCTAGAGCATGTCAAGTATAGCACAAAGAAGAGCTCAAAATAATGTGGTTGAAAAATAAGTTGCTTGGGCTAGAATGGGAGTCTCACAATCAACACCACTCAATCAGTTGGAGATGAAGGAGATAACCACAAGATGATAGAGCGACAAGCAGACGGGTACAATCTCCCCCCCTAGATGAGTGGCTCACACTTCCTCATCTAGGGCATTTATAATATTTCAATAAAGCTTAAGGAGCCAAAATTATCCCTCTCTTCCAAAAATAGGGATCTACTTTACATATCCTCTTTGGGCAAAAAATGAGTTATGCTTCTCCACAAATATTACTCAAACTTTAGGAAATACGAAACTGGTCCACGGCCATATAAGATGCACCATGTGACTCCTCAATCGATACCCTCGCACTTACACCAATCCTCACCATTAGTTCCATCACATGTACTCAAGCTACCAATTACATTAGTTATTAGCAATCAATTGCATGAATCATTGAATTAATCAATCCCAATATGACTGCGCTCAAAGTACAATAATCAAACATAGCACCAATAACACACTAGCGACATCAGTATGAACATGGAATCACCCACAATACCAACCATCTAGCATGGCAATCATAGGCTAGTTAGGTGTCCCCAACTAAACCACACAAAGCATCCACTAGGACCCTCACCACATCCGATGTGCTCCTATGAAATACTTTGCCATAGTCACACTTGACTAAAATAAAAATAATATCCAAAGCAAGAAATATTAGAATTACAATTTTTGAAACATCCCTCTTGCTTGGATTGCAACTGACCTCAGTTGCATGTTTGATTATAGGAACTAATGAGGTCTAGAAAAACTCAAAAGAACCGCTTAGCCATCCATCGAGCATCATCTCTCGGGAGCAAATATTTGATATAGACATTTCCCTTTCTTGTCGGGATTTGTTGATGATCAATGATGCATTCAGGTTCTAGTATTTCTTCTTCGTCAACAATCAATGAAGCCTCTTCATAAATAGATGTATAGGTATAGGTCCTTGAATGGCTTTGAGAGGCTAATGTGAAAAGCATTATTTATTTCTAACAATCTAGTAATTCGAGTATATATGCAAGATCATTGATTTTTTGAATCACTTTAAATGGTCCATAAAAACATGGAGACATTTTGATGACTAGCCATTTCTCAACGCTCTCTAATCTTTGTTTCTCAATTTGTAAAAGAACATAATCACCTTCTTTAAAAACCATATGTTTTCTTTTCTTGTTAGCTTGTCGTGTATACTTCTCTTGAGTGATTGCAATGGCTTCTTTAACCTCTTTGATAATATTTTGATATGTTTTAGTAAATGCATCAGCTGCTTTAACTCTATGGGCCAATCGAGTGATAGGTATACGTAGAAATTTCCCATAGATTATCTTAAGGGGTACTCTTCTAGTTGCTAAATGATGCATATTATTGTACACAAACTATAAGAATTTGTCCCAAGTGTTTGGTTGACTTCCCACATAATCTTTTAGCATGTCCATAATAGTACTATTTGTGACTTTAGTTTGTCCATTGGATTTTGGATGAAAAACTGAGGAGAAATCTAACTTAGTGCCTAGATTATGAAATAATGCAATCCAAAAATTATTGCAAAACTTTGAATCTGGATCAGACACTATGATTTTTGGCAAGCTATGATGGACAAAGATATGTTTGATGAATATATGTGCAACTTGCTGAGCTACTAAAGTCTTCTTACATGGGATAAAATAGGTTGGCTTACTAAAGCAATCCACACTATAGTCCATATCATATCATTTTGATTTGTTGTAGTAGATAAACTTGTTATGAAATCCATGGATATTTGTTCCTAGGATTGTGTAGGAATATGCAAAGGCATTGGTAATCCAGGAGTCTTTCCTTTATAACTCTTGATCTTCTGACAAGTGATGCATTCGGGTACAAACTTAGCCACATCTTTTCTTATAGTAGGCCAATGAAATTCTCTTGCTATCAATTGTAAGGGGGCAGTCACTCCCCTATTTCCCATATATGGTGGTTTGTGTATTTCTTGCATTACAATTTGTCTAAAGGGTCGAGTGATGCATAATTTATTTTGATAAAAGAGGTATCCAACATTGCAAGAATATTCCAACATAGGATTCCAATTATTAATCTCTAATTTGTTCCATATTAAAAAAAAACATGGACTTGAAAGGCTAAATTTCTACAGCAATGATGTGGTTAATACTTGGCTTTCAACTGAGAGCATCAACAATTTACCAAGTTGATATAGAATCATGGACTAAAAACTTTGTATAAATGATGCCCATTTGATGTGCCTATCTAATATTAGTGGTTGGGTCAACAAACGCTTGATACTTTGTTGATCAATTTTGATGAGAAACTTAGCTCCCATCAAACAATGTTTCCACATTCGTAAGGCATGAACAATAGTAGTTAATTCTTCATCATATGTACTATAATTACATTCCACTAGTTTTAACTTTCGGCTCTCATATGCAGGATGTCCATCTTGCATAAGAATGGCTCCAATTCCATATCCACTAGCATTGGTTACAACTACAAAGAACGGTCTAGAGCAACATAGAAGCATTTGTGAGAGCTTCTTTCAAAGCTGCAAAAGATTTATCCAAACACTCGGTCCATGAAAAATGCTTAGATTTTCTTAGAAGTTTTGTCAATGAATGTGTAATGAATGCGAAATTCTTGACAAACTTCCTATAAAAGCTACATAATCCCAAGAAGGATCTTAATTCATGTATATCTCAAGGTTTAGTCCATGTGACTATACATTCGATCTTCTTTGGGAGACACTTGAATCCCATCAGCAGATGCTATGTGACCCAAATACTCTATCTGATCTTGAAAGAAACTAGTCTTTTCAAGATTTATGTACAATCGATTTTCTTTCAAGAGTAACTTCAGTTGTTCCTTATGGTCCTTAATGTCTTTGCTAAACACTAGAATATCATCGAAAAATACAACTACATAATCTTGGTGTTCAAGAAAGATCCGATTCATCATTCTACTGAAAGTAGATGGAGCATTAGTTAGCCCAAAAGGCATAACTAAGAATTGATTATGCCCTGTTTTAGTTCGAAAGGCAGTCTTGTATATATCCTCTTCTACCATACGAACTTGATGATAACCGGATTTAATATTGATTTTACTACAGACCTTGGCCCCTTTCAGTTTGTCTTAAATATCATCAATCCCAGGGATTGGGTATTTGTTCTTCATTGTGATTTTGTTTAGTGCATGGTGGTTAATGCACATTTGACAGGTTCCCTTTTTTTTTTTGACCACTGAGATAGGTGCTGATACAGAGAAATACTAATTCCTCCACTTGCTTTTGAATTTCCTTTTGTTCTAATTGATTGACTCTATAAGCTACCTTGAAAGGTGGAGTGTTACACGGTAGGATTTCTATCCTATGATCTTCAATCAAGAACATGGTAATTCAGGTGGTAAATCGTTTAAGAAGCAATCAAAAAATTGAGAGAGAAGCTTTTGGTGTATAGGCTTAGTATGTGGCTAAGTAGCCGTTATTGAACCAAAATCAAATATGTTTTCTCATGTTTCCTAATTGCTCTCTTGGCTTGTGTATGATTGAGTAAAGGACTCATTTCTATTTTCATAGAGCTCTTTAAACATATTTCTTGTTTGTCCTTTGATAGCAACTCCTTATAGGGGTGCTACTACGAAGTCTCACCTATCTTTGTAGGGTTTGATTGAAATAAAATGATGGGTGAAGTCCATAACCAAAAATCGAATGTGCTATGTGAAACCAAACACCTTATTATTACTACCCATGAGAACTCCTTGAGGTTAAGTAGTTTAGCTACTGTCGACTAGCTTTACTACAAGGGGGTTCGCTTGAGGGAAGTTTCCCCCATGTTTCCCAACATTCTTTGGTGTTGACACGTAAACCTACTCCCCCCTTCTAGGATGGCATCAACCTTTGGGTTCTGGTAGGTTATGGGGATAGCTGCATTAGTGTTATCGCCTTTGAAGTATTGGCTTAATTTATTGATGGGAACCTTAGGTAGAGGTTCCGACCCTCCTCTTATGGTTGGTTTTCTTTGGGGTTGGTAGGTTCTTGGGTGAGGATTTGTCGTTCATCCAGCTTGAGAGGTCTCACTAGACGGTAGGATTCCCTCGCATCAAGCATGTGATTGGCATCTTGACCTTTGTGGAGAGGAAGGCTACTAACTCGGCAATATTATGTGGTTCCTAAGAGTTCTCCCTTCCCACCGATAGTGGCTCCTCAAAGCTGTAGAGGCCTTCCTCGTCTCTCGAGTTCTGTAACATTGGATCATCTTGAAACATTTGTTGCATCAAGTTTAGGACCTCTGAGTTATTGAGCTGGGCGGTTCCTCTTCTTCCACTCTCTTTGGAACCCTAAGTATCTTCACTCCCCTATGAGTTGTCAAGTGGTTCGGGTGGATGGTATCCGACCCCCTATTGACCTTGAGTCTATGCTCAAATTTCTCTCGGCATCTCTATACCAAGTTTTGAGTGTCTATTATGCATTCTTTCTCTAAGACCAAGTTTGGCTAAGCTCCCTTATGAGAAGGTGGAGATGTGAGGCCTTGGGCCTGCACTGGCTTGTTCACCTCCGGATATGGGGGCATACTAGCATCATTCAGGGAAGGGGCTTGTCCAGATGTAGAGGAGGTGGCAAGGGTGGCTATCTCCTCATCTAAACCATCTTGGATAAGATTTTGATTTGTTCCTTCACCCACCCTGGTGACCTTCTTGGGCTTGGTCTACAGGGAGTAGTGTGCCTCAAGAATTTGAGCCGTGGAAGTCCTATATTTCCTTGCCCGCTTCTTCATCTCCTTGCCTAGGGTGTTTGCTTGCATCCTTTTAATGACCTTCAAGGGCACCAATACTACTTGACCTTGTTCAATGCTTAAAAAATTGATGCTAGTGCTCTTGAGCGAGGTGGTTAGAGTCGTTGGCCCCCTCAAGGGACAATATTTAAATAAATGCTCCACTCCACATCCAACGCACAGGGGTGTGGGACTTATTATGGATGGGACCACTGGTGAGATCCTTATAAGGACACTTTTTTAAAAAGTGTGGCCCTTGGCATTTAAAGCATGATACAAAGGGGTTCGTTGCATGCTTATATGGGCATTCACTTCCCCTGTGTGGACCTTGACATGTATAGAATTGGATTGAGGGCCTTCATACCAAGGAATTCACGTATCTTACCCTTGAGGCCACGAGTGTTGCTTGATATACTAAGACATGTTGATCCTCATTTAAAAGGTAGTGAGTTATAATGCCACTTCCTTCCTCGTAAGGATGATAGTCGAGATGGCTATGATCATGCTTAGGCTCTTCCCAATCACTAGGTAGTTCCTCCACTAATACTTGGTTGATTGGAGTTGTATGAGGTAGGAGTGGTTGCAGACCTAGTATGGGTGGCAACAATAATGGAGCATGTTGTGCCCTATATTGGCTTGGATTTGGCTAGAGGGGTTCCATGTGTATTCATCGGGTTGGGTGGGGCCATTTGGGCCAGTTGACGCCTTGGTTAGTAGATCGTTTGGGGAAGGACCTTTGAAAATTGGCAATGAGAGGTGTCATGGTTCCCCCATCTATAGTAGTGTCCACAATAGAGTGTTTTCCTTACTATGAGGCGGGGGCACTCATTCGAGGTGTGATTGCCATTGCATACTCCACAGTAAACATTGTCTCTTGTCGAGAATAAGTGGGGGTTACTCGATGCTCCCTTGGAGATTCCCACCTTCCACTGTTGGCCTAGCTGATTCAGTAGATTAGAGGCCGACTCACCCATATCTAAACCCTTAGAATCTTTATCCCTAGGCTCATACAGAAAGACCTTACCGATTGCAACACCTTGGATGCAATTGTAGTTTTGTCCTTGGTGTCCTTGTCCATCATGTTGTCAGTTATATGGATGGCTACCTTGCTGCAGGGTTCAAAAGAAGTGGGGTTCATAACCATCAGATGGTCATGCAGCTTCGGGTCCACCATCTGTGTCACTCTATCTAGATTAGCATAATCAAATCTTGGCATTTTACTAATTAATAATAATCTGAGGTGGGCAGTTAAGGTTATGAAGAAATGCATATAAAATGTTAGTGAAATCCAGTAGTAAGTGGGAATCACAAATACACCATAAATATGGGTGTTCCAACCAAGTCCCAAGGAATTCCCAACGTCAAAAAATCCAGATAAAACCTCACTACACCTATACCTTATCTTGATATCCTACTAGCATTTTACAATTACCAGTATCACAATTAACTCTATGCACACATCAAAGTGCTATAAGGTCCCTGAGAAGTTCAAAATTGAAGGATAAACTCCATGCTATATGGCTTTTCCACTATTTCACACTTAGAATCATGCTGAATTCCATGGAACTATACACAACTCCATGTTATTATACCCAACTATGCCACCATGGAAATCAGTTATATAAAAGGTATTGTAGGGAATTTCCCAAAGAGCATATAGTCCAAACCCACTATGGGAAATACTGACAAGGAATATATGCCTAGCCCTATTAAGGGTAGGGGATTATGCTAAGAGATCTTGAGTGTAAACTGTCTAACTAAGGCTATCTAGATCATCATCAATGAACCTTGGCATTTTCCATTCTTCCATGGGAAGAATCTAGATCATCCTCAATGAACATTGGCATCAACGAACCAATCTCATCATAGGGAAGAACTTAATAGAGGTAAGGGCCATCAAATATAACAATACTAATGGTCATGTAGTTTTTCTATACCATATTCAAGAGTGTGACAAAAATCTCTATTGTAAAGCAATTACATTCACTTTCCAAGTGATTTTCAAGATAAGTTCTTCTAGTCACCTTTCCAAAATTCTAGTACGTTTTGTAAAGTGAAGTGAAGTGTTTAGTAAAGTGAGGGTAAGGAAATATTCCCGAAGTGAGGGTTGCCATTTCACACCATTACCTACTAGACCATGCAATATAAATACCACCAATTAGGCTTAATGTCCCCATGTCCATCTATGGGATCCACTTTATCCAACCAACCTTAATGTCACCATATTCACAACTTCTCATAAAATGTCATATGCCCGAATGGAATATGGGAACCCCAAATTTAGAGGGTCTCAATCTAGCACATATGAAGAAATGAAGCATGGAACTACGTCTCTATGGCAAAGTATTCTGAACTATAGGGTACTCATGAATAGAAATATACAATATCTAAAATTATGAGATGACGTTTAGAATGACCGAATTACGTTCTAGAGTACATTATGAAAGATCCCGAATGCAAATAAGTCATCTCAAAATTCCAAAACAATTTTGCTATTGTTTTGTAAAGCGAGTGGTTGCCTGGCTAGGCAACACAGTTGGAAAGCATGTAGTGAGCAGTTTAAAGACAAAAAGAGTCAAGTTACTCGTAGTCATACATCACACAGATAGGAACCGTGGCCTTGACTACTGCAATGTAGGATTCTTCCTTCTACGATCTTCCATGCTATAGTTGCGTGTGGGCCTAGCTCTTCCATTATTTGGTGTTCTGTCCCTTCTAAGCGACTACCATGAAGTTGTGGGAGTTGTTCCATATGACGCCAATCAATTGCCTGGAATTTTATTGCGAAAAATAGGAAATGTTTACATCCTACCATTTCCTATTACTTACTGTGTTTTAGTATGTGGGCTAGCAGTTTCGGTGCTAGCAGGGTAGCATTAAAGCATTGTGGGCTAGCAAAGCTCTTCATCCATGCTCCTTCAGTTTCGTCAGTTTTTATTTGAGTCTAGCTATTGCTTGACTCTCGCACTGCATAACGCAATGCATTGAACATATGCCATGACATTAGTACAGAGTATATATTGGCTACATGCTAATTGCTAGCTAGTGTTTGTAGATATGCGGGTCGTGACGTCCACTAGGAAGCTTTACCACAAAGTGGAGAAGGTTTGCTAAGGCAAGGCATCTCCTCTTGTCGATCCATCGCCTCTTCTTGGCATGAGAAAAAGGGTAAGCAGGTGCAGATGACTAGGGCGATAACCATACCTGAGCAAAAATATGAACAATGAAGCTACTAGGATTTCGCTGAGATGAAAGGCCAGAGCCCAAGGTCTAGCAGATCAAACAGAGATAGAATACAGCAGCCCAAATCCCAGCCCAATGCCAAAAGCTCAGAATAAGTTCTGACCTAGGGAGTAAGCTAACAGAATAACTTGCACTTCCACGCTCCTGCTCAATAGCTCTAGTCGGTGGCAGTTACCCAGAGTATTTTGGTGTTAAAAATGGCTGTAGACCTACTCAGATTTCTCAACTCATGTAGCACATCAGTTTTTGAAGTTGAGGGTCCATCATAGGAGTAGGGGGGCAATCCTAAAGGTATCTCAACCCAAGGATTCCAGAAAGTAAGAGCATGCTTCAAGGGAGAAGCAAGGTTCCCTTCAGCTCGCCCATTAATTACCAGTGGGAGGAATGAAGGGGATGAGCATTCGTCTAGTTGTTGCGACTGTGTGCTAGCTTGTTGTTGTCCTTGGTCCTCACAGTTTCTTCTTTACTATACTTGCTCACTATTATCAATGTAGTGGTCCCAACAGTGTCTATTTTCTCTATCATTTCCATTAATGAGAAATCCTTGGATTCTCCCTCTAGTTATTGTGCTCTCTGTGTACTTCTCTAACATAGATCTGGGAAGATCTCACATAGCCAACAATTTTGTGGACCACATTTCTACTAAATCCTTTTTGTGGTCCACAATGAGAAGAAAGGGTCAATGAGCAGTGATGTTTATGTCCAAAGTACTCCAAGCTTCTCGCTTAATGCTGCCTTTAGTATGGCATCTTAAAATCTCATACATTCAAAACTATCAATGTTCTATCTGTCCAAGCACTTAGGCATCACTCATTTCATATATATAATCACTAAATGATAGTTAAAAATCCCACCATTTATCTCCATTATTGTCACTTCTTGGATTGATCCTAGTCTCATTATCATTCCAATAATGCCCCATTACAATACTTCCATTAATAGTGTCTCATAGAATAAACGCTTCATCTATAAGTATAGGATTCGATCCAAAAGATCATCCTCTCGTCATGGTTTAAAAGTGAGGGAAATTATATACATATATATATATAACCCCAAGAATTGCAAATATATCCTCGAGGATTTGTGTGTGTATGTGTGTGTGTTTCCCTCCGATCACATTCCCGCAGGTCCGACACACAATCCAAATGAGGGCAACAGTCCACCCATCACAATGGATTGGGTCGGACATTGCCCTAGAATAAGTCATAAACTAAAACATAAACTTAACTGGACATACCAGTGTCTCATTAGTCCTTCTTAAATAGTAAGTGCAAAGTAAGTAAAAGTACCAATCCTCTCTAACCAGTCAGTGGAGGTGGTCCAATTCCCATAGTCATGGAAGGGTTTTTTAGCTGGTATGTCGGGGACAATCAGATAGTGTATCAAGTGCAAGATGCTCGACCAGTTTGTCGAGGGTATAAGTCCCAAGTATCAAAATAACATGCTTCTAATGATAATTAAAATTTCAAGTCTCTAGATAGATTACCTCTACCATATGGAGACTTCATGTGAATATCAAATATGTGAAGAGGAATTGCATTGCGTTTTCAGTCTTCCATATCATGAGCAATGGATGGGTCCAATAACTTGATGTTGGCCCAAGCATCACAGCATAGCAATTAAGGAAATGGGGCGGTCCAATAATCCTTGTGCCACCATCAGGCCTGAAAATTCAATCAACCGAAACAAGTCCATCCGAGTATAGCCATTAGTTGTAAGATTTTTCCTATCTTACAATGGATATACTAGTGTGTGTTTTAATCTGTCAAACATCTATCCCATTACACTACTAGACCAATTTTCAATGTTAAAGTAAATCAATTACAAACATCTCCTATTGCCCTTTCCAAACAACTAGTGAGAATAGTCCATTAATAACCAACCTCAATACTTCATAAGTGAGAATAATCCATATCATACCATTCCTCTTAACAAGGTGTCAAAGTGGGAGTCAATTATTATACTCACATTTATATTAGTAAATTGCAAAAAGTACAACGATACTGACAATTAGTCTCCAATAAGGAGTTCAATTATATTTAACAATACTTGGAGAAAATCTGTTGTAGAGCGTTTCTCGAAGTTGCCAACACCGTGTCTTCATGCCTTAGATTTTCTAATGCAAATGTGATGGAGAGATATGTCGACTCACTTGCATCCATCCACAAACATAGCATGTTAGAACATGTACAGTATGAATTGTGGGAGTGCAGGCTTCAATGCCGGCACATAGTCGTTATCCGTGTCACTTGATCGAGATTAGCATAATCAAATCTTAGCATTTTACTCATAATAATCTGAGATGGGCAGTTAAAGTTATGAAGAAATGCTTATAAAATGTTAGTGAAATCCAGTAGTAAGTGGGAATCACAAATACACCATAAATATGGGTGTTCCAACCAAGTCCCAGGGAATTCCCAAGCTCAAAAAATCTAGATAAAACCTCACTATACCTATACCTTACCTTGATATCCTATTAGCATTTTCCAATTAGGAGTATCACCATAATTAACTTTATGCACACATCAAAGTGCTATAAGGTCCCTGAGAAGGTCAAAATTGAAGCATAAACTCCATGCTACATGGCTTTTCTATTATTTCACACTTGGAATCATGCTAAATTCCATGGAACTATACACAACTCCACGTTATTATACCCAACTATGCCACCATGGAAATCAGTTATATAAAAAGTATTGTAGGGAATTTCCCAAAGAGTATATATAGTCCAAAGCCACTATGGCAAATACCTGATAAGGAATATATGCCTAACCCCATTAAGGGTAGGGGATTATGCTAAGAGATCTTGAGTGTAAATTGTCTAACTAAGGCTATCTAGATCATCATCAATGTACCTTGGCATTTTCCATTCTTCCATGGGAAGAATCTAGATCATCGTATATGAACCTTGGCATCAATGAACCAATCTCATCATAGGGAAGAACTTAATAGAGGTAAGGGCTGTCAAATATAACAATACTAATGGTCATGTAGTTTTTCTATACCATATTCAAGAGTGTGACAAAAATCCCTATTGTAAAACAATTACATTCACTTTCCAAGTGATTTTCAAGATAAGTTCTTCTAGTCAACTTTCCAAAATTCTAGTAAGTTTAGTAAAGTGAAGTGAAGTGTTTAGTAAAGTGAGGGTGAGTAAATATTCCCGAAGTGAGGGTTGCCATTTCACACCATTACCTACTAGACCATGCAATATAAATACCACCAATTAGGCTTAATATCCCCATGTCCATCTTTGGGATCCACCTTATCCAACCAACCTTAGTGTCACCATATTCACAACTTCTCTTTAAATGTCATATGCCCAAATGGAATATGGGAACCCCAAATTTAGAGGATCTCGGCCTAGCGCATATGAAGAAATGAAGCATGGAACTACATCTCTATGGCAAAGTATTTGGAACTATAGGGTACTCATGAAAAGAAATATAGAATATCTAAAATTATGAGATGATGTTTAGAATGACCAGACTACATTCTAGAGTACATTATGAAAGATCCCGACTGCAAATAAGTCATCTCAGAATTACATCTCAATTTTGCTATCGTTTTGTAAACCGAGTGGTCACCTGGCTAGGCAACACAATTGGAAAGCATGTAGTAAGTAGTTTGAAGATAAAAAGAGTTAAGTTACTCGTAGTCATATATGACACAGATAGGAACCGTGGCCTTGAGCACTGTGATGTAGGATTATTCCTTCTATGATCTTCCATGTTATAGTTTTGCGTGGGCCTAGCTCTTCCATTATTTGGTGTTTCGTCCCTTGTAAGCAACTATCGTGAAGTTGTGGGTGTTGTTCCATATGACACCAATCAATTGCCTGGCGTTTTATTGCAAAAAATAGGAAATCTTCACGTCCTACCGTTTTCTATTACTTACTGTGTTTTACTCTTTGGGCTAGCAATTTCGATGCTAGTAGATAGTCATGTAGCATTGAAGCATTGCAGGCCAGCAAAGCTCTTCATCCATGCTCCTTCAAATTCGTCAGTTTTTGTTTGAGGCTAGCTCCTGCTTGACTCTTGCGCTTCATAACGCAATGCATTGAACATATGCCATGACATTGTTACAGAGTGTATATTGGCTATGTGCTCGCCGTTAGCCAATGTTTGTAGATATGCGGGTCGTGATGTCCACTACGAAGCTTTAGCACAAAGTGGAGAAGGCCTTCTTCTCCTTGCAAATACACTATTTTCTTCTTCTCTATGGGCTGTTTTTTCTTTTTGGGACTATTTTTTCTCTATTATCACATTACAGGTACCTCCTTTTTGGGTTCCATCCTCTTCCGAAGACATGGCTGAATACTCTTATGAAAAAACTTTTCAAAAGGATCGATTAGTTCAATGCTAAGCCTTGTGTATCAATGGCTGAAACTTGAGCAAGGTCTACCTCCTCTCTATGTAGGGTCGGAAGCTCTCGAGCTAAGTGACTCATGTAAATTGGATCGAGGGTCCGATCAAAGTGAACACGGGTATAGAAAACTATGTCCCTGTCAGTGTATATCTCTAGGAAACCTCCTGGGTCAGACCGCTATTGCAGTTCCAAATTGCCATCTTCAAGCCTCTTCGTAAAATCCAGAGTAGATGGCACGGGCTGCGTCATATCCCACAAAACGCAAAGCCAAACATCACAGGAAGCTTGCAAGAACTCTTGTCTCAGAACATGAAGAGGCCTTCCCAAAAAAGCTGCAAGAGTTGGAATTGAAGACACTCAAAAAAGTGACTTCGTATGGCTTCACACCTTCATTTTGCATTTGCCAAAGGAGTTCAAGAGCCTCTTCACCATGTTCATGTCTAGCGTATGCTGCAATGATTGCTATCCAAGAGACCACACTGCGTAAGGGTGTATTCTCAAACATTCGATATGCATCCTCCATGCTTCCACATTTTTCAATAAGGGTGTTCCTGATTAGGAGGTCTTGATTAATTCCAATGTAGATCATTTGACCATGAATATGCTTGCCATGTTCCAAGTTCCCCAACCTGCCACTTGGTTTAATGATGCTGACAAAGGTAACTTCATCTGGTATCACACCATCCTGTTCCATTTGCAAAAACAATTCAAAATCCTACTCAGGAATGCCATGCCTAAGGCATCTCCTCTTGTCGATCCATCGCCTCTTGTCAATGAGAGAAATGGCAAGCGGATGCAGATGACCAGGGCGATAACCATACATGAGCAAAAATATGAACAATGAAGCTGCCAAGAATTCGCTAAGATGGAATGCTAGAGCCCAAGGTCCAGCAGATCAAACAAAGATAGAATGCAGTAGCCCAAGGCCCAAGCCAATGCCAAATGCTTAGAATAAGATCTAACCTAGGGAGTAAGCTAACAGAATAACTTATACTTCCACGCTCCTAGTCAACAGCTCCAGTCGGTGGTGGCAGTTACTCGGAGTATTTTGGTGTTAAAAATGGTTATAGACCTGCTCAGATTCCTCAGCTCGTGCGGGACATTAGTTTTTGAAGTTGAGGGTCCATCGTAGGAGCAGGGGGCAATCCTTGAGGTATCTCAACCCAGGGATTCCAGAAAGTAAGAGCATGCTTCAAGGGAGAAGCAAGGTTCCCTTCAGCTCTCGCCCATCAATTACAAATGCCATGACATTGAACATATGCCATGACATTGTTACAGAGTATATATTGGCTACGTGCTAATTGCTAGCTAGTGTTTGTAGATATGCGGGTTGTGACGTCCACTAGGAAGCTTTACCAAAAAGTGGAGAAGGCTTGCTAAGGCAAGGCATCTCCTCTTGCCGATCCATCGCCTCTTCTTAGCATGAGAAAAATGGCAAGCAAGTGCAGATGACTAGGGCAATAACCATACATCAGTAAAAATATGAACAATGAAGCTACCAGGAATTCGCTGAGACGAAATGCCAGAGCCCAAGGTCTAGCAGATCAAAAGAGATAGAATACAGTAGCCCAAATCCCAGCCCAATGCCAAAAGCTCAGAATAAGATCTGACCTAGGAAGTAAGCTAACAGAATAACTTGCAATTCCACGCTCCTGGTCAACAGCTCTAGTTGGTGGGAGTTACCTAGAGTATTTTGGTGTTAAAAATGGTTGTAGACCTGCTTAGATTCCTCAACTCGTGCAGCACATCAGTTTTTGAAGTTGAGGGTCCATCGTAGGAGTAGGGGGGCAATCCTAGAGGTATCTCAACCCAAGGATTCCAGAAAGTAAGAGCATGCTTCAAGGGAGAAGCAAGGTTCCCTTCAGCTCGCCCATTAATTACCAGTGGGAGGAATGAAGGGGATGAGCATTCGTCTAGTTGTTGCGACTGTGTGCTAGCTTGTTGTTGTCCTTGGTCCTCACAGTTTCTTCTTTACTATATTTGCTCACTATTATCAATGTAGTGGTCCCAACAGTGTCTATTTTCTCTATCATTTCCATTAATGAGAAATCCTTGGATTCTCCCTCTAGTTATTGTGCTCTCTGTGTACTTCTCTAACATAGATCTGGGAAGATCTCACATAGCCAACAATTTTGTGGACCACATTTCTACTAAATCCTTTTTGTGGTCCACAATGAGAAGAAAGGGTCAATGAGCAGTGATGTTTATGTCCAAAGTACTCCAAGCTTCCTGCTTAATGCTGCCTCTGGTATGGCATCTTAGAGTCTCATACATTCAAAACTATCAATGTTCTATCTGTCCAAGCACTTAGGCATCACTCATTTCATGTATATATTCACTAAATGATAGTAAATAATCCCACCATTTATCTCCATTATTGTCACTTCTTGGATTGATCCTAGTCTCATTATCATTCCAATAATGCCCCATTATAATACTTCCATTAATAGTGTCTCATAGAATAAACGTTTTATCTATAAGTATAGGATTCGATCCAAAAGATCATCCTCTCGTCATGGTTTAAAAGTGAGGGAAATTATATACATAAATATATATAACCCCAAGAATTGCAAATATATCCTAGGGGATTTGTGTGTGTGTGTGTGTGTGTGTGTTTCACTCTGATCGCATTCCCGCAGGTCTGACACACAATCCAAATGAGGGCAACAGTCCACCCATCACAATGGATTGGGTCGGACACTGCCCTAGAATAAGTCATAAACTAAAACATAAACTTAACTGGACATACCAGTGTCTCATTAGTCCTTCTTAAATAGTAAGTGCAAAGTAAGTAAAAGTACCAATCCTCTCTAAGCAGTCGGTGGAGGGTGGTCCAATTCCCATAGTCATGGAAGGGTTTTTTAGCTGGTATGTCGGGGACAATCAGATAGTGTATCAAGTGCAAGATGCTCGACCAGTTTGTCGAGGGTATAAGTCCCAAGTATCAAAATAACATGCTTCTAATGATAATTAAAATTTCAAGTCTCTAGATAGATTACCTCTACCATATGGAGACTTCATGTGAATATCAAATATGTGAAGAGGAATTGCATTGCGTTTTCAATCTTCCATATCATGGGCAATGGATGGGTCCAATAACTTGATGTTGGCCCAAGCATCACAGCATAGCATTTAAGGAAATGGGGTGGTCCAATAATCCTTGTGCCACCATCAGGCCTGAAAATTCAATCAACCGAAACAAGTCCATCCGAGTATAGCCATTAGTCGTACGATTTTTCCTATCTTACAATGGATATACTAGTGTATGCTTTAACCTGTCAAACATCTATCCTATTACACTACTAGACCAGTTTTCAATGTCAAAGTAAATCAATTACAAACATCTCCTATTGCCCTTTCCAAACAACTAGTGAGAATAGTCCATTAATAACCAACCTCAATACTTCATATGTGAGAATAATCCATATCATACCATTCCTCTTAACAAGATGTCAAAGTGGGAGTCAATTATTATACTCACATTTATATCAGTACATTGCAAAAAGTACAACGATACTGACAATTAGTCTCCAATAAAGAGTTCAATTATATTTAACATTACTTGGAGAAAATCTGTTGTAGAGCATTTCTCGAAGTTGCCAACACCGTGTCTTCATGCCTTAGATTTTCTAATGCAAACATGATGGAGAGGTATGTCGACTCACCTGCATCCATCCACAAACATAGCACATTAGAACATGTACAATATGAATTGTGGGAGTGTAGGCTTCAATGCTGGCACATAGTCGTTATCCGTGTCACTCGATCTAGATTAGCATAATCAAATCTTGGCATTTTACTAATTCATAATAATCTGAGATGGGCAGTTAAAGTTATGAAGAAATGCTTATAAAATGTTAGTGAAATCCAGTAGTAAGTGGGAATCACAAATACACCATAAATATGGGTGTTCCAACCAAGTCCCAAGGAATTCCCAAGGTCAAAA
Source organism: Dipteris shenzhenensis (assembly GCF_047967505.1). Taxonomy (NCBI): domain Eukaryota; kingdom Viridiplantae; phylum Streptophyta; class Polypodiopsida; order Gleicheniales; family Dipteridaceae; genus Dipteris; species Dipteris shenzhenensis. Next base: position 6,218,793 of record NC_141619.1, on the reverse strand, counting down.
AATCTAGATAAAACCTCACTATACCTATACCTTACCTTGATATCCTATTAGCATTTTCCAATTATGAATATCGCCATAATTAACTTTATGCACACATCAAAGTGCTATAAGGTCCCTGAGAAGGTCAAAATTGAAGCATAAACTCCATGCTATATGGCTTTTCTATTATTTCACACTTGGAATCATGCTAAATTCCATGGAACTATACACAACTCCATGTTATTATACCCAACTATGCCACCATGGAAATCAGTTATATAAAAAGTATTGTAGGGAATTTCCCAAAGAGTATATATAGTCCAAAGCCACTATGGAAAATACTGATAAGGAATATATGCCTAACCCCATTAAGGGTAGGGGATTATGCTAAGAGATCTTGAGTGTAAACTGTCTAACTAGGGCTATCTAGATCATCATCAATGAACCTTGGCATTTTCCATTCTTCCATGGGAAGAATCTAGATCATCCTATAGGAACCTTGGCATCAATGAACCAATCTCATCATAGGGAAGAACGTAATAGAGGTAAGGGTTGTCAAATATAACAATACTAATGGTCTTGTAGTTTTTCTATACCATATTCAAGAGTGTGACAGAAATCTCTATTGTAAAACAATTACATTCACTTTCCAAGTGATTTTCAAGATAAGTTCTTCTAGTCGACTTTCCAAAATTCTAGTAAGTTTAGTAAAGTGGAGTGACGTGTTTAGTAAAGTGAGGGTGAGTAAATATTCCCGAAGTGAGGGTTGCCATTTCACACCATTACCTACTAGACCATGCAATATAAATACCACCAATTAGGCTTAATGTCCCCATGTCCATCTATGGGATCCACCTTATCCAACCAACCTTAGTGTCACCATATTCACAACTTCTCTTTAAATGTCATATGCCCAAATGGAATATGGGAACCCCAAATTTAGAGGATCTCGGCATAGCGCATATGAAGAAATGAAGCATGGAACTACGTGTCTATGGCAAAGTATTATGAACTAAAGGGTACTCATGAAAAGAAATATAGAATATCTAAAATTATGAGATGACGTTTAGAATGACCAGACTATGTTCTCGAGTACATTAGGAAAGATCCCAAATGCAAATAAGTCATCTCAGAATTCCGAATCAATTTTGCTATTGTTTTGTAAAGCGAGTGGTCACTTGGCTAGGCAACACAATTGGAAAGCATGTAGTGAGCAGTTTGAAAATAAAAATAGTCAAGTTACTCGTAGTCATATATCACACAGATAGAAACCGTGGCCTTGAGCACTATGATGTAGGATTATTCCTTCTACGATCTTCCACACTGTAGTTTGGGGTGGGCCTAGCTCGTCCATTATTTATTGTTCCATCCCTTCTAAGCGACTACCGTGAAGTTGTGGGAGTTGTTCCATATGACGCCAATCAATTGACTGGCATTTTATTACGAAAAATGGGAATTGTTTACGTCCTACCGTTTCCTATTACTTACTGTGTTTTACTCTGTGGGCTAGCAGTTTCAGTGCTAGGAGATAGTTGTGTAGTGTTGAAGCATTGCGGGCTAGCAAAGCTCTTCATCCATGCTCCTTCAGTTTCGTCAGTTTTTGTTTGAGTCTAGCTGTTGCTTGACTCTCGCACTCCATAACGCAACGCATTGAACATATGCCATGACATTATTACAGAGTATATATTGGCTACATGCTAATTGCTAGCCAATGTTTGTAGATATGCAGGTGGTGATGTCTGCTAGGAAGCTTTAGCACAAAGTGGAGAAGGCTTGCTAAGGTAAGGCATCTCCTCTTGTCGATCCATCGCCTCTTGTCGGCATGAGAAAAATGGCAAGCGGGTGCAGATGACTAGGGCAATAACCATACATGAGCAAAAATATGAACAATGAAGCTGCCAGGAATTCGCTAAGATGGAATGCCAGAGCCCAAGGTCCAGCAGATCAAACAGAGATAGAATGCAATAGCCCAAGGCCCAACCCAATGCCAAATGCTCAGAATAAGATATGACCTGGGGAGTAAGCTAACAGAATAACTTGCACTTCCACACTCCTGGTTGACAGCTCCAGCCAGTGGCAGTTTCCTGGAGTATTTTGGCGTTAAAAATGGCTGTAGACTTGCTGAGATTGCTCAGCTCGTACAAGACATCAGTTTTTGAAGTCGGGGGTCCATCGTAGGAGCAAGGGGGCAATCCACGAGGTATCTTAACCCAGGGATTCCAGAAAGTAAGAGCATGCTTCAAGGGAGAAGCAAGGTTCCCTTTAGCTCGCCCGTCAATTACCAGTGGGAGGAATGAGGCGTCTAGCTGTTGCGACTGTGTGCCAGCTTGTTGTTGTCCTTGGTCCTCACAGTTTCTTCTTACTACACCTGCTCTCACTATTATCAATGTAGTGGTCCCAACAGTGTCTATTTTCTGTCATTGCCATTAATGAGAAATCCTTTGATTCTCCCTTTAGTTATTGTGCTCTCTGTGTACTTCTCTAACATAAATCTGGGAAGATCTCACATAGCCAACAATTTTGTGGACCACATTTCTACTAAATCCTTTTTGTGGTCCACAATGAGAAGAAAGGGTCAATGAGCAATGATGTTTATGTCCAAAGTACTCCAAGCTTCCCGCTTAATGCTACCTCTGGTATGGCATCTTAGAGTCTCATACATTCAAAACTATCAATGTTTTATTTGTCCAAGCACTTAGGCATCACTCATTTCACGTATATATTCACTAAATGATAGTAAAAAATCCCACCATTTATCTCCATTATTGTCACTTCTTGGATTGATCCTAGTCTCTTTATCATTCCAATAATGGCCCATTACAATACTTGCATCAATAGTGTCTCATAGAATAAACGTTTTATTATCTATAAGTATAGGATTCCCTCCAAAAGATCATCCTCTCTTCATGGTTTAAATTTGAGGCGCCACAACAAAAACTCGTTAAAGAAGAATGGGAGCTTTGCATAGGCTCCTGCCACCTGAAGCAATGGCCACACAGACTATGTAAATGGAGCCAGTGAGCACATCGAACGGTAGCATCCACCAAAGGGTGTGCGACAAGCTACAAAAGAACAACTCTTGTACAAGAAACTATGAAACTGTTGCAACCTAAAAGACACCCGTGACAACGAGCAAGGCCTAAGGATAGATATCGGGGTCTTTGCTTTGTCGTTAGTCCACGTGGAGACTCGGGGCCCGCCATCCGACACATGGTTCACCATAATCCCCACTTTCCCAAAGCTCATGCACGGCCATGCATGCATGCTCCAGCCCCCATGTCCACGTGGCCACTCGGTGACATGCAATGAGCTGGCCTCATTAACTCATAAGCCAAACCCCCTTTTTGAAATCCCCCAACGCCCGTCTTCTCTCACGGTGAGCTCTGGAAAGGCGTGACGAACGTACGGCACTCGAGGCGTACATGCGGACTAGGTACGGCGAGGTGGCGACAATGGTTTCCCAAGTGCATGATCCATCATGGGCTTGCATGTTGCGTTTTTTCCAGTTGTGCCGGAGATAACGAGTGGAAGGTAGGGGTGACGATGGAGAACGAGGGTGATGCTAGCAACCAGTTGGGAAGTGGAATCCTTCGCAAGCTTCCCTGTGTTATTGCATTTGGATCTGAAGTCGCGTGAGCGCATCCCTATGCCAGCAATCCCTCTAGGCCTTACTGTTTGCCTAGAGTCTAGCTCATCTTGCCTGAGCGCCTTAGAGTAGCGGAGCCCTGTTCATCGTGTGGAGATTTGGGACGGGATTACAGGCGCATGAAATCTGGGCGCAAGCAGTGGGGTTTGCCTTGTCGTGATCGATACTACGTTACCTGTCTGTTTGGTTGAGATTACGGCGTCCCGAGTTGGGAATTACGGTTGGGGGCCTGCAACATGGAGATTACAACTACCCGAGCAAGGGATTACGACCTTTCTCTGATGAAATGAGATTATGACCACCCGAGATGGGGATTACGGTTGCGATTACGTCGGAGGGTAGTGCTTCATCTTTGCTCAATTTCGACTGTAGATAAGAAATCCATCACTCAACGGGTGCAAAGTAGCAGTAGTGCACTTGCACACACTTAGAGAACTTAGTTTAGGATTGAGCTCATTGAGTAAACCTAGGGATCCATGCACATAATGCATTACAAGTCAAATCTTTAGGAGTTCAAGCACTCAGTTGTACAAAAAAGTATGGGACTCTATAGAGTGAATTCAATTATGGAGAGTATAAAAGAAAACCTAAGGACTCATGAACTATGAGTGAGTTAAAGAAATTACAACCTATATGCCCACAAGTTGGAGTAGTCAAGAGTTGCATGCTCACAAAAAATCTGGGGAAGGTAGTCACTTGCAGTACTTGGTAGTCGCCTAAAAGTGTTTCTATTGTCTTTTTGTGAGGTAATTTGGTACTTGTTGTGCTTGAGCAGTATGGCATGATGACATATCCGCCAAAAAATGGTACACCTACTTAAGTGTGACTTGAACCTCAAGGAGGTTTGTGGTAGGCGTCCCTTCAATAGGCACAGGGAGCAAGTGCATGGCTTGCAAGCCGTTCCGCCTCTTCCAAGGGGACCAATCCCTAAGGGTGGTCATCCGAAGGGGCATGTGGTCGATCGTCATCATCAAGATCATGCCATCAAATGTTCTCTCGACACAGGCAATCATTATGACAATGCTCACAATGTTGCGCGAGCTACAACTATGGCAAGTGCAAGAGAAGCATGGGAGGGTTTGCCTCAGAAGATAGGGCTAGACAAAGACACTTGGATAGATGCAAGAGTCAAAGAGGCGATGTTGAAATGGGAAGGTAGCAAGGAGGAAAGAATTAGGGGGCAAGCAAATTGTGTAGAGGAGAAGAAGGATGAGATATTTAAGTTGCCCAAAATCTCCATATATGATGAGGACACTTCCAAGGAGGAGTGAATGGTGTGTTTTGTGGTAGTGTGTTTATTTGTGAAAAAACTACTTCTTCAGTGCTTTTCAATTACGCATCCATTTTTGGTAGTTACAAAAGCAAATTTTTATGAACTTTTGTATTCTATAACTCTCATTGGGCAAGTGTGTTGATCCCTATTTGTTTCATTTGTGGTTGCGTGTATGATTACAAATATGAATATGAGGACATGGTTTTGCTCATGTTTAATCTATCCATCCTAAGAGTTCATCTTTAAATAACTAATTGGTGTAATGTCTTATACACACCTCTACTTGCTTTGTTTCTCATCTTCAAATCAATGGAACAGCTAGACCCTCGGGTATCTTCATTCAACCCGTCCCCCGTCCCCCATGTTTCTGTCATATGTGATGTGGACACGCTTCAAGTCCACATGGCTGAGAAACTTAAACACGATGCCGAGTGGATTGCATACAATGTGTGCATGCACACATGTGGGTGGGATTGAGATCGAGTATGGGTGGAACAGCGTGCTTTGAATTTTTCCTAGGTCTATCTCAAGGACCTGCAAAAACTTTGGCAAGACAGGTATACGCACAATTTCTCCAAAGAAATTCATGTTAAAGACATCATGCAATGTGTGGATGTCTTCTACACTCGTGGCTACATCACCTGCGTAGAGTGCCTATGCCTGCAAGAGGTCGCTAAAGAGGAGGTGCTGGATGACCCGCCTAGTGATGACGACCGCGGGAGCAGTAGTTTATTTGTCTTGTCCTAAAACATGAACATGTCTTTTTGGGATGAATAAAATATATTTGTATGGTGGCCTTGACACAAATTTAGCAAATGCTTTGGATTACTACTCTTGATTACTAGATGGGTCAAATGTTTGTGGGATATTTGGTGTGATGCCTCATGATGCTATTTTAAATTGCCATGTCACATAATCTTCATGCCACATCCATTCAGTGTAGCTGTAAGTGTGTTTCTTAGTGGGTTTTATGTTCAGTAACTTGACCATTGTGGGCTTTCAAGTGTGGTTTCTACGCCCACACTTAATTAAAGGTTGGAGTTTATACACTTGTTCGAATGTTGATCGTAATTTCAAAGATTATTTTTATACGCAATTATGGTGATACCCCCTAAGTTTAACGCTTCGACACTGTTTCATTTTGGAATGTAAGCTTAATATTTTAGCATTCGAGAGCAATTGTAATTCCTCACCCTATGTCTGTATGGTTGGATTACATTCTTAATCGACAAAATCTTTGTACGCGTACGTTAAATGATTGGGATGGCTTCTCAATGGACATAGTCCTTATATGCAGCTATTATCTTGTGTGGTAGATGGCTTCTCTTGCAAAGTGTCTCCCTAACACTACAGCACTCCCACTCGAGGCACGCTAAGGAAAAGGCAAGCGACATATTGGAGACGTCATTGGGGATGACAAAAAATCAAGAGTCCTCTCAAAACATGAGGCTCAAACCCAACGAGGGGAACCCATCCGCGATTATGTTGGTCGTGGGCATCTTGTCATGCAAAACCCACCCGATGTCCCTTTTGATCATGATAACCTTGTTTGGTTTCCTTTGTTGGACCCATGTGCATAAGGTATTTCAAGATGGGCACATGTGCCTTTTGCTAGGGTCCAAGACTTCATCGTGGGAGAAGGCAACAGGGGTGGCTTCCCCATGATGTTCAAAAGATTGTCTCATCACAAGAGAGCTCTCGATAGCATGACAAAGTTAAATGAACAAAGTTGGATAGAGGAGATTATGTAAAGCTTTGTACAACCCACCTCTCCCTGTATGTGTAGTCCTATTACCGTGTTTGGTTACCTCTTGTTAACCTCTAAGCTCTTTTGCAGCTATTGGTGTAGCTTTGGTTCGGATGACCTCCGAGGCCATCAATCTCGAGACATTATGGCTTCCTCAAACCTCGCCAAGACTGGAAAAGGGAGCCGGCCAAGAAAGCAAAGAGGAACACACTACCATGGCTGCACTTGCCATTTCTTTGTATGCTAGCTCTATCTTTTTTAGGATGTGGCACCAATCACATACCTATAAATGGAGTACGTGGACAAAACTGGGCATATTTCCCATGGGTTAGGGTATGATGGTGTGTCCAAGATTGATGTTTCATTTGCATCGTGGCTTTCATGGCAGATGAAGAAACGGGTTCTCACGATGTTGGCTAGGGGTTTCACTCCCTCGCAAGTGTGGGATCAATACATCAAGGAGTTTCTATAGTGTGTCCAGGGGAATCCTAGTGCTCTGGTCCAACAAGATGATTTCTTGATGGTCCGTGACATACTCAATATTGCAAGGAAGTTGAACTCAACTACTTTCCATCACGATGACAATGATGCTGCCAGTGTCAGGATTTGGGCCACCCTGAATGCGGAGCACGTGTTTATCAATGTCAAGCAGGACATCACTAACGAAAGGTTGTTCTCATCCTCGGCATCCAAACAAGATGGCAAATGGATATGCTAAACATGTATGGCAATGGCAGTCTCATTGCAATGGATGCAACGTTTTGACACCAATCGATACAAGGTACATGTCCCCACTAAGACATCCATACATTTTCTATGCTATTTTCCATAGCTCAAGGGGATGGGTGTTTGTTCCTCATGTCCTATTATGATATCATGTGTAGTTCCATTTGTACACAATGATAGTATTTGACAAGCATCGGAAAGAGGTTCCCATTGCATGGGTAATCACTCAGTAATCACCTCCTCCACCACCAAGGCGGGCATTCAAAGTTGGTTGATGGCCTTCCGCGATTGCATCCTTGATCACAAGAAGTCGTGGAATCCCAATGCATTCATTATGGATGATGACCTTGTCGAGCTAAATGCTCTGAGGTTGTATGGTTTCGTGTGCATATTAAATGGTATTGCAACTCAGAATCGCATAACAAGTACTTCATTGTAGGACTATTGTTGGAGTGGACATTTACCTCTGCATGTGGCACATGCGTTGATCGTGGCTCAACAACCTTTGTGCGGAAGGTTCATGATTGGCCCACTAAAGCAGCCATGTTCAAGAGCCTAGGGCCATAATGAACATGCACACTTACCTAGTCAACTAATGAAGGCCCAGGAGCAGGATGCAAAGGATTTCATCTCAGGTTTCATGCTAGAGTATGACCAAACTAAGTTCATGGCATATTTTTAAAAGACTTAGTTGCCCCACTTAGGTGAGTTCTGTACTCGTTCTGTAATGTCTTGGCTCTGTGAACGCAATGATGTCATATATGCGACGCACTCATATGACGCGATGGTATTAATCGTACATACGAGACAATGACTTTTGTGACCCAGTGTTTCTATGTGGCACAAACATGTGGGTATGAGCAACAAGGCGCTTGCCCCATGCAAATCAAGACATGAATGGTGCCATTGAGTCATATCTTTGTACATTAATTTCAAGATTTTTCGTAGGAAGGAAGAGCGGGATTGGTCGGCGTATGGACTGGTTGTTGGACGATGCTTGTAAGGTTGATGGGTTTTGCTCTTATTCTTGTATGGTTATTAATGGGTTTTTCTCTTATGCTTATACGGTAATATGTTGAGAATATGTTATGATCTTACACGGTGCTATGGTTATGCAAAAAATGGTTATATGCTTATATGCATGCTCTTATGCTCTTTTGCTTGTATGGTTATACGGTTATGCTCTTTTGCTTGTATGGTTATACGGTTATGCTCTTTTTCTTGTATGGTTATACGATTATGCTCTTATGCTTATATGCGTAACGTGATATGCCTCCTTGCTCTTTTGCTTTCATGGTTATGCTTTTACACGGTGCTATGATTATGGTGAAATGGTTATATGCTTATGCTCCTATGCTTGTACGATTAATGGGTTTCGCTCTTATGCTTATACCATTATGCTCTTTTTCTTATATGCATAATGTGATATGCCTCCATGCTCTTTTGCTTACATGGTTATATGACCTTACATGGTTATGCTCGTACACAGTGCTATGGTTAGGGTGAAATGGTCTTATGCTTATGCACCTACTCGTATGGTTAATGGGTTTCGCTTATGCTTATATGGTTATGCTCTTTTGCTTATATGTGTAACATGGTGCTATGGTTATGGTGAAATCGTTACATGCTTATGCTCTTATGCTTATGATCCTATGCTTGTATGGTTATTGGGTTTTGCTCTTATGCTTATACAGTTATGCTTTTTGCTTATATGTACGTGATATGCCTCCGTGCTCCTATACTTGTATGCTCAATGGGTTTTGTTCTTATGCTTATACGGTTCTGCTCTTTTGCTTATATGCATAACACGGTGCTATGGCTATGGGGAAATGGTTATATGCTTATGCTCCTATGCTTGTATGGTTAATGGCTTTCGCTCTTATGCCCTTATACAGTTATGCTCTTTTGCTTATATGTGTAATGTCATATAACTCCATGCTCCTATGCTGGTATGATTAATGGGTTTTGCTCTTATGCTTATACGGATATGCTCTTTTGCTTATATGCATAACCTGATATGCCTCCTTTCACTTTTGCTTTCATGGTTATGCCCTTACACGGTGCTATGGTTATGGTGAAATGGTTATATGCTTATGCTCTTATGCTTATGCTCCTATGCTAGTACAGTTAATGGGTTTCGCTCTTATGCTCTTTTGCCTATATGCGTAAGTTGTAACGCGGTGCTATGGTTATGGTGAAATGATTATATGCTTATGCTCCTATGCTTGTATGGTTAATGGATTTCACTCTTATGCCCTTATATGGTTATGCTCTTTTGCTTATGTGCGTAACGTCATATGCCTCCATACTCTTGTGCTTGTATATTAATGAGTTTTGCTCTAATGCTTATACGGTTATGCTCTTTTGCTTATATGTGTAACGTGATATGCCTCCTTGCTCTTTTTCTTTCATGGGTATGCTCTTACACGGTGCTATGGTTATGGTGAAATGGTTGTATGCTTATGCTCCCATGCTTGTATGGTTAATGGGTTTTGCTCTTATGCTTATATGGTTATGCTCTTTTGCTTGTATGCTTAACATGGTGGTATGGTTATGGTGAAATGGTTATATGATTATGCTCTTATGATTATGCTCCTATGCTTGTATGGTTAATGAGTTTCGCTCTTATGCCCTTATGTGGTAAACATCATCTTTTGCCTATATGCGTAACACGGTGCTTTAGTTATGGCGAAATGGTTATATGCTTATGCTCCTATTGCTTGTTATTCCTTCCCCCTTTACATTCACTTTACCCTTACCCCCCCCCCTCTCGCCTTTCCCTGTTCACTCCTACCTCCCTCAATTTTCCCTAATCGCCCTTATTTATTTTCGCTTCTAAATACTTTCCCTAATTTCCTCTATATAAAAGAGAATTATTACAATTTCCCTAATTCCGCCCCCCCTTTTTTTCCTTTTTCTCTTATTTTCCCACCTCCCTCATTATTTTTTTGTTCCTTACTTTCTTATCTATTCCTTTAAACCTCCCTAAGTTTTCCTTATTTTTCCTCTTTATTTTCTTAATTCTTTACTTTAAATATTTTCCTTAAAATAATTTTATCTTTCTTAACCTTTTTTTCCCTTAAATTTTCCTTGTTTTTCTCTTAATTTCGAATTTGTAGTTTTTCAAAATTTCCTTTAAAAAAACCTTAATTTTTTGGTTTTTAAAAAAAAAACCTTTTTTTCTCATTTTTTAATCTACTCTCCCTACCAAAATTTCCCCTAACCCCCCCTCCCATTCTCTCCCCACTTTATCTAACTAATTTCTCTCTCCCCTAACTTTCTACTCTACCTAACCTAGTCTTAACCTTTAAACCCACGCTTACCCCTAACCGGACTAAACTACCACTCTTTACATACAAGTGTCCCTCCTCGTACCCGACTATTTGAGACCCAAACTCCTTGCCTCCCCCGACTTCTCCTTTCCCTTCCTTCCCGACTAACGTCCAACCAGCTACTTAAACCCCCCTTCCTGCTTCTTTTCCCGACCATCTCCCATCGTAGCCCCTGCTCGCTTCTGCGCCATCATTTATACCTCCCCTGCCCATCTGCTCTGGGCGCTCGTATGCGTCTGGACTCTTCTATGCTCTGCTCGCTCGCCTGTTCCCCGAGGTGACCTCACAGTCCATGGTATGCGCCCACCTGTGCCGCCTTGCAGTACTTCCTGGACTGCATTTCGACTGCCTTACTGTTCACACCCGCCATCCAAGTAGCTTCTTCTCTACCCTCCCGCACACAGTTCTTCTGCCCATGGCCCAAATTCGTCTCACACGCCCGTAGCGTCTAATCCATCCCGCCCACTGAGGTCTACTCCACACACTATGCCACCATCATTGCCATGGATTCACAAGTTAATGCATTTTTCATTACTACTTACATCTAGCCCCCCCCACCCCCTCCCCCGCTCCCTTACTTCCACTTCCTCTCTACGGTTTTTTTCCCTTCTCTAAATTTTATTTAAACACCCCCCCCCCTCCTTTTTAATCTAGCCCCTCCCTCCCTTCTTTTTAAATTCGCCCCTCTCTAGACCTTATAGAGGCCTTTCTCCTAATTAATCTAAACCCTAAACCTTATGCCCCAAACCTCTTGTCCCCTATTTTCCTTTTTCCATCCCCCTTTCTCTATATACATTATTGTTATTCTTTCTTAAAATTTTCCCCCTTCTCTATTTATCTTATTTTCCCTTCATAGTTAGATTTATTAAACCCTTGTTTTATTTCTTCACTTTTCTTTAATCTATGTTCCTTTAATTTTCATTAATTAATTCCTTTACTTTCCTTTAAATCTATGGTCCTTTAAAAACTCCTTGCATTAATTTCCCCCTTTAATCTACAGGTCTTTAATTTTCATTAATTTCTTCACGCTTCTCAAAACTCCCACCTCCCCTTTATCTCTTGTCTTATGGATCGCCATCCACATCCAAATCTCCTTAATTTTTGCTTACCTTTAGTTAGATTTTTTTTTCCCCCTTTTCTTTCTATTCACTTGTTTTAAATTTCCCTCTCAAGTTGATTGGTTGTTTAGTAACTATGCCTTCTAGCATCACTTTTTTCTCCACACTTATTCCAAAAACCCCTCCCCTCCTCCTACCCTTCCACACTCTTCTCACCTGCCCCCCATCTACAAAGGTTCAAGATTCCTCTCCCTATAACCGCTAAACTCATTTTTCTATCCAAACAATCTTATTTTTTCATTAAGCTTAATAAGTGTATGGCCAAGTGTTAATTTTTATTGTGACTCCGATAACAAGGGAGGGGTGTTTATGACACCTGTCTTCCCAACTAAAGTTAAAACTGATTCTTACTATTTTGCTTGTTGGATGGTGGCAGGTAGGCAGACTCCCCTCTTCAATAAAAATGATACTGCTAATGACTTATCAAAGCTCAACTGCTCACATTTCCTTTTTCTTAATAAAAAGGTTGTTCACCCTCTAGTGATGCTACTTCATTCTTAGCCTGATGTTTATTTTAAAGTTTATCTATAAAACATTTCTCATTCCTACTCTAAATTGTCTTCTCTTCACTATGGAAAGGGGTGTTGTAAATGTCTTCTACACACACACACACACATACACTAGGCCTCCCTTCTATTCACTTTTGGTCCTGCTCTGTTAATCACATATAATTGCCCGCCCCCCTCCCTCTTTTCTCCCTTTATCTTGGAATTTCTTTTACCATTTTAATATAATTTTTAAGATTTTAAATAAAATTTAACTATTATTCGTTACTTTAAGAACCCCCCCTTTTTTTTATTTTCCTTGTTTAAAAAAATAATAACTAACCCATCTCTATTTATCTAAAACCTTTTTTATTTTCTTAAATTATCAAAATAAAGCCTTTTAAATGTGTAACTTATATGAGTTACCTCCCTTTTTAAATGTCAAGCCTTGTTTTAAACTTCCTTTGTATGTAATTAGGTCCTTGTATTAGTATATATATATATAATTTAAATGGCTCTTGGATGGTGATGCTTCCTTTTAGACTTATAAATTTGTAAATATTTAAAGTAATGTTTTCCATCTTATGGTGGATAGTGGGTAATTCTAGCCTTAATGAGGACCATGTGATTTTGGTTGGAAATCGGTTGGTCTACTGAATTGGCGACTCTTGCAAAAATCCGTATACCTGGCTCATCAAGCTTTCACTTGGCCGCCTCCTGCATGTTTCCCTTGTCGGCGTCAATTTTCCCGCTACCTTTGTATCCTAGCCTACCAGCTGGAACTTCAAGGTTGAGGTTCAGCTTGCTGGGCTTGGTGTCGTCTCCCTTCGAGTTCAATAGAGTAGTGCCATAGTCTCTTGCTACCATTTGGATATGGCGATGTCGCAGGTACTTGGATGGTTGGTGATTTGAAGTGTAATGCAAGCTCATATTCTGTCTTGTTGTACGGGCTATCTCTGGTACGTAATGGCTATGGGAGAATATAGCGCTCGTATATTTCGTCTTCTCAGAGTCCCTCGTGGCTGCTTTGCTTGATTTTAGTCTCAGATCCAAGTTATCTCAGATAGCCTCTCACCGCATGCTTCCTCACTTGCGTCGTTGACTTCATGTAAACCTTGGTGGCAGCTTTGGCTCATGCTTCTCTTCTTCGCTGGGAGCAAGCTATGAAGAGCAACTTGGACCAACCGCCAACAAGGAATTACTTAGATAGCTTCAAATTGATAGTCGTGAATGAAAGACAAGCCTACGTAAAATTTCTGCGTGTGTGTACATCTTGGCATACGGCAAACATGCAGATGAGGTCAAGTGGTAGAGTATGAGGCAAGAAGGGGTGATAAGGTCCAAAAAACTGCCGCGAAGGGAAAGCCGATCGCCACGAATGTTCATGATAAAGCTCGTAAGCATGAATGACAATGGCTACCAGAAGCAAATGAACGAGAAGAAGGCATAAAAAGAGAAGAAACGGAATCTGTGAGGCTGCAAGGCAAAGTGACGTGAAGAAAGAAGAGGGAGTAGCCAACCAACACAATGTGAAGCGAATGAGGACGGGATACCACAGGCTTTTGCCAACCGCCTACAAGCAGAGAAAAGAAAGAGCAGCTGTGGTTAACTGCAGAAAGGAAGAGTGCTGAGAGCAGACCAACGAGGCAAAAGGCCACAAAATGGCGGAAGGCGTAAGAGAATGCTCAGAATGGTAAGAGAATGCTCCGTATTTTCTTTGTCGTTAGTCCACGTGGAGACTCGGGCCCGCCATCTCGTGCACGGTTGACTACTACACCGTAATCCCCTATCCCGAGATCACTTTCCCCGCGGCTCATGCACGGCCATGCATGCATGCTCCATGTCCCCGTGGCCACTCAGCGACATGCAATGAGCTAGTCTCATTACCGCTGTTATCTGCTACATTTAGGTAACTCTGGGGTTGAATCATTTCTTAATTGGTAGGGGAAAAAATAGATCTATTCACTCATTTGCAGGTCAATAGCTACCCGAATATATTTTCCATTCATCCCATCTTTCTTCGGGATAGGGGGAAACCCTCGATCTCCATGTTCCCTGTATCGGTTGGAAATGCCTTTCCCACACCATCAAATTGCTAAGTGACGAGGAAATAAAAATAGAAATAAATCTCTATCTTGATTCCACCCGCCCTTCCTACTCCCCCCAAAAATCATAATTTCGTAGCGGTCACCACTTTAGGGATAGATTTCCCGATGAAGTAGACACACCAAACTTTATAGATTACTCACATTTACCCGTATTGAACTGTGCTGGAAGGGATTTTATCTCAATAATCAGAAGAAGGGATTCGTTGGTTGGAGGATACAGCAGTAGTTACTCTGACATCTTAGAGAATTCGTATATGGGCTCCGGTGATGAAGTCATCCCATCTCCTCCTACTATTGGATTCGAACCAATGACTCTCGCCGTATGAAAGCGACACTCCAACCACTGAGTTAAGTAGGCTTCTATTGCTTGTAGTACTCTATTGGAACAATTGGAACATCAATAAATATTTGATTTTAACGACAAAAGATGAGTCTCGCCTCCTTCTCGGTTGGTTACCAGCTTGACACGGATCATCCGATGCATTATACTAATGTAGCTACAGGGCTATAGCTCAACGGTAGAGCACCTCGTTTACACGTGCGCTGCTGCTTCTCGAGAAGGGTTCGTCGCTATTCAACCGATCTACGCGATAGGAAAAATAGTTAGCAAAATTGTTTTTTTTTAATGATACCTGTCGGGGAGACTATTATTGAAAACTTGGTTTCATCACTGAAGATGTTTTTGAAGAACTCCAGTTATTCTTATTGCTAACTGGACTCAACCGGCTCCGAATGATACCACAAGAGTTGTACTTATCGCTTCGTTTAGACGTATAGAAGAGGTAGAAATCCAGAATTTGTCTTTGGTTCGCCGGATTTCCAATCAATTACCAACCCTTTCCGGATGGTTCACATCCGAAAAGTATGGACTCACAAATTCATCTCCGCCAATTCGACTTTCTCGAACTGCTGCTTCTTTGACACTGGGAATATCTGGGCCTGAATAACCGATGCAAGAAAAAGTAAAAGTCCTTAAACACGTAATGGATCCTGAAGTACAATCTCTACCTCTACTTGACCGAATCCACCCACGTTAGGGTTATTGGTCAATGGTTAATCAGCTTTAATATATTCACCCTCTGAAATGATAAGTTCGGGACCGGGAGGTACAGTATCAACTACTTCACGACCCCCCGATGTCTCTTGGTTCGTATCCACTCCCTGATGTCTCTTGGGTAGTAGTTCATCACTCGATCTTAAAGCCATACTTCGACCTGAACGTTTTCGACACACGATCAATAACCATCGGATAGCCAAAGCTCTTAAGGTACTACTTCCATGGGGACTGCAGGAAACGACATATTAACACGTCTCAATGAAGCTTGTGCCTCCTTTAGAGTATGCATGAAGAATCCGTATCAGAGGCGGGCAGGTGAAGATATTCCACAGAGATATAGAACGTTAGCTAATATGAGTATTATCAATAACAACGGCAATTCCAACATCGAGATGCAGGGTCGATTACCCGCTTAGTCAACTAGACATAGTTTAGCCCACAGACCTTTAGGTTCTGATTACCGGGGTGTGAGATCCCACAGGTCAAAGCAGGGGATTGGCCTTCTATAGCTGTTGCTTCATATGCGTGCGGTTTCAATTATCCCCGTTCCCAATGTGCCTATGATGCAGCACCAGGAGGATCCCTAGCTAGTGTGTATCATCTGACGGAGGTGCGAGACGATGCAGATCAACGTGAAGAAGTATGTACAAAAGTCTTCGTTCCGAGAAAAGACCCAAAGATTCCATCCGTTTGTTGGGTTTGGAAAAGTTCCAATTTCCAGGAACGGGAATCCTATGATATGTTAGGAATCACTTATGAGAGTCATCCGCACCTACAACGTATCTTAATGCCTGGGAGCTGGCTGGGATGGCCTTTATGTAAGGATTATATCGTATGCCCTGGATTTTATCCGTGGCATACGATATTTCGGGATGTGGGTAGCGGCTACAATTCATTTGATAAATGAGAAGGAATCTTTCCCATTTCTCGCTTGGGTTTCCCTGGGGGAAACCATCGTATTTGTATCCAATTTGCAATGAGAGATATACAAGTAGTTAAATTGGAAATTCGAGGAGGTTTCTATCCTCGTCGAGTCCTTTACTTGAAGATGAGGGGTCGGCAAGACATTCCCCTAACCCGGATTGGTGAGGCTTCGGCATCAGGAGAAACAGAAGAAAAAGCTACTGAACTTGCTCGTTTTTCACGTGTATCAATCGAGGGATTCTAATATTTCAACCGATCCGGAGGTTCCTAGAAGAAGCAAATGAGATGAGGGAAGGAAATTAGGATGGTATAGTGATGATTAGAGAAGGGAATCAGAAAAGAGGATTCGATTACGGGGATTCATCCACTTAGTAATTTACTTCGTGAATTCCCCTCCTCACCATATAAATAATATATGAAATCATACTATTTTCCTCCGGTGGTTCTACAATACCCCACGTCACTCCCCAGATAGAGCTTACGAAGCTAGTAAGCGACTACAATGTGTAAGAGAAGACTCTTCCTATTATCTAGAAACAATATCATCTACGGAAGATTCATCATAGGCAGTGGTAGCTCATACGGATGCAGAACCTAGTAAATCTCTATCTACTATATATCGGAGTCTTTTAGAATGTAGGATCAGAATATCTGTATCGAAGATTCGGAATAGTCTTAAGTTCTTTATCAGGAGGAAGCAGCGCCAGTTGCTCCTGATCGGGAATTATCCTCCTACTTCCCGTGGGAAAGAAATATCAACAGAGGAAAGGTCCCATGATGCATCTCCATCTCACCCCCCAGTTGCTCTGCGTCTTCAATCAGCACCTCCACTGGTTCGTCGTCTAGATCCCTGCAGCGCTGGTAGGGTGGGGAGGAAACCAAACATAATTGGTGATTTATCGCAAAATCCACCAGGGGATAATCCTTTGGCTCTTGCAGGTAAATATGTGTCAAGAGAATCGAGTAAGACGGAACAAATGAATAGGAAATTGTCTATTCTTGAGACTATAAGTGATGCAGCCTTTAGTAAGATCATAGGGACTCAATTGGACCCTCACTCTATCCCCTGGTAGTATTCTTATGTAGTTACATCGAATTCTTCCCGATATATGAGTTAAGATTTGGCATCCATTATCCGAACATACTCAAGACATGGCATTAGGAAGCGATTCCGTGACTGTACCTTCCACATCAATTAGATTTTGTTTCACCACCATTTGGAAGAGATACCCCCCTTGTATCACTAATGGATCTTGTCAAGAATGATACTAGTTTATTCCCCACTCCTAGTAATTTTAGGAAGAAGTGGTAGCAGATTTATACGGTAACTGCATTAACTACCAAATGTAACACAGGATTTGCCCCCCAATTTTTCCCTTCCTTGTCAATTTCACCCTCCCCACATTGATATTGACACTTCGTGGCAACAGCAGGTAGATATTTTTAGGTCAGTGGATTCTTATTCGTCTTTTCCTTAATCCGCTTCATAGCCTAATAGAGAATCTGATAAGCCATTGATGTCTTGCCATCTTTAAGAATACGATCAGCCAACATGTTTACTAATCGATTATGATAAATCGGATCCAATTCTATATTTTTCTTTTTGTTCGCTACATTGCTCCAGTGTAGCATGAGTTTACAGATATGTTGGATTCCGATTCTATCTCGACTGTATCTTAGAATCTTATTTGGGATTTTTCACTCCATATTGTAGGTTGGATCCGCCAGTTAGTCGAGGATCTCCCCCCAAACTGCACGTGCAACTTTGATCGAATGCAGCTTTCCATATGATTGAATAGAAAGTCTTGAAGTAAGTTCAGGTTACTTCAATGAATCATATTTACTCATTAGGCATTGAGTATCCGTTTCCTCTTCATCATCCCACAAATAGGAGAAGGGAAATCCCGTATTTCATTTATCTCACCAAGAATGTCCGTGGGTTTATTGATCCAATTGGGGGGGAAATTCTGTGTTGCATTTGGTAGTTACCGTCCGGATCTTCTGTGGGAATTGTGTCGAATACCACCTAACAAATTGCTTGTCAATGATTGAGGAGTATGAACCCTCGACTTATGATCATCACGAATCAAGTTATGATCAAATGGCTCCGGGACGTTTGCCCCTCTCTGTCTCCCAGGATTTCGCAATTCAAGTAGTTCCAACTCTGAGTTATTCATCTGGGGGAGTCAGGAAAGGAGATCCCAATAATCGAACTGTCACTCGTGGTGTCAATTGAATCTCCGTCTGAAGATTAGAAAATTAATTGGATAATATATCATTACGCGAGCAATTTCTTGAATTAGGAATCCCCAACTCATCTAATCAATATGAAACGCAATGTAATCGATCCGATGAACCAATTCTATTCCTAGGGGGGCGCTTCACCTAGGATCCCATGCTTCTATCTCAGCCGGATCATAACATTCCCTCTTCACGTCATAGTTTATTAGCGAAACAAGAATTGGTACGGAGGCTTTATGTTACTTACGGTACGAGGAGGGAGCGCGAGAAACATTTCTCAAATGAAAAGATTAACTCAGACCCTGCCCCTTTTTCAAAATCCCTCGACGCCTGTCTTCTCTCACGTTAGCTTCATGAGTGGGCATGACGAACCTATGGTAGCATTTCCCTGAGGCTCGTGGCACGTACGGAGTAGAGAGACTGCTTCACCACGGTTGCCCAAGTTCGTGGTCTGTTTGTTCATTTCGTGCATGATTTTCTGATATGGTAGCCCGTTCGTTTTCATGGTTTTTCGTTCGGCCTCGTAGTTCGTTGTGAGTTCTAGGGTACTTAGTTGCCTAGTCCACTGTGAAGAAGTTTGTGAGTGGTAGGCATGAGGAGGCTTAGTTCGAGGTCACCTCCATGATTTCGACTGTCTTAACTCTTTGTGGGGATTTTGCCTAGATTTTGGGAGCCCGAGAACGGGATTACAGCTCTTCGTAATCTGAGTGTATGGGATTATGTACACATGCCTAAGGGATTAGGTTTACTGATTTTAGGGTGTTCCCTTCTATTTTAAAGCAATAAATTCCACGCGCAATCGAAAACGGATCTTTTAAGTTTTGCTAATCATGTGTTCCATTTGCAATAACTTGTTGGAATTTTGTTAGGCTTATTCTAATTAGCTGGATATTTGTCTTTAACCCTATACCAGTGTTGTAGAGCACTTTATGACTTTCTCTCTTTATGCTTTAGTGGTTGTGAAATAAAATTCACACAAGTCCAATGGAATCTAATTCGATTTAATCCTATACATGAGGGCCCATTATCCTTTTATTGAAGTCCTTTTATGCAATCCACGTCGAGAGGATGGGTAACTTTTAGAATTTCCTTAAGCTAGTTATTGTGTGGTTTACACCATTTTTTAACAAGTGGCTTATACTCTTTTCAAAATAGTTTAAATTTTGTTTTAATTCAAAGAGAGAATTTTGAAATATACACATGGTTTCTAAGATTGTGCATTAGCTAAGGGTATAACAACCCTTAGTTCTTAGAATAATCTGCAACTAAATTACTTTAAATCACATATTATGGTTTTTATTAAGAGAATAAATAACCACAAAATAAATGTAATTCTTAGATAGAGAACATTTGATACGATGTTCCATTTGGCAATATAAGAAAGGAAGTTAGTGATGAATAGGCTACCACATGAGTAGCACATTGGCTAGCATTTGGGAAGCATATAGGAAGCAATACATATTCTTTTTATCTTTATTTAGATCCATCATCAACAAAAACATTTTCTTTTTTGGGTAGCCAAGGTGTTTGCCATCTTTAGGATACACATGCAACCTCGTATAAGGGTAGAGAGTTATTAGCATATGGTCCTGTCAATGCGTATATGTTACTATGATTGGCCCATCATGCATAGAGGCACATGCTAGGTATAATGGGATTATAAAGTCTCGATGATAGAAATTGATAAGCCAAACCTAGCCAGGTAGTAGCTGGCATATTATCTTGATTGTAGCATCAATTGGCCAACACAATTGGTCAATTGATTTGACAAATAAGTGGGTGTATAAAAGATTCTAATTAATTGAATCAAGCCCTTGCTCTTGCCAGCATAGTGAGATATCTTGAAAGGCACGGGCAGTGATGAACTACAAACTCTAGCACATGCTAAACGATATAAAGGACATTTAGAGTTGTGAGACCCTCCATGTAAATGCACCTATCCTCTAAATGAATGTTGTATACATAGGTATGTGCCACTAATGGTGCCAACGAGCATTCAAAGGGATTCAAAGGAGCTACTCATAGTAGCTGGGAAGTCCTCACCTTTTGATTCTTTGGCTAGCACTCAAGTTCCCCACCCCTTAGCCCTCACATGCTACTTAGTTGTGAGCACCTGGTTCTCTTCTCTAAGTGCCTACTGGAGACATGATGACTGTACAATACTGGGAGCCATAACTTCTATCCCTTGAAGAAATCATCGTCCAGTTCTTTATTGGAAGGGGGGGGGGAGGGGGATGAATGAAGAAAGGTGGGAACATGTCTCGGATGATTAAAACAAAAAAAAAAGGCTTTTGACAAGGTAGCGAAATAGCTTTAAAAGCAAACCCATTTCAAAAACCTTTAACAGCTTTAACAACTTGTTGATAAATCATACGATGAGCCTTAATGATGCATTATTTTTACCATATACATGATAGATTGGATTGGTCTACTAATGAATGCATTTTGACTCCAAATTTCATAGGCAAGGATTGGACGTTTAACATGAATTACGTGTTTGAGTAGAGTGTAAGGTTTTTATCTTAAATTAGGTTCCCTAGTTAGGTTACATCCTAGTACTTTGAGCCTATATGTTCTTCAATCTAATGTCTTTAATGGTTTAATACTGAGGCAACCAACCTTCACTTTCTAAAATTTGAGAAGCTCATGATGGCACACCTTATTGGACCATTCATCTTTTTGGTTGTTGCATATGTTATGCCTATTCGTTTATTTCATTATGTTCATGTATTTTTCATTGTTGTTTCTTGCAAATTATATACTTTCATTATAAAATTTGATGTTGAAACATTGATGTAGTTGTGGACTACGCTAATGATTTTGAGTTCTACTAGTGTTCGTGTGGATTGTATTAGCTACTAAGGATTACACAAAGTTTGAAATTTTTAAATTTCCTTTGGTGTGGTAATTTATATGTTTATTTCCTATTATTGTAATAATTTTTTTATGTTTATTTGTTATTTGACCAAAAAATGTTTGTTAAAAAATATTATGTCTTTGTTGATGGTCTATCTCCATACATGCCTCCCCCTTAGCTTATGGTGTCTTGTTGGGTGTTAATATGTCTCCCATGGTCACCTTAGTGATAGGGCTGACATCAAATGTCTACGATATGCATCTACATACTCTTGGAGGTATGAAGTGTTGCCATGACCTTTATCAAGGATGGTTGCCTTTCTATTTGTTTCCTTTATGACCCTAATGACATAAATCATGTTTGGGGTGAGACTCCACTAGAAGGCTCCATAGTCAAGTTTTGGAAGCCATGTTGTTGCCAATGATATTCCTATGTTTCTTCCAAGAAAAAGTTTTGCAAGATGTGTTACACGCGTCCTTTTATATGGTCTAATGTAAAATTGTCCATGGGAAATTATTATTATTTAAATGGATTTATGCTAAACACTTGAGCATTTTAGTTGTTTTATCTCCAACATGGCAAAACAACCACATTACAGAGTCTATCGGCAAGGGGAGGATGTGAATAACACTTCCAATTGATATTAGAATTCTCTATTATGACTTCCAATCCTTCGGTAATTATTTCATAGTAATTGTTGGACACCAATTACGTTAAGTATCCAAACAATCAATCATATATATTCTTGGCATGTTTGTCTAGTTTGAGGAGCGCAAGCTCGTATCTGGCGATACAATCTGGATTTGTCTTAGACCCGATTATCACAAATCACCCGAGATCCCAAGGGTCTTCGACATCAAGCTAAGAATTGATGACCATCGCAAGCGTGATCATGGTCTCCCCCCAACTCCCTATCTTCATGCCCCGCAAGTTAGAAGCACCTCCAAACGCTCCCCTTCATCCACCATCGCCTCCACCTCCACCTCCACCTCCACCTCCACCTCCACCTCTACCTCCACCTCCACCTCCACCTCCACCCCCCACTCCACCACCACCTCATGTGATCAAGGTGGAGGCAAAGCAGGACCACTGCTCTCCTACCCCATCATCGATTCCACGTGCTTGTGCGGGTCATGGTACGTGTAAAGCACTCCTACCTAGTTGGGTTCTTGTTGTGCCATTAGGTTGCCGTTTGACTTAAAGGGCAAGAGGCCTTTCGTCGACACACCGCAGGTTCATGACTTTGATTTTTTTTGTTGCCACATCTTATGCCTTTGCATGAACTTTTGTATAATGTTATCTTTAATCTCAGGGCTCCGTGGCCGTTGATATTGAATCAGATCTCGAGTCAGCGGCCATGAAGATGGCTGAAACCATGAGGCAAGTATTGCACAAGGAGCTAGGCATGGCCGCTGGTATGTATGCTTTGGAGTTTCTACATTTCAATGCATTAACACCTTCCATTGGTGGCCTTATGTATGATAGCTTTTAGCTGCAATCCATTTTAGGATTTGTTCAGCCACCCCTTGATCTGCATGTGAGAGAGATGATGTGCCAATGTCTCCTCTCTTTGAAAGATGAACCTTATCCAGCAGTGCGTGCTCCATTTGGCCATGCGATACATGAACATATTGATGCCGATGACGGAGGATGACAATGTTGATTTTCCTGGTAATGAGGAGATTGTAGGTGGCGGCTATACAGAGGATCGTACTAATAATGACAACGTGGAAGTACCCATTGATGAGATTGGTATTGAGACATCTACCCACAGAGAGCATATGGGGTCGCATGCACTAGGAGAGTTGGTGAACATGGATGTATTGTCCCATACCCCAAGGGAGGAGGGGATCTATGCTCGTTTGCGGCCACGTGTGCGAGGATGTAGCCATGGTTCAGAGACAAGTGCTAGCTCTACTAGGAAGTGACGATTGTTTACAATATGAAGTTGTCGGTTCTTCAAACACACAAGTCTTTATGATTATTTTTAAAATATTCATGCATGCTCAAAAAGTTGAGACAACTATATATATGGCTACTATACTTGGAAGTTGACCTTGTGCTCATTGTTATACAATATCTTTGTAGCTTTGTAACTCCAAACTATGAAGTTTTGCATTAACAGAGATGAAATATTTATGTTCATGGGTAATGTGTCCATATGCTCATATTTTTTATCCCATTCATTTTTGCAAATGTTATTTATGTTCTTAGTACTTGCTAACTCATATGTTCCGAGCTCTTAACCATGCTCTATCTTTTGGTTGTGGATGTTGTGCATGTGAATGTCCTTAAACGTGTTCATATGCTTTCGCTGTCCCCCTGGCCTTCATATGCCTATGCTTATTTTCCTAACAAATGCATCCTCAAAATTTTATTGAATGTTTAGAATGAATGTTCCTATTTGTCGAACATCGACTACGAGGATGGATCAATGGACCTTGTACATGAAATTTTTGTTATGAACTTAAGCATCAGAGCATTAGAGCATAAGAGCGTGAACATATGATTGTATAAGCATATATCAGCATAACCATATAAACATATAAGCATAAGAGCATAACCATAGGACTGTGTAAGCATATCCAATTGACAGAACGATCGTAAAACAGTAAGAGCAAAACCATGCAAGATCATATGACCATGAGCAATTAACTGTATCATAAGAGCACAACCATATAACCATTGCACCGCGTAAGATCATAGCATATGACCATTTCACCATAACCAGAGAACCGTGTAAGAGCATAACCATGTAAGTTTTTATAACCATACAAGCAAAAGAGCATGGAGGCATATGATGTTACACATATAAGCAAAAGAGCATAATCGTAGAAGCATAAGAGTGAAACCCATTAATGTGTGTGTGTGTGTTGAACATAAACATGAATATATACAAGAATGCCTTAGTTTTAGGGTTAGGGTAACAACCCCCTCTTTGTTGAAAGATGTGTAATAATGATGGTGCATGACTCATGATGCCTCCAGGTGACAATGCCATGTTGCACTCGCCCTTGAAGAGAAATCACACACACAATTGTGAGGATGATAAGACAAGGCATATAATTCCTTGGACAAATGATACCTCAATACTCGGATCCATTTTAGGGGATGAGGATTCCAAAGGAGTGACTATTCAACTAAGGAATGGGGGTCCCTCAATAAGTGCCTCTTGACACATGGCACCACACAAAGATGGCAACATCAAAATATCAACATGGTATCAGAGCCAGTGGCTTGGATTGTGCATGTTGTTGAGGCCTGGGTGGCAGTGAATCCTCCATGGGGTGGTAGGGTAGATCTAGACAGATGGCCACTAGGGATATTGATAACCAAAAAATCATAAATGGCATGGCCTATTAAACAACACTCAGAAGTCATTCACAATATCTACAACCAGACAATACACTTAAAGGCAAGCCACATGTGAAACATGATGACTGCTACGGATAAGATCAATGGCACAATGTCATGTGCCATGAACCCAATAGCGTAGTAGGCATAATCAAATAGATTGGGACTGATACAACAGACATAAATTGGATTAAAAGATGTACATTGCAGGCAGCAGACAATAGATATGGATTGATGCATAGACGCAATTTGAAAAGATGCGGATAGTGTAAAGGACTAACCCGAGATAGTAGCATGTACCAAACAAGCATAATGCAAACTGGTGGCATTAATAGGTAAATGCGCCAATTGTTACATTGTAGACAATGGATTGTTGGCTAGAGTCAACCTAATGTTAAGTTAAAACAAGCCAAGAAAAGGCCAGAGGCCAGCTATGTAGTAGAGGCAGTCAGCAGAGCAAGCACACAGGCACTTAGACAAACTCAACAAGATTGATGATTAATGACTGATGCAAGCAAGACACACAAGTCATGCAAGCTGACATGGTGGACTGACAGAGCTATTGCAAGATAAAAAGTCACAAGAGGTAGAGATTTGGCATATTTAAAGGATAGTGAAGAAATGGCACAAGCATGTGTAGGTGGACCAAACTAGCATAGTCTGAAGGCTACTTGACATCGATTGACCATCAAGCATTGGTTTTAGGTAGACCAAAGAAGTAGGCATCACAAACACCTAAGCTTGCAAACATCAAAGTGTGAGCCTAAGCAAGATAGAGTTAGTACACATGCAAGAAGCCAACATGAAACCAAAAAGATTCACATATGTTGAATCTAGAGGACCAAGAGGCCATAACATGACCACATACAAGGCATGAGCAACAACATGAAGCCGATAAAAAAATAAGCACCCTTGTGAATCACAAAGAAAACTCAACAACAAGTAAAAACTTGACTCATGATCGAGGGGGACTATTGAAATATGTGCAATCATGAGAGTGCATGAGGTGCACGCTTGAGGTAACAATGCCATGTGGCAATCGCCCTTGTAGAAAAATCCCACATATGATTGTGAGGATGATAATACAAGGAATAATTCCTTGGAGAAAGGAGACCTCAACATGTGGGATCCATTT
The DNA here is from genome assembly GCF_047967505.1 of Dipteris shenzhenensis. Classification (NCBI taxonomy): domain Eukaryota; kingdom Viridiplantae; phylum Streptophyta; class Polypodiopsida; order Gleicheniales; family Dipteridaceae; genus Dipteris; species Dipteris shenzhenensis. The sequence goes on along the minus strand of NC_141619.1, from coordinate 6,192,811 downwards.
TAGGTGATAAGGCTTGCAAAGGATTAGCTATGTGACTCAGGGATGGGGCCCCTCAGTACGTAGCCCCTGATATGTGGCACCATACAAAGGTGGCCACGTCAAAATATCAACATTCTTAAATTGCACGAGACCACATCTTGAGCTCCAAGATTGTCAAACACTTCCCTCACTTTTGCAAGCAACCCACATTCAGCATGTATGTCGACCAAGGTGTTGCCAACACAGGATGCATGTACAAAATCTTTAGCACCATCCTTAGCACCCCTCTTAATGGGTAAGTAAAAGGTGCATGTACAAGATATTATGTGGATTTCATTGGTGCACATATAGCAACCAAAACTAAAAAAGAAAGACTAAGAAAATTAGAGTAGTATGTGCATGTTGTGAGAATAGTAACTACACCATGAAAGTCTACATAATGAGTACAAATTAGTAGATCTATACATGAATGTGCACTTACCTCTCTTAAGATGTTGATCATCCTTTGCATTTAGGAAGAAAATCCAAAAAATAAATTGAAAGGAAGGCGATGGAAATATGCACAAAATGAAGTCCTCCTGGATTAAAGATTGGTCGATCAAAAGATGATTGCATGCTAAAAATGTCAAAACTTATTATGGAAACATAACTTTCATAAATCTTTTTCTTACTAGGGAAGATTATGGAAATTTGATAAAATATGAGGTGTCACATGTAGAGACAATGTGAGGGTACCGATTGAGGTGTCACAGTGCGAGGTACTAATTGAGGTGCAACACAAATAATTTGAAGAATCCATGTTTTGCCAAGCTATATGGCTTGCATTGCGGGTGATTCGATGTTGATACTATTGTCACTAGTGTTACTAGTGTTATTGCAATCAAAAGTAACATGTGTAATATGATGTTTGTATATCAAGTGTAATTGCATTGGGATTAATTGGTGTGATGATTCATCAATTGACTATTGTAACTAAGACAATTGGTGGCTTGAGTACAGATGATGAGTTAAATAAAGAGAAATGAAGATGATGAAGATGATTTGGAATAACCAAGGTATAGAATGGTTGACGAAGGCCATGGGTAAATATTGTAAAATAACTTATATTAAGCGATGGGCTAATTCATTTCATGCAAAGGCTACCAGAGGGGGGAAATTGAACCCCATGTTATGTTGCTCTCTTCTCTATCCCTTGTTCCCTTTGATTTCTTTGTACATATATATGATCATGATTTTAAGGGCTCATAAATTTGTGGACATGGTTAATCGTTGTTTTTGTAATAGTAGTATCGAAGCATTGGTAAACATGCTAAGGTTAAGGGCAATGCTAGAGAACCACCACAACCCCTTGTTTTCTTATGCCCCTGATTTCTTATGACCTCTTTGTAAACACATTTTAGGTGAGATCCTCCTTGCCAAAGTGTATCGAAGTTAGTAAGTACTCACTTGTGATGTCATTTATTAAATGATAACTTTTACACATTTATATGCCCTAAAATCCATAAATGTCTCGCATCGTGCTAAGACTATAAAGCATCTCCAAAGTGATTGGTCATTGCTTCAAGGCCATATTATTAACTATTTATAAAATTTTGGAGGGCTATTGAGAGAGGCTTGTGTTCCAGTAGATTTAAGTTGGATTTTGAATGATTCGGTGGGAGTTATACCAGTCATAAAGAAAAATGAAAAAATTATGTTCCTACAACTTGAATCTTAGCGTGGGTAGATATCGGCCAATAAAAGCGGGCCCTCCACCAATGCCAAATACCTTCAAAAAGGATCAAAAGCTTACAAATTTGTTTGGAAGCTGTCTTTATTCTTTTTTTAATTCCTTCTTGACTTTCACGAGAGTCAAATGAACACCACAATATTAGGATATTCAGTACTCCATGCCTTTTTGTAGCCTAAGAGCTTTCAAGGCGAAAGCGCGACTATCCAAAGAAATCCATGATATTAGAAATAAAAAAGGAGATGTCTTGCTTGGCAAACATCATGAAGGGCAAATAAAACTAGTATATGTAACCAAAATTCTCATGATTTAATTTGGTTCTCTGTTACCTGGAAGGATCATCCCTTAAGGAACTCACCCATCAAGGATGCCCTCACACTAAATAAGAAGGGACTAAGAACTTGGGGGTACTTGTGAGACAAGGATAATAAGAGATATAGAGAGATTCAAGCTCCACATATTTGAGCTTCTCTAAATTCACAAGGATGGACTTATGGGAGATGGTGCCCAACATCACTGCTTGGACCATCTGGGTCAGCACTGCATCTTGGTGATGGGAGGCCATCAAGTCCCCCAAACATCCACCCATGTTTCCATCTGGCAAGATATTGTACCTACATGCCATATGGGATTGTGGGATGTTAGGATCTCGAATGACCAATGAGGGACACTCCAAAGGTACGCTAGTAGTTTCTTAGCATTACTTGGGTGCAACAGAGACCAATATAGGTAGCATCAAATCATTTGACATCTACCTTATAACTTCACTACAAGCTACAACAAATTTCATGTGCCAATATCATCACTATCAAATTTAAGCAATCTTCTGCAACAATGCAGAGATCCAAACCATGTTAAAACAAAAGGGCATGTCTTGTTGTGGCTTCTGTGGCAACGATGAAAGGTCTACACATATATATACTTTCATAAGGTAATCACACCCTTACATAACTAGCCCACAAAAGCTTTCTCAAGGCAAAGGGTCTCTCAAAGCATTCTTTTCACTCCAACTCAAGGTCAAGTAAATGTCTATAGCCACTCCAAATCGAGCAGACTGCTTAGTATAAGCTAATATCTATAATGCTATTGACAAAATTATTAAGACATCTTAACATAACATTTACTATGTGCTAGGAAATATAATTAGAAAACATAAAGTTGCTTGAAGTTTTCATCATAAAACCCTTGAAGCCATGACAACATTGAACTAGAAAATGACTCATGACCATATATGTGGTATTTATCACTTTGGACATCCTAGTTATATTTTTTTAATTAATAAGCTATAAGGAACATAGGTGAACCTAGGATATTGAAGACGTATGTTTTTTCTAAGGTTGATTGAGCATAAAGAAAGCCACCCATAGGAATGAAAAACTATATGGTTATGGGACTTTAGAGATTTGGAAAAATCATTGAATTTTAAATAGAATTAATTAGATAGTGTGACACATTGAAAATGCTTTTATACTCAAGAAAATACATGAGAAAATATTTAAAAGAGTATTAAATCTATTTATATGGTAGTGTGACTGCAAAAGTGATACTTCTAAGAAGAAATGATTCTTGCACACTAATAAAACGGATTGTTTGTACTCATAGTCTATCTGAGTAGACAAATTGTTTTATATGATATTGCTTGGTACATATAGTCTTCTTAGATGAATTTGAACGAGATTTGAAAATTGTAGTGCACTTATTTGGAGCTACAAAAGCAACATGAACCAAAGGTAAGATCATTCTAGGTATGTTTATTCAAAGCTTCTTGAATATTACTCTCAAAAAATAAGGTACCCTTTAAGGGAGTGTAGAGGTTCATATAAATAACACTAACATCTGATAGCCTATTAGTATGCTCTCAAAAGATAAGCTAGACGTTCATATAAATAATAGTAACATATAAATATCCCCGAATATTGCTCTCAAAAGATAATGGAGAGGGAGAAGGATAGAGAGAGGGTAGGCTAGGGAGAGAGATAATGATACTTAAATGGAAACATAACGGAAATGAAAGAACGAGAAATGGAAGTACTAAAATGAAAGGACTCACATTGATAAGCTTGATGTAGACTCCTTGATGTGTGTTGATGTGACACAAGTAAAATCATCTTTAACCTCTTAACCACGGACACCCAAAAAAAAAGGAGAGGACACGTGGCAACTTGCAGGAGAAGAGCCTGCCACGTGTCACAAAGAAGGAGCTCTTGGATGGAGGATTGGAGGGGGGAGGAGGTGGAAAGACAAGAGGTAGGCTTTGTGAAAAGACAAGAGGCAGCTTTAGGGGCAAGGAGAAAATAAAAGGTTAATGGAATGGAGGAGATGGAAGGTCTCCTTCGAGAGGATGGAAGGTTAATGGAATGAAAAGAGGAGATGGAAGGTCTTAGAGCCATGGGTTAAGACTTATCCAAAATTTAAGAATCAAAGATGCACCTTCAGACGGAGAGTGGTTGAGGATGGTCATGCATCTTTGCCCGAGCAAAGCACGAGTTCAGTACTCATATATAGGATAGGCACACACACTAAAATACCAAAGTGTATATGGGATATCTCCCAATATGACAAGTGGCACTCACACATAAGACTCTACTAGAACTCGTTCCTCTGAAGGTATTATTGATATTGGTGAAATCAATAACATACTTAGTTTGCCTACAAGGCCCTATGTCCTTTATACTAACTCCCTGAAAGTGTTGTAAATATCATGAAGGCCTTACAGATCATGCTCACTTCCGGAAGCATCTCAGTGATATGGCTTATTGGAGAGCTTACCAGTGCGTGTTACGATTGTATAGGTTTCCTTCCTTGCTGCTGCTATGGCTGCTTGGGAGGCGTTACCAATGCGTGCTCATTTTATATCATTCCCTTTCTTGCTGCTGCTATCCGATAGGCTGCATGGGACAAAAGGATGGCTACTTGGAGCTTCAATGCGGGCAGGGGCCTGGACTTACCCAGACCTATATGCTGCTGCCCCGGCCTTTAGCCTTGCCCTGCACGGTTACCTTCAAGCATATGTATCTGCTAAGTAACCTTATTACAAGGAAAATCTTCCAATGTAAAATAGTCCTGCACAATTTCTGGGTGGTACAATCCTTCAAATCTTTAAGGCTGCTGATTTTTTACCAGACCAATGCCATATGCTGAAATTTTCTGAAGAAACCAATGGAAGCGCTCAGCATCGTGGACAGTTAGATAGCATTCAGAAACACTCATCTTCAGTCCTTACGGCTAAAGTCCTTCAAAAGGAAGACAGTCTACTCGAGCATCCTACAGGGTTCATCAACTTGAGGGATGAGCAGAAAGCTACAACTCTGATCACCAATGGTGGTAGAAAAAATTTGATTCACCTCGTAGATGTTAGAAGTCGTCTATGATGCTCATATCATCCCGCATATCCAAGGCCAGCTTGTACATGCCCATCTCTTACCCAGGCCTATAAGCACACCATGGGAAGCCTCGCAGGTCTAGGGTTCCAAGGGTTCACTTTTTGTTAACAGCACGACACCTGCTAGGACTGGGGCATGCGTGCTTTGATGAACAAAAGAATATTAAGACATTGCTTTGCTACAGGTTTAACATTGAAGCCCACCAAAGCGTGCTAATGTGTTGCTGCCCTATATCCGGTTGGCTGCATGGAGGACTGGGAGGGCCTGGACTGACGCGGTCCTATATGCTGCTGCCCTGCCCATCAGTCTTCAATCTTCCAATATACAATAAAGCTGCGCAATTTCCGGATGGCAAAGCAATTATTAACCAAACAAATTGAGGCCGTTCCCAAAGGCTGCAGATTTCTTGCGACAGCAATGCCATATGCTGAAGTATTCTGAAGAGTGTGGCACACAGTCAGAAACACTCGTCTTCAGTCCAGTTCAGGATGCCTGAGGAAAGGAAGACGGTAAGCGTACATCAACTCTGGGAACAAGCAAAAGGCTACAAACACGATCGATCACGAGACTTACCTGCTACTCCTTCCTCCCTGATAGTGAGTCTTACTTATCGTGCCCTGTCAACCTTATGGTCGCAGGATTTAGCGAATTCAGATATCAACTGCAATACTTTTTGGGTTTGTAGCTGTGAGGTCCGAGCCTAGGGCGGACCTTCCAGAAATTCTCCAAGGCCCATTGAAGGGCGCGAAGAGGGGTGTTGGAAATAGTTTTCAACCAGCAATTTACGCGTCTCGGTAGAACCTCACTAACTGCGTCATTGCCCCAAGCGCAAAGATTTCCGCAACAGTATTAGGCTGAGGCTTATATACTGACCTTACACTATGATTCCTTCGTTTATGCTTATGGGATGTTTTCCCAAGCCACGTGGTGCCTACTACTTTTAAAGCCACATAAAGCTTGCAAAACCTCCTAGTTTCTTGCCCCTCGTCCGTTAGACCCACTTTCCCATATCAAGTTCGTTCACACTAGGTTAAAAGTATGGGAGAAGGAATGGTATAAATAGTTGGTTTTTTAATCTCAAAGAAGCTTTAATACCTTTTAGACCAATGGCATTGAATGGTGGTCGTAGCATAAGCAAGTGTTAAATGTATCTAAGCAAAAGGGAAGGTTACAGAAATACTTCAGAAGCTCAGTACATGAGAGAGAGAGAGAGAGAGAGAGAGATGATGGTGCACAAGTTTGAGTGAGAAAGGGAAAGGTTAGAAGGCCTAAAGATGCTCACCGCTTCTTAGCAGTTAGTTACTCCACATTCCCATCATGAATGCGTAGGCTCATGATCTTTCTCACAGCATCATCACCAACATGAGGAAGAGACCAAGTACCTTGTTGAGTTGAAATCAATTCAAGATTATCATAATAAATGTGATACTTTCCAAGAACAGTTTATGTGTGTAATCACATCCTATGGCATTTACTTGGTACTTTGATGAGTTCTAAGAATAAGAAATGTATATATTTAGAGGGGTTATATACTTTTGTGTGTAATCGTATCCTATGGCATCTACTTGGTATGTTGATGAGTTCTAAGAATAAGAAATGGAATGGGACACACCTGGTGGATGGTGGCCTGGTTGACTGAGGGAGGACACGCGTTCCAGATTGATTAGATCTCCCCAGCCCACCAGTTACAGGGTCAGAGCATTCAGAGGATAACGCTCCATGAAGCAATCCCTCCTGATAGACTAGCTCCCCTTTCTCCTCCGGAGGACAACGTTTGGGAGGTGGTAGCCAGTATCACTGCGTGGAACATTTGGGTGGCTCGTTGCAGTCTCGTGATGGGTGAGCATTAGGTTCCACCTTCAGCTACCATGGTCGCCATCTCGCATGATATCATCTACACTCTACTCTCCACCTGGGAGCATGGGACTCCAGGCTCTAGAGCGACTATCGAGAGGCGTTCTCAATTCTGCAAGGCTTGGCCTGTAGGAGTTTTCTACATCTTCACTCTGCGAGGGATTCACTGTTTGTATAGTCCCCCCACTTGGCTGTTAGGCCCAGCACCAGAGATCCCCTGGGTTTCTCTGGTATAGACTTTTTCGGCTTTTTCCACGCTCAGCACCTTCGGGGCTGTTGTTTTGTATGAAGTCTTTCAAGCATTAATAGAAGGTTCCTTTCTGTGAAAAAAAAAAAGAATGAGAAATGAACTTATTTAGAGGGTTTATGTACTTATAGTTGTTTGTGTAATCATTTTATGTGTGTGATCACATCCTATGGCATTTACCTAGTACTTTGATAAGTTCTAAGAATAAGAAATATACCTATTTAGACAGTTTATATACTTATAGTTGTTTGAGTAGATGCCAACATAATAATCAATTATTATTTCAGATAAAAAATTATTGTTGCTTGATACATTGAGGAAATTGTTTTACCAAATTTACTCAATTGGTAGATGGTTGTGTCTATTGCTTTGCTTGACTGCTCTACATGTAGTCTTGGAGTCATTTTCAAGTCAACACTAATTGCTTGACGTTGGTGTGTTGTTGAGTCATTGTACTATGTCGGAGGATTAATGGGAGAGAGTGAAGTGCACAAGATAGGTAACTAATTGTACATTGTGCATTGTGCACTGTGCACAATGTTGTATTGAACATAAACATGAATATATAGATGAACCCCGTTAGGATTTGACCCGATGTCCTTATATTGTGGTGCAATTCACACCATCCTTAACATGTATGTATGTATACATGTGTGTGTGTGTGCACGTGCACTTCTTGGATCTATGGACACTTATCCTTTATTCCATTCCTCCTTGCTTGATTCTCTACAGCATGCACATTGCATGGGAGATCTTTCAATGGCCTAGCTAGAAGTGTTTTGTGAGTGTTTTTAGTTCTTCTGTACTAGCTATTCTTTTCTAGAGCAGTTTTAACTGCTTTTACTTGTCTTTATTTTTGTTATGAGTAGTAGTTGTCCCACTTTGGGACGCTATGAATGTAAATTTTTTCTTAATGCAAATTTTCTTTTTTTATTAAATGTGTGTGTGTGTGTGTGTGTACATATGTATACATAATTTTACTATTTTTTTAAAAAAGTGTGTACATATACATATGCATGCATGCATGTATGTATGTATATGTGTGTGCACATGTGTGTGCACATGTGCACGTGGACACACAGACGCACACACACCACATAGATCTATATAGATATAGAGATATACAAGACACACACATGCATGCATGCATACAACATACATACATACATACACACACACACACACACACAATACTCGTGCGCACACATGCATGGATGCACATGCACACGTGCATACATATGGACATGCACACACGCATGCATATGCACATTCACAAAAAGATGCATGTGCATATGTGTGTGTGTGCGCACGCACGGACGCACGCACACACACACTTCAAAGAATTGAAGAAGTTATGGAGAAATTGGGATCATCAAAATGTGTGGAAGAAATACACATAGGTGAAGTCATGAAACCTTCATGAATGAATAGTAGATTATTTAGACTGACTATAATATTCTTAAGAAATACATCAATGATGGCATTGAGAGTGATAGCCCAAGTGATGTAAATAGTGATAATGACAGTGACAGTGACAGTGATAGGCAAGCATGCATCTTTGTACGTCTTGGAGCCTTTGGAACCTTGGATGGAATCAAAAAGTAAAATTTCTCCTTGCATAAGGCGATTGTACACATTGTCGTTGTATATTTATTTACATCCCTTTTACTTTGTAGTTTTCATGTTTCTTGCTTTAATTGAAATCATGGTTTTGAGAGTAGTTTGGAATCTTGGATGGAATCAAAATGTCTTTTTGGTTAGGTGCGAGGTCTTTGTGTATTAAGGTGGATCCCCTTTTTATGAACTATCATAAATCAACAGATTTTGGGATCATTTTTCTAGCATAAACATCTTATCTTTGTGAATTAACTTGGTGGATCATCCTATCTTTTTGAGAAACTTTAGTAAATCATCCTATCTTTTTGAATTTACTTGGTAGATTATTCTATTTGGTGGATGATCATCAAATGAAATCAATCTAGAGTGGCCCTTTTTAAGTGGATCATAGGGAGTCTTTTCTACTTTATTTATAGAAACATTTTTTGTCATAGCATGGCTGATGTAAGCACTTGGGTTTACGTCAAAGAAATTCCAAGAGGAGAGATGGTAAAGGCTCCCATTCTAAATTGACATGCAACAACTTCTCTTAATATGCACTAAGAAGAAGGTTTAAAACCAATGGCAAAGTCGCTATTTAGGCTATTATTGAAAACAACAAGCTCATGTGATGTGATTGCACTTGTGGCACTATATGTTGGAAATGAGGATGAAGTTATGTATCCTCTAGATTATTCTCTTACAATAATTTATGGGACAAAGACTATATATAAAAGAGCGTCCTTAGACTACTTTCAAGAAACAAATTTATATTCTCATTATTTTCATAGAATGCTAGTGCAAGTACAAATTTTTAAACTTTTGGAATTATTTTTTATAAGAATAAACACATAATTAAATTAGCTAGCTATGTCATGGTGCTTGTGGCGAAGATCACTCTTTTGAAGATGGCATAGAGATGTCTTCTTTGAAATGTGAAGTGTCTACCCACCAACCACTGAAAGTGATAAAGGAGGAGAGCCCATACCTGGATTAAGCACTCTCCTAAAGTCTATGATGGCAGTTCAATATATGAGTTGAATGGAGGAGACATGATGGCTAGGATGGTCACAATGATGTGAAGCTACAAACATAGACAAGGTCTTGTATATCATTTATTCTTTCAAAAAATACTTATATGGAGGTGTATTTCAATGTGTGAGCTGTTCTTTTGACAATGGACACATACATAACAAGGAGCAATGAAAGGGCCTACTCCTCAATCCAACTTCATTGGGTTCCTTTGCCCTAGGCAAATTTGGAAGCCTGGGATGTTTCTCATGTTGGCATGTCCCTCTATGTGTTGGGATTTGTCCTACATTTGTGGACTCCTTCATGCCATGAGAGGAAAAATGGTACATAAGGGGGAGCATTGCCATGAAATTACTAAGGAATGTACAAAGGAGCTGGTGAGGAAGATTGTTAATGTTGATCAGCATATAGGACCCAAGCATGTTTAGATCTTGATTGCACGTGAAATGTGATCCTAGTTGCATTTACTAAAAAGGGCAAGTTGGAGGGTGAGATGATGTCTAAGAAGGAGTTCTTGGATCTCCAAGTATAAAATTGATGTGGTGTGAGCTTGAAGAGGTTGAGCATGTTTTATGTAATCTCCATTTTGCATGTATAGGATGTTAGATCAAAGCTCACCAATGTTCTTGCTGGTTTGCAGAGTGGAGGGCACAATGCTAAAGTCTTAAAGGGAAGTGAGTTCTTTATTATACACCTCAAGAAAAAATTCCATTAAGAGTTCTTCCATGGAAACCAAATTCCAAGTCAAGGAACGTAAGTAGATAAGACATTGTTTGTTGTTAAGATGTCCACAACATGAGCAAATTTTGGCATAGATCTAGTGAACAGAATGCAGAGAGATGGGAATGACGACCTACAATTCACATGGGTTAACATTGTATCACACAATCGCATTCATGGGTGGGAAACAATGGTATCCATATCTAAAAGCTTAGTTTATTTTGGTAGTTAATTAAGTAAAAATTGTGTATTGAGCTATGATTTCATATGTTTTGTGTACTAACACACTATTCAATATTTTTTGGACTTGTGTAAAGTCCAATTTTATAATTGGACTAAAGAAAAGTCAAAAAATGATGAACATTATGCTCCAAATAAATTTTTAGTTATCTTTCAAACAAAATTTTCTTGAAATAACCAAATAATTGCAAGATTTACCAAATACAAAGGTTGGTACCCTTAACTTTAACCAAATACTTTTTAAGTTTAACCAAATATGGTAGCATTAATGTCCTAATTATAACCAAATACTTGTTAAGATTGACCAAATACTTGAGTGTAGACATCCTAAATTTTATATACTTGCTATGAATAATGCTATAAGCAATCCATCTTTTAAAAAATCATTTATAGTTGCTATAACTACATACTCACCATAAATACTAAACTTTTATGATTTATTAAATAGTTGATCATCCAATTACTAAGATCAATAGATGACTTATTCTCTTTGACAGTGGTGTACATACCTTCTTGGCTTTAAATGCACCTTCAGGTCTAAAAAACAAATTTATAAGCATTTTGATCCTATGAACAATAGATGACTTGTTCTCTTGGAGAGGTTGGTGTCAATATACACTTTAGTAGTGTAGAAATACACCCTTTAAGTATTAAAACAAACTTGTAAATACTATTCGTACACATTCTTTTCCTTTATTTAAATCACATTTTGTATTAAAGCACACACTTGAGTTTAAAAGCAAACTCGGAAATAATATGAGAACAAAGATAGATGACTTTTTCTCTTAGAGAGACGGTTTACATGTACAACCTCTAAGTATAAAAAGAAACTCATAGACAATGTTTGTATACATTATTGAGAGACAATAAAGGGATCAAAACGAACTCATAAAAGATGTTCATACACATTAATGAGAGCCAAAAAAGTGATTGATTTATTCCAATATTTGTCATTACATAAAAAAACTAGGCTCTTGACTTCCACGCTCTTGCCTACCAAGCTATTTACTAGGCTCTTGACTACCAAGCTCTTCACTACTAGGCTCTTGACAAATAGACTACCAAGCTCTTGACTACCAGGCTCTTGACTACCAGGATCTTGACTAATAAGCTCCTAACTAATAGGCTTCTTTGGACAAGTTAGAGGAGGTTTGAGTTGTAGGCTCATCATTGCCTGCTTTACATAATGCTTTGCCCCAACTTCTCCACTTCTCTATCCTCCCAAAGGGACGTTGGATGCCTTGTTTCTCTATCCTCCCAAAGGGACGTTGGATGCCTTATTTCTCTCTTTTCATTGCCATAGACTTCTAATTGGCTTAGATCAAAACAACATAGGTTACTTATAGACTTTGGCCTTTCCATATGATGAGTGGAATCTCTTTGACTCTTTCCAATACTTGATCCCCTCACATCTTTGTGCATATTTTTTGTCAATTGCTCCTCACTAGGTCATTAGATGCTATACAGATACGATCCTCACAAGGTCATCAGATGCTATACAGATACGATCCTCATCTCCTAGTTCACTATCTTCCTCTTCATCCTCTCTTGCTTCTCCTATTCCATTGATGAGCTTTTACACCTTCTCTTGAATACTGCTCTCAATTTGGGTGGTAATTCCATCTTCGAAACACTTTATCAAATCTAAGTATGTTTCAAAGAAGTCCACATGATATCCAAAATTGAGGATATTCACATCAATTGCCTTTTGTAGCAATTTTTCAGTAATGAAGCCCCATTCTGCACAGTGTTACCCTCCATCCATATTGTTTACTAGATCTTCTATCAGAGAGGGAAGCTTCAATTGCTGTCGATAGTCCACACATACCACATTCAATTTAGCATTTCCTTTCTCTTCAAATGAGAGCTCAATTGTCTTCTTTGGAGCTTTGATCTAAGTACCATTCCCCTATGCAAGAAACTAACCACATCAACTATTCTACTAGCTAATTATTCATTTAAAGTCAATAAAAACAACAATGTCAAAAAAGAAGCTTCAAATATCAAAAATAGGTTGAACATTTCTTCCATGTGGCTATGCTTACTCTTCCTTCCAAGAAGCATTCACCAATTAAGATCTTGCAGCATATCTTTTTCAAAATTTTATTTTGAACAATTCTTAATGACATCCAATAAAGGATAGACATCTACCTTATCATTACTTTCCTTTGACATGCTCTGGTGCCTTGTAGGATAGCTTTCCTAAATCATATGTTGTACATACCTCCATGATATAATGAGATATATATTCCTCACAAAAAAACAATGCAAGTATAATATCTATATCTTGCAATGGCAATATTCAAATCCTAGGAGCTTAGTTGGATATCATTCACTACATTAGCATTAGTAAAACCACCCTTTCTTTGCCAATAATTGAGTTGTAGTTCTCCTGCCCTTGTGTTGGTAGTGGCTTGCTAGACTTGATCACAACCCCCTTGCCTTTATGAGAAGATTTGAAAAAGCTGAGTTTCTTCATCTTGTATGGTAGGTAATTTAACCTTTCTGATTTAAGAATATACTTAGAGGCACGTATAAGTGATGATCCCTTGAAAACTTTGTCATTTGTCAAATTTTGCTTCCGTACTTCATCCAAGGCCATTCTACATGCCTGACCAAAATGTTGCCCACCAATGGGCTCGATCTTGCATCTATCCAGGAACCTAATCTTTAAGGGCTTATATCTCTTTGCCACACCACCCCACTACCTACTCTCACACAATGCAACTCCACAAACTTTTGACTCGTTTTGAAGGCTTAAAAGGATTGAAAAAAGTCTCCATGCTTTTGTAATGTGACATTAGCCAATAGAGGATCATCAATTTGAGCTCTCCTAAAATCATAAGATGTAAAGTGATGTTGCTTGTGGATGGCATCTTGATTGTCAGATATTTTCATAAGGTCATCATGCAAAACACTCATCTAGTTGTTGCCATTGATTAATGAACAAGGAAGCTTTATCAATTTTCACTATCGCCATACTAAATTAGGAGTCTCCCCAAATATACCACTCACCTTCAAGAGGATGTAAGTCTTGCACACTTGCAAAAGCCTCATATAGAAAAGAATCTATAAGTGCATCTTCTTTAGTTGCTTCATCTGCATCCTCTTCACTATCTCACTCCCCTCTTTCTCTTAAATGAGTTGCACTTGAATGGTCTGGTGCATGGAGATGGAGTTCTTTTGGCTCTTTTTCTCAAAATAGGCATGGAATTCAAATCTATTTCATAATGTCTCCTTCGTGGTGGTAGCTACATCTAGAGATGCTACAAATACAATTGGTGGAGCTTGTGTTTGGAGCGGTACAATCTATGATGTTGTAGGTACATTACTCTAAGCACTTGGTAATGCATCCCATATATTCCTCAAAGACTCCAACTTGGCATGAAGTACTTCCTTCAAGGATTCTTTTTCTTGCTTCTACATATGTTATATTATATGTCTTCATTGTCCTTGTTTTTGTACTATGCTTTCATGAAACCACTTTCTTAGAGGTCTATCTCCATGATTGGCCACCGTTTCTCATTGTCTTGATGCTATATGTTGCACTCAATACTTTCCTTGCTGTGATCAACACGGAGAGGGGGAGAGAAGTGTTAGGAGCAATGCGATAACGGAGTAACAATGTGAGAAGCGGAATGTGTAAAAAGCATAATATAGAAAGTGCATGGAATGGAAGAGAAAGAGAGACATCAATGTACATGGTCCACCCAATGTGGGCTACATCCTCGAAGAAACAACCAATCCTATGTCTTTCTTATCTAGCAAGTGAGAAGATAAAATATACAAGCAGTACATCCACTGCTCTCCTGCTATGTGAGCCACACCCTTATCTTACAGTTTTGACCACACAACTCATGAGCAACTCATGCAGCTATTTTCATATATTTTTGGCTTCAATGGAGTTGCCCCTGAACCCTCGCCAAGGGGGACCTAATGCATGTCATAGACCCCCATTGGAACCCCTGACAACAGTCCTAGGGGGGTGTTTCCCCCCCTACCCTCCCTTCATGGAATGGGTATAAGCATGCCTAGGCCCAAAGTAGAGCCAAAAACAACCTCTGAAGAAAAAGATCAAGATCCACATACAACAATCTCCCACTTGGAGATTGATCATAGTAACTCCACTGTTACTACACTCGCTAAAATTCTTTGGATCTGGTTGTCTCTCATGTTGTTCCTCATTCTTGAACACCAATTAAACTAGAGAAAGAGACCAACTTCTCCCTAGTTACCACCTTATTCAACATGTCGGCAAGATTCTGGCTATTGTGTATCTTTTCTAGCTTCAACTCTCCATCCTCCAAAACAAATCGGATGAAATGATACCTAATCTATATGTGTTTAAAACTTAAATGGAAGGCTGAATTCTTTGCAACATGAATAGCACTCTGGCTATACAAGCTGCGATTTTCTCGCTTCTTCCCAAGATCCTCCATAAACCTCTACAGCAAAATCATCTCTTTACTTGCCTCTATAATGCAACATATTCATCTTTTGTTGTAGAAGTGCAAAAATCTTTTGCAAATTTGAAACCCAGCTTACTATTGTTCCACCTATAGTGAAAACATACCTGGTGGTGCTCCTTCTTCCATTTGTGTCACCTACCATATCTAAATCAACATGTCCTTGTAGAGAAATGTTTGAACCTTCAATGCATAATGCAGGAGCAATTGTACCTCTCAAATACTTGAGAATCCACTTTATAGCCATCCAATGTTCTTTACCTAGATTGTTCATAAATCTACTCAGAACTCCCACTGCATGTGCAATATCTGGCCTTGTGAATACCATTGCATGCATCAAGCTACCAATTGCTGATGCATATAGAACCCTTGACATATAGTCAATCTCCTCCAGTGTCTTGGGACACATATCTTTGCATAATCTGAAATGATTAGCCAAAGGTGTAGAAATAGATTTTGCATTTTGCATTTCAAACGTTTCCAATACCTTTTCGATGTACTCACTCTGAGACAATGTCAATATGCAAATTTTCATATCTCTTGTTATTCTCATGCAAATGATTTTCTTTGTAGCACCCAAATCCCTCATTGTAAATGTATTTGCCAACTTCCATTTGAGCACATTTATATCCTGCATGTTAGAGCGTAATAAGCCATACAATAACAAGATCACATATCTGCCATTGTCTAGTTTTTGAGAATAAACATAGTGGCATGAATGACATCTACTATAACCTTGTTATGCCATAAACCTGTCAAACTTTAAATACCACTTCCTTGGAGCTTTCTTTAAACCATACAAGCTTTCCATCAATCTGCATACCAATTCCTCATTTCCTTTGGCCTCTTATCTGTGTGGCTACTCCATATAAATCTCTTCATCCAAATCTCCATGAAGAAAAGCTCTCTTCAAATCTAATTGTTCAAGATGCAAGTCTTCTATAGCCACAAGACTCAAAATAGTTCTGATTGAAGTCATTTTAATAGTAGGAGGGAATATTTTATCAAAGTCTATATCTTTCTTTTGTGCAAACCCCTTTACAACAATCCTTGCATTGTACCTCCTTTTTCTTCCATCTTCTTCTTTCACCCTATAAACCCATTTATTCCACAATGCTATTTTTCCCATAGGCAAGCAAACCAAATCCCAAGTCTAGTTTTGTAGCAAAGAGTCCATTTCCTCTTTCATGCCTTGCTCCCACTCCTTTTTGGATTCTACCTGCATGGCTTCTTCATATGTTTTTGGTTCACCAAAATCGGTCAACAAAACATAATTGAAAGAAAAGAAAATCACTCATGTGGTCTACTTACCCTCGTAGACCTTCTAAGGGAACTTGGAGGAATTTGAGGTTGTTGCCGTTGCTGTTGCTACTACTACACATTCTCATTTTCTGCAACATTTGAAATTTCATCTCTTGTGATTCATTAAGAGTTGTGTATTGTGTTTCTTCATTTTCTTTCTTCTTTTTTTGCAAAAGTGATTTTTATACATAACAATTCCCTTGAATACAACATCTCCGCTCCTAATGATTTTGTTACTTTCAGAATCTCACAAGTGATAACCAAACTCATGACCTCCATATCCAATGAAGATGCACTTCTTGGATTTTGCCTCAAGCTTTGTTCTCAATTTCTTATCGACATGGACAAGTTTTTCACAACTAAAAACCTTCAAATAAGAATAGTTAGTCTTTTTACACGTCTATGCCTATTTTGGAATGCCACCATCCAAGGAACTTGAAGGAGATTTGTTTATCAAGTAAATAGCTATATTCACTATTTTGGCCCAAAGTTGTAAGGGCATCCCTACGTGTAGTCTCATGCTCCTTGCACACGCCATGATTGTTCTGTTCATCCTCTTAGACACAGAACTTTCTTGTGGCATTCTTGGAGTTATCTTCTTTCTACGAATTCCACTGTATGAATAGTAACTATCAAACTCTTTGTTGTAGTATTCACCTCCATTATCAAGATCTAAGATCCTTCAACTTCTTTTCTGCTTCATTCTCAACCAAAGATTTCCATTTCTTAAAAGTTTCAAACACATCAGATTTTATTTGAATGCAATAAACCCAAGTTTTTCTAGTTGCATCATTAATAAAAGTAACATAATAGTGATAACCACCAAGAGATGATACATCAGCAGGACCCCATACATATATATTCATAAGCTCTATCGTTTCTCTCCTCTTTTGTTTCCCAACTAGAGACACCGATGTACATGGTTCACCTAGTGTGGGCTACATCCATAGAGAAACAAACAATCCTATGTTTTTCTTATTGAGCAAGAGAGAAGATACAAGATACATGTAGTATATCCATTGCTCTCCTGCTATGTGGGCCATATTTTGACCACACAACTCATGTGCGACTCATGCACCAATTTTCATGTATTTTTGGCTTGCGGGGCACTGCCCTCGAGCCCCCACCGGCACTACCCTCGAGCCCCCACCAAGGGGCCTAATGCATGTCGTCAATCCCCCCTTGGAACTTGATAAACAACAGTCCTAGGGGGGGCCATTGCCCCCCTTTACCCCCCCTTCATGGAATAGGTATAAGCATGCCTAGGTCCAAAGCACAACCAAAAACAACCTCTGAAAAAGAAGATCAGGCTCCACATACAATAGGAAAGGGGGTGTGAATTATCTATGGTGGCTCGAATATAAAAGACATGATGAGGGAAGAGCATGAATACAAAAATACAAGTTGATTCATTCCATTAGGAGGTGCCTTCTTAAATAGACAAGTAGAAGATCAACATCATATCTTTTAGTACATATATCATCAATCTCCATATCGATTCATATCCATATCACCCTCCTACCCGTCACAATCACTTTACTGCTCCTATGGCACCATAGGGTTGGTAGCAAGGGAGAGGAGATGGGGCAGTGCGGCAAGGAGAGGAGGAGAGGAGAGAGAGAGAGGCAAGGGCAAGAGGAGAGGGAAGCAGTGCAAAGATGGAGAGGAGCGGGAGGAGAAGGAAGCAATGTGGAGATTGAGAAGAGAAGGAGAGAGGGAGGTGAAAAGTTGAGGCAGAGATGGTGGTCGAAAGAGGAAGGGGGAGGAGGAGGGAAGGAGGAAGGGCAAGAGAGGGAGGAGGGAGGCAGCGAAGGAGGACGGGTGAGGAGGGAGCGAAGGAGAAAGGGAGAGAGAGGGAAGGGAGGGAGGGACAAGGGAGGAGGTGGAGGTGGACATAGGGAGAGGGAAGAAAGGATTACCTGAGTGTCTGAGAGAAGTTGGAGTGATTTCATAATATTATTCATCTAAAACTATTTGATACAAACATATCAAGTAATGCTATATAAATATAAAATAACATAATATCAATTATATAGAGTATATGAATGATATTATAAAAGCATTAAACCAAACGGAGTCATGGCTGCAAAAAGTTACCATCTTTTTAGTGAACCCTTTCCAAATTAGGAATGGTTTCAAAGATTCTGAAGCATTCCACATGCCCTTTTAGAGTTTGGATCCCTTAGCCATGCAAGGCTCCTTCTTGAAAAGGGCTGTTCCTATCAGCAGATTCTCCCAATGTTTGCATCTTGTTATCTTTAATCTGGAAATATTTTTTTATGATCAATGAGGCCCAAGCTAATCCCGAGTTCAAATAAGCTTTCAAGATCCATTGGGCTATAAATCTGCTGGCCGTAGACTTTTGAACATCTACAAGGCCTAAGCCTCCATCTGCCCTTGGGACAGTATAGAATTGCCACCTTACTTTAGCCTTTTTTCTTTGACCCAGATCTCCACCCCTTAGAAAGTTTTGGATGTGAAATACTTCAAAAAATAACTATAGATATGAAATAAACCCAAGTAAAAGTTTGCAATTGACCTGTAAATGAAACCTTAGAAGCCTACGGCTCAATAAAAAAATGCCACATGTCAAAAAAACAAAGGTTTGAACCTTTGAATGGATTTTTAATAGAGAAACAGACGATTCAACGTCTGAGAGAGAAGGGAATCGCACAAGAGCTGACAGATAGGGGTTTTTAGGCCTCTGGAATGCAATGGAATAGACGGTTTTAGAAACCGTGGTCCCAATCATCGAGTCCAACACATGGATTGAAAAATGTTTTAGCAAACCAATCTATTTGTAAACACCACCACAAAAATTTTAGGACCTCCTGAGTCCACTAGAACTGCCAGATCTACAAATGGCTACTTCAAACTTGAGTTCCAACACAGTGTGGCAAAAAAACATTGAAGCAGAGACAGTGAGTCAGAAATCCAATGAAATGATGCCAAAAGCAAGCAATGGTTGCATCTACAAGTCATTTTGGACTCTCAATTGTTGAAAGGAACATGGAAATCATCAAAAAACATCTTTTTGCTCCAAAACACCTACAGGGTTGCAAAAAAGCACTCAGAGACTTCCAAAAACCACTTATTGAGAAGGATTCTCCACCCTAATTATCCTCCTAAAACTCTAGGTTGTTGAAATCTACTCCAAGAGTCAAAATCACTATCCACTTTAGCCCCCTTTCTCTTTTTATTTGTGGCGCTTCCTATGAGCTATTACCTTAGAGCTCAAGCTGATATTATATGGTTGAATCTTATGTTGACGCAAGAGGATGGGCTTTTGTATAGTGAGTTGGTAGATGGTATGGCTGTTTTTTTAGATGCCACACTGTAGACACTCACATTGTTTAGGACAGCCTTGGATTTGTTTTGCAGTGCAGTAGGGGCCCATATTAGTTGGAACAAATCCAATGGCTTTTGGATTAGTGAGATGAGGACACTCCAGATTAGGGGATTGACATAGGATTCACTTGGATTCAGAGGGGTGTTTCCATCAGGTACTTAGGATGCTAGGTTGGGGTGGGCATCTCTCCAGCACAACAGTTTGCTCCCGTGTTGGAGAGCATCAGGAGGAAACTCATTTTTTGGAGTTCTTCTAGACTTGACCTTGCATCCAGAGTAGTGGTTGTGAACCAGGTATTATTGGCTATGCCTGGTTCATTTTCTCTTATTGGTGCAGATGTAGAGGTTGTATATCTTAGCTCATCAGACCTATCAGGAACTTTCTTTGGAGTGGGTTGGATGGCACCTCAGATGTTGTAGCCACAGGGTGACTTCAGAGACCCTCGTTCTCCCCATAGGGGAAGGAGGTCTCAATATTATCGATCCAAATTGTAGTGTATTGCCTTGCTCTAAAATTTTTAGTGAGAGGATTGATGCCTGGACAGGAGCCTTGGAAATATTTTTTCATGCGCAGCATTCAGTCTTGTACACCTTCTCACAGGGGAGATTGGATGGACTACTCAAGATGGATTTTTACTCAACCCATCTTAGATCTCCCTCTTCCCCTCACATGGCTTCCATTCGGAAAGCTTGGGGTAGCTTCATAGACACTCTTCAAAAAGTTACACCCTCCTCTTGCAAAGAAATAAATAGGCAGGACATTATCTGAAATGAATCCATATTGGATGAGCATGGCATATCACTAGGAGTGTCACATTGTATGTAGTGGTCTAGATGGGAGAGGGGACCTGCTTCTAGTGTAGGTGCTTAGAAGGCTTTTAGACAACTTCTAGAGGATTAGAGACTCTTATCAATAGGCCAGCTCAGAGGGAGTGTAGTCAAGATGTAGTAGATAGAGGCAGCCATACCAATAGAGTGGATAGATATTGATGAATTGCTGATCACAGAGTCCACTTGGTTGAGAGCTTTCACGGGGATGGGTGTTCCATATAGGTCATTGCCTTGTGGGATGCACATGAGGAGACCCTTGTATTTGATATTCAATTGGGAGGTAGACTTCTCAAATCTTTAGATGATATTCTTTTGGAGGTTGCCTTCCATCCTGCTAGGATTGCAGGTTACATGGAGTGGGGCATGGACTCACAGTGGTATCTTAATACTGACCCTATTCTCTTGGCACTTGGGTCTTGGAGACTCTAGTTATATGCTGATTCTTGCATCAGGTTCTTACAGTGGGACCCAGGGGAGTGGGAATGGATTGATGAAGGGCACCGAGAGAAGAGCATCCCCTTCTTTCATTACACAGTCAAATATGCTAGGAGATTTTAGCTTAGCAGTAGAGGTCCTCATTGGGATAGTTTTCATATTTCTATTGAAAAGAGCAAGCTGAGCAAAATGGAGACAAGAAGATGGACACAAATGAAGAACTGTCTCATAGAATGAAGAGAAATGAGGGCCATATGTAGGTCACCTCTACATCCAACTGACATTATAGATGACCTCATACCAAAGGCCACCAAGCTCCTAGAATCTCTCCCCTATCCTCTAGAAGCATCTAGCTCCACCTAACACACCTAACAGCCCCTCTAGCACACACATAGGATCACAAGTGTGCCTATGGAGAGGCAGGACATTGACAAACCCCAACAAACCCCCCCTCAAGGGACTGCCTCAAGCTATGTCAAGGATACAGCTAGCACAAGGTGTCACATGCCATCTCATGGTGGTCATGGGCCAACAAGCTACCCACAACATCATCAAATTTTAGTACTCCACCAGGTGCAGAGGTACTGACAGTTGTACGGAAGGTATCCCATGAGGATGGGAATGAACATAAGTGAAATATTGCCTTAGTCTCTACATCAAAATTCATCTTTTGAGCCTGAAGCTGGCTGAAAATAATATTGAATTCATTCAAGTGAGAAGCAATGGAGACCCCTTCCTTCATCTGTAGCTCAAACAACCTCTTCATGAGGTAAACTTTATTAGAGGCAGTTTCCTTTTAAGTGGCACACAGTTTCTTCCACAAATCTTTCGTAGTCTGCTCATTTACTACTGTGAAATAAACTGACTCTGCAAGATGAAGTCTAATAGTAGACTTTGCTAATGCATCCAACTCATTCCAATCATCCTTAGACATATTTGCAGGCTTAGCTTCAATCCCTACCAAGGGTTTAATATGCTTCTTTTGAATAAGCACATCCCTTATCTGTTCTTTCCACAAAGAAAAGTTTGTCCCATCAAACTTTTTAATGTTGAAAAACTCCTTTTTAGACATGGAAGAGGATGCCATGATGCAAATAAAGCAAAATCCCAAATGCTAGTGCTTGTAAGAGAGAATCACACCAAATACCAGGTGCACCCAAATGTGTATGCCACAATAGACTGAAATATCACCAAAACTCAAAGCTCAGAGCATCAAAAGATGCAGCTGACTCATGTGCATGTACTATGCATCCATATGAGCAAATCTGGCCCAAAAGAAAATGCCAACTACAATGGCAATCCAAAATGCCAATAAGTGCCAAATGGCTCAAGCATAAACACTGTCCATAAGCATGTGCATCAATAATATCTCATCCAAGAGAGCATAACACTATCAGTGCATCACCTGCAATGTGTCAAAGCTGTCCCTCAGCATAATATAGCATCCATGTGCAAAGCGTCCATAAAAATAGCATCCCACAAGGCAATCTGGGCCTATCAGTGCATCCAGTAAGGACCGCAATGCATCCAAATGGCCTATAAATCATCCATTGCAACCCAATGCACACCACGAATGAGCACACACTACTCAAACTACAACCAGAGTGATCTACATAAGGTATGCTCAAGAAATCATAGTCTCACGATAATGACCGCTCTTGAAAATAGGACCTGAGATGCCTCAAAACATGGGCGCCATTGCATAATCGGACTCAGCAAGAAAATTTGCAAATATCTCTCTTCTACTGGAACTCCAAAATCCCAACTGATGAGTGAGAAATGGGAGTCAACACTTATCCACTGCCATGTGGCATTAATCTAAGGTTTCAAAACCTTAGAATGAAAAATGCATAACAGAGAGATGAAATCAAATACACAGAGATCTATAACTCTAAAAATCCTCCACCGAATCGCATAAGAACTGACAGGTAGGGGTTTTTGGGCATCGAAATGCAATGGGACAGACGGTTTTGAAAACCGTGGTCTCAATCACTGGGTCCAACACACGGACTGAAAGACGTTTTTGGAAACAAAGCTGTTTGTAAACTCCACCAGAGTGCAAATGATGAGCAACATAGAAGTTTTAGGACCTCTTGAGTCCACCGAAACTGACATATCTGCAGATGGTTGCTCCAAACTTGAGTTCCAACACCCGGGCAGAAAAACGCAGAAACTAACATAGTGAGTCAGAAATCCAATGAAATGATCCCAGATTCAAGAATGCAGGTGTTTCCAAGCTCCTGAAGTGAAGTGGATACCAAAAGCAAGCAATAGTTGCCTCTACAAGTCAATATGGAGTCTCTGTCATCGAACATCGAACGGAATAGGGAAAAGCTCAAAAAATGACTTTTTCTTTGAAAACACTTAACAGGCTCTCAAAACCACTTCGCAAAGCAAAGTGACTTTTCCAAAGGTTCCTCCAAGGTCTCTATACACTCGGATGCAAGTAAAGTCATCCACAAAGCTTCCCACAGAGCTTCTCCTTCTTTCCACAGAGCTACTGAGCTTCCAAGCATTCACACACGCTCAGCTAGATCACCCGGGCTTTGATACCAGTTGAGAGTGCTCTCAACAGAAGCAAGAATGGAAGAGGGAGAGAGAGAAACAGAGAGCTACACAAGTTTTGGTGGGTGTAGAACCACCCTAATCTTCTTTTTCATTCATTTATACATGTATTTGAGTATTGTACATAACTGGGGTAAAGGCACAATTACCTTTAACCCCCACAGTTACCAGAGTCCTTACCCTTACCTTTCTTTGATCCGGTCCAGAAAGCCAAATCTTCTCCAGTCCTCATCTTTTGATGCATCTCCTCCTCCAGAAGCATCGTGCTGAAATCCTCAAAGTTGAGGGGCGGATTTCTGTTATGCATATTCAGCGCTGTAACAAGACCATCGTACTTGGTGGGAGAATCCGTATGCACCTTCGTGCTAGATTCTCGTTGGTGATGGTGATGCCAATCGTAGTCATCTGATCGTGCAGATTTTTGATTACAATAGATGGCACTGCCTCCCAACCATGCGCTCCCATGAAAGAAGCTTCGATGGCATGCTGGAAACAGTAGAAGACAAAGGCTAAATGCTAAGGAATCAAGGTTGCTGTAGCCAATGATGAAATGGGCTTCACGAGCTTGCTCTTATATAGCCACCAGTCATAGTCAATTAGGCTCAATTGGGTGGTCGACCTAGTCCCACCCAAAACGGTCGACTGGGGGTCGGTTAGGCCACCAACCATACGATAGAACCGATGCGCAAAATAGAGCAACTAACCCACGGTGTCCATTCGACCCACAGCCATCCGGGATCATCTGAGGCTCCGAACGCGGGCCCCACAACTCGAGAGTAGGCTACCCCGAGAAATGCTCCATCTACCCTCAGTGCGGTCAGTCAAGGGATGCCTTCCCACACTTGCATGTAGCCTAGTTGGCAGTGTGCCAACTCTATCTGAAGCCGTCCAGCCATCAGGCCACACATGGCCCCCATTTGGTGTCCAAACCAAGACTTACTGGATAACCGAGCTACTCAAATGCCTTCTCCTCATATGGGGGGCTTACAAGTAGAGTTAGCTAGTTCCCACGTAGTTACATGAGAGTGGAGCATTGATATCCAACAAAAAGGCCAAAATTTACTTCCCATAGTGACATAATGGCTTTCTGATAACTTTTGGGTAGAAGGAAAAAGTGAGCAATCAGCTTGCAGGTTCATTCTTGACGGGGAATAAAGAAGATAGGCGTTGGGTTTGCAGGTCCATGACGGAGTTGGTACATCTCCCAACATCTCTAACAGTTTTAGTAGGAACAGTAGCATTCTTCCATACCAATTCAAAAATAACTATTCAGCACAAATGAAAGCTATCTCTTGAGCTCTCAACCACATTGAAGTCCCCTAGTATCACACAATCACTACCCAAGTTCATCATTGAATCCCAAGTGGCTCTTCTATCCATTGTTCTAGTTGGGGCATAATAGTTGGGGCATAATCTGAGACCACTGTAAAAGATATTCTTTTTAACTTGCATTCTCTAGATCAAGCCATCTGTGATATACATCTTGTTGGTAGTTGAGAGCACAGTCTTACTAGTAAGATAGGATTCCTATTGTAGTTCCCCCTCTACCTTCTTCATGATTAGTATAAAACCAGACCCTTCTATTGTCAATACTTTTGAGTCTGTTTACCAATACATCATTAGTGACTTTAACTTCTTGCAAAACAAGAAAAGTTGGGGAAAGAGAATTTCCTCTTAGCCACAGTTGGCTAACTCCTGAACTTTCCATGGGTCAGTTTATCCACACACATTAAATGTGAGGAATGAGTAAGGGCTACTTACCAGTCTTACTTTTCCCCTTTTTTGCCTTGGGGATAGGGCTTTTGGGAGGGGCACTCTGGCCTTTTACCTGAGAGATTCTTCTCTTATTTTGAACTATGGCTTGAGGTTTTAAAGGGGCTTCAAAATTCTTTTCCTATTTTTGAACCAAAGGGAGTTCCTCCTCTAAGTCCCCTAACTCGAGCCACTCATGCTAGCATCCTACTGATTGACATCATCTTCACGTTCCTTGGACCAGCCAGGCTTAACCTCATCCTCTTCCATCTTAGTATCCTGAATCCATTGCTCAGTTTCTTGATCTATTAGTGCTTCATAGACATTGTTTGTAGCTAGGGGGGAAGTGACTCTATCCTACCCTATATGAACCTTAGAATTCTTCACCTCCTCTACCACCTTTTTGGGACATTGCCAATTTCTTTTTCTACACTCTTATCTTGTGTTTGACTTTTATGTTTGTCTTTTACAGTCCACTTGGACTGTCCACTTGGACTTGGGGACTTGATTAGCCTATTGTTGGGGTTGTTCCTGAGGTTGCTTAGGCCTATTTCTTTTCAAGGGACAACTTTTCACTGTATGGCTAGAAAACCCACACAAAAAAACAGGAGCTAGGTAGGTTCTTGTAGACCAATGGCTGTTCCATGAAAATACTCCCATTCCTAATGACAATTACTAGGGTGTCTTTAAGAACTTCAGCAACATCCAGCTTGACGCACACTTGAGGATGTCCTCTAGAATTGATAAACTTCTCTTTTTCTACATCAATGACCTATCCTAAGCTTCTACAAAGATTAGGAGCTTGATTGACAAGAGAAAAAGGGAGGTCAAGGAGTTCAATGCACACTAGAACAAAGGTAGATCTAGGCTTGTCTAGGTTGAAATCATGGGTCCAAAATTCTAAGTAGAGAGGTTGATGTCTAATAGTCCAAAGGACATGGTGTAAAGCTTTTCAAGCCATGTCTTCAGTCTCAAATAAGAAGAAACAAAAACCTCTTCTTAGAAACCTCACACTAGTGACAACTAAACGTTTTCTGATCCAGTTGTTCCTCAACCAACCCTCAAGAAAAAAAGCAGGAGGTTTGGGTCCACGGAGATAGCCAATTAATGCGTGGAATGAAAACCAATCTATAGACTTCTCTAGTCTATCCTTATCCAAGAAAGCACCCACTTTACCTTTAGTAAATGACTTCTCCTCATCTTTAGAATGTTGAACCTTTTGCTAATGTGATCGTGGATATGCTGCTGCAGTGCCTTGAGCTTGGAGTTTGTTGAATGCTAGCTTGGATCCTCCATCGGTGCCATCATTGGTGATACCTGCATTGGAGCCCATTCTACTCTCTGGGTGGGAGTCTACTCTACACCCATGTGTTGAGCTTGTGTCGTCACTCTTGGCAATCGACTGCACATTTATCTCTTCCTGGCTCTATAAATCCCCCTTCCTCGATGAGCTTGAGTTGATGGATCCTATCTTCCATCCATTGGCTGGGACCTCTCAAAAATTTCTTGCTGCACCCCAAGGATCTCTGTTTGTGGTCCGCTATTGTAGGGAGAAGCTAAATCTCTTATCCATTTCTCCTTTTCTACCATTATTAGCAGTGCCAAGAGGACTACATGTGAATGAGGGGGTGAACAATCCTCCTCTGAATTCCTAGACCATGCTTGGTATGAGGACCTTGCTGTCTTCTATGCATGTGTCAGTTCAGTGGAGGTTGAAGTTGGCTTTAGAGGAGGATCCTTTCCTCCCGTATCAATCCCCATCGCATCCAAACTTGAGCATTTTGGTCATTTGGACTTATGCTAAAGTTAAATTTTTTATGCACTTCAGTAATTTGGTCCATATTCCTAAGGTAGGCTAATTGTCATGTCTCAATTACTTATTTCCCCCTTATTTCAAGCTCACTTCTGTTTCTTGAAAGAGAATCGAATTACTTGTGTCTTTCTTTTTTTCTTGTAGGTCTTCTTGTTATACTCAGGTACAAACTTAGCAAGGGATATTAGGTCAAGTATCTTTGGCCATGCCATGTAACGGTCAATATCAAGGCACACATAATATTAGTCGAGTCATCTGGTAGTGTTTGCAATATCTTCTCAAGCTTCAACATTGTTGCACGTTGCTATAGGGGCCATGTATTTATAAACTCTATTGTCCTAGGAGCGTGCAATGGTAGTGAAAGTATTGTATAAACTAATTGGTGTGTTGACATTTGTTGCAAGTTTAGGAATGTAGCCCCCATCTTGTTAATGCAAGCAATTGCATCATCGTTTTCATCATTGGATTTCTTTAATGTCATGGAATGACTTCATTATTGAATTATCCACTTTTATGAGATATGATGTGTAATATGCAGTTGTAGCATATGGATCTAATATGAATTGAGCATCAGTGTTTTGCACCCCACATCAGTGCCAATGATTTAGCAAATGCATTTGTCCAAGCAGCAGATGGCTTTCTTTTCAAGAACAATGTGGGTTGTCTTTGATTTGCTCGCAAACATTGAATGTATTCCTCCTTGCTAAGTTGTAATTTTGCTAAAAAGTCTTGTAAACTCTGCATTGGACTTAACATCAAGTCATTCAGCTCTCTATATATATTTATCAACGTAGTTTTACTTTCTTTGGTCTTTGCTTGTAGAGGTTCTAAAATAGTTGTTTTCATCTATTAAAGGTAAGAGGAAATGAAATCAACATATTGCTTTTCCCTTTTCCTTACATTTGCAGTGTGCTTATGATGTCGTGCTAGTTGCCATGGCTCAAGAAGTAGTGCAATGTCACAAGATACGTACTTAATCAAGTTTTTTGTTGCTTCATTTGTTTCCACGCTAAACACAGGAGCTTTTTCAATCCATAGCAAAGCATGATCATGGATTTTAACGCTTTGGTTTGCTGACTCCTCAATAGTTAACTCACAAGTGCTTGGTGTGTGTTGCTTGTGACCTATGAACCCAACTGTGCAATGCTCGGATGAAATGCTTGCCTTTGCAATCCTTAGGAAACTATGTATGTGAGTGCTTGGTTGTGTCAAACATAGATGCCAACATAATAACTTAGAGGTCGGGGGTTGCTATTGAAGGGGAAACCGTGTGATGATGGGTAAATAGAGTTATTAACACTTAATCGACAAAAGAAAGCACAAGAGTCAATGGAAGTTAAAGCTACACTTGTATTGAAGAAAAGACTATTACAACAAAGTTGCCTTGGCTTGAACTATTCACTCAGTAGTAGCAAACTCCTATCCTAGCAAGCTAGGTGAGAGAGAGAGCATGAACTCCACACTATCACTCACTCTGCTCTCCTCTCCCTATTACAGTGCTTCTTCTACTTGGTTGCCCCTGCTTCAGATGCTGGGTCACTGCTTCTTGTTGCCGATGTTTGCATGCAAAAGTTAAAAAACTCGCACCACTTGCTGTGCTTGCCACTCAAAAGTTAACAAAGAGAGGAGCGTGATTGGTTACTAAAGACGGGTGCCACTAGCTCTTGCACCTATATTGGTAAGTTCACATGTTTTCCTAACTCGAGGGCCAACATTTTGCCTTGGCTTTATGATGACCAAGCCCTCACAGTTCAAGGATTACTAGAACAAGGCATGGTTCATAGGCCGATGCTCAGGGTTGAATCCATGAGGACCATGGCTTTGAATTCTTGAAATCTAGAAAAAACTTCATATTTCTCTTTCAAAAGTTAGAACCAACAATATATGTTTTAGAGATCAATGAATTCAACTAGTAACACCACATGGGATTGCACCTTCATTGTGGAGTAGGAGAAGAAGGTCCAACATCAGATGGTCTAGTAAAATAGGATCTCGGGGTGCCACCGGGAGGAACTCAGGAGGAAGATGGTCGAGGTGATGGAGGATTAAAGGGATTGAACCATCTCCACCTTGATCTCAGAGAGGCCACTGGTATAGGCTACTTATGTCAATTGGAGTCCTTCTTGGGTCCCTCAATCAATCCACCTACCAAAGCTTAGATAGGGGATCTTCATCGAGATTAGATATACTAAGGGCTTTGTCAAAACAAGTCACAAGTTGGAGTGACTCCTTCCTGCCACTTGGTGTGCGGGTCTTTGCATGAATCCCATATATTGTTCCACATAGAGGTAGCCTCTGTAACATGACTATCAAATAATTTCTCGAGCTCCCTCAATAGTTTGCAAAGTAGTGCAGAAGTTGGGGCATAGTGGGCTGGGGGTTAACTCACAGATCAAAGTAGCTATGAGACACCGTTCGGCCTTGTGTACACTATGTTGACATACTCCTCAATTTTAGACAAAAAGACTAAAATTTCTAATGGCACAATCATATACTAAGCTCTCTGGGGTGATCGGCTTGAGTACTTGAGTATGGAGTGGCTGTGGTGGAGTAGAAGGACTTGAAGCTGCTGGGTTAATTTATTGCGAGGTCCGGTATTGGATAGGGAAGTGGTCACATCCAGGTACCTATCATAGCACATTGGGCATCGGGATAGCCATAAGAATGACATATTAACCCTTCCAAATTGGCTTAGCTTCAAAAATGCGCTCCGATGAAGGCTATGTAGCCACTTCACAAACTTTGGCAAAAAGTGTCACCTAGGAACCTATCTCTACAAAAATGGTAGTGGGAGTCTAAGTACCCACTTCTGCTTGGAAGATAGTGGAATTTTGAGCCCCCACCTTTGCCTGACAGGACTCAGTTTTACCTTGTCTCAATGGATCCAGTAGCAGTAGTGCCTGTGATGTGTCATTCTCTATTGCCTTGAATTTCCCTGAGCTAGCCTAATTTGCCATCGAATCATCATCATTAGGAACCCTCCACCTAGGCAGCTTTAGCGGCAGATGTTCATCAGGTGCATTCAAAACGTGAATCAACAATTGGAGTTGGGAAGAACTCACCAACTTCCCTTGAAGCTCCACTTTATTTGCTTTGAGTTCCTGACAGAGCTATGTATTTTGAGCTTGAGATTGTCCACTGATTTTTGCAACCCTTCTAGTGTTTGCTGATTGGCTTGGGCCTTTTGTGCCTCCTTGAGTGCGCTTTGTAGCTAGGCCACCTCGCTTGCCATTATAACCTAGGAAGCCCGTAGTCTAGAGTTTGCATTGTGCAGGTTCTCCACTACATGGTAGAGATTCCCGTGATCTTTGTAACTCCATGTGAATGTGTTGAAGCTCATTGTGGTTGTGCAACAACTCATCATACACATTTTTCCTACTCTCCAACTACTAGCAGCACAAAATGTAATATAGTTTTGGCTCCTTCAATTGACCGGGAGCATTTCAAAAAACTACAGGCAGACATTGCCTCATTCACAGACATATTGGAGATCCTGGGATTCAAAGTAGAATCACCAAATTTTGCGGAGAGCATATCTGATATGGAGGTAAGACTGTATAAAATTTATCATACACTTTGCCTCAATCCTTAAGTTTTTTTGTCATGTTTCCACAGTCCATTGTGTTTACCTGAGTTTAGTTTTTTGGTTGTTTTGACATGCAGGCACAATTATGTGAAAAGTCTGCCGTCTTTTAGACGAGGCGACAACAATATTATTATGACAAAACAATGATGGAAAGAGTCCAATCCAACCAGCCTCTTTGTATTTTCCCATCCCCACCAACAATTGCCAGTACAGAAGATGAGGGTTCAATGTGTCTTATGATTGCATAGCCCTATGGTGGATGTGGCTTTACTATTGGTAGAAAAGAATTTGTTGTGTGTGTGTGTGTGCTTGCGTGTGGCCATCCTTACCACCAGTTTTGTTTTGCAAATATGTGTTTGGAAGACACACACTGTAGGGTGGTTGGTTGCTTGGAAAAAATCCCCACAGCAGTAGCAAAATCGATGGTTTTAGGCTCATTAATTGGAATTTCCTTTTTTTTTTGCTTTTATGTATTGCATATCTGCTTTGTGACCAGTTGCCCAGTGCTTTCTATTTTCTTATTTTTGTAATGCTTTACATGTGCTTTTCAGTGGTTTGACAATGATTTACCAATGCTTTGTGACTGTTTTATAATTGCTTTCTCTTTTAAAACTACTTTCCATGTAAACAGTCATTGCTTTCAGTATGCTTTGGCACTGCTTTGTGTGACTACTTACTTTTGTGAGTGCTTTTGCAATGCTTTAGCACTTCTTGTGAGTGGTTTGGTAGTGCTTTGGCATTGCTTTGACTGCTTGATCACTGCTCTGCTTTTGTAGACTGCTTTACATGGAATATGCAAAGTACTCTACATGTGCTTTGTGGGTCTCACTACTTTAGCACTGCTCTATATGTTTGCTTGTCAATGCTTAGCAGTGCTTTGTGACTGCTTTATCACTGCTTTCTCTTTTAAAACTGCTTTCCATGTAAACAGTCATTGCTTTCAGTATGCTTTGGCACTGCTTTGTGACTACTTGCTTTTGTGAGTGCTTTAGCACTGCTTGTGATTGCTTTGGTAGCGCTTTGGCACTGCTTTCTAACTGCTTGCTCACTGCTTTGCATTTGTAGACTGCTTTACATGGAATTTGAAAAGTACTCTACATGTGCTTTGTGGGTCTCACTGCTTTAGCACTGCTTTGTATGTGTGCTTGTCAATGCACTTTGTGATTGCTTTACCACTGCTTTCTCTTTTAAAATTGCTTTCCTATAAATAGTCATTGCCTTCAGATTGCTTTGGCACTGTTTTGTGACTACTTGCTTTTGTGAGTGGCAAGTGCTTTTGCAGAATGTCATTGGAGACCTTATGAATTTCATTCACCTTGTTTTAAAAAAAGAAAAGGGAAAAAAAGGGAGGTGTGGTGCTCCAAAGGGGGGGACTCTTTTACCTCAGCCACCAAGCTAGGATTCATTCGATCTTTCATCGTGCAAACTCCTGCAATATTTTCATTGTCACCTGAATTGTATAAAATTTGCAAAATTTTAGGCAATTTAGCTAGAAAAAAATTTTGATTAATAAATGTTTTCTATGATTTTTTTGAAGTCGGGTGTTTCTTTTTTTTCTTGAAGAGGGAAGCCGAGTTTGAGTGTTAGGGAAGCCGAGTCTGAGTGTTCGCAAGCTGAGGATTTTCAAGCTCTACGCCCATTTTCTTCCAAGCCTCCTCTGGCTTCACACCTCCTTCACAAGAGATTGAATCAGCAACGAGAAAGCGAAAAACAGTGCGGTTGCGTCGCTCCTGAATTCGATTTTTAGGGGGCAATTCCTCTCTTAGATTAGTTGAGTGTGAAATTTTTGTTTGTGATGCTCAGAATGGTGCCACGAAACTTGGGCTGGGCTGCGTCTGGAGAACCTCCAAGGATGAAAGCAAGAGGACTTCCAAGGCTTCATGTAAGGTTGATGGCTTCAAGGGATTTGGCAAGGAAACTACCAGGAGCTGCAACAGTTGGCAAAGGGAGAATGGCGCATAGAGTTTGAGATGGTCTACAACGGCCCTACTTTCGCACGATAGTAGAGAGATCGTTGACGGAGAAGACGTGATAGGATGTGGAGTGCTTAGAATGGTGTTGCGAAACCTGGGCTGGGCTGCATTCGGAGAACCTCTAAGGACAAAAGCTAGAGGACTTCCAAGGCTTCATGTAAGGTTGACGCTTCAAGGGATTTGGCAAGGAAACTACCCGGAGCTGCAGCAGTTAGCAAAGGGAGAATGGCGCATAGAGCTTGAGATGGGCTACAATGGCTCTGCTTTCACACGATAGTAGAGAGATAGTTGATGGAGAAGGCACGATAGGAGGTGGAGAGCATGTGGATGTGTCGCAAAGCATAGAAGAAAGAGGATTTGCTATGGTGTTCGCTAACAGTCCTTGATCTCTCGGTGACGAAGAGCATCGCAACCGTCCGGTTTTGGCAAAATCGACAATTCATGAAGCCTGTGAAGACATGATCCCTGCTTGCAAAGGCAACGCTTCTCGTGCAGTTAGGACCACGGGTACCACTGAAGCATTTCCCAAGGCGAGAGAGCGGATCCTTACCAAGTAGTAGCAGCAGCAGCAACATCATCAAGCCTAACAGAGAGATTCAGCAACTTTTCGAGTGCCTTGCACTAGAGGCTATCTCTTCTTAGGGAAAGTAAGTTGAATCGCTTCAAAACTTCGAACAACCAAGGAAATGCTTGCCGACCAGAAGCACCCTACCGAGTCTAAGTTCCTTCTTGCTGACAATTAAAACAAGATTTCTAGAATCGAAAGAGCAATTAATATTGAATTTGGCAACCTGAAAGTTGTGATTCCCGTTGATTCCATCACGGTCTATCAACTTCAAACATTCTCTTGCTCATGGCTACACCTAGTGGCATTGGATAACCTTGCAAATCTCAAAAAGAATAATACATCGGCTTCATGAAAGGAAAGTTCAGAAGCCTAAAGTTGTCCAAAGAATGCATCTCCTTTAAAAAAGGAAACGTTAGAGCAAATTCTGAAGCCTACAGTTCAGAGCAAGCTCCAAAGAATGCATCGGCTTCATGGAAGGAAAGTTCGGAAGGCTACATTTGTTCCCAAGTTTCCATAGCAGTTGTTGAAGGTGGATAGGTGAGACCCAACTTATTATGTCAACGATGTTGCATGCTTGAGCTCGGAGAAAATTTGATGGAATTAGTGGAGAGATCTACACATTTGGAGACCTTATAGCTATGGGAGTGCCACATGAGCAGGTTATCAATCTGAGATATTGTGTGAAGTAGTAAAATGAACAGTCTTTGCTCTCAACGACATCCTCGCCAAGCTTTGCTAAGTAGAGTCTGTGCTGATTGTAGTTATCAGAGCTCATCCCTTGTGCCACCATATCATTTTTGTGCCCCTAATTGAGGCATAGTTATTCTTGAATAGAGGTTTGTACTTGGAATGCATTTTGCATTTCTATCTATCAAGCATGGCTTTTAGAACATCAGCTATTCATTTTATGGAGTTCCCCTTCATGGCATTTGGAACATGAGTTTTTTTTGCCATAGTTGACTTGTAGATTCTAAAGGATCGTAATGGCAACTCTCACCTAAAGAATTTTTTGTAGATGTTCAACTATAATGGAAGAGCATTGCGAGTCGTTGGATTGGTCTCCTATACCATAAAGTACAATTCTTATTCCTTTTAGGTAGACGATATGGATTTCATTCACCTTGTATTAACAAGGTGAATGAGAATAAATCATTCATAAGGCCTGCCGCGCACAGATCCAAATAGCGAAAGAGGGCGGAGATGATGAATTAAAAGGGATGAGGAAGACAAAGAGAGAGAGAGAGCAAGAAAATTTGTGATTTAAAAAAAATTAAAAATGGCCACTTTTGTTTTTGAATAGCCTTTGCCTCCACTTAGGCCTCCCTGTGGAAGGCCATAAAAAGAAAAGGTAAAAAAGGGAGGTGTGGTGCTCCAAAGGGGAGACGAGACACACACACTCTTTTTGCCTGAGCTACCAAGGATTCATTCACTCTTTCACGTTGCAAACTATATACAATGGACCTGCAACATTGCAAATTTAGGCAATTTAGTTATATTTTAACTAGGAAAAAATTTGATAGAAAAATGTTTTCTATGAATTTTTTAAAGTCGAGTGTTTTTTTTTAAAGAAGAAAGCCGAGTGTTGGCGGGCTGAGGATTTTCAAAAGTGGCGGGCACAGCTTCCAAGCCTCCTCTGCTCCACGACAGATTGAATCACAACGAGAAAGCGGAAAACAGTGCGGCTGCTTCGATTTTCAGGGGGCAGATCCTCTCTCAGATCAGTTGAGTGTGAAAATTTTGTTTGTGATGCTCAGAACGGTGCCGCGAAACCTGGGCTTGGCCGCGCTCGGAGAACTTCCAAGGACGCAAGCAAGAGGACTTCCAAGGCTTCATGTAAGGTTGACGCTTCAAGGGATTTAGCAAGGAAACTACCCGGAGCTGCAGCAGTTGGCAAAGGGAGAATGGCGCACAGAGTTTGAGATGGTCTACGACGGCCCCTGCTTTCGCACGACAGCAGAGAGATCGTTGACGGAGAAGGCGTGACAGGAGGTGGAGAGCATGTGGATGCGTCGCAGAGCACAGAAGAAAGAGGATTTGCTATGGTGTTCGCCAACAGTCCCAGATCTCTCGGCGACGAAGACAATCGCAACCGTCTGGTTTTGGCAAAATCGGCGATTCATGAAGCCTGCGAAGGCATGATCCCTGCTTGGGAAGGCAGCGCTTCTCGTGCAGTCAGGACCACGGGTAACTTTGAAGCAATTTCCCAAGGCGAGAGAGCGGATCCTTACCAAGTAGTAAGCCTAACAGAGGGAATCAGCAACTTTTCGAGTACCTTGCACCAGAGGCTATCTCTTCTCGAGGGGAAAGTAAGTCGGATTGCTTCAGAACTTCGAACAACCAAGGAAATGCTTGACCAGAAGCACCCTACCGAGTCCGAGGTCCTTCTTGCTGACATTCAAAAGAGGATTTCTAGCATCGAAAGAGCAATGAATTTTGAATTTGGCGACTTGAAAGCAGTGATTCCCGTTGATCCCATCACTGACTATCAGCTTCAAACATTCTCTTGCTCATGGCTACACCCAGTGGCGTTGGATAACCTTGCAAATCTCAAACCTAATTCTGTTTTGCTCAACAACCACAAGGATCTTCCAATGTCTGCTTCACCAAGGGCGCCTACATTGGCCTTCGATCAGCAGAAGCTGGAGGCTCGCTCGTCTCCAGGTAGAAAGCCATTGTCCTATGACCAAATGATTGTACATAGGAGGGCCACTCTGCATTCAAAGTTTGGGAATGCCCTCCCTGGCCAGAGTTCCGAGGATTTGTATCATGAGGGCAGAGCAACACAAGAAAGCGAGGAAGCCGGGGAAATGGGAATTCGACGTGACAGCATTTCTGATCCTTCAGTATTCGCGGATGGAGCTGCACTGCCCGCTCCTAAGCAATTAGAAACAACTGCAGTAGACTCTACTCGGGTTGGGGAGGCATGGCCTACTCCTGTGCAATTTGCTTCTTGTAATGAAGAAGCTCCGCCACAAGGACTAGACTCAACGGAGGATGCTCAGCTCTATCTCGAATGTGATGAAAGTCTGCCCTCCAACGATGGTTTGGAGAATCAAGAAAGGCTCTCTAGTGATGCTTTCGACGATCAAGTACCCTCCTCCGGAGCAGCCGAGGAAGAATATGACGATTGTCCAACAGGTCTAGTGTATGAAATTGGAGGACGAATTGCAACAGCGGGTTGGTACGTCTGTGACGGTGAAGCTATCGTGCTTGCTCACGATGACGGGTGCTGTTCATATCATGATGTTGCCAACATGGGGGTACAAAACTTGCTCTCTCCGTCCCGGCTCTTATTCCCTTTTCTATTGCTCTTCAAATCCAATTCGATATTGAAATATAATCTTCTCTCTGTGGCTTTGTTTCAATGCTTCTTCGGAATCGTGCTGTCTTTTACGAAAGCGTTTGATTACTTGCAGGAGAAAGCAGAATTTGAAGGTCCTGGTGGAATAGTGACGGCAATCTGGAATGATTGTTGGCTAATCAGAGCAGCTGGTCCAGACGGTCGCTCAAACAAGTACATTGTTGGAGCATCTGCAGGGAGTGCAATAGATTATGGGTTCTGCTCGTGGGATTTTTACAGTAAAGACCTCGTTGCCTACCATAGCAAGCATAAGAGACTGTCTCCAAATCCCAATAACTCAGCTCATAGCAGGCCGATCAACACACCTCATTCTGAAAATCAACTCCCAGACGGCAGAGGCTCCAAGGTTTGGCGAGTATTAAGCGGCTCTATGTCAGGTAGGGGGATCTCAGCCAGACCGAATACTCTCAGTACCTCTTCAATGCGATGCCAAAAGGGGCTTCTTGAATCTCTGCAATGGTGGTACAGACCTTGTGGGCCTCTGATGGCCTCGGCTGGCAGTTCTCTCAAAAAGGTGGTCTTGTGTGACATTCGGGATGGTGATATAGTGATGACCTGGAATACAAAACGTACTATTAGGAGTCTAGATTATGGCAGTCCCTTGCAATGGAGGAACAAAGGCAACCTTGCTCTCGCTGAAGAGGAGGCTATAAGCATATGGGATGTGGACGCAAAGGATGCCCAGTGCGTGCAGTACATTGAGCTATCGGAGAAACGAGTGTGCGCCATCCAAATGCACAATGCAGATGCAGAATGCAGTGGTGGTGTAAGACAAAGGTATAACAGGCATTTCTATTTTCAATTGAGGTCAAGGGTTTGGACACGATCAAAGTATAATCCGCGGCTAATAGTCGTATGTTGAGTTCACCTTGCAGGTTGAGTTCTTCAAATACCGAAGATTATGATGGAGTTTGCTGCACACAGGATGACATTAACCTTCTTGATTTGAGGGTCCCCAAAGGGATAGGAATTCGCTTCCCAGTCTCTGGGCAAGATTTGCAGTCGGTGTTTGCCGGAGGAGACATGATACTGACAGGGAGTTTAAGTAAGACATCTGGAGAATGTGAAGTGCAACAGTGGTCAGTACGGAAAGCAAGGCCTGTGTGCAGCTTTACCATTCCTCCCTGCAACAGTCACCTCTCAGTGACACAAATTTGGGCATCCTCAGGATTGGTCATGGCTCTGAATGGAAATGGGTTGCACATTTTCCAGGCAGGCAGAAAGACTGCAGAAGAAGGAAGATGCATTATACAAGAGACTAAGGGTGTGATAGGAGGCTCATCGGATCTCCTAATAAACCCTTCCTTTGATTATGCCAATTCTCGAGTCCTGCTCATCTCCAGAGATCGACCTGCCTCCTGGTGCCACTGGCCATGATCATCATAGCTGTGCCCCACCAGATGTTTTTGCACATTTGCCTCCTTCCAATACCTTCAGAAGAAGGAATGACACTGTTTATCTTGGACATCATGGCCTCTTGAAGTCGTTGCTCATCATGGCCTCTTGAAGCCGTTGCTGCAGTAAATTTCTTTAAGCCAAAGCAAGAGGGGAAGCAATCACCATTTGTTCTCCCATCTTAATGTCTTTTAATGTCAATTTTGACCGATGATTGGCTGTCTCTTAGGGATCAAGTGTTCCAGCACCACCTTTTACCCTAAAGAGTCACCATGTAAAGTGTTGGACCTGCTGCTAATAGCTATATATGTCAATGCATTTTTAAAAAAGGCTCTTTTGTCTTGAGTTTAGCATTCATCTATAGAAAACGTGTGTGTGTGTGTGTGAGAGAGAGAGAGAGAGAGAGGCTCGATGAACGTGCGTATAGGATCTTTGACTATGGGCATGGTAGGTTAACGTGCAAGAAAGGCTTGCTCATAAAAGCGTTAAGGCTAGCCATGGATCTTGACTATGGAGATGGTAGGCTAACTTGAAATCCTAAAGGCATTACGGCTAGCCATGGACACATCACTTGAGCATTTGTGTAGTGGATCTTGACTATGGACTAACTTTCAAGAAATATTTGCTCATAGAGGGAGAGATAAAAGAGAGGAAAGTAGCCTTTCTTCGGTATGATTTTTTAGAAGTTCAAATCCACGAGCTTATAGTTTCGAACTTGATTCCAATGACCTTTCATGATATACCCTTTCCTAGAGAAATGGTGTTGTGCATCCTTTTGATGCTTCCACCCCATACCCTCTAAGTTTGTCTCCAAGGGTTTGCAGAGATACTTACCACCCATGTAGCACCAAAAATACAATTCCAATATAGAATGTGCATCCAAACCACAAACCAAAAAGCACTATAGATATGGTGTTATTCTTGTCATACCACAAGTACATTCCTTCAAGCATGTACCAAAGATGTAAAGTTGCATATTGTAGTCATGATCATATCCATGCGTCAAAAACAAGCGAACATATCATAGTCGAAGTTTTTCTGACAACATGCAATCTAACCACTACATTGGTTAATTGAAAATAGCATAAAATCATAACATTAGATATGTATCCTAGGGTGTGGAGTCCCCACACACCTTAAGGACTACTACATACCACCTAACCCTTGAACGAATGATTGGTGTTCGTAAGGGTATTCAAGGATATTAATTTGAACTAAAAACCCTCCATTTGCTAATGATATCTCCCCAACTTTCCAATTCAAAGTTAGCATCATTGGCCTCCAAACCAATGTGATTCCCACTCTATCATCTACATACTTGAGCCTTGCTCTCCTCCTTCTCATCATGATGTTGGAAAGTAAGTTTTTGCATCCTTCTAGGACACTTTCGCTAGCGAAAGTGTCCAGAGAGATGTGATGAACGTAAAAAATAGGTCATAACTCTCAAACCGTAGCACAAATTGCTGAGCTATAAAAAGAAAGTGGCGTAATTTTTGTGGTCCTTCTAACCATATAGCTAAAAATAATATTTTTCATCCTTTCTAAGACCCTTCGCCAGAGATGATGGTGAAAAAATGGTCATGACTCTCAAACCGTAGCTCGGATTGACGAGTTGTTAAAAGAAAGAATGATGGAACCTTTGTGCTCTATCTAACCATGCAATCAAAAGTAGTTTTTGAATAAAGAAAAATTATGTTATTTTTTGGTTCTATCAAGCCATGAAATCAAAATTAAGTCGTTGCATCCTTCTAGTATCCTTTTGCCAATGAAAGGGTCCCTGGAGATGTGATGAGAATTAAAAATGGTCATAGCTCTCAAACCATAGCTCAGATTGATGAGATGTCAAAAGATATATTTATACAAATCTATCCAACCCAAATGGTGAAAATAATGTATAGGAAAAAAATTTACCTCCCAACACAAAAAAAGAGCTAGTGAGGGTTACATTCCAAATATGAGTATATGCATGGTGCTCTAAGTATATACACGGTGCGCTAAGTATATATACATAATGAAAAAGATAGATAATATATACATGGTGCATTGCGCCCTTTTGTTAGTGTGAAAGGGGTCATGGTGGCATCCATTTGAGAGCACGCATTTCCTACAACCATTGGATTCCAAGAGACTCATTACAATTATTTCCCTTGATGCTATGCTACCAAGGATTTCATGGTGAAACATATCCTACTATTAGTACATTCCACTAGGCTCATAAAGTGCCCTTGCCACTACAAGCTTAATGAAGTGTTCAACATCCCATTCACAGGAAAAAGGGGTGACAAAGGGTTCATCCACCCAACCAATACAAGTCATGATGTTTTTTTCTCCCCCAAAAAAAAAAGTCATGATGATGAAGCCCAACAAGAGGGGTTTCAAGGGTTAATAAACCCCTTTGCTAGCAAAACAGGTGCTAAGGGTTGCATGTCTCTAAGGACTCTTTCTAAAACCATGGAAAATTAATATGATGTTGTTATCCCTTGTGACCTAAGAGTATTAATCTAAAGTCCTCTCTCTCTCTCTCTCTCTCTCTTTCGTGTGTTCCTTTTATCATAAGTTATAGGTACTATACAAAAGTATAATGCATATGTAAAATAGTATCATTTCACCCAAAGATGCAGGCAGTATGCAAAACTATTGTGTGTGTGTGCACACGCACATGCGTATTTGTGTGTGACACACACACACACGCACACGCACACGCACACGCACATGCACACGCACACGCACACGCACACACGAATTTGCGTACGTGATTTGAGTTTCGGACTCATCTTGTTTCGGGGACGTCCTATGATAATTACAATAGTAAAGGATGACTCTTGGACTTGGGTAACACTCCAAGACTACAAGACTCACATTGCACATGGTTGAGTACTTCTTCAAAGGATATATATTTCACCCTTTTTCCAAGAAAGAGTAGTTTGGGTGGCTGTTTTTTGAAGCTATCTTGGCAATGCAAGCTCGAAGCTCGAGGGTTTAGGCTCGAAAAAGGGAAGCCCCCACCTTTCTTGGAGTAGGATGTGAACATTTTCCAAGTTAGTGCTCATAATAAAGCTGGACCAAGAGAGCTTCGCTATGAAGAGACAATTGTGGAAATTACTAGTATGATAAATTTTTTGCGACCTTCTTGTGAGGATATCCTTTTATTTTCCTTCTTACCCAATTTTGTTAATACAATTTTTGTTTTTCGGGGAAAAAAACATGTTCCAAGTGAGCGTGTTTTAACATATTCAAATCTTAAATTGCCCATGTCTGAAAAGTACCTCTAATGTCCAATCCTTTGACCACACAATATGTAGTGTATATGACCGTAGTCAAACTTTTATTTTATATTCTGTTAATTCCTCCCCTCATGAATTGAAAATTTAATGTCCCCACCGACCTTTGAAACATTACCCCAAGTTGGATGTTGCTAAAAATTATTCCCTGTAGCCTGACGCCCCTTGCTCATCTCCTCTCTTTGCCTCCCCTTTCTCTCTCCAATCTTCCATGCTAGCTTCCACTCCTCCCTTGCCCTCATTGCCCCTTACCTCTATTCTACACTTGACGTCCCCTTTCAAATCCTTTCCCTTTCACTCGTCCTAGCCTCTCCCTTGCTCTTGCTTGACCCTCTTCCCTTCCTTGCGTCTTCGATTGTCCCTCCCCTTCCCAGTGTCTCCCTCCCCTCTCCCCTTCACTTCATCTTCGGACACCCTCCCTTGCCCTCTGTCTTTGCTGCTCCTCCCTCCCTCACGTGCTCCCCCCTCCCCTTTCCATTGTCTCCCTCCCCTCTCCCCTTCACTACATCTTCGGACACCCCTCCCTCGCCCTCCGTCTTTGCTGCTCCTCCCTCCCTCACGTGCTCCCCCTTCTTGGCTCCTTACCTATTGAGTGTGTGTTTTTTCCACTCTCATGTCTTCTCAGAATTTGTGTTCCTTGTGGCTCGCCTCTCGAGTATGGCGATTGTTGGCTATGGCGACAGGGAAACGTAGAGGTGGCAACTAGCTATGGCAAATGGATTAGGGTTAGCCTACTGTTAAGTTATGGGTTAGGATTAGGTTAGGTTAATCTATCATCATTGTTAGTCATTAAGGAAGGTAACAACAATGTGATTTGATCCGAATGAATGCAAATTTTCTAGCTATAATTAAATTCGTTTTCAAAATGTGATTTGAAAAAAATGTTGGCTTTGGAATAATGTTGATCAGACTTTTGTAGTGAAAGTTACATATTTTAGATGCAACTTGACCCATTACATGTGGAGTCCAACTATTAGGGCTCCATAAGTCTTTTTCCAATTCATTTAGGGAGAGATTGCCATTTTGGTGTTGATGAATTAAATAATCACTTGCATGTACGATGTAATCAGATCATGTGCTAAAATCGCTTGCATGTCTCCACTCAAGATCCTTTTCCATCAATTTGGTGGGGAAATTAGAGAACCATTTTATACAATTGTGAATTTAAATTTGGGCAACTTAGCTAAATGGTTGTTAAATACACACCAATCTCATCAAAGCTCAAGGATCTCATTGAATCCCTTGAGTTCATACAAGAGTCGGCAATAAATTAGTTGCATGCTCCAACATTATACCAATTGCATGATTGTTTGATCAAATAATATAAGCTGTGTACTATTTATGTATGTGTGTGATGTGTGCGTGTGTATGTGTGCCCGCATGTGTATGTGCATGTCCATGTGTGAGTATCCAAGGGTGGTAGTCCAAAAGGTAGTGATAATTCAAGAGTCCTAGGGTGGCACTTGGCAGTAGTTCCTAAGCTAGAGAGAGAGAGAGAGAGAGAGAGAGAGAGAGAGAGAGAGAGAGAGAGAACATGAGGGAGAGGAGTGGTGTGTGTGTGTGTGTGAGAGAGAGAGAGAGAGAGAGATTGATTAGCTTATTGACACCTTACTTATCATTGCTTGCTTCATATGTAGATATCTTTCCTTCTACCAAAGTTAAAACCCAACCCTTGGACAGTCTCATGCAAACATTTTCCATTCAAACATCGAGGAGTTAATGTCAAGGTGGAGTCTTGCCTCCTTATCAAAGTCTTTTTTTTTAAAAATAATTCATGCGAATGAGTACCTCGAAGAGCAAGTGCACATGGAACCTCCTTCTATGACAGGGAGTGCAAATTCTTGTAATGCAATGGGTAGTACCCACCATGAATGTCAATAGGGAGGTTATGTATAAAAGGTTCTAGACTTCTATGAGTTAGTGTCATTCCTACTACCAAGGAAACTTTTGTGTATGAAGCATAAGACCCCAATGGCAACTCTCACATTGTGTTCTCATGGGTAGACACTCTCATCGGTACACGAGTGAGCCTCTAGCATAGAGCACCAGGCTGCCTCTAGCATGGATTTATCCACATCACACAGTTGATGATACACCAGTCATGACTACGGATGAGATCTATGAGTGGAAAGTGAACCTACTATGACCATTACTTGCCCCAGGATATGTACTAGTTTATGACGTTGACTCGAGCATCACTGGTCTTGAGAGATCAGACGCAAATGTACCACATGTTAGCATTGATCAGCGCACAGTTTTTGATCATGCACTTTTTTTAATTCCAAAGAAAAGAACTTCTATTGATGCTTGTAAAAAACGATTGTACAAGTTGACAAATACCATAAAGGTGCCAACCATGAAAATCAACGAGAAATTAAATGTTGGCTGTCAAAAAGACTC
This sequence comes from Dipteris shenzhenensis, assembly GCF_047967505.1. Lineage (NCBI taxonomy): Eukaryota > Viridiplantae > Streptophyta > Polypodiopsida > Gleicheniales > Dipteridaceae > Dipteris > Dipteris shenzhenensis. The sequence continues at coordinate 6,148,955 of NC_141619.1, read as the reverse complement.
TCCTACTACCAAAGATTCCAGCTCATTGCCTAGGGATTCTCTGTAATAGGGGCCAACAACCAGGGTGGCGGACTATACAACCATCTGATCCCTCTTGGGGTGATGTAGAAAACACTTGCAGGACAAGCCTCGCAAAAACGTTCCCATTGTGTGACGGTAGCTCGAGAACCTGGAGAGTCTCGCTCCCTAATGGCACGAAGCATGAAGATGATGTCCTGCTAGATGGCTACCAAGGTGGATGACGGTGGAACATGGTGTTGGCCCATAACCCAACTGCAGCAAGCAACCCAGATGTTCCATGCGCATTTGATCAAGCATAGTGAGAGATTAGGCATAGATGTACCACATGTTAGCATGGATCAGCCCACAGTTTTTGATCATGCACATTTGATAGTGGTAAGCCCTTAACACATTAGCACGATCGGTTTCTAGTGATGTATACCCATCACATTCATGCATGGATCCGACTCCATCTACAATCACATCAGATGCAGATACACAATAGCAGCTCAACACCAGTGATCATGCAGTTATTCACAAGGCAATTCCTTAGTATGAGGCACATACATCTCTAGCAACATACCAAGATACATGCCCCAATGCATTCAGCTCCCTAGATGACTTCATTCCAGCATCCATCACTGATGCTTTCACCTTTGACATGGAGCCTATCACATCTTTGGACATGGTGTTGAGATATGGTGCCATGAGCACCTATTAGAGGCTAAGGTATGGTATAGGAATGTATTAAAGTAGCCACCCTAGGATGTGGACTACATGATGAAGAAGGAGAGTGTGGATCAGAGGATCCCACAAGTGTTGACTATTCTAAAGGCTCTCTCTATATAAGAAGCCTATCTTGTATTGTTGAATAGAGATAAACATTTTCTATCTCCCTCTCATGTCTTATGTAGTGTGCTTTGAGCCTCCTTAGTTCTTCCGCTGATCTTGTGTGCACTAGGCTTAGTGGCGATCATATATTGGATCTTTCACATGGTATCAGAGCATAGGTTGCCCACAAATCTAGGTAGTTTAGAGTGATTGGGACACTCTTATCTTGATGTTAGGGAGAGTTTATGAGATTATGTCCATGAGATTTTGAGAGTCCATTAAGAGAGAGAAAGCTTTCTGTAGTTCCTTCAACTAGTTTTAGTTATGCTTCACATATTCCCTCCTTGAGGAATTTCCTCTCTTCTACAAAGACCAAGACCTTCAAGAGCTCCACAACAACAAGCCATAGCCTCTTCAAAGCCTTTGATAGCCAGTCTCCAACTATATCATATTAGAGACAAGGTCTCTACTAAGCGGTGGCTAATGTTCACGCAATCTGAATGCCTAAGCTACGATGACCTACACAAGCCTCGTCCTCAACTAATGCATCAGACTACCCACGAGAAGTAGCAGTGGCCAAAGCCATTGACCAACATCTCCAAGCCTTCTACAATGACCCACACATCTTGTACTCTACCTCCCAACTACTTACAACAAATCTGTTTATAGGCTGCCTCCAACGAAACTCCTTCAAGCTCCAACACTTCCCAGAAGTTCCATATACTCCTTCTACCTTAGGTGAGCTCCAAACAGCTCATAGACTGTAGGCGAGTCCATCGACAACCTTGCTTGCACGTAGCTCCAATGCGACCCCAACGGAGTGACTTGCCAGACGATCATCTACGATAGTAGCTTGTCAAACTCAAATGTGGCCTTCTCCAACAATGCTCCTACGTGCCTTTGATGCTTAAGCAGTTCTCCATAAGGAAGTGCCAACACGACCTTCAGCTCTAGCTCTCACAACGTAGCCACGAGCAATAACACACCTTCAATTGCCTCAGTGCCAATGGGCTACTCCATCTACCAATGAAATCCACCAACAAGAAAAACCCGTGACTTCTAGGACTCTACAACGCCTCCGCTCTAGCAACCCCCGAATTTGCAGGCTGTCCTTCCCATCACTGTCATCGTACAGAGAAGCCTCAAAGTTTCTTTTTTCTTCTCAAAGGTGTAATACCTTAGGACATGTGGTAGCCCCATGGCAAAGACACGTGGCAGATAAGCCCATGACCTAGGTTAAGGCTATGGGTTAATTTTATGGTTAGGTTCAGCTGCTTGGTTTAGTTGGACCATGGTTAAGTTTATATAGCCTTGGGTTAACTTAATTGAGTTAAAAGATTACCACAATGCATAGGGCCACCTCAGCACAGTAACCCCTTGCCAAGCACAATTTGCAAGCAACATGTGAATCCATATGCCACATCGTTAAAGACCCCTTTTTGATCAAATCTTCGACAAGCCGTAACTTCCAATCCAAGAAGAATTTGCATGTGCTCCAAAAAGAAAAAGTGATTGTCTTTTTGAGCTCTACGTGTTTGTCAAGTCAGAATCACTGCAAGTAATTAGATACTACTAGATTTGAAAGTTTATTCAACTAGTAAGACCTTTGCAATGACAATAATACGCACCCCAACTGTATTCACTGGGGAAGGATTTCACACCTAGTCTACACAAATAGTTATCTCTTGATGCATCAAAAGCTTTGGAAGACTGTAAAAGAAGATATACCCACTGCACAAAATGATGCCTGGAAGGAAAAAGACGAAGCAGCACTATCACTCATTGGTTTGCACTTGGGTCCAAACATAATTCATCATATAGACTCCAAGGATCATGCCAACGATGCATGGGATGAGTTGAACACAATGTTTGGTGCAAAAGCCAAAAACCAAGAAAATCATCTTAAGATTGAATTCTATGGTTTGCACATGAGCTTCAATGAATCCATGAAATAATTTGTCACAAAATCAAAAGCATTATGACCCAACTAGAAGGCATAAATGTAAAAGTAGGAGAAAAGGATGCACTTGCAATCCTCCTTAAAAGCATGCCTGCAGAGTAGAGCGCACTGACAACCACTTTGAAGAATCTCCCAGATCCAAAGTTTGAGGAATGTGTATCCTCTCTTCTTGAAAAAGAAAGAGAGTTGAAGGCATCGACATCAACATCTACATCAACACGTAGCAGCAATAATGAAGAACAAGCATTGTTCAGTAAAACATCAACGAAGTGTTACCATTGCAAAAGGATGGGTCTCTATCAAAGTTACTGCATACTAAAAAACAAACCAAAGTGTCACCATTGCAAGAAACTGGGACACAAGGAAGAAGATTGCAAATTGAAGAACCAGGAAGTCAACTACATGGAGTCATCATCAAGCCATGAGCAAAATGACAAGAACAACATGTATTGAGAAGCAAAAGCCTTGCCACCTTCAACCGACACATTTGTAAATCAAATCTGACCGGCCATGTAAGCACCTAGGGGAGGATTTGATCTTGTAACTCACATCTAACCACCTTGTAGTAGCTAATGGATCATGGCACCAAGGGGAGGTGTTGAGATATGGTTCCATGAGCACATATTAGAGGCTAAGGCATGGTATAGGAATGTATTAAAGTAGCCACCCTAGGATGTGGACTACATGATGTGAGGATGTGGATCGAGGACATCCACAAGGAGAGATGTGGATCAAAGGATCCCACAAGTGTTGACTATCCTAAAGGCTCTCTCTATATAAGAAGCCTATCTTGTATTGTTGAATAGAGATAAACATTTTCTATCTCCCTCTCATGTCTTATGTAGTGTGCTTTAAGCCTCCTTAGTTCTTACGCTAATCTTGTGTGCACTAGGCTTAGTGGTGATCATATATTGGATCTTTCACACATGGTATCCATGAGCAGTTCAAATTAGCAAATTAGTCTTCATGACATTCTAGCATCAGCTCAGTCATGCCACATTACACCATCCTTGGATCTACTGATCACCACCTCTTTTAATTAGCAAATCATTCCTTAGCATGAGGACATTTATGCATCAGTGCGGTCCTACCCCAGTGCAGTGGACATCATTAGGTTCAGCCATAGCGCAACCTGGTTAACCTCAATGTTTTAGCATGCACTTATGGCTATAGTATATAGTCATTACTTGATGCAGATTAGTGGTTGGATCTAGGATTACAGATCTATCCCTACATCAGTATTCGGCAGTGCATATGTCCCAGGGATATCTTATGATTTATCGGTTGTGTTTGAGGCTTCTAGGACTTTATACTGTCAACTCCTTCTTGACAAGCCTATGAAAGATGCTACATCCCATGCCGATGGATGTTTATCCATGCACACATCAAATCACTTTCAGCTCATGATACTTGAGCATACAAGTACTATAGGCTTCCATACCTTGTCATTTGTATGGGTCTCTTCATCAGTAGTGCAGTGTATCACACTTGCACCTTCGTCCCTAGCTTTTTTACAGACCCTGGATCACTCTATCCACATCGACTATGTGGTCTTCTTTGACCCTAGATTATTGGACAGAGATTATAGTTCTATTGCAGCATACCTCACATAGTGCTATCAGTCCTTTTGGGTTGGTGACACTCTTATATGTCACAACCTACTTGATTCTTTACATCGACTAGCTTCACACCCAAATGCCTCTTCTATAGAGCGGTTGCATAGTCCACGATGACTTATGACATGTTCAACACGCAGCCATACATGCAATCATTCATGCAGTCATCTTTTGATCGAACACAGTCTTTGATCCAAGTGGACTTCTTATTTTTTGGATTTCCTTCCTCTTCCCTTCAGCTTATTTTTTGGGCTTTGTTCCTAAAGGCGAAGGATGGCCTACAACTTAAGAGGTGGAAATGCACATCTATGTACAAGATCACATAAGTTCTAGTCATTGTACAGGCTTTTGCTATGTAGTCAATGTGCTCACACATGCACATACTACTATGATTCTTTTCAATTATCTTGTTTAGTTTTGGATGCTATCGTATGCACCAAATGAAATCCACATAATGCACCCTCTACTTAATGCAATTTAAGAGGGGGTGTTAAGGATGGCGTAAATTGCACCATACTTTAAGGGCATTAGGGACAAACCCTAGCCCTAACCCTAACCCTAAGGGGGTCTCATGTATATATGCATGATTATGTTCATACAATATAGTGTATAGCCACATCTTGAGGTGTATTTCTTAGTGTGTGGTTGGTACCATCTGCATACGGTTGGTTAACTAATTGGAGACCACCAGGAAGTTCAATGCCTTGAGTGCTCCCTTGTCTATCTATTCTTGGAGTAACCATCCCAAGGCATCAGCTACTACTGCAATTGCAAAAAGTAAAGGGGCAATGGGGCACCCTTGTCTAATAGATCTTTTCAACAAAAAGTGTTGGTTCATTTCCCCATTGACACAAATTTTGGCAGAAGCATTGGAAAGCAGATGTTTGACAAAAGAGATGAACTGAGTGCTAAATCCCATGTCATTTAGAGATAGGATTAAGAAATCCTAGCTCAATCTATCATAAGCCTTTGTCAAAGTCCACTTTAAGAAATTAAATATCTTGGTGTGTTTCTTTATCAAATTTACATCCGTCCCATATGTTGATAATAGCTTCAAGAAGATGTCTACCTTGGATGAAGCCTTTCTGTTTTGGGCATATTCATTTGTCCATTCTGTTCTAGAGTCTTAGAGCTAAATCTTTGGCTAGAATTTTGTAACTGCAATTGAGTATTGTGAGAGGTCTCTAATTCCTTACCTCAATTTTATCTGCCTCGATGGGAATGAGCTTAATAATCCCACCATTCAAATGAAAAGGAAGTTGCTCCAAGGCAATGCTCTTAGTCTAAACCTTTAGCAAACAAGGGCCTACAATTTCCCAGAAGCATTTATAGAATTCAAAAGATAGTACATCCTCACCAGGTACCTATCTTACCATCAACCACTAAGTAAATTGCATCCTCTATTTCTTGGAGTGTCAAATCCTTACCAAGTTGCACCCTATCATAACCTGGAATTATAATCTTTCTAGAAAAACTGCATTGCCTCCTTGCATCTAATATGCCATCATTGAGCTCAAAAGTTGTGCTTACCTTTGGAAATGCCACAAAATGATGTTCGAATTTTCCTCATTTGAGGAAGCCAAAAAGCCATTTCCTTTACCAAGTAAGGGGATTTCATCTTGAATCTTTTTTCTTATAATAAGTTTAAAGTTTTGCTTGGAGGGCCTATCAATCTTTCCTACCCACGAGTCTCTAAAATAAATTTTAGCTTCACTTATTTTTATTCGCTCTTGCCTTCTTATTTCTCTCTTTTTTTCCAAAAGTCTTACTTGGGCTTTGAAGTCTGGTATGTTTCTCTAGTTCTTCTAGATCTTTTGAGTCTATCCATCCTTTGGCATGAATGATTGCCCTTTTTTCCTTGGCTTCCTTTAAAATTCATTGAGTATCAGATTGCTAAGTGCAGGACTTTGCTTGCAAGTGTTCCCAAAGAAAAGGCATGCATCCAAAACTTGAGTAATATCCTATTGTATTGTGCGTAAGTTGAAAAGTTTAGGGTCAGCCATGAAGCAGGAGGGGCTTTTAGTCCCTTTTCCAAAATCAAGAGTTACTATCACCGTCTTGTGGTCAGAAAGAGTTAGAGAGGAAAAACACGATAGATTTGAGGGTAATAGTCTGCCCTAATAAACTTGGGATACATAGATTTTGTCTAATCTTTCCTCCCTCTTGAAATCTCCTACTGATCTATTGCTCCAAGTACAAATTCCAATGGGGATTGAGTCAACCAGTTGTAAATTTTCTTTGAGTTCTTCCCGAGCATGAAGTTCAAAACCTCTTAGTATAGATCCCTTCTTTAACCTTCTATCCTCGGGGAGTTCTCCCATGTTAAAGTCTCCTAGTAAAACAATATTAAGTCCCAAACCATTTAGCTCATCCCAAGTTCCTCTTCTTGACTATGAGCTAGCGGGGCATAAAATGAAGCCACTATACTTGAAGCTGAATGGGCTTGGGTATATTGAAGTCTAGCCTGTTTTTTATCTTGCATGTTAAAGCAATCCATTTGCCATCTCTATTAGTTAGACTATCAACGATACCTTTTTTGAAGTGGGAAAGCACTCCTAAAGCTGTACCACCTCTGCCATTCTCATGCTTAGTGAAATACCAAACCCTTCTCCTCTCAACTATCCTCAACCTTTCAAGGGTATCTTCAATAATTTATTTCTCAAAGGGCAAGAAAAGTAGGGGAGAAAGAATTAGCTCTTAACTAGCTAGAAAGTTCATGAGTTGTCATAGGGTTAGTAAGACCACACACATTTAAAGTGAGAAAAGATATGGGTTTACTTACCATTTTTGTTTTCCCCCTTTTAAAGTGAGAAAAGATATGGGTTTACTTACCATTTTTGTCCCCTTTTTTAGCCTTGGGGGTAGGACTCTTTGGGGGGCACTCTGGCTCTTAACCTGAGAAATTCTTTTGTTATTTTGAATAATAGCTTGAGCTTTACTTTTCAGGGTGAAATCCTTCTCAACTATCTCAGTGTGTTGGGGAAGTTCTTCCTACGAGTCATCTTCCTCACAATCACTCATAATTGTATCCCTCTGATTTATTTCCTTCTCAAACTCCTGAAACCATCCTGGCTTTACATCTTCCTCTTCCATCTCTTGTTCCTAAGTTCACTTTTTAGTTTCCTTATCTATGAGAGCATCAAAGGCATTTTCAGTTTCAATCATAGGGTCCTCTTCAGCAATCCCTGTGTCGGTGCGACAGGCGTATGTACAAAATTTGCCGACTTGAGGAGCGTGTTGAGGGCTTCATCTAGGAGGTCAACTGGGGCATTGGAGGAGATGGACTGGGAGGTCCTGTGCTGTGCAGAGCTGGTGTTGGAGGCATTGGAGGAATACTCAGGGAGGTTTGTGCGCGGAAGTGGGGGTGGGGCGGGCTAGGTGGCTTGCTGGGGGGGTTGGGTGGGATTAACAAGAGGTGGTTGTGGGATTTTGATGGGTGGGGTAGTAGAGTTAAAGACTTCTATGGCTTTTTGCCCCTCCTCCTCAGTGACTTCTTCGGGATATACTACATGAATTGTCTCAAAATTGTTGACTCGACATGCGTTGGATTTGTAGGCCTAGAGGAATTCTCCCAGTAGCCTCATATCCAGATGACAGGGGAGGTGGTCCGCCATGGGTCCGAGACCTGTCACACTGTGAGAGATGCCTGAACCTCTGGCTCTTTAAGCGCTTAATATGCCACTGCACTGTGGTAATGGAGGGTGTAGTCATGGCCCTCGTATGCATAGTGGGAGTGGATGGCACATCCATTGAGCTACTAGAGCCATGCCTCTCCAAGCGCTGAGTGCGTTTGAGATCACACAATTTTGTATTCCCCTTGTGTGGGGGCGGGGGCGTGCTTCCTTGATGACCTGGAGGGAGTAGTGCTAGTTGCTGTAGGCACATCTTGAGTGCCCTGCTGGGTTGAAATCTCTTCCTCCGCTCATAGGTCCTCAATTGGGACGTCAGAGGGCATAAAGATGGTCCGGGAAGGCGCGCTCTGCGATTTGGAGGGACCGGTGCTTTTGGAATTGGGGGGTGGAGATAAACTCCATTTAGAACTCAAAGAACTCATTTTCTAGATTCGAGGGGAATAAGGAGGGAAATTGAGCAATAAGCGAATTGGTTGAAGAGGAGGAGGCTGAGGACATTAACTGGGGGTTGAAATGCTGGCTGGAAAAGGGCAAGGAGCTAGGGAAATTCTGGCCGAATTTTGGTATTCACTATTTTTGCTTTGGTGACGACTCAGGGGATAGGGTTCTTTTTATAGATTTCAATATCCCTACGACGAGGGGGATGGCATAAGATGACGGGGAAAGGGGATAGGAGTTATGGCGATGAGCGGCAGGATGGGAGCTATGGCCACAGTCGGTGGGTTAACGACAAGGCGACGGTCAGTGGGATAGAAGCTAAAGCTACGAGTTGTGGGGTTGGGAGAAAGGTAGCGACCAATGGGATAGCAGAAAGGCAATAGCCGGTAAGATGGTAGAAGGGCAACAGTCGGTGGGATGGCAGAAAGGCAATGACCGACGGGATAGCAGAAAGGCAATGGTCGGCGAGATAGCAATTATCAAAATTTGAGAGGGGAGAAAAGGAAAGAAAAGAAAGAAGAAAAGGGAAAAGGAGAGGGGGTGTGGAAAGGAAAGAATAGGAGGAGGGAGGGAGGAAGGGAAAAAAGTAAGGGAGAATAAAAAGGGAAAAAATCAAAAAACAAAGGAGGTGGATATGGATGTCGAGGAGGTCGCACGGAGGAAAACGTGAGGTGAATGGACTAGGTCTCATGTGGACTTGTGAGGTTAGCATGCGAGAATGCAAATAATGCATAAGGGGTGTACTGGTCGTAATCATCTATTGCTGACCATGAATGCGGGTGGGTGCATTGGCATATCGAGGACTTGTGAGCTGCTAGTGCATGGTGGTGATATGCCTACCGTACAGACTCACCTAGACCTAGACTTGATGCTCATGTGGCATGCAGTGGAGATGAATGTCGCACGACTATATAGCATCTCATCAGCCAAGTGGAGCACGTGTCGAGTTTGTGCCGCATCTTGGTTGCTAGAGGTGTGTTGGCATGGTGATGATCCTTTGAGTGGAGCTCTTCCGTCATGGGGCACGCGAGTTCTTGTGTGACTGCAACTGGTGTGGAAACATGTTCTTGTGGTACCGCACCCCTTGCTATAGCAGATAGTTTGTGTTCGGGTAGCATTGCGGGTGCTGAGATGAGTAGGATGCCCTCCAATGGCTCACCCTCAGGCTGGGAGGAAGGTTCTTGTGTAACTCCCCCCTTTCTAGGAATCGGTTCTTGTGTTCCTTCCTCGCTGGCCTGGGTGACCTTATTGAGTTGCTCTATTCATGGTAACATGGCACACCGGGGGCTTGGGGGTTTGTTCATCATAACGAGCTCGATGGTAGGTTCTTGTGGTACTATATCTAAGGTTGACACAGGTTCTTGTGTTACTACCTTCTGAACCCCTACGAGTTGGGATCATGCGTTTGGTGCCGTAGGGAACTTCTGGACCCAAGCAACTTGCTTGCCTTTGTAATGGCCTTGGTTTTCCAAGAGCCTTGTGGCAAGCCAGCGCTTGTGGGGCCACTATGGTTGGAGTGGTGGGTTCGGGCCTGGGAGCCAAGGCGATGGGTGTTGTTGTGTACTTCTCTTAGATGGGGTTGCTCGTGTCAGAGCCAACCAAGGAGCCCCATCCCCTAATTTGGTCTTTTTGGGCCGCGGATTACCGTTGAAGTGACATTGAGCAAAGAGAATAGCTTCTTGTACCTAATTTTCATGGCATTTCTGGGTGGGCGGTAGCAATGGCAGAGTAACTTGCTATGCTACCCCTCCGCCACCGTGGTTAGGTCCCTGTACCATCTAGGATCAAACTTTCTTCTGAGGGTTGGGATCAAGAGTGCTAGAGGTGGCTAGGGCCTTAGAATCGCCTTCATTTAGAACTTCCTTGGCTCTGGCATGTGGTGGTACTATGGGGGGCACGGGATAAGTTCACAAAGAGGAATTATAGTAGTCCTCCCCCCATTCGTGAGAGTTGCTGTTCTGGCCCTCCAGTCGATTTGGCAGTTCATAGCGTAGCATGAAGGCCTTCCAATATCATTTGCTCATCAGTCGCTTCTATGGGGAGAACATAAAAATGGATCTCTATGGCCTGGCAAACAACCATTAGTCTCAAATCCACATAACCTAATGTACTTAAGAGTTGACCATTGATAGTGCATACTGAAGCCACAGTGAGGTTTAGGGGTACCTGTAGCTTATCCCTTACTTCGCGGGAGATGAAGTTGTGGCTGCGTAAGCTCGGGCCTTGCAATTGGACATTCAATCTATCGGGTTCTACCGTTAGCTCATCGGTTAGGCCTAGATGTTCAAGTGTTGCCTTAAGCAAGGCTAATTGCTTAAGTTATCTAATTTTGGCATTACGTGCCTTGGCTTATTCGATGGCCTGGCGTTTCATCCGGGCTACCTCGGCCTTGAGCTCCTTCTCCCTATGGATGGCCTGAGTCTGTAGGGTGAGGGGGCTGTAGTATCTTTTCAATTTACTTGTGTTGAGGTAGCCTTCCATTTTTACTCCATCTAGAGTGGCTATTCGCCATGCCCCTTGTGGAGTGATCTCCACCACTTGGTAGGGACCCATGCCCCTGTACTTGAGCTTATGTTTGGTGTTGTGGATGCTATAGAGGAGTGCAAGGTTGCCCTCCTAGAGGTCCTTGTTCTTGAGGTTGGGTCAAACCATAAGGCAGTAGGCTGCACGCAATCTCATCTCATCGAGCTTTTCGAGATCAATCAAGCTCTCCACCAAGGCATTCTCAGTGAGCCTCTCATTGACTATAATGTGGAGGCTAGGTACTACATACTCCATTGGCATAACTGCCTCTACCCCAAAGGCTAGGCTGAAAGGGGTGCAATTTGTGGCTACTTTATAAGATGTTCGATAGCGCCACAAGGCTACGATGAGCTTGTGCTCCCAATCGGTACAACTGGCCTCAACCGTGCAAGTTATAATCTTGTAGCATGTTTTGTTTGAACTCTCAGCTAGGCCCTTTGCCCTGAGATAATATGGCGTTGACTCCTATGTATAATCATGAAATCACTAGTTAGGTTCACTATAGTTTTGTTGAGGAAATGAGTTCTAGGACAAACGCATTAACCATTTCTAGATCTGTGGGAGCACCAAAGGCTTTACATGCTCGAATTGCTCCACATGGGAGAACAAATCTCCTTCCTTGAGGAATTTAGTCATCAACTTGGAGATGGCTATGGGTCGACTCCTCGAGAGATTAGTGATCCCTCCTAGAAATATGGGTGCAGTCGAGGGTGGTGCGGCCCCCCTTCCTAGTGCATTCACCAGCATGCACATCGCCTCATTAAATAGCACTATTTGGGAAGTTGGTGGATGCGGTGCTGTTGTGGGCCTAACAGGTCATAGAGGTAGCCTCAAGCTTGGCCCTGGTGGCGGGGTCCACTGAGTTGTTGGTGCTGGCGTTGGGTCTGAAACACTTGCCCCCCCATACATTGGAGTAGTAGCTGTGCTGCGGGAGTGAACTGTCGGGCTCCAGGAGGGAGCGGGACATTGGGCATTTGCATGGAGGTTCCTTACATTGGGTGGTAAGGTGGAACTTGTGGAGCTGTATAGTTGGTGTATGTTAAGGGCACCTGGAAGGTTGAAAGTTCATAAGAATTCCCCCCTTGAGAGTCTCGTGCATTTCCTTGGCTAGGGTCTCGTCCTGCGAAGTCCCTCATCCATGGGTCTTCATCCTCCATGTGTTCCAAGTCAGCATGCCTCACGAAGGCTGTGGGCCTCGAGTCCACAAAGGCGGTCTTAGTCCCTATCTACGACTCAGGAGTTGGTTGCTACTAGCCCCACTTTCCATGGACATACTGTGGCAAAGGGGTTCTCCATGTCTACTGAATCCATACGGCCCAACCGTCCAAACATGTTGGATATTATACCTCTTAACCTGGAGGCTACAGAAGGAGCAGGAGAGTTGGGTGGAGCCAAGCTAGTGTAGGGGGCTTCGAAAGCCCTCGGACCCGTAGGGTCTTGCATTTCCTCATTCAAGCTCTCCGTCTCGTCAGAGCTAGAGGGGTCCTCTCGTTAGGGCTTTAACACTGAGTGAGAGCTAGGAACATAGCTTTCAATTTGGACCAATCCCAAACTGGGGCAAAGGTGGGCTGAGCGTAGCTCGAAATATTGTCCTCGGGCTCGAGTTTCTTGGACAAAATTCTTCAAGATCTCAAGTGCATGTATAAGATACACTGTGGCTGAAATTTTAATTCTATATTTTTTGACTACCCTAGAGATATCCCGACGGTCGTGGGGATAGAGCTAACGAGACGAACATAGGGATAGGAAGTGACATGTGTCGGCAGTGGGATGGAATGTAGGTGGTATGCCCATGGTCGTGGGGTTAGCGCTCAGGCTATGGGCAATGCGATGATCAGGTTAGTGGGATGTGAGTATAGCGACGAGCGTGGGGTTGACAGTAAGGCAACATACATAGGAATAGACACTGGGCGCCAATCGGTGGGTTATCTGTCTCGACGGGATGTGATTATAGCGATGGGCATGGGGTTGACAGTAAGGCAATGGATCATGGGCATAGGTTGTCAACGCCTGTCCGACCGGCGTGATCATAGATTTTGACACATTAATTAGGGTGGTGGGTTAAACAGCGATCAGAAGCGAGGTCGTGGGCATAGGGGCTAAGCTAGTAGGTCAACGAAGATTTGACTATAGGAAATATATCAAATGTTGTGGGTTTCCTTCTTGTTTTCATTGCTAGATGTTTTGTAGTCAGTTTGTTGGTTATTTTGGGAATATTGGAAGTTCTAGTTCTTTAATGGGATGTTTCTTTGCGAATGGTGAGTCAGAGGGGGATGGAGATAGACTCAGATGGAGCTCGGCCTGCAAGTACCTCCAAAAGGAGTTGAGCCTAAGCTTAGAGATGGAACTAGCAGTGAAGTACTGCCAGAGACAAGATTCTCTAATCTGATTGGAAGTCTCATCAAACCTGGACCCTACATTTTGCATGATGACAAGGGAGTGGGAAAGCTTCCCTTTTTTTAGGTTAACTAGACCAAGGACATTCTTTCTACTAACATTCCTCCTTTGCTAATGCATAAGCTTTGTGGGGGCCATGGGGTTGGTGGGTTAAAAAGTGGACATAGGCTTAAAATTTTTGCTTTTGGTTTTTAAAATTGACTTTTTACTAACAAAATTAGTAAGCTTATTTTACTATGATTTTTAAAGGGTTTTTAATCCTTAATCAATGATCACTATCCTCCACATAAGGGATTCTTTGGGGCTCAATCCCGGCTCAATTTTGTTGAGTTTGATCCTTTTATCCTTTCTGACTATATGCACTTGTTTCTAAGTATGTGGCTTTTTGGAGTGATTTTTCCTTTGTTTTTTGCCTATTTGTATTCCTCATCCTATTCTTCCTTTTCTGAAACCTTTTAGTGGATTTGAGATGGCTTGCAATCTTCTTTAAATTTCCTGTATTGTTGTCCTTCCTCAAGATTGGACTACGAGTTGTCTATGATTTTTGAAGGGCTTAGTCATCACAAAATGCCTTGATAGTCCATTTTGATGGGCTCAGGGCTCAACTTCTAATGACATTGGAGTGTTGGATTGACTTCAAATGTCAACTCTTGTACACTTAAAAGCTTCTTCAACTATGTTGTTGAAGTTTGGAAGTACCAAGTAATTACTTGAAGAGCTTGTCTATATTAAAGATGCATCTACTACAATGTGGCCATAGTTTGGGTCTATTATTCATGTTTGACATTGTTGTTCACCTCCTCTATTCATGGTGCAAATATTCTTCTTACAATCCTTTAAAGTTTGTCAAATTGTTTTTTTCCTTGAAATTTTTTGTTGTTATCTTTGCTTGTAAAATGTTTGGGTGGCCACTTGAGTGCTTGGATGTCTTGTCTTTGTGTTTGTGAGTTTTCAATTCTAACCTGCTTTATCATGAAGCATTGTGTGCTTGTATTGTTCTATGTTGGATAGCTTGTTCATGCTTTTATGATTAGTTGTCTAAAATTTTATGTAGATTTTAATAGAGAGAGGTGTGAACGTGTTTGGTTCCTTGGTCAAGCTTGGTGGGTGAACATGTGTTCACCTTTCTTCTTATGTTACGAGCACAATATTTTGTGTGGAGTCAAATATGAAGGATTGGATTTAGCTTCATGGTTCGATCTCATTTATTTTTATGAGTCTTGTTTCGACTAGTCTCCTTGAGTCAAGTGCATGGGATATATTTGCTAGAATTTTAATAGCTTATTGTTTGTAGTGAGCATTGGGTTTTTTTATATGATGTGGTTTGGAATGTACTCTAATGCAAAAATGGTATTCTTTATTGTGGATCATTGATTTTCCATTTCTTTGGGTATGGATTTAGTTTTTTTTGTTTGGATAGGGCTTTATTTTCTTTTGCCTATTGGTTAGCTTGTTCTTCTTTTAGTTAGTTCCTTTGGTATCTTTGGTCGAGGCACTAAGAAAACCTCATCGCATTGAGTTTTTGGAACGTACATGATGTTGTATTCGCTTAAATAGATATAGTTGTTCTCATGAATCTTTTTCTTTATGCTTAGAGTTTTTTGTTTGTTTTCTAGCATAGCTTTCGTTATTAGGTTAGATTGATGATGCATGGGCATGTTTGACCCCTTTCTTATTTTGTTTTGATACTTTATGTCATAGTGAGCTAGAAGTTTATGATAAGCTTTCACGTTTTTGTCTAGTGATGATTTGTTGGTTCATTCATTTTTGTGAGCTTCTTAGGCCTTACATTGGTTGATGTTGGATCTTCTTGCTATAGTAGTAGCGAGCACTAGGTTTATCTGGTAGTTGCAATAGGCAGAGCCTTATTGTTTCTTGAGCTTTGTGCAATTTAATTGTTTTTTATAGTTTCTTAGTTAAGTTTGATGATTTTAGGGAAGTAGATGTAGTATTACATGGTCAATCAAGAACAGTGGTTAGGATTACAATTTTCAAATGCTTTGATGTGAAAGGAGCTATCATAATTTTATTTAGATATTGAGGGAATGTTGATGCGCTTCTACACAATTTCATTTGATAGTTTTGGTCCTTTTTTTCCAATGTTTGTTAAGGTAGTTGAATTAATATCTAGTTCAAAATGAGTTTGTTTTGATTTTGTTCGAGCACTTTGGTTTTTGCTTGCTTGGTTTTTGGTTGTTAGAGGTAATGGTGGTGAAGTGTTCTTCCTGAGTTGGTTGTCAATGTGAGAGCTCACAATAGTGTTTAGTATTAGTAGGTTTTGGTAGTTAAAAGCCAAAGTTTGTTTGTCTATTATTACTTCATTGTTAGGTGCTATTTTACTTGTTTGGTTGGTAGGATATGATATTTGTTTAAACACATTGTATAGTTTTAGATGGTTGTTCAAGTCATCTAAGTAGCAAAGCAGGAAAAGTGTGTTGTCCCTGTATCTCAATGATCCAATTTGAATTTTGCTTGCTTGATTGGGGGTAGTATCCTCAAGAAGTGGTCGTCTAATTGGTTTAGATTCTTTAGTTCTTTGCTTTGATAGCTAGTCAAATATTTTAAATGGGTTTGGATAGCTGGTTTGGAGGTTCTTTTGTAGCAGGTTTAGTTCTTAAAGTCATCCTTTCCTAACAATATGTTCTTGAGCTAATGACAATACTAAAAGGCTTTCCTCTCTATAAGATGTTTGGTTTTCTTCGAGATTTTTGTTGATGGGATGTCTTGTAATAGGTTTGTGGTTTGTTATCAAGAATTTAGTTGTATGTTTGAGTTCCTAGGTTCTTCTTTGGCAGCTTGATAAGTCAAGTAGGTTTTTTTGTTTGGTGTAGATAGTCATCTCTACTGCCTTATAGTGGTCACGTTTCTCTCTTAAGAATCCCTTTTCTTGTTTAGTATCTTATGAATCAGTAGGAAGTTTAATTACTCATTAAAGGGTTTGAGAAGCATAGGTCTATTTTTAAGTATGGTTCTTTGTCTTTGGTCTTTAGCATTTTACTATAATCTAGAGCTTCTATTTCTTTTTCTTTATAAAAGTGTGTAGATTCTATTTGGCATACATTTTCAAGACTTCTAGCTTCATAAGGATATATGAGCTATTAAGCGTGGTTTCAAAGGTTATTAGCTTAAGTTGCATTTTTGTCTAAGATAATTAGCTTAACAAAGGATAGGCTTTTTCCTAGCCGTTTATGTTAAAGGAGGACGGGTATGTATTTCAGTTTTTGGCTCTCATAGTGTATTTTTATAAATAAATCTGGCTATAATATTTTTAGTTCTAGTTTTCCTACAATTTGAAGTTGTCCTTAATGAATGATTCTTAATGTCAAAGTTGACCTTAATATTTTAAATCCTAGTTTTCTTAGATTTCTAAGTTTCCCTTCACGATGATTCTTGTCATCACCCATAGGGGCTAAAGCCTTCTTTGGGGCTAAATTTTGTTACTTTTTGTCTTCTTGTGCTTTCTTGATTAATGTTAATTTCAAAATCTACATGGCTTTTTGAAGTTCTTGTCTCTTCATATGTTTCTCTTTCTTTTTCATCTTCCTTAAACTGGTAGTTCTTTAGTTCCTACTTTTTCAATGTGTCTTAGGGTGTCTTTGTTTTTTGGATTTTTATTGATTTGAGCCATAAAATGATTAGATATATTACAAGACAAAACCAATGATTTGATGATGACGTCCGTAGTTGACATTCCTCATTCACAGCGGTGAGGAAACAAATACAAGTATGTGAGCCCATTACCACTAGATGATCCTTGTAATTCCAAATTCAAACACACAACTCATGAACTCAATCAATCGATACCTAATTGATGTATTTGCTATGTATAAGTGTACTTGGTGTTGAAGAATTAAAAGCACTACCCTTCATATTTGCATAGGCATTAGGTCCTCAAGGACCTTGTGTCATGTCTCATATCTTTGGTATTGTTCATTTAAATCACTAAAACATGTGGACTGTAGATTGTCTTTAAAGTTTATTATGTGAGTTCTAATACTAGTTGACGACAAATGAGATGCACAACTATTGATTTAGTGTCAATTGCAACTATAATTAAGCTAAGTGCACAAAATCTTCTTAAACTCTCTTTCAACAATTATGATTCGGTCTCTTATCTTGAGCGTAAATGAAAATAATATCCATATTATACTTCACTTGAGGATGCATACTACGAAATGTCCTTTCAGAGTTTGAGGAGGATTGAGATGTTTCCAAATATAATAACCACGTTTTCTTTTGGGACGTAAAGGGAAAGAAATATCTTGGATTTTTGTGTTGTAGTTGTCTACTGTGTGATGTGAATTGGTGGAGTTTGTGGCCTCTCGTGTTTTGGAAAGAAATGTGTTTCCCAGGCTAAAACTTTCTGTTGTTTCAATTTGTGGTTTGGGCGTGATGGGCATCTGGCTATGGCACCCAGTCTTCCACTCTAGGAGCACCTCAGTCGACACTCGGAACTTTTGATCCATGCCCTTCCGCATGGCGTAAGGAAAGTGTGGAGTTATGTGACCTTAGTTGCAAGCATTTTCTCATTTTCATGCAAAACTCAAGATCTGGTACACAATGCAAGGTTTATTGACTGTCTCTGCGATGTGTCACTGCGTTTGGGCTGTCTGTCGGACAGAAGCAGTTTCACATTCCAGATATTCTTGTTGCCACTCCAATCACAAACCTGCTCTGCTTAGAACATTTTTGGCAGCTCGGGAAGACACGTCGCATCTATATTTATGCCGTCGCAAGTGTATGCCGCTAGCGGCTGCAACGCTCGGGGTGAGTTGTCTACGTATCGGCAACGATGCAACCTTGCCTTTTCTATAAATGTATTGTGGGTTAATCGTCAAGCTATACCTTACTTTGGCGAAAGTTAGAGTTACCGTCGGAGTGCATTTTACCAGCTCGGAAGAGGATAACGTACTATTTCAACTGTGAATGTGAGAATATAATTCATAGACCATACGGTTTCTGTACAGAACCTGGCAAACTTGGGTTTCAGATGAGGAAGCCTATGGAATGAAGGACCAGCGCTGTAAACCTACAGGCATGTGGAGGAGCAAAGCGAGGAAAGAAAGTAGGCTTGAAAGGGATCAGTCAGCAGAAGCAGCCTCGTATGGAGTGGGAGCGGCCAGCAATGCATGAAGAAGGAGCAGCGTGCAGCATGCAGGAGCTGAAAATGAGAGGAGGCTGCTCATGGAGTGAGGAGCAATGCCACAGCTTCTCGACGGGAGGGACCTCACCCCTGTGGAGTGCCAAGGCCTATCCTTCTCAGGGGAAACTTACTCAGCTCCTAGAGGGCGGAGTTGTGCCCATGCCCTGGATAGAAGGTTTGCATTTGGGATAGGCCCCTGTTCTGCATATATATCCTCGAAGGCGTGCATAGATAGAGTGCAATTGGGCTAGTTTGCAGTTCGGCATTTGCTCTCGATGAAGCTTGCGGAGAGTTGCAAAAGATGACAAGTATAGAGAAGTGTGACAGGTGGTGGCTGAGGAGAAGACAAGTGTTGAGATTGACTTGCTTATCCTTATATTTTTAAAACAATTTCGGAGAAGACAAGTGTTGAGATTGACTTGCTTATCCTTATATTTTTAAAACTAGAAATTGATCATGGAGGGAGGACCTTAATCATGCAAGAGAAATCATTGTACTTAGTGCACAATCACAATGCTGGTCTGAGAGCATTCAGCAAGACACGGGTAGGTTTTGGCTTTCAATAATGAAAAAGAACTCAGGCTTGATTTGACCATGAACAGCAGCATGTCAAATCAAACCAAGAAAAGCAACAAGAGCGCTGTAGTTGGGTTCTAACTAGAATTACTTGACAAAAGTGTACTACACTGCCTAGGGCCTTTATCTCTATGCAGTTCAACCATTACTACATGATCTTAGATTTACTTTATCTGAGAGAGTAGCAATATGATAAAAAGAACATTTTGAAGAATGGATGCTCCAACCTCTGGACATCCCACCCAGCTCACGACATCCCTTGCTCTGCCACAAAATGTAGTAGTGGAGCAAAAGAAGAGATCCATAATGGAGATGGCAAGGTCAATGCTAGACAGCAGGGGATGTCACCTTTCTGTGGTGGTACAACAGTCCTATGATGATTGGTAGATAGGTCCAAGCTGCTCATGAATTGCAATTTGGGAATACAGACACACCCAATTCAGTCACCGAATAATATTCCACTAAGTAAAATGCTAGATCAAATGAACTAGCATGCAGATTACCTCTCTCAGGGTATTTGTAGGATATTCTGCATCCTATTTACATAACTAACACCGTTAGTGCACTTTGTGGGTGAGCCTTGGTTTGTTGGGGGAGAAATAGGATTAATAAAGCAGGTTAAAGGCTGTTTAGATACCCTAGTGAACATAGCCAACATGGCCTCTGAAATTAATTAAGCTGAGTATTATGTACTCTAGGGTTAAGCCTTAAACATGGCATTTTGAAAGCATAGGTGAACTTTGGGCCAACAGCTAGTGCAAGGACAGTTGTGCAATGGTAAGTCACCTCCCAACCCACACACACAGTCCTGCTCTTCCAGCATACACTGATGGTGTTTTTGAACTCTAGAGCCTTCCTTTCACGTCACCCTTGACTGTAGAAGCCCCTACCACACTTGGCATCTTGCCCTTATGCAGCTTACCAATAGGATACTCTCATAAGCTTCTAATGAATTAGGCAATTAACCTTCTAGAGTCACTATAATCCATGCATAAGGTAATGTTAGGAACCCCTAGACCCCTGCACTCCTCATAAAATACCCTGACAAACCCTTGTCTTTGAGTATTAGTTTGACCTTGTATTGCACAGACCAACACAAACCGTGGCAAGCCATCATCGATGGTATATCTTGCATACATATGGCTTTCCCTAGATGCTAGGTCATCAACAACCCCTGTGAAACTTATATTATGCATAATGTGTGATAATGCATCAACAACTTTATTATCCTTTCTTCGGTACTGAATTTCCATGTGGAGTTCTACATGAGTCTTGCCCATCTAGGTTGAGGGCCACTCAAATCTGGTTGTTTACAAAAACACTTCAGAGTATCATGGTAGACATTGACATAAAACTGTGTACCATAAAAATAATATCTTTATACGTTACAACTCTTGCTCATGACTTGGAAAATTTCGTGACATTGATTTCTAGGAAAATTGGTTTATGAGGATTGACCACCTTTAACACAGGTCCTTGAGCAATTGATTTCTTTATTATCTAAGAACTCTCTTGTTGATTCTTTCCCCAAAAACATAAGGTACTTCTCTTCCCCCTCAAAGAAATGAAACTTCTATTAATGCTTGGAAAAACCAACCATTCAAATTAGCTAGCCATGAAACTTCTATTAATGCTTGGAAAAACCAACCATTCTATTAATGTTGATCACGGAAGAAACACATTAAGTCAACCAGCCTGTTCATAGAGAACCCAGTTCACTGCCTAGGGAATCTTTGAAACAGGTGCCAACAATGAGGGTGGTGGTCTATACAACCAGCCTTCTCCTTTAGTGCTAGCCTTCGCCATGACTGAGTCTGCCCTTCACCTCTGGAGTGCCGAGAGAAACTCATTACAAAGACTCTGTATAAATGGATGCTCAAGGATGTGTGGGTGTGGATTTGTATGTGTGAGAGCATATTTTTGTACTATGGTCTACACCCATTGTTGGGCGCTGATGATGTCAGTGGGGGTGTCATAGTAGCTAGTCCCTACTATGCGTGATGTAGTTTATGGTTTTCAACCTTATGAGTAACTATCATGAGATTGAAACTGCACTATGTTGTGTTTTTAGAGGATGAGTTTGGGAATGTTCCTGGATTCATCTAGGTTTATATATACAACCAGCGAATGCCTTGCTCGGTGAATGTGTAGAAGACACTTGCAGGTTCAAGCCTTGGAGAAATGCACCCGTCTCTCGGCAGTCGTCCGATATTCCATCTTCCCTGCCATTGTTGGAAAAGTCACCTCCCCATTTGTAAGCCCCCATATGAGGAGAGCACGGGGGAGGTAGGCTTAGGGTCAGGGCTGCCACATGAGCAGCATATTGGCTACTATGTGGGCAGCATACCCACATAGAAAAGTATGAAGAGGGGGGTGCCACATGTGCCACATGGGCAGCACCTAGGCTGCCATGTGGGCAGCAAGCTCACAGCAAAGCACAGAGATATGAGGCTGCCACATGGGCAGCACTGTTCGAAATGACGGTACAGCGGAAGCAAAAGAGATGAATACTTGCTGGAAAACAACTCAACAAAAGTGCAGCAACGAAGTAACAAAGGAGATGGCAAAACTGAACAAGTTCTTCCTTCTAGAATGAAGGGCAAAAGGCTGCAAGAGGAGCAGCTACAAAGGGCAGCAATTGCTGCAATCTTCTTCCACCAGTGGTGGGCTAGACAAGTCGCCTTCTCCCTACTAAGTGCGCGCTGCTGGATCAGCTTCAGTGCTGAGAGGCTGAAGGCTTGAGTGCTATTTTTTAGTGAGGGGGAAGGGGGCTTTATATAATAGAGGGGAGAGGCCACAAAGGGGTGGTGGATTGACCACTGATCATTGACCTTGGCCACCGATCATTGACCTTGGCCACCGACCATTGACCTTGACCACCGGCCATTGACCTTGACCACTGACCATTGACTTTGACCTTGGCCACCGACCATTGACTTTGACTGGTCAGCGACCCCCTCTCAATCACTCCTCCTTCTAACCGCCTAAGCCCCTTGCCCTTCTCCTCATAAATGGGGGGGCAAAACATGTGGGGCATTAACCACGAATTCTAACAAGCACATGGGCTGCCATGTAGGCAGCACAATCAGAGAATGTACCTGGCTGTTTGGACAGATCTGCAGAAGAGTTGGAGCAGCAGCACAGTGTGGAATCAAGCCAGGAGCCAGCCACGATGATGTGGCAGATGATGTCAGTGCAGAGGTACAGATACGCATGGATTGTTTGCAGCAGATGTACGGCTTTCGGCGGAGGTTCCAGGGCAGGAGATTAACCAGGGACTGCCTAGGACAAGATGTTAAGACAGGCAATCTCCAAACGCAGAGGCCAGGGCCAAACCAATGGCCAGAAAGGCCAAAACTGGCAACAGAGGTCAGGGCCAAACAAATGGCCAGAAAGGCCATAACTGGCTGACCAGATTTGGCCGACCAGAACTGGCCGACCAGATGGGTAAGGCCTATAAAAGGCAGTAGCCCCGTGGCTACTAACTCACTTTTTTTGGAACAGGCTGCTGCACACCTGCGCTCCAGCATTTCTGCCGCCTCTGCCTCCTCTGCCTCCACTCCTGCATCCTCTCCAGCATCCTCTGCATCCTCTCCTGCATCCTCTTCATCCTCTCCAGCATCCTCTGCTTCCACTCCTGCATCCTCTCCAACATCCTCTGCATCCCCTCCAGCATCCTCTGCTTCCGCTCCAGCATCTCTGCCTCCTCTGCTTCAGCTTCAGCATCTTTGCCTCCTCTGTCTCCGCTTCATCATCCTCTCCTGCTGCTGCTCCAGATCAGCATCGACTTATTTCTGTACTGCTGCTGCTCCAGATCAGCATCGACTTATTTCTCTACTGCTGCTGTATTATTTCCTCCAGATCTGCAGCAATCCTTTGCTCTTCTGGCAATAGGTTGCTGACTCAGATCTGGTTCAGTTCCAGCTTGTGGAGCTAGTGCAGAGCCCACTTCAGTTGGCTGCTCTGAAGGACTGCTGTTTGCTCCCTCCACAGTTTCTTTCTTAGATCTCTCTTATCTTGTATTGAGTTCCTTTGGTGATATATATTTCTTCTTCAGCTATTGTTAGTCTTCAGTGTTGTTTTATTTGTCTCCAAGTACTTTCTTTATATGGTATCAGAGCAAGGTGTGCCTATCGACACCTGAGCCTTGACCTGGAAAGCTTGGAAGATAGATCATCAACTGAAGATGTCTTCTCCTTCTTCCCCGAAGCGAGCTCAGCCCGAATCGACCTCTATTCAATCACCACCCTCTTCATATGTTGTGAGAGAGTCTGCAAGGATCGAAGGTGATGAATACCTCTCCAAACTCTTTAAAGAATTTGCTGAATTTCAGAAATGGAAGGAACTTGAAGCAGGTACCCGCACACCCCGTGCTTCTTCTTCTCCACAGTTTTCTTCGATACGTCAACAAGGACCTCTATTCAACTCGGAAGAAGCAGAGCAACATTTCAAGTTCGGTGCCGATGAAGAACAAGTATACCCTGATGAAAGAGGACAGGCCGGCATGAGGACAATGGGTTATTCGACAATGCCTATCCCACAAGAATCAGTGCAAGGTATGTTGCCCTATCCCCTTGGTGCAACTCCGTCTGTTATGCAAGGCATAGGAGCGAGTAATCACGAGGACATAGATCCATACATGCATGTGAACACTCGTAGACGAGAAAGGAGAAATGCGTCAGACAATGAGTTTGCTTTCGGTTCGCATTCTTCCTTCCCTCCCATCCCTCTCACATCTTCCGCTGCCATCTTTCCTCCAGTGGCTTCTCATCCTCTGTCTTCTCCCATGCCACTAGGCTCCTATAGTTTATTTCCCTCTATCTCTCCCGCTACCCCTTTTTCCCCTCTCATGTCGTATCCCGCCTCTCATGTTTATTCCTCCCACTCAGGGTCTTCTCCGAATCCTTTTGTTCCTCCGGTGGTGCCGCCTCTCCCATTCTCACTCCGCTCCTATTCTGAGTCCTCT
The DNA here is from genome assembly GCF_047967505.1 of Dipteris shenzhenensis. Lineage (NCBI taxonomy): Eukaryota > Viridiplantae > Streptophyta > Polypodiopsida > Gleicheniales > Dipteridaceae > Dipteris > Dipteris shenzhenensis. The sequence goes on along the minus strand of NC_141619.1, from coordinate 6,124,873 downwards.
CATGCATCCACCGGTTGCTTTCTCCCTATCATCCCCTTTCTTCCTCTCACCCTGTCTCTGCAACAGCCAAACATGCTTTTATTGATATGACTCGTTTTAACGGGTCTAATTATACCACTTGGTCAAATCTCATGCGCCATGTGCTTGATTCTCAAGACCTATGGGAACTCGTTCAAGGTACTGAACCGCAACCTGATCCTCATGTAGTTCGCTCGTGGCGACATCGTAATGCCACTGCCATTGTCGAAATCATGCAAGGTCTTTTGCCTGAATTTCACTCTCAATTACAGCATTTTGACCTTGCCTCTGAGGGATGGGCACATCTCACTGATCGCTATGCGGCCCGAGATCGTACTCGTCGCATCAATCTTGACCACGATCTCCAGCAATTCTAGATCACTGTTGACGATGATCTCAAGGTCAAACTGACAGACTACCGGCGGTTAATTGCTGAATTTGCCACAACTGGTCCTTCCAAATCCGAGGATGACCAAGTTACTTTCTTTTTGAACAAACTCCCGCCCAAGTATTTTAGTTTTATGCAACAAATCATTTCTCAACCCTCCCTTCCTACTTTTTATGAGTTCGAATGTCAACTCTTACGTTATGCTCGTCTCTACTCTCAGGTCCACCAAAAACATAGTGTTCCTGCTTCAGAGGGGGCTCTTCTCTCCGGGATTCAAAAAGATCAACTCAGCTCCGGGAAGCCCTCTCCCACTTCTGACTCCAATAATTCCTCTGGTATTAAACCCGCCTGGCACAACTTTCCCAAAAAGAACCGGTTTTATCAGCATTGCCAGAAAGTTGGGCATGTTGATGACGAATGTCGCTCCAAAGCCAAAGGCATTCTCCCACAGCCCCTCACCACGACTCCTCTGCCACCTCGTTTTCTCCCTAGGAGTGGTCCTCCTCCACCTAACGCTAGCAACTTGGAGACCACAGGGCCATGTCATTAATCATTTCACCCCATCCCCTCCCTTCATCACTCCCGAAGGCCTGTTTGACTGGTCCACTGGAGATTCTCTAGACTTCATTTTTCAAGCCTTGATCCATATCATCGAGCTTGACTCCTCCCCATCCATATCTGGATCAGCTTTTCATACTCTTCCATGTGGCCATAAAGCCCCTCGGATTGTGGATAGTGGAGCCACTCATCATATGACCCCTCATAGTGATCTCTTCATTTCTCGCCAACCGGCAACAGGGGAAGTCCGTTGTGGCAATAACTCTGTTGCTCCTATTTGTGGCATTGGTTCAATCACATTTGATACCGACAAAGGCCCCAATCTTGCTCAGTTGGATCAAGTGTTTTATGTCCCCCAATTAGGGGTCAATCTTCTTTCCGTCCATCAACTTTGCCTTCTTGGCCGCACGGTGCTATTTACAAAGATGCATGTCGAAATCATAGATGAGACATCGGGACTCCTTTTAGCTCGGGGCGAAGCCCAACCTCATGGTCTGTACCTCATGACACAATTTCTTGAGACTCCCTCCAATACCGGCTCCGAGTTTCATTGGCTTCATGGTCTTGCTACCCTAAAAGATCCAACTGACACAGAACGATTGTGGCATTATCGTCTGGGACATTTGTCCTATGACTCTTTATATGAAATGTCTCGGGATCATTTTGGTTGATGGCCTACCTCAATTATCACTAGCCAAAGATATTTGCCGTCCATGCCAATTAGGCAAACAAAGCCGAACTCCTTTTCCTTCTCATTCCACTTCTCGAGCCAGTGAGATATTGCGTCTAATCCACCTCGATATTAGTGGCAAATCTCATGTTCCTTCATTGAATGGCTCACAATATTTCTTCTTAATTGTGGATGATTACTCTCGATATCAATGGGTGTTCTTCATGAAAGAAAAATCTGACACTTTTTCCTTCTTTGCTACTTGGGCTCGATTGGTCATGAATCAAACGGGGAAGCCTATTGGGATTCCTCGTAGTGATAATGGTGGTGAATTCATTTCCCATGAATTCACTCACTTCCTTCACGAGCATGGTATCCAACGCCATCTTACATCTCCTATTTCGCCCGCCCAAAATGCTCGTGTCGAAAGGAGACAACGCACAGTCATGAACATGGCACGCTCCATGCTTTTTGCAGCCGAGTTGCCCAAACGTCTCTGGCCGGAAGCCGTGAACACTTCTGTCTATCTCCTTAATTGTTGCCCTACTGAGCCCATCCCGAACATGACACCTTTTGAGGCTTTCTATGGCTACCGACCCTCTATTTCTCATATCCGCATCTTTGGAAGCCGCGCGTACACTCATACTCCCAATGATACTCGCGGTAAACTAGAACCTCGTGCTGAACTTCTACTTCTCGTTAGCTACTTAGCGGAAGCCAAAGCTTATCGCTTATTTGATCCTCGCACAAACAAAGTTTTGGTTCGCCGTGATGTGGTCTTCGATGAAAGAGATGTTCTAAAAAATTCCTCTATTCTCCCTGTTGATGACGCACCGTTCCCCCCGAAACCTCTTTCTCTCCCCCCGAAACTTCTTTCTCTCCCCCCGAAACTTCTTTCTCTCCACCCATTGCTTCTCCCGTTCCTCGATCCTCTTCTCAAGACCCGATGCCACGCTGGTATCGACAAACTATGAAGGATTCCGGGATTGTTCCCTTAGAACTTCCTCCTCCTGGTCCTCGACGCTCTACCTGGACAGCTTCTTCCACTACCACTGCCTCCATTTTTACCACAGCCTATATCATACATTTTGAACCTGCCACTTGGCAGGAGGCAGTTCAACATCCTGAGTGGCATCGTGCCATGGAACAGGAGCTTGAGAGCATTGATCGCAATGAGACCTGGATTTTGGTTGATCCACCCAGTCACAAAAAGGTCATAGGAACAAAGTGGATCTTCCGAACAAAACTCAAAGCAGATGGAACACTGGACAAGTACAAAGCTCGCTTAGTAGTGCAAGGATTTCGCCAAAAACATGGTATCGATTATGAGGAAACCTTTGCACCTACTGCTCGATTGACATCCTTTCGCCTTCTCCTCGCCCTAGCCGCTCATCACAGCTGGTCTATCTATCAGATGGATGTCAAGAGTGCCTTTCTCAATGGCTACCTCGATGAGGAAGTCTATGTGGCCCCCCCACCAGGTTTTTCTTCTCCTGGCCATGAAAATAAGGTATTTAGTCTCCGCAAAGCTCTTTATGGGCTTAAACAAGCACCTCGGCGGTCCTGGTTCCACCGAATAGACACCTTCCTCAGATCTAATGGGTTTCATTCCACTGCTTTTGATCCGAATTTATATATACATCAATCTTTAGAGGGAGTCTACTTTATCTTACTTTACGTGGATGATCTTTTGCTTTTGGGCTCTACCACCACCACACTTCAATTCATTAAACCACAACTCAGCACCACATTCGAGATGACCGATCTCGTTCTTCTCTCGTATTTCTTGGGCATGGAAGTTGTCCAGCATTCTGGTGGTATCTTTGTTTCTCAACAGAAATATGCTCTTCAAATCATCCCCCACGAGCCTAAGCCAGCTGCCACTCCCTTGGATCCCACAGTCAAGCTCTCAAAGGACTTGGAGTGTCCTCCCTTTGATGAACATCTCTATCGTCAAGTTGTTGGCAAGCTGCTCTGGCTCATTCACACTCGTCCGGATCTTTCTTACTCTGTTTCTATTCTCAGTCAGTACTTTAATGAACCCAAGCACACTCATTGGCATGTATGTATTCGTATCTTGTGGTTCATACGTGGTACTTACTCTTATGGTTTACATTTCAGACCAGGACTAACACTACAGGGATACACTGATTCCGACTGGGCTGACTCGGACAATTGCCGTTCTCATGGCGGCTACATTTTCTCGTTCGGCTCGGCACCTGTCTCTTGGTCCAGCCGTGAACAAGAAACTGTTGCTGGCTCTTCTACTGAGGCTGAATACCGGACCTTGTATGATTGTACCACAGAGGCCATATATCTCTGGCAGTTTCTGGCAGAGCTACACTTTCCTTGTACTGAACCAACGGTCCTCTACGTCGACAACAAAAGTGCCATCGCTCTCGTCAGCAATCCCATTTTCTCCAACCGCACCAAACATGTTGGCGTACACTTTCATTGTACTCGCGAGCAAGTGGAATTGGGTACTATTCGATTGATATATGTTCCAGCTGCCGATAATCATGCTGACATTCTTACCAAGCCGGTTAACTGACCTATTCTTGAGCATCTTAGCCCACGGCTTGGGATTGGTGTACCGCCTCCTTCTCCTTAGCAGTATTTGTATACTAGTGCTTAAAGGAAGTGAACAAATCCCCTGCGAGGGCACTCGTTAAGCACCTCTCTTTCTGTACTCTATGATTGTACCATCACTACTGGGCATTTAGCGAAGATGAAAACCTACTTTGTAGGCATCTCCATCTAAATGAAAACCCTCTTTTAATTTTTTTTTTTTTAAAAAGGGCTGATGAAGAAGATAGATCACCCCTGGAACCATTCTACCTTGGACATTGAGAGGGGATGTTAAGACAGGCAATCTCCAAACGCAGAGGTCAGGGCCAAACCAATGGCCAGAAAGGCCAAAACTGGCAAATCTCCAAACACAGAGGTCAGGGCTAAACAAATGGCCAGAAAGGCCATAACTGGCCGACCAGAAATGGCCGACTTGACCGACCAGAATTAGCCGACCAGATGGGTCAGGCCTATAAAAGGCAGTAGCCCCTTGGCTACTAACTCACTTTTTTTGGAACAGGCTGCTGCACACCTGCGCTCCAGCATTTCTGCTGCCTCTGCCTCCTCTACCTCCACTCCTGCATCCTCTCCAGCATCCTCTGCATCCTCTCCTGCATCCTCTTCATCCTCTCCAGCATCCTCTGCCTCCACTCCTGCATCCTCTCCAACATCCCCTGCATCCTCTCCAGCATCCTCTGCTTCCGCTCCAGCATCTCTGCCTCCTCTGCTTCAGCTCCAGCATCTCTGCCTCCTCTGTCTCCGCTTCATCATCCTCTCTTGCTGCTGCTCCAGATCAGCATCGACTTATTTCTCTACTGCTGCTGCTCCAGATCAGTATCGACTTATTTCTCTACTGCTGCTGTATTATTTCCTCCAGATCTGCAGCAATCCTTTGCTCTTCTGGCAATAGGTTGCTGACTCAGATTTGGTTCAGTTCCAGCTTGTGGAGCTAGTGCAGAGCCCACTTCAGTTGGCTGCTCTGGAGGACTGCTGTTTGCTTCCTCCACAGTTTCTTTCTCAGATATCTCTTATCTTGTATTGAGTTCCTTTGGTGATATATATTTCTTCTTCAGCTATCGTTAGTCTTCAGTGTTGTTTTATTTGTCTCCAAGTACTTTCTTTATACAAGAGGCCCCTATAGGAAGGACAGTATGGACTGTTGGCAGCATATGTATGGGTACTTGGCAAGGGTCCGAGAACTTGAACAGGGCCTGGCAGATGGCGAGCATATTAGACCATGCAGGCACATGTTTTGCAGGACATATGGACCTGGTCCATGGCCAGAAAAGGGCCAAACTATGGCTGGAATAGCCTGATCCACTGGCTGGCTGCCATGTGGACAGGAGGGCCAACAACCCTGGTCAAGGCAGACAACCAGGCTGACCCCCGTTGTTTGGTTGGGGGCTGCTGGTCGACCAGAAGGGAGCCCCAAGTCGGTTGGGAAGGGCTGCAAGTCGGCCAGTTTGGGGGGCCTTCAACCCCTATATGAAGAGAGCCCTTGAGGCTCATAATGCATCCATTGTATGCAGACTTTAGGAGCAGACTGGAGCAGCAAAGCAGCAAGGCTTGGGGCCTACATCCTAGAGGACCAAGAGGAGCTGTGTACTGCAGAAAGAACTCGAGGAAGAGCTTCACCCTTGGCTGTCTTCTAGGGCAGCATAGGTAGAGGGATCACATCCACTAGAGCAGCACATCTCCAGCAGACTGGAGCAGCAGGTTAGCAACCTTTGGGCCGCTGCGGAAAGAAGAAAGAAAGAAAGGCTATTAACGTCCACTGGAGACCAAAAGGTCTATGGGACAGCAAGAAACCCTCTAGTACATCTGCTTTAGGGAGGGCAAATGGCAACTCCCAAGGAGTGCAAAAAGCAGCCCCAATTATTTAGAGTACCTACATGATATTCTGGAAGAGTAAACAGCCATACATCAGTTTAAGACTGAGAGTCTTTTGGTTTTGATTTAAACTCTCTGATAAGTGCTACCCCTTCATGATAAGCTGCCCATTTTCCATCCTTTCTGGCAGCCCTGACTTTAGCTAATTCAGTTGCCTTAATCTTGAGTTGAGTTTGTGTAAGCTCCTCTGCTATCCATACTTTGGTGCCCTTCAGCTTGTAAGATTGTCGAAGAAGCTTGATCCGCATATCTTTTGACTTCAGTGTAAGGATTGCATGACCTCTATAGTGCAAAATAGAAGCTGGCCTGGAGTCATCATCATCCTGCTCATCATCATTCACCCATTCGATGTTGGGCAAACTTGATTTGATCTTTGTCAATATTTCACTATATGTATCCTCCTCTTTGTACCAATCTTTTGGGAGCCCCCCTATTCTGATCTTTAGCGCATTATCACATCTAGCTTCATGTTCTTTAATCTCTGCTTGGATATCTCTGCTTGGATATCAGACTTACTTGCTTTGTTGTCCACTTCCACAAACACTTCCTTCCTCGCAGTTTGTACTTCAGTGTGAACAAGATCTTTGACTGTAGAGACTAGCTGGGGGGTAGGGGGGGAATCCTTACAAGATTTTACAGCCTCATCAATTACTGCCTGCTTACCAGGCCCTTCCAAGATGTGAGGTCGGGCCTTTACTTCTGCCAGCTCCAATCGTAGCTCTCTCACTGCCTGTTGCAAATAAAAAATCTGATCCTGTTGCCCGAGGATGGGCCGTTTTGAGCCTTCTTGTTGGTAATTCCGTGCGTATGGAGAGGGTGTCATGGCTGCAACTATAGAGTACCGAGTCCTGATGGATGTTGAAGGAGTTGAGGGGGTTGAGGGGGACTTGGAGGAGAGGGTAGGGCAATCCATAGTTGGTTGTATGATGAACCCCCTGGCTTAACCTAACCCCCAGGTTGGGTTGGGGGTTTAGCCCAACTCGGGGTTAGGGAGGACTAGAACTAGACTAGGATTAGACTAGACTAGACTAGGTACGGACGGGAGATATTGAGGATGGAAAGGTGTTGACGGGTAGAGGTATGGCTGTACGGCTGTACGGGAGGTACGGGAGAGGATGTACTAGAGGTACGGTTGTACGGATGTACGGAAGAGGCTGTACGGGGAGGTACGGTACAAAAGGTACGGAGGTTGTACATGAGAGGTTGTACGGGAGAGGTACGGAAGATACGGGGAGGCTGTACGGAAGGGACGGTACTAGTGAGGCTGTACGGGAAGGTACGAAAGGTATGATGGGAGAGTTATGGAAGGTTACATATCGAAGGTATGGAAGGTTACGTACGGAAGGTACAGAGGTACGGGAGGTTACGGAAGGTACGAAGAGAAGGAAGGAGAAGGGTACAGAAGGGTACAAAGTTGCAGACGGAGCTTGGAAGGGGCTGCACACCTAGGCGGACAGCTAGGGCAGCAAGCTGCAATGCTCAGGGATCTAGAAGTCCCACAGTTTGGTGGGACCCTGACTCTTTTGTACTGTGTCCTTTTGTGGACAGAAGTATATCTTACCACCTAGGTTGACAGTTCAGGCAGCAAGTTGCAGGGATCAAGGCACGGTGATTAAGTCTATAGAAGCTCGACGAGGAGCTCGTGGGATCAGGAATCTAGAAGTGTCTAAGGAGATAGTTGGACAATTTTTGGTAAGGAAAGAGGACCACGGTTTGCTGGGGCTCTAACTCTTTTATATTGTGTCTTTTTGTGGACAGGAATATATCTTATGTTGGTTCTATGTCTCTCTTGGAACATTGTCTATTTGCTGGCTTGCACACACACACACACATGTTTGTTGAGTACACACAAGTAAAGAAGTCAAAACACTGCTCCGTCAATTCTCGGGCCCATCTATCAATCTTCCGCTGCGGATACCCGCTGTTTAGGTCATTTCTCATCCTTATGGCAATGAGGGTGACTATTGGAGGGACCTAGTGGCCTCCCATCACCAAATTGCAATGGGCAACCTAGGTGTTTCAAGTCATGAGGTTGGACAACGTCTTTTGAATGTTGTCCTTTGGGTGAGGATCATGGGCCACTGACGGGAAGGAGTCACGCCTTGTATTTCAATCTTTAGGACCGTTTGTCCTTGGATCTTGTAGGGTGGTGTATCTACGTCTATCGAGAAGGCATCACCCCCCTCTGTCAGCTAGGTAGTCATGCCCATGTGAAATCTCGCTACATCCTCTACATCTTAGCCACATTCGTAGGGCTCCCTGCCAGATCCTCTGTGCTATGGGGCAGCTCCACAAGCAGTGCAGGATCATCTTGAGGTCTCTCTCCACACATTGGAGGTATATTCCATCCACTCATATCTACCTCAACCACGAGCCAATGGGCAACCCACCCATCAGCAACCATCGTGGACATGCTTCAGTCTGAGAGTTTGGAGCTGCCATCTCCTATATTGATGAGTTTTGGGCCTGAATCTCGGATTATTGGATGAGTCATACAACCAAAAGCCACTCCCACTATCACGGGGACGGGAAAAGTGATGTAAAGTTTAATGTAACTCAACACGGGGTTAATTGTGGTTGAGTCTAGTAATAGTTTAGCCGTGAGGGACTGGCTAGAGGAAGTGCAGACTTCTAGAGGTCCCTAGGGGCAATTTCTAAGTGCACCCACTAGGTCCTAGGGGCAAGGCATAGGCATTTAAGAGGGGTTATGAAGTCGGGCCCAAGGACAACCAACATTGTCCTTGGTATGGTCTTTAATGAAGGGCCAAGTGGCATGCATCCAAATGCACGTGCTTCCCTCAACCTACCATCTCTCTCCCTCACCCTCCTGGAGCATCCTCAGTTGGCAGAAGCTCTTGGAGCTGTTTTTTGTTGCTTGTTCTTGCTCTCCCAGCCAGTTTTCTGTTGCTCTTGCACCTGCATGCTGCTGCTCTGTCGACTGCTCCAGCTCCTGCACGCAACCCGAGGCTGCATGCGTGTAGGCACACCTCTCTAGGCAGATGTACGGCTGTCATACAGCTGTACAGACTTCAGGTGTGACTCTTGAGGTGATTGTACAGACACTTTGGCACGGATTCCGAGGTGATCACAGCAAGGCACAGATCCCGAGGCAGAGTACCCTTTCTGTACGGATTCTCCTTGCCATTCGCAGCAGATCTATGGACCCTAGCCTCTCCAACTCTTTGCTTGCCCCCCTTCCGCCTTCTATTTGTTCTTTCTCTCTTCTCGTGGAGGCTGGAAGACACCTACACCCTGTTGGGAGCTTCGCCAAGGGATAGGCGCGAGGATTGAGTTTGACCCTCTACCATGGATAGTGGGTATTTGGTTATTGTCATCATTTGATTGTCATTTCTTATTTTGAAGCTATCTGCTATGTATTTCTTGTGTTTGGAGTCCTTTTTGGTCCCCACAAGCTTAAGCAAGCACTCAAAAGCAAAGGGTGTGCCTAGGGAAAGGCCAGAGGTTTAGTGTGCTGCATGTGAAAGCCTTGAGGCTGCTTTGAGCACAGTTTGCTAGTGGTTTGGATGCTTGGATGCCTTTCAATTGGGTCAAGTTAGAAGTGGATGCCTAAGATTGCCTTGCCAGTTGGATCCTAGTGGTGCATTGTGGAATAGATGCATAGAAGATAGTCAGAGGATTTGCAGAGAGGAACGGTACAAGGGTGAGCCCGTGGTGTAAAGAATTTTCATTTAGAAGCATTAAATAAATACCAAAAGGGGCGCCAAGGCATTTGGGGCCAGTGGGTGTATTGTGTACTGTTTTCCTAGAGCAGGGGCATTCTAGCCTCCCCATTGTTGTTGTTGAAGTTTATTTTTAAGTATTGTTAAGTGGTTGAAGTGATTAAAGCTTGCATTGTGGCTATTTATGAGGTTTATGACTGAGTAGATGAGGATTACTGCCCTTTGGATTCCTGACGGCCGGTTACACCCACCCTTACTTCATAGGGCATTGGGCCAGCTTATGTCTTCACATGTTACACGTTTACCTCCTTGAGAGGAGTGGGGGCTTTGCAATTGGTTGTTTTTTTTGGCTCAGCCAAGCTTCGAATTAGTGCAAGTTTGATTTTTCATCTTGCACATAATGGTTTTGGAACATGCAGTTTAGCCAGTAGGCCCAATTAGAAGCGTCCCATAGGACTTGACAATGATCTAAATGATGAATTTGTCAAGGCAAGAATCAAGGAGTACCAGTCGTTAAAGCAGTTACCTTGATTTTAGCACTTGTGTGAGGATATTATGTCCAAGCAAAAAGAAGTTAATCAAAGGCGTTCTCCTACTCCTCTTGCCTTTAAAAAATCCCCAAGGCAACCCCATTCTTTAAGAAGGTGTCCCCGAGTTACCATCCCGAAAGTACTATGCTTCAAGAGAAAGGGGAGGAGCCCAAAGCCCCATAGAAGACGGAGTAAAAAGCATGGGCAAAGATCCCCAAGTCCAGCCAGCACTTTTCCAACAATTCTTCTTCTTCTTTTTCCTCTTTTTCTTCCACATTCAAAGAACGTTCTCCTCATGGATGAAAAAGGAGGAGATCTAGATCAAAGTTTTGGAAGAATCGCATGCCCCTCCATATGTAGGTCATCAAGGTATTTCTTCTACTACCCAAGCTATTGAGAGGTACTTCTTTTGGCCAAGAATGTGGAAAGATATCCACAAGTTCGTGACCGAATGTCTTACATGCCAAAAGGTTAAGTATGACAGACAAAAGATTCCAAGACTCCTAATGCCGCTTCCAATACCGCAAAGGCCATCGGAGAATATTGCTATGTATTTTATCTTTGTTCTTCCACGATCAAAGAACGGGAATGATGGGATATGGACTTGTTCTTCAATGCTGCGAATTGGTTACTATTGCTATGATTTGGATTCCAGCCACCTGTGGGCACTCTTGCTGAAGTGTGATTTGAGTTTGAGGTGCGGTTAAGGTTTCACTAGCCGGGCCACCGTCCCATTGTGCCCGCACCCAAACACTGCTCCAACGTGTAGCCCTCCAGGTCTCGAACCTCTTGATGCCAGAGGAGGGCCTGGTGCCCCCACTCCTTTCAACACCGAGGGTTCGCTCGGATGAGTCCCCTAGACAAGCATTGCCAAACTTTATATAGACTCCTCATCAACGGTGACCCGTTCCTGGTGAGGGGGCCTTTGAGAAGATCCACCAAAAAGACTACTACCACTATCTTCCTATGTTGGGGGTGTTCCTAAGAAGCCCTCTCTGAAGCAAGAGCTTCCATGGCTCCAATCTCGGGGTGAGACCACCCACTACTAGCTTGCCTAGCAAGGCTCTACTCTACATTCTCGATCAATGATGCCAAGGCCTCCCTCTACTTGGGACGGGATCAATGTTTGCCACAAGCGACTTGACTCTAGTGTTCTAGGTGCTATCTAATCTTGCCTACAAGAAGTTGTGCACCAAGCGCCTGAGCTGCCCCATGCAACCCCTATGGAAATACCATATAGTGATAATCTAGCCTATCCAAGTTTAGGTCAGCAGGAGATCAGGTGGCATTTAAGAGATCCATAATCCACTATTAAGGGTATTGTGCTCCTGGCACAATTTGAGGGCTTTTGTGATTAAGGAACAGAGTTGTTACCAGATTTTGAGGGAATGCCAATGTGACCACATGCTAGCCGCTTAGTTTTGGAATAACCTCCAGCCCATAGAAAGGGACTCACTAGCAAAGTCCTGATTGCCACAGTTTTAAAGAGTCTATGCAATAGTGGGCCTTAGCGTCTTATGCATGTTGTCAGTAGATTTTCTCCCAGAAAATAGGTGTATCGACTCCTTTGCCAAAGAACAGGTTTAAGATGTGCATATGACCATCCAAGTACATTGCCATCATCTGTCAGTTTCCTTGAAGAAGAGATAAAGCCGCAGGTTTTCTACACAGATTTTTTAAACGACGGATTGGACATCTGTAAGAAGAGCCTTTTATAGAACTATGTTAACATTGGCTAAATATTGCAGCATGGATTGCACGTTTGTCAGTAATGGATTGGATGTTGATTTGTTTGACCAAAAAACATATCATTTTCATGAGCAATTGATTGCTTGCTGGTTTATTTATTCCAGTGTTGTGGAAGTTAGGACTTGTATTAGCAATGGATATCTTCTTAACATACATTAGAATAAGGGCAGTGTTGAGATTCAGCATCTCCAGGCGTGGCCAGCCGACCAGCCCCCATGCAGCAAGGGGGGCCAGAGGGGGTAGGCTGGCCGACCAGCTGGTCGGCCCAGTTGGCCTGACCGACCAGGCTGGTCGGTCCAGCCAAACTGGCCGACTCCCCCCCTTGGCCTGCCCTATAAAAGGGCCTCCTTCCCTTCATTTCCTCCATCACTTCTTGCAGCTCCTCAAGGCTCCAGCATACAGCCTGCTCCTGACCATCCCCTCAGAGCCCCCTCTCAGCTGCTCAGTTGGCTGCCCACACTCCCGCAGCAGATCTTGCCTCTTCAGGGCTCTTGCCTCCCCGCTCCAGGCCTCTACAGTTCCCTTGTTCCAAGGTTCCTGCCTCTTCACCCAGGCTCCTTCAGCCTCCTCTTCTCTAGGCTCTTGCCTCCTCAGTTCAGGCTCCTCTAGCCTCTTCACTCCAGGCCCCTGCCTCTTCGTTTCAGGCTTCTCCTGCCTCCGTGCTCTCAGGCTTCAGCTTTCTCGTGTTCCCCCCCTTTTTTCTCTGCTTCAGTTCAGCCTCTCCTGCAGCTCCTGTTTTCTATCTTATTCAAGATATCTTGTATTTCAGTTGCTGCCCTGGTTTAAGGGCTGATTTACAGCAGATCAGTGGTGGTACATTTTGTTATCTCTAGTGTTCTCTGTGTGGCTCTATAATTTCAGTTTGTTTGCATCTTCCGCTGCCATTTTAATATGGTATCAGAGCACCAGGTTACTCTCTGATCTGGGAACTTCTATATTGATGAAGTTGAAGAAGTTTGTCCTCGTCAGCAACTCTCCTTCCCACTGACTACAGAGCTCTCTTCTCCCCTCCCTATATATATATTTTTTTTTCCCGGTACCCCGGGCTATGAATAGCAGCCTACGGCTTCATCAAGAGCCTCTCCCCCCCTTCCTTCATCGCGCATCGGGTCGGCTCCCGTCTTCACCCGTACGACTTTATTCAGGGGTTTCTGGCAGAACTTATTGGCTCTTGATCTTTGGGTTCGATTGTTGAGATTGGCCCTGTTCTAGACCTTGATCTTTTCACCAGCCCCGTTCTCTTCAGCCCCTTGTTGCTGTCCATTCCCTGTTTTCAGTTATGGCTGATGAAACAAAGGATTCTACTCCGGATCTTTGCGTATCTCCTATGTCCAGTTTCTTTCAAGAGTCTGACAAGCCTGTACGTATTCCCACTCTTCCTACATTTCCAGATGCTCGGCAGTTAGATGGGACCAATTATTCTCTTTGGAAAATTCAGATGGCGTCTGTATTGGAATCTTATGATCTTGCTGAGTTTGTTGATCCCGGGATCCCTCGTCCGTCACCTGAGGAGGAGCCACATGCTTCTCTTATCTGGGATAAATTGAATGCTCGTGTACGCTCGTTCATCTTTCTCAATTGTCAACCAGGGGTTCTCAATCATATCAAGCATCTTACTTCTGCACGTGCTATTTGGGAATTTCTTGATGGCATGTATCTTCGCGTCACTCCCATGAAACGTATTTCCTTGGAAGTTCAGCTTCGTCGCCTCGATCCAACTACTTCTCCTTCCATACGGGACCACATCAACAAAATGCAGAGCATGCATCAGGACATCCTCCATGCAGGCAAGGCTATCTCCTCCGAAGATATGGCTATTACTCTCTTATCTCATGTTATTACTGACAGTTGATATGCAGCATTCTATTCTTCTCTTATTACCTCCGGCCGCCTCAGCACCATCACTTGGGAGGAACTTGTCCCCATGATGATGGATCAGGAGGAACAGTTCACTAAAACCTCTGATGGTTCTTCTGAGGCTCTTGTGGCCCATCGTCCCAAATCACGATCCAAGAATGCCCCGTCCTCTGCCAATAACTCATCTCCTTCAGGTCCCTCCAGTGACCGTCCTGCTCCCAAAGGTAATTGCAATCACTGTGGCACTCCTGGCCATTATTGGCGCAATTGTCCATACCGCAAACACAAACGAGCTGACGCACCTCTGGCCGCTGCGGCTGATGCTTCCCTTACCCCTACTCCTGCATTTGTTCACCTTGAGCTCTTGAATTCGGTCCCCCTTCCTGCAGTAGAGTCATTGGCTCTCCATAGCTCCGATGCTCGTGAATGGATTGTTGATAGTGGGGCCTCTCGGCATATGACCCCCTCCTCCTCACTGCTCCAGGATCTCACTCCTCATTCTGGTCGTGTCTGCATCGGCGATAAGCACTCTATTCCTGTTCATTCAGAGGGCTCTCTTGATATTATTCCTGATGGCAAAGGGGGTAAACACTCTTCTCGTGTTCTTTATGTTCCGTCTCTCGGCTTTCATCTCCTTTCGGTTCATCAGATTTGTCAAAACAATATGAAAGTTGAGTTTGAAGAACCCTCTGTCACCATCCGCGATCGTGCCACCGGACAGCCGGTTTGGACCGGCCATTCTACTAATGGTATCTACAAGCTTGTTGCCCTTCCCTCCCTTACAGGAACCTCTCTTGGTGACCTTTGGCATTATCGGTTTGGTCATTTACACATTGATGCTCTTCATCGTGCTTTCCGTGATCAGCTTGTCCTCGGCCTCCCTAACGTCGGCACTCGCCAAGGTCTCTGTCCCTCTTGCATATTGGGCAAACAACATCGCGAGCCGTTCGCTCATCATGCCTCTCGCCGTGCCACTGTTCCGCTTGGTCTTGTTCACCTCGACCTATGTGGCCCTATGCAGATTATGTCCCTTGGGGGAGCCTCGTACTACATGCTCCTTGTTGATGATTTCAGTCGCTACTCTTGGATCTATTTTCTTTCCCACAAGGATCTGGCTTTCAGTCGTTTCCAGACCTGGCTAGCCATGGTGGAAAAAGAATCCAATCACTCCCTCAAAATTCTTCGTGCTGATAAAGGTGGTGAATTCACCTCTCTCGAGTTTGATCGGTTCTTGAGTAGTCATGGTGTCAAACGGGAATTTGCCAACACAGGTACCCCTTCTGATAATGGTGTGGTTGAACGTAAACATCGTACCGGTGTTGAAATGGCTCGGACCATGCTCACTCACAGTCAACTCCCTCAGTCTCTTTGGGCCGAGGCCATGATGACCGCCATCCATACTCTTAACCGCTCTCCGACATCAGCAGTCCCAGGCATGACCCCTTATCAGGCTTACTATGGATCTAAGCCCGATGTTTCCCATTTTCGAGTATTTGGTTGTGATGCTTATGTTCATATTCCTAAATCTGATCGTGGAAAGCTTGATCCTAAGTCCCACAAGCTCTTGTTCGTAGGCTACAACTCCGTCTCCACTGGCTATCGCCTCTATGATCCTCACCGCCGCATTATCTCCGTGAGCAGGGATGTTCTTTTCGACGAGCAAGTCCTTCCGACATCCTCCGACTCTTCTCCTGTTCTTGGAGATCCGTCCGATGCTTCGGAGCCCTCTCTCCCTCCACCTGCCTCGTCCCCCGGTACATCACCTCCTATTCTCTCTCCTCCGCCTCCTTCTCCGGCTCCACCCTCGTCTGCTCCTCCTTTGGAACCCCGCTCGGTACGTGTTCCGCGATGGCTCATTAATACTCTCCGCTCCTCCGGTCTTGAGGATCCCTACTCCAAACCACCCCCTGATGATGGGCCTCGTCACTCTCATCGCCATCTCCCACCGTCCTCTTCTGATCCCCTTCATGTCAATTATGCCCTTATGTCTCGCATCCTCGCCACTCGTGAGCCCACTACCGTTCCTCAGGCTCTGGCCCAGCCTCATTGGAAACAGGCTATGGAAGCGGAAATTCATGCTCTTCTTCGGAACCACACCTGGGACCTTGTCCCTCGTCCCTCACATCGTTCCGTCATTGGTGTCCGGTGGATTTTCAAAACAAAATACGCCTCTGATGGTTCTGTCGACAAGTATAAAGCTCGGCTGGTGGCTAAAGGCTATGCCCAACGACCCGGCATCGACTATGGAGAGACCTTTGCACCTACCGCCCGGATGAGCACCATCCGCACGATCCTCGCTCTTGCCGCCCACCATCAGTGGCCCATCTTTCAAATGGACGTCAAATCTGCATTTTTGAATGGTGATCTTCATGAAGAGGTATATGTGGATCAGCCGCTCGGCTTCATTAATTCTCGTTCTCCTTTCATGGTCTGTCGCCTTCGCAAGGCTCTCTACGGTCTCAAGCAAGCTCCTCGGGCCTGGAATCAGCGTATTGATACCTTCTTCTGCCGCCAAGGACTTCTTCGCTCTCTGGCTGATCCCAATCTTTATCTTTTTCATGAAGGACAGCTTCATACCTTCATCATTCTTTATGTGGATGATTTAATCCTCACCGGGGGTCATACCAATCATATCCTTGCCATTAAAGTTGCTCTTCAAACTGAATTTGAGATGACGGATATGGGCCTTCTCCATTTTTTCTTGGGTCTTGAGATTTGGCAGACTAAGAGGGGGTATTTTGTCTCTCAGCAACGCTATGTTCAAGAGCTCCTCGAAACTTTCCACATGGCTGACTGTCGGCCCATCACCTCTCCCATGGATCCCAACGCTAAACTCTCTGCTTCTGGGTCCATTGTTTATCCTGATGCCTCCCTCTACCGCCAGCTTGTTGGATCTCTTCTTTGGCTACTTAACACTCGACTGGATCTCGGCTTCTCTGTCGGCACCCTCAGTACCTTCATGCAAACCCCTTCGCTTTCTCATTGGCAAGCTGCTCGACGTCTCCTCCGCTATCTTCAGGGGACCTCTACTTTCGGGCTCTTTTATGCTGCCGGTGGTTCCTCTCCTTCCCCGCTCACTCTCCGAGGTTGGAGTGACTCCGATTGGGCTGGCGACCCCGATTCTCGCCGCTCTACCACGGGCTATGTTTTCTCCTTTGGCTCTGCGGCTATCTCCTGGTCCAGTAAACGCCAACCCATGGTCGCCCTATCTTCCACCGAGGCTGAGTATCGGGCTATGTGTAGTGCCACCTGTGAGGCTGTGTGGCTTCGGCGCCTTCTTCTCGATTGTGGTTTTCAGCAATCCACTTCTACCACACTTTTTTGTGACAATCAAAGCTGTATTGCCCTTGCTCGCAATCCGGTCTTTCATGCTCGGACAAAACACATTGAAATTCAGTACCACTACATGCGAGAGAAGGTTCTTGACGGTACCATTGTGCTCCTCTTCAGCACCACTTCCGACAACGTCGCCGACATATTTACCAAATCTGTTTCTCCTCCCCTTCTCCAACGTCATACCAGCTCTCTGGGTCTTGTGCCACACCCTGGAGCTGAGAGGGGGTGTTGAGATTCAGCATCTCCAGGCGTGGCCAGCCGACCAGCCCCCATGCAGCAAGGGGGGCCAGAGGGGGTAGGCTGGCCGACCAGCTGGTCGGCCCAGTTGGCCTGACCGACCAGGCTGGTCGGTCCAGCCAAACTGGCCGACTCCCCCCCTTGGCCTGCCCTATAAAAGGGCCTCCTTCCCTTCATTTCCTCCATCACTTCTTGCAGCTCCTCAAGGCTCCAGCATACAGCCTGCTCCTGACCATCCCCTCAGAGCCCCCTCTCAACTGCTCAGTTGGCTGCCCACACTCCCGCAGCAGATCTTGCCTCTTCAGGGCTCTTGCCTCCCCGCTCCAGGCCTCTACAGTTCCCTTGTTCCAAGGTTCCTGCCTCTTCACCCAGGCTCCTTCAGCCTCCTCTTCTCTAGGCTCTTGCCTCCTCAGTTCAGGCTCCTCTAGCCTCTTCACTCCAGGCCCCTGCCTCTTCGTTTCAGGCTTCTCCTGCCTCCGTGCTCTCAGGCTTCAGCTTTCTTGTGTTCCCCCCCTTTTTTCTCTGCTTCAGTTCAGCCTCTCCTGCAGCTCCTGTTTTCTATCTTATTCAAGATATCTTGTATTTCAGTTGCTGCCCTGGTTTAAGGGCTGATTTACAGCAGATCAGTGGTGGTACATTTTGTTATCTCTAGTGTTCTCTGTGTGGCTCTATAATTTCAGTTTGTTTGCATCTTCCGCTGCCATTTTAATAGGCAGGTGCATGAAGCCCTTTGAAAAACAAGCCAGTATGTTCTGCAAAGCTTGTGATCTGAGTTAACGTTAAGCAAATACTTTGAAGGGAGAACATGATTGTTTTCTTTTTAGAATAAAAATTTGTGTTATTTTTTGGTTTCTGAAGCTTTTTATGTGATTTAGTGTCCTCATTCCTGAGGTTGTCTCAAGAGCTAACTTGCTCAAGCATCTGTTGTCTGGAATGATGCCATTCTATGTGGAGGCCTGCCAAAAACTGTGTCATATCTGCCCTGAAGATAGAAATCCTCTAACATGTTGCCTTTTCTGCAGCATCTCTATTACTAATAATGTGTCTGTTGGTACAGGAGGACACTGCAGAAAGCAATGCAGGTACTTTTCATAAGGGAAACTGATTCTGTGGTTTTGTAAATTACCAGGCATAGATAGAAATGCTCAAGGATTCTATGCTTTTGTGCTTGGAATTGACTTTTTAAAACCACTTTCACAAGGCACAACGTTTGTGAAAGTTAAGTTTGTGCTTCAGAAGAAATGTGAGTTCGGCCAGCAATTTAGTGTTGTTGGTGATGATGTGCAATTTGGAGCATGGAATCCAGCATCAGCAATTCCAATGACATGGTCCGAAGGAGATGTATGGACTACAGAACTGGTGTGTGTCCCTATGATTGTCCTCATCCTTAAAGTGGCTCCAGACTTGGAAAGGATTCGAAGTGTTCCCTTAATTTGTTTCAAAAAACTGTACTATGTTTTTAAATATTTGCAAAAGGGTAGTATTACTTGCTCTTTGTGGTCTTTTTTGAAACTGAATGCTTGTTGATATCCTGAATGATGTCACAACCAGTGCCTAGTGAAGAGAGAGAATTGCATCCACAGGATGTATGCGAGTAGTTAAAGAAATCTTTTCAAACCGTTGTAGTTTGCTGCAGGATCTCTCAGTCGGGAAACGCATTGAATTTAAAATGATTCTTACTGGCGGACAGGGAGAACTCGAGTGGCAACCAGGTCCAAATCATGTGTTAAAAACTTCAGGGGATTCATCATCACTGCTTATCTCAGCTTCCTGGTCTGATAAAAGCACTGTAAAAATTATTCCTGTGGCACCAGATATTAGTGACCCTTCTGATGGTAAGTCCTGTGATACTTCAGTTATTTCTCATGTGATTTAGGCTGATGTGGTCATGAGGCTGTTAGTGTTACTGAAAAGGCATCAGGTGCCTTGCAAGCGGAGGGCGTACGAGAGATTACTGCTAAGAAGGATCTGATATCTGATATCTTTTTCTCCTGTAACTTTATGAGACGCAGTCAGTGTGGCTGCAAACATTGGAAAAAAGGCATCAGGTGCTGGTGAGATCAGCAATGACCGAAGAGAGCAGACTGCTAAGAAGGAATCTGAGACCTTCATGCCGTTAGACTCCGAGTTAACAATCTTCAACAAGCCTATTGTTTCTGAGGTGCGGATGCTCTATTAGGACATGAAAACTGTATTTGCTCTGGGTGAAGGGGTCATGGATTTTATTAGGTTCTCACCATAGTGTGCAATTTTTACCTCCTTTAAACTGATGAATTGGGTGGGCAGTAGACAGACGGGAAAGCCAAGCAAAAAAAATGGAATATTTGCATCTACACCTTTTCGAAATAAGGCCTTGCAAAGCCCCTTTGCACTCTTTCTGGTTTTCGTTTGTATGCGAAACTCCTCTCTATGTTTTTTTAGCAGAAAAGTTCAACCTGTTTATCGTCAGTTCTGTATGCCTAGAAGGTCTTTAACATACTGCTAAGAAGGAATCTAATACTTCTCGATATACACCTCAAACCCATGCGGTATAGTCTAGGACCATGAGCTAACAATCTTCAACAAGCCTATTGTTTCTGAGGTGTGGATGCTCTATTAGGACATGAAAACTGTATTTGCTCTGGGTGAAGGGGTCATGGATTTTATTAGGTTCCCACCATATTGTGCAATTTTTACCTCCTTTAAACTGATGAACTGGGTGGGCAGTAAACGGATGGGAAAGCCAAGCAAAAAAAATGGAATATTTGCATCTACTTTTATCTTTTCGAAATAAGGCCTTGCAAAGCCCCATCCACTCTTTCTGGTTTTCTTTTGTATGCGAAACTCCTCTCTATGTTTTTTTAGCAGAAAAGTTTAACCTGTTTATCATCAGTTCTGTATGCTTAGAGGGTCTTTAACATACTGCTAAGAAGGCATCTGAGACCTTCATGAGCTAACAATCTTCAACAAGCCTATTGTTTCTGAGGTGCGGATGCTCTATTAGGACATGAAAACTGTATTTGCTTTGGGTGAAGGGGTCATGGATTTTATTAGGTTCCCACCATAGTGTGCAATTTTTACCTCCTTTAAACTGATGAACTGGGTGGGCAGCAAACAGACGGGAAAGCCAAGCAAAAAAAATGGAATATTTGCATCTACTTTTACCTTTTCGAAATAAGGCCTTGCAACGCCCCTTTCCACTCTTTCTGGTTTTCTTTTGTATGCGAAACTCCTCTCCATGGTTTTTTAGCAGAAAAGTTTAACCTGTTTATCGTCAGTTCTGTATGCCTAGAGGGTCTTTAACATACTGCTAAGAAGGAATCTGAGACCTTCATGAGCTAACAATCTTCAACAAGCCTATTGTTTCTGAGGTGCGGATGCTCTATTAGGACATGAAAACTGTATTTGCTCTGGGTGAAGGGGTCATGGATTTTATTAGCTTCCCACCAGTGTGCAATTTTTACCTCCTTTAAACTGATGAACTGGGTGGGCAGTAAACGGACGGGAAAGCCAAGCAAAACAAATGGAATATTTGCATCTACTTTTAGCTTTTCGAAATAAGGCCTTGCAAAGCCCCTTTCTACTCTTTCTGGTTTTCTTTTGTATGCGAAACTCCTCTCTATGTTTTTTTAAGCAGAAAAGTTTAACCTGTTTATCGTCAGTTCTGTATGCCTAGAGGGTCTTTAACATATCACAAATGTTTAAAGCTGCACGGTTGTTTAAGAGGGTATGATGTGACTCAAATTTTGCTTGAATTGTAATTTTAATAGTGGATTTTTTACCATGATAACTACACCTAGGTATGATGTAATTCAAAATTTTCTTGGATTGTAATTTTAATAGTGGTGTTTTTTTACCATGATAACTGCACCTACCAAATTTCATAAGATGTTTTGTTGTCTGTGTCCACCATCTGATAGACTTTTGCATGGAAGTGTTTTCATTGTTATGCTGCTTTTAATACTGGCACTTCCTGCAGACCTTGTCTATAGACTCTTGATCAGGACAAAAGGAATTGGACAACAGGAAGCTTTATAAGTCAGTGAGATCTTCTTACAGTTTTGGGTTGTAATGTACAGAATCCAGAGGACCACAATATGGATAGAATGGTAGAGGACCCATCCAAAGATCCTGAGCCAAAACTTTCAGTTCTTGAGAAGGATTTGAATTGGGGACGCAAAGCTTTGTTAACTCTTTGGTCAGCTTTTGGACAAAAAGATGAGGGTAGCTAAATATGAAAATTGAAAGCAGCTCCTGGTATTCCAGTACTTTTCTTCTCTTCTGCAAGCTTACAATACAGCTTGTACATCAGTTTGCCATGATTTCTCTGGGATTATGATCACACGTGATTGTCTGCAACATTATATTTTAAGAATAAAGCTCTTTTAGGCCACCTTGCATACTTTTCCTGGCTAAGATTAAAGTAATTACTTAAATCTTATTTGTACAGAGTAGGGTTTCTACATCTAGCTTTGACAGCCTCAGTAATTTTTGGTGCTTATGCATTCATAGACAGTTTCATTAAATATTGTCACACGACTCGATTAATAATCTGCCATTTGGTGTGGTATAAGGCTTAACCAAAGTATTGATGTTTGGTATTGAAGTCTTAGGAGAATGAGCCTATTGAAGAAGGTGGATGGCCCATGCAGGATAAGTTGGAGCCAGGTGGCTGGGTAGCCAACAAAGGAGCACAAATAATTATTATGATCTTAGGCACCCCACTGTTGGTACAAATATTCAATAGTGGATCTTGTTTTAAGAGATCTCGGATTGTATATTTCTGTAGTTTTTGGATCACATAGGATGTTATTCCTATGATGGTTGACTATTACATGTCTAGAATAGTACCATTGATTGGATATAGCCAACTGAATTTTTACTGATTATCCTCATGTAGGGGCATTCCAAGGATAGATCAGGGGACCATATCTTTGGTCAGAATTTCGCCCATTGATACTTCCATGAAGATTCTTCCATCATGAGTATGAACTGATGGTCTACCAGTTTTTCTTGGTGTTCTAGTTTGGACACGGATTATAGCTTCAGAGAATGCTTCTTTTGAAGCAAGTGACTTGGAAAGATGGATAAATTGTTATGCGATGGAAAGTTTGTCATGTATTTCAACCCAAGAATTTGATTTACAAGGGTATTCCGTTGAGGGGTTTTTTGAATACCAAGTAATTCAAGAATTAGGGTTGATAGAAATTGCAACCCAGAAATTGGCCTGGAGGGGCTCAATTGATGGGGTTGTTCGAACAATGATTCCTTGATCTCAACCTAGGATTTTGAGTTAAAAAGTATTTAGCTTGATGAAATATTTTTTTGCGAATCCCCAAGTTAGAACTCAATAGATAAGGTTGATAGAATCGTTTGCCTTCAGGTATGGATTTTACCATGCTTGTGTACGGATATGTCAAAGGAACTAGCTCTGTGGATTTAAGAGTTACTTGATTATCCCCAAGTTAGAACTCAATAGATAAGGTTGATAGAATCATTTACCTTCAGGTACGGATTTTACCTTGCTTGTGTACGAATATGTCAAAGGAACTAGCTCTATGGATTTAAGAGTTACTTGATTTCTTGAGAAGAATACTCGAAGATATGTAACCTTGTTCAGATTGAGAGATTTACTTTCCTTGAGTTGGTTATTAAAGATTGTGGTTTTGGCCTTAGATTCTCTTTGATTTGAATCTCATGGAAAGTATAGCACGCTCAAACTGATAGTCAGGGTATAGTTATTGGCATTGACTCATCTTCAACAGAGAGTTTTCGGACTTTGTGAGTGAGTTCTTAGAGGAAGGGGAGTATGTCATGTGCATGGTGTACCTAGGGTTGGGTAGTAGGTGAACTTGGGTTACGGGATAGCATAGGGCTAGATGGCTATTTTTAACCAAGATTGCTATATATAGAGATTGCTTCATACATAGTGCTCGCCTTATATAAAGGGAGCTATTCATAGCGTAAAGCTATGTGTAGCTAGTTTCTTTCTATATAGAGGGAGGGCCAATGCTATTGTGGAGATCAGTTGAGCGCTCTTCAACTGATGGATGGGGCTTGGACTTAAGCTGAGACTCTAGTCATCTACATGGCGGATCATAGGTGGTGTATCAAGGGTCCTCTGAATGGGGGCTCAGGTGTATGGGACGCCTGGGTTAGATACGGGCCTATGGATGAGTCGAGTTGTAGCCCACATGCTTGGGGGTGGTCGGGAGGATCGAGACACCTGCACTATGATTCTGGTTGGATTGAGGACGAGATTCTAGGTCAGTGACAGGGTTAGATCCTGCGGGATCGAGTCACCTCTATAGCTTACCATTGTTGATCTTGCAACCTCGTAAAGGGGGCTCGGTTAGTGTGGTGGGCTCCCACGCGCACCCTTTTTGGGTTCATGAGTTTACCTTCATAGGGATGGAGAAGTGGCCAGCGACGATGTTCGATGCCATGATGGAGGACCAACTGTACCGGACGATGGATGAGTGGAGGGGCCCGTAGGGACATGATCTTTGGCTAGTTATGGAGCCTGTGCTCACCTCTCTCGGTTTCTCCCTAGAGAGGCCGGACTCAGGTCTAGCAATAGGAGTGATTCACCTACTGCCTCAGGCCGTGCTCACGCATTCGCATTATTGGATGCTTCAATAGTGTGCTTAGATGTTTGGGGTAGATATTTTCTTCATGCTGCAATGGTGGGCATGAAAGGTTGGCATAGAGCCAGTCTTGACGTTGGTACGACAACGCATAAACACAGATTATTCTCTCTCCAAAACGTCCTCGAAATTACAGAGGTCTGATTCGCGGGAGCAGGCTCCCATCCACAGGCGAGCCTTGTTCTCTACCAACCCATCCCCATGAGCTGGACCATGCTAAGTTGGGATGTGCATGAGCTTCACGACCATGCACGCAGTTAGTCATAATATCTGAACTGGCGATAGGAGTTGCAATGAGCAGTGGTAGGACGGACGGTAGATTTTTGCTAGATTTAGGTGCACATGTTTTCAGTAGCAGATATTCGTCGTCCCCGCCACCTCCTTTCGAAGAGGGAACTAAAGGTGTGGTCGCCAACGGTAGGCTGGAGTGGAGGGGTATGCATCTCAATCTCCCAAGCAGTAGCCGCGCATGTCTTTGAGTGGGCGAGCTCATCGCAAGTCGCATAGTTTGGATGGGGTTCCGTATTTGTTAATCCAGGATCACACAGGGGAGGATCCACATGCATTCTAGCTAACATCTGGTGTTCGTCGGCCCAGGTTCAGTTGTCTAAGCGTTGGCTGAGGCACTGGCTCGTACTAACCAGTCTCTATGGCCCTATGGCGAGCAAAGGCTAGCAAAGAGAAGTGTAATAGGTACCACCATGTTAGATCATTTCCAATTTTACTCCATCATCCTTGCCTTGGACTTCCCCAAAAGCGGTCCGTATCGCAGACGATCTCTAGCAGGAGGCAGAGGTGCAGCAGTTAATAGCCAAAGATATGGAGACAGCCACCACTGGAAGGACTCAGTGAGGATTGAGTGTCCTGGGTTGTAGACGCCATGGATGATTTTTTCCTATTAGTTTTGTTAAGCAGCGAAACTTTTATATTGGTGTCGAAAGTTTGTATGCCTTCATAAAAATGAAGGTTTAGATTTGAAACTTTTATGAGAAAAAATTTAAAGTTTCGCCAGTATTTACAACTTTTTCTTGATATTTCAAAAGGAAATATATAAAATTGTAATATGTTCTACAAATATTGTGAAATTAAAAAAACTAGCTTGATAAACTTTTGCCAAGATTTTATATTACTATATAAGTATAGCTTCGATAAAAACATCCAATCTAACGGAGCAACCAAGAGCTACAGTCCCAGGCTCTTCGTCAGAGACATGCTCTTCAGCAACGGGAGAGAGCTTGTGGTGTGACCTAGCATTCATTGAGAGATTCACGGAGCATGACCCAAGTTTCCAGTGGCTCAGCGATAGGTACGAGAGCACATGGATCGACTTGCAAGCCATTGAGTTCTATCGGGCCAAATTTCTCCAGGGCCAGTTGGGTGCAATAGGGTGTTAGGATGAAATAGTTCTTCCATACCACAGGGCTTTGGTTAGCCAGGATGCAGCTGTAGAGGTTGTGGATGCATAGGGGCAGATGCATATGGATTTCAGGAGATCCTTAAGCTTACCATGGACTTCTTTCGACAACTATTTCAATCTGAAGAGGCATCGTCGGCGACGCTGGTAGCTTGAGAGGCAGTTTTTTTGGCAAAGAAAGGAATCTTCTTATTAATGCTTGGAAAAACTTCATACAAAACAGCAGCCCCGAAGGTGCTGAGTATGGAAAAAACCAAAAAAAGGCTGAAAGAAGAAACCAACCTATTCCAAAGAAACCCAGCTCACTGCCAAGGGAATCTCTGGTACAGGGGCTAACAGCCCTCGCAGAGTGAATATGTAGAAAACTCCTTCAGGCCAAGCCTTGCAGAAATGTGCACACCTCGCAACAGTCGCCCTAGAGCTCGAGATCCCACGCTCCCAAGTGGAGCACATGGTGTAGATGATATCTTGATAGATGGCGACCAAGTTAGCCGAGGGTGGAACCAGATGCTCACCCATCTTCACACTACAATGAGCAATCCAAATGTTCCACGCCGTGACATTGGCTACTATCTCCCACACACTATCCTCCGGAGGGGAATGAGAATTGCCTCATGGAGCTCTATCCTCTGAATGCTCTAACCCTGTATCCGGTAAACTGGAGAGACCTCATCAATCTGGAACGCATGACCTCCCTCAATCAACTAGGCTACCATCCCCTAGGTGTAATCCCTTGCATGTAGGTCATAATCCTGAGGGCTCCCATCCAGATCATCGCTGCGCTACAACAACTCCAAAGGCAATGAGGGATCGTCTCCAAAACTCTAGCAGAGCAGCAGTGACACTGCCCCTCCACTCGCATCTCCTCCAACCACGGGCCTATGGGCAAGCTGCCATGGGCAGCTAATGAGAAAAAATAGAAGAGCTTTCTTGGTCACAAACTGGACGATAGGCGTGTCCAAATCCTTGAACAGGACCATCCAATTTCTCTCCCTCGAAGGGGTCCATGTCGAGGAGTCCACATCTGAAGCCTCTTGCCAATGCGTGTAGTATAAGAAAAGAAGGGCACCTCATCCACCTACTCCGTGATGCCCACCTCGGAAGGCCAAAACCACTCTCCCAGATCCCATTGGACCTCCCTCCTGGCCTACCTTTCCAAAGCCAAAGGCGCCATCTAGGGGCATCCTACTCTAGAATATTGTGGGGATACAATGTGCCACTCCTTCCCCAATCGGCCCACAACTTTGATCATCTGCCAATGAATCCCATCCAGACTCCAGTCCATTTCTGGGTCTCTCTTAGTGAGTTCCTGAAGCAAGACTTCGGACCCTACATGGAAGAAATCGGACTGTTTGCTGCCTCATTGTATTATCATCCTCAAAGGGACCCTGCTTCGAGAAAACTAACCCAACCAACTGCTGTCCATCCACAATCACTGAAAAAGGGATGGAGGCTAGAATGCCCCTGCTCAATAGACATAGACAAGTGCACCCTCGATTGGCCCCAAACACCGTGGCGCCCCTTTCACTATTTCTTTATATTTCACAGTGAAATGATTACAAGTTGCATCTGGGAGACCTTCCCTGCAACTGAGCACGCAGCCCCAATTCACTAAGCCTTCGCAAGGCTTTCAAGCATATAACACCATCACATAAGTGCACTTAACCCGTAGGCTCAACCCAAAGACATTCTCTTTTCCGAGTGCAATTCCATTGGCTGTCCAGATGCAATCACACTGCACCCCAGCTGCACTCTCTTTGAGTGGTTTCCAGATGGCATTCACAAAGCTTTTCAAAGCTCCAAAATAAAATCCGCAAAGTACCCAACCAAGGAATGAAAAGGTACACCAGATGCGGGCCAAGGAGGATCGGGCTCTACTCCACAAGTGTCAAGGCAGTAGCAGGAGAGCTCAACTGGATGAGGAAGATGCCTCTTCTGTAGATGGTGAACTCTTGGATGTGGTCACCTTCTAGTGCCAAGCTCACCTGGATCCACTCTCTCACGTATCTCTTTATGGGAGTGAGGCCCACAATTCTGCCCACAACTATCTTGTCTTAGTGTGATTGGCCTGCATGTTGCACATATTGCTTGTCAGCTGGAGAAAGGATAAGCCTAATGGTCGTGGGATTTGAGGGTACTGCTAGAGAGCCCCTCTAGCTAGACCAAGGGTCACCACAAGATTTCTTTCTTCGAACTAGCACAAAAACTCCCGCTGCGAGGAAGGGGAAAAGAAAAAGAAAAGCCACCTGGAATGTCAGCATGGAAGCTACCTCACCCCCAAGAGAGGCTAGGGAGAGCTCTTGAAGAAAGAGGCACCTCGAAGAAGCCCGTGTGACCCAAACCCACCCAAGGCCCGAGAGTCGATGGAGGAGACGAGAAGAGCTGAAGGGCTGCAATGAGGTCCTCTGAAAAGGAAGCGTGAGGAGAGAGAAGAAGGAAATGGGGGAGAGGAAGGCGAGGAAAGAGCCGGCGGAGAAGGGCGAGATGGAGGTAGGAAGGAGGCGAGAGAGGAGGTGGAGGGAGAGGCAGAGAAGGAGGCAGAGAGAGGGGGCAGAGAAGGGGAGGGAGGCGGGGGAGGAAGTGGAGGGGAGTCGGGGATGGAGGTGGAGAGAGGGCAGGATGGAGGCGGAGATGGAGGTGGAGGTGGACGCGGGGAGGGAGTCGAGGGTGGAGGTGGAGGCGGGATGGAGGTAGAGGTGGAGGCAGGGAGGGAGGCAAAGGTGGAGGCAAAATGAAGGCGGGATGGAGGCGGAGGTGGAAGCAGGGAGGGAGGCAGAGGTGGAGGCAAAATGAAGGCAGGATGGAGGAGGGGAGAGGAGGTGGGAGATGGTGGGGGAGGGAGGAGGCAGAGGGGGGTAGAGGGAGGAGGGAGATGGTGGGTAGCGGGAGCAGCTAGGGAGCCCCTCTACAAGTTTGCAGTAGCTCTTCTGCTGTAAATCTTAGCAATGATGGTCTCGAGAGGCAGTTTGGGCTTAGGTTTCATCAATAGTCCACAGGGTTCGAGCAGTTGCCTAGAGGCTCTTTCCAGGGACGAGGAGCTCTGGGAGGCCCTTAACATTAGTTTGGGTAGCATAACAGGACATTAAAGTGTCTTTTTGAGGTTTTGGAAAAAAATTCACAACTTGATGTAGATGCACTTTTTCATGATTTCCTCTCTTAAGCTTAAGGTAGACTTATAGGACTATTTTCTAAAAATATAAGGAGCACAAAAAACTATTACATGTGATTACAAAATGCTCACAAATGTATGGTAACACAACATTTCACGTAGGCAGTACTCAGATTTGAAACTTTATTTAGCATGCCTGAAAATAAAAATGATTTCAATGAGCTATCATTTTTTACAAAGTGTTTATAATAAGTATATAAAACACATAAGAGTGGCAAATATTTATTAAAAGATCATTTTGGCAAGATTGATTTAGTAATTAACAAGAGTGGTTAACCTAGCGGGTTGCATTATGAGTCACATTTCATAAAGAAGCATCATTATATACTACACATAATAGCGACAATGTGTCATATCTTAACTATAACAATATTATATCATAAAAGGAAAGTCACCACATCACAGTAAAGGCTAAAACTAAAATAGATTATGTGCTCCTAATCACAAGTACCAAAACAGGTTCCATATGTGTTATAGTTATCCTTAGACTCTAGAACTTACAAAATCTTAAAAAACTCATTCTAATGAAGAAGTATGGCCATTTTATCTAAAACCTAAGAAAATAGATTGAGATTTTGGTGTTAGGTTGACCTTAAAACTTTCGGTAGAACTCAAAGTAATAAGTGCAAGTTCCAATCCATAATAATTACAAGTTTTATTCAGCATATAAGCTATTATGGCAGATAATAAAAACCCCGAATTAGCTTATGGATGCTTTTGAATAATTCTAGGAAGTGGCTAAGTTAACAGGACATAAAAGTTTCCTTGGACATTTTTATGTCCTTCTACCAAACTAGTGTTTAAGCTCTCCCTCCATAGAAATGTGAAAGGGAGGACAGCTTGACTATGTGTTTGTCCCATTATTTTTGAGAGCATATCTCCACATTGTTTCAAGGCTTTCAAGGAGATTTTTGACTCAGCCTCCCTCTCGCAATCTTTGCGCTGAGGTTGGATCTGCCTAATTTGGAGGGATGAGATAGATCTGACATCAAATAGTGTAGACCAATCACTTTATTAGACACTGCATACAAGATCCTGGCTAAGGTCTTGAGCTTGTGGCTAAGGCTCCATTTGCTAGATATTATTTATGACACGTAGACAGGTTTTGTCTAGGAGCACACCATCACTTTGTGGGAGGCAGTGGATTGGTGGGCTAGGGAGGAGTCATAGCCTCTTTTCATCCTTCTCTTGGATTTTGAGAATGTGTACGACAAAATGGAGTCATCCTTCTTGAAGGGCATCATGTGGAGTGCAGGCTTCTCAAAGCATTGGATCATAGGGGTTTCAACCCTTTATGTAGGGAGTTTCAGCCAGGTGATTATTGGGGGGCATACAGGTGACCCCTTCTCTCTTGTGCTATGTTGCATGTGAAGCATGCATCCTGAAGAGGACTCTAGTATTGGAGTAGCAGATAAACAAGATAACACAAGAGAGAGGTAAGACTAGACAGGGCTTTTATCTCTTTGAAGACCTTTTAAGTAAAACAGATCACAAATCTCTCATCGTGGTGTGTGATTTTGGACTGAGAAAGAGAGCTCCCTCTTGGTTCATGGCAAATCTTAGTCCATTTCATCCAAAGAGTGCTAAAAAATAGATAACTAAGGTGTGGAATGCATCATGTATAGCTTATAGACATACTTCTATTATCTAGCAAGCAACAATAGAAAGCACTCAGCATCTACTAAAAAATGCCAAGAGAAAAAATTCTAAAATCAAGCAAGATGAATGGATCATATAGCATACACCATAGAGAATTTGGAAAAATTAGTACAACAAGGAGACACCAGGGCATAGGAGGACATTGTTTTGGTAAAGAGAGAGTTCAGGAGATAAGACCAACTAAAGATGAATGAGACTAAAATCTATTTTAGGAATTTGTGGTGAAAAGTACTCCGCTCTCCTTATAAGGAGTGCAGTGTAGGGAGCATCCTCACACTCCAATGCACACTCAGCTCCATCAAGTTGAAATAATAGAGGGATGTTGTAGCTTTGCATCTTGAGCTTATGCACACAACAGGGGAAAGTATGATGGTAGCAGGCATAATCTGGGAAAATCTACTGGCACAGCCTGCCCAGAAGCTCGGAAGCTACCTAAAAGAAGTCTTGGAGCACTGCAACGAAGTCCTTTGCCTAGCACATAAATTAGCTCAGTAAATCCTCACGGCATAGAAAGCTTTGTAATGATTTCTTTCATTGGATGTAAATGATCTCTTTTTGTTTAATAGTGGTCACCAGTCCCATAGATCCTCAAGGGTCTCAAGAGGACTTTAATAATATTTATCATGTCATCTCTCTCTCTCTCTCTCTCATAAGGTCACATCAGATGTGCTTACCTGTCTTAACAAGATATGTCTCATATTGATTTAAAAAAAAGACAGTTTGGAGGCCACAAATGTGACTCTATTGGCTGAGAAAGATCACATGGATAAGGCACTAGCTAAAATAAAGCAGGGAGGAAAAGTATGAGAAAAATGAGGAAAGAAAGGCCAAGAAAGAGGATTGGGAGAAGGAAGAAGCAAAAGTGGAAACTGAGAAAACCAAACTCCAAGACAGGGTACATGCATTGGGAATTGAATTGCAGCAACTGAAAGACATGAAAGTGACGTAGCTCAAGCTCTCAAAGTAGCGAGCACATCTATCTCAATGATGCAACTAGCCTTCATGATCCTAGGTGGCATGCCTGCTTACTATGATCCATTGATCATGATGCTCGAAGGGCATGATGATGAACTAACCATCCCAATCATCATTACACTACTCCTCCAGGAGGAAGCTCGATGCAAACCCTCACAACCCACATCAGAGCATGCCGTACTTGGTGCTTCTCTACTTCCCATTCCTGGATCCAAGCGCCCCCCAACCCATTGCCAAAATTCAATTTGGTTGATGGCCAGTTTCCACCCAAACGAAAGACCTCGCCCTAGCCCATCTGCTACTATTGCAACAACTCCGGCCACTTTGCCAAAGACTTCCCGAAGAGATAAGAGAATCTCACACTTTGTGACCAAATGCATACTCACTTTGCTCAAGCTAATCGAGAGTCATCTTCAAAGGCACTTGTGGCATTGCTTCCAAAAGAAGCTCCAACTTTCTCAGGGGTGGAATTTGCTCTTGCATTCCAGGGAATGTACAACGATGAAGATCACATAGACATGGACTAGTATCTTGATTCTAGGGTGGCTTGACACGTGTTTTGATTTGCAAGGCCTTCTCATCATATCACACTCTACAAAATGCTTTGCACATTGTCATTTGGGACAATGGTTCCATCACCGCCATCGGCCAAGGTTCTGTTCAAATGTTGCTCTCAAGTGGAGAGGCAGGCTTCATACACAATCTACTTCACGTACCCTAACTGGTCAAGAACCTGATGTCAGTTAGTGTCCTCAACCAATGAGGCTTGAAATTTCCTTTCCAGGGAGGGCGATGCACATCCCTATGCTTAGGAATTCTATATGCAAGCACCACATGAAGGGGTGGACTTTACCACTTCTTACCCCACTCCACACTCTCGTGCTCTAGTTATTGTTGCCCCAGCGATATGATGAACTCTAGCACCACTTCTTTGGGCACATTAGTACAAAGAACCTCAAGACCATGGCCAACCATGCATTATTTGATGGTTTTCACTACAAGAAAGCCATTGAACTCGTATTATGTGAAGGTTGTGTCTTTAAAAAAAAAAACAAGGAGATGACACATTGCATGCTACACCATGAGCATGTGCCAAAATTATATAAAAGAGAGGAGAGAGAGTAGAGAGAACCAAGAGAGAGGAGAGAGAGTAACACAAGGGGGGGAGAGACAAATAAATATATAGCACAATATAATCTATATTTATTATATATAATATAGGTTGTATTATAATAAAAAAATATATAATATATATACATCATAATACTTCTCTCTCTATATATATGTGTGTGTGCGCGCGTGCTGAGATTTAATAACCCCATCAATAAATGAACCATACAATCGATTCAGTACTAGCATAGCTTAAATACATTAATAGAAATAATTCACACATGGAGAATAAACACTTGAAGCATTCAAATTGAATTTGATATCAAATGGCCAAACCCCAGTAGGGTTTCAAAAAATACGTATACAAGTGTCGAATCTGTCAGGTAGTGTAGGCTCCAAGGTCAGGGTCCACTTACCTACCACCATCCCAATAAACCTAGATGTTAGAACAACATAGATTTGTGAGGGAAGACAGGTAATGCGTGTGCACCCCAGCTTGTTATTGCTTATACCAAAGACCCAGAAAACCATCAAGATTCTACAGTAAATATCACAATTAAGACATAAGGGAGGCAGTAATCCACTCATTTCAAGTAAGTATTTAGAACATCCAGGGGGGTAGTCCTCAGTCTTCAACAGGATGGAGTTAACATGAGGAAATATCATAAACTGCATGGAGTTAACATTAGAATAATTAAAATAATTGTATAGAAAATGCTTGGGAAAAACTTATATTGAGACCATACAGTGTAAATCAAAATTTTAAGGATACACTGATTAAATTATTCGAAGCCCATGCTAGCATGAACAAGTGATCCATAGTTTACTTACACAATTAAATGATTAATTGATAGAAGTGTTAAGCTAATTGCATTAATTTACATAAAGCGTAGAAAGAAAAAGGGCCCACCTAAAGCATTTGAATACCGTACTTGATAGGTTTGCGTGAAAGAAAGTAAATATGAAAAGAGCAAATTTTAACGTACACATAATGAAAATTTTAAAAGGAACCCATTAACTTGAGGAATTTAAAGAAGTAGGAATTTAGAGAAAATAAATAAATACATGCAATTGTAGAAGAACGCAAACAAAATTACATCCAACGAATAATATATAAAGGAAAGTGTAAAAGGGAAGAGTTAACAAATATTATTAAAATGAACATGAAAAGCAATGCAAGAGACTGCCAACCTCGCACAGAGGGCACACATAGGCAAGCACACGCACTCAAGCAAGAACCCTTCCCAAAACGCTAGACAGAACCACCAACACACTCGCAATAAGTAGAGCTTGAAGCCACCGAGCTGACACAACCACTCGAGCACAATAGAGACATGCAAACAGTAAGCACACAAGACCAACAAGAGAAGAAAGCAACAGAGACGAAAGAAAGAAAAAAACCTGAGTTCCGAAAAGGAGAAACAAAGGCTAAGAAAGTAGGAGAGCCACAAACTCGCAAGAGAGGTAAAAGCTAACGGGGGATTGTAGTAGAGGGAGCACGCCCACAAACCAGAAGCCAGAGGAGATCGAGTAAGGCTATAAAGTGCGAGGAGCATCCGGGGGAGCTCTAATCAACCAAAAAGACAAACTCCAAAGTGATAGGGGGGTTCAAACGGACAACTAGCGCACCACCGAGAGCCTGTACGCAGCTCATGCGACCAAAAGGAGGTGAGCCAGAATGATACTATGGCGGTAGTTATGGAGGCTTATTATCGTGAAAGTGACGACCATTGCTACCAGCAAGGAGGAACGTTGGAAGGGAGATGCAGGAAGCCAATGGAGATAAAGAGGTGTAAGGAGATTAAGATGCCAAATCACAGGTAGGGAGAGAGCGTAGTTTGTAAGGGAACAAGTAGATGGAGAAAATAGAGGAAGATGCTCAAGGGCGGTGGCCGGTAGGTAGCATCCACCATCACCTACTTATCATAGTGATACCCACCTATCTCCAAGGAGTTATCACGTGCATTCCATAGCATTAAGCCTTACCCAACCTCAATCAAATGAGTAGCAAAGTACCTATGTTAATCCGTAAAGCTCAATAAATAAATCTAATAATACCATATGCTAATGTGACACCCCACTCTATATAGGACACAATATATTTGTATGTGAGAACCAATAAAAGCATAGAATAATATGCCAAGAAATTATGACACAAGAGATAATTTTAACCACACAAGAGAAAAGCATTTTATTACATAATATTCATGCATCATGCCTCAAAGATTTTTATAAAGGCAAAAAGACTCCGTGGATAATGTCATAATTTTTGGGGTAGACGAGGGGAAGAACTACCAAAATAAGTGTCTATTAGCTCTATAAGACCCATGAATCGACCACGACAATAAGTCTCTATTAGCTCTATATGCAATATAACCGGATCACCAAATTGATCCTATCAAGAGAGTATTACAGTAAATAGACATATAACACATACAAAAGTGTATGGGACAAGATGACGTAATTAAGTATGCAAATAATTATAATACGTTTTAGTGCTTACAAGGAGTACTGGAGAAAGGATTAATAAGAGAGAGAAGGGGGAAGGGGGGAAAACAAGGTGTTAGGGGAATTTGAATAATTCACAAGGGGGAGTGGAAATTTGTTGTGGCACATAAGTGACAATGTGTCAAAGAAAATGGAAGAGAGAGAGAGAGAGAGATAGAAGAGAGAGAGAATAAGTGCATGTGTGTGTGTGTGTGTGTGTGTGTGAGTGGAGAGAGAGAGAGAGAGAGAGAGAGTGTGGCCCACCCCAACCCAGAGGGTAAGACCACATGGTGGGAGTAAGCCCACCATGTGGAACTTACTCCCCACCTAATAGATTACAAAATGAAATGTATTATAAGTGTTAAAAGTGCTTTTTAAATAAATGCCATAAATAGATGCATAATGCCATATCATAAGCAATTGAATCCAGTGTTTCTACATAAGAAACAAATAGTTAGAAATCAAAGGAAAGAGCAGCCATTACTAAACTAAAAAACAATCTTGTATGGTACTAGCCCGACCAAGGGCTAGTTCGGAGATCAATGTGTGTGTTTAGATTTAATAATCCCATCAACAAATGGACCATACAATCGATTCAATACTAGCATAGCTTAAATACATTAATAGAAGTAATTCACACATGGAGAATAAACACTTGAAACATTCAAATTGAATTTGATATCAAATGGCCAAACCCCAGTAGGGTTTCAAAAAATACTTATACAAGTGTCGAATCCATCAGGTAGTATAGGCTCCAAGGTCAGGGTCCACTTACCTGCCACCATCCCAACAAACCTAGATGTTAGAACAACATAGATTTGTGAGGGAAGACGGGTAATGCGTGTGCAACCCAGCTTGTTATCGTTTATACCAAAGACCCAGAAAACCATCAAGATTCTATAGTAAATATCACAATTCAGATATAAGGGGGGTAGTAATCCGCTCATTTCAAGTAAGTATATAGAACATCCAGGACATAGTCCTCAGTCTTCAACAGGATGGAGTTAACATGAGGAAATATCATAAACTGCATGGAGTTAACATTAGAATAATTAAAACAATTGTATAGAAAATGCTTGGAAAAAACTTATATTGAGACCATACAGTGTAAATCATTATTTTAAGGATACACTCATTAAATTATTCGAAGCTCATGCTATCATGAACAAGTGATCCAAAGTTTACTTCCACAATTAAATGATTAATTGATAGAAGTGTTAAGCTACTAAGCAAATTGCATTAATTTACATAAAGCATTAGAAAGAAAAAGGGACCACCTAAAGCATTTGAATACCATACTTGATAGGTTTGCATGAAAGAAACTAAATATGAAAAGAGCAAATTTTAACGTACACATAATGAAAATTTTAAAAGGAACCCATTAACTTGAGGAATTTAAAGAAGAAGAAATTTAGAGAAAAAACTAAATACATGGAATTGTAGAAGAACGCAAATAAAATTACATCCAACGAATAATATATAAAGGAAAGTGTAAAAGGAAAGAGTTAACAAAACATTATTAAAATGAACATGAAAAGCAATGCAAGCGACTGCCAACCTTGCACGGAGGGCACACATAGGCAAGCACGTGCACTCAAGCAAGAACCCTTCCTGAAACGCTAGACAGAATAAACTCGCAACAAGTAGAGCTTGAGCAACCTAGTGCAACCTAAGAGCCAACAAAGGCTAAGAAAGTAGGAGAGCCACACCCTCGCAAGAGAGGTAAAAGCTAATGAGGGATTACACTAGAGGGAGCATGCCCACAAACTAGACACCAGAGGAGATTAAGTCTATAAAGTGCGAGGAGCATCTGGGGGAGCTCTAACCAACCAAAAAGACAAACTCCAAAGTGATAGGAGAGTTCAAGCGGACAACTAGCACAGCACCGAGAGCCTGTACACAGCTCATGCGACCAAAAGGAGGTGAGCCAGAATGATACTATGGCAATAGTTACAGAGGTGAGCCCGAACGGCGCTATGTAGTCCTTATCGTAGGAAAAGGTTGCTGTTGAGTGAACGAGCAAAAAAAAGGGGGGGTCGAGGTCGCTACACACGTCGTAGAGAGGAGCTCTAAGACACATAGCGGAGAAGGGATGGACGGTGGTCATGGGAGTAGTGAGGCAACCAAGTAGTGGCAACACATGGAGTTGAAGGTACCATGAAGTGAGGAAGGGTACACAAGGTAGAAGCTTCATAACCCAGACAAAGGCAAAGGAAGAGGCCTCCATGTTGTTGGTAAAACAATAGTAACAGTTGGTGCTTGTAGTTAGGAGTTCATGCCAATGAGTGAACCGAGGGAAAGGTAGCTGAGAAGGATCAGAGGCTTATTATTGTGAAAGTGACGACCATTGCTACGAGCAAGGAGGAACATTGGAAGGGAGACGTGGGTTGCCAATGGAGATAGAGAGGCGTAAGGAGATTAAGATGCCAAATCATGAGTAGGAGATTAAGATGCCAAATCACTGCGAACTGAAAGCATTCACTGGTCGACAGTTTTTCAGTCTCCACTGGCTTTACAAGAACCTTGCCGTTCCTATTTTATTTCTTTTAAGGGCATCACTTCTGTTGCTGATGTTATTCAGGATGATGGCTCTGTGCTACCTTTTCCTCTGGCAGCTACACGGTATGGCTTGGGCTCTCATTATCATGCCTTGTGGCAACAAATGGTTTATATACTTTCGCCTTATGTTTCGATTCCTTCTTTGGAACTCCTGGATAGGTTGGAGGATTGGACTTTGACTTCACCAGGGTTTTCTTCTCGCCCTTTGAGGCTATCTTAGATTACGGTGCCTGCATTGTATAAAATCCTTTTGCCTCAACTTTGGGTTTCAGAGAAACGAATTCTATTTGGCGAATGCATCGCCCAGCCAAGTGGTGGAGAAAGAGATTAAAGCAACTTTGGGCTTACAAAACTCATCTTCGGCAATTGGTTTTCTTTTGGCGAGTGCTTCTGGGCATTTTGCCATCTGGACAAATGTTGGCCTGTAGACACATTGCTCCTGCTCGTTGTCACAGATGCTTGAGACTGTGCCTCATTTATTCTGGTTTTGTCCCATGTTCTCGTGAGTTCGTTGATCTTCTTCGGCAGCACCTGCGAGCAAGATTCCCAACTAGTCTTTTTGGGAAGTCTTTCTGGCTCTTTGATTTTCATCCACCTAGACCGGAGTTTTATCTTTTCTTTGTTTGGGTTCGTTATTAGGCACTCTACACTTTATGGACAGACAGGAACTGTAAAGTCTTTGGTGATCCCATATTTTCATTGTTTGGCTTTTTTAAGTATTCTCTGCAGCAATCCTTCTTTGATTGCTTGCAGACGCACTGCATAGATCATGATGTATATCTAGCATACACCGAGATTTTCAGTTGATGTAATTTCAGCTACCTCATTTTGAGGTTGCTACTTTTGTAATATAATCAATCAAAAGTTTTCACTAAAAAAAAGTGTGTGTGTGTGTGTGTGTGTATGTATTTATATATATATATATATATATATGTATTATACATTATATTAAATAATATATCCAATATTATTATATAATCTATAATATATATATATATATAATATTATTACATATACATGAATTATATATATATATATATAGAGAGAGAGAGAGTACAATATAAAGAGAGAACAAAGAGAGTAGAGAGAAGCAAGAGAGAGGAGAGAGAGTGACAGAGAAGGGGAGAGAGACAGATACATATATAACACAATATAATCTATATTTATTATATCTAATATAGATTATATTATAATAAAAAATATCTACGTATATATTATATATATGTATATATAAATATGTATTTATATATAGATGTATTTATATATAGTATTATATTATTATATAATATATAATATTATTACATATACATGAATTATGTATATATATATATAGAGAGAGAGAGAGAGAGAAAGAGGCTTGTGAGTATTTTTTGTGTGCGTGCGTGTGTGTGTGTGTGTGTACACACATGAGGATGCGTGCACTCACACACAACTCTTCTTGAGAACAGGGTCTTGAAATTTGAAATTTTGTTTGCTTAAGATTATGATCCCACCTTGAGACCCAGCGGAGTGGATCTTTAACCTGTCGTAGACTGGTCATGCTACTCGTCTCTAGAATTTCTTAGAATTTGAAAGTGGGCCGAAGTGGTGGGCAAGGGATGGTGCCATGTGGCAATTCCTTTTTTTAAACCTCTTCTCTTATCTTTTATCTCTTATCTCTTATATTCCTTAAGGCGGCTAATACCAGACCTGGCACATGGAAGGATTTTTGGAGGCTCAGGGGAGAAGGAGGGAGGTTCGAGGGAGGAGGGAGGTTTGGGGGAGGTTCGGGGAGAGAGGGAGGCTCAAGGAGGGAGAGAAGAGAGTGCAAAAATGCCACATGGCACGAGGTGGAGGAGGAGACAGACTGTCACTTTGAGACAGACTCACGAAGGTGCCACATGGCAAGCTCGCACGAAGGGGGGCTATTAAACACCATGTGTCGCGGTGAGATGAGGGAGAGTAGGACTGCATGGATACAGCCGACTAAGCCACTATGGTAGTCGTCACGCCATGTGTCACCAGCTCAGAGCAACAGACACCAAAAGGCACCACGTCACACAACACCCGCCAGCTCTGTCCACAGAGGTGTTTGCACTCACGCCAAGTGTCACGTTGGGGCTCATGCACCATGTCAGCCTGCAATCTCTTCCGCATCAGTCTGACACACTCTGCTCACAGGCAGACTGTGTGCCCAACTGAGCCTGTGTCAGTTAGCATGGTGACGACACTTGGCAACACAAATGTAGCTCGCACGGGTGGCACAAGGTTCGGGAGGAAGAGGCCACGTGGTGCTTTGTATGGCGGGGAGGAGCGAACTACATTGTAAGTCATGTGGCAAAGGGTGCGAGTATTATAGAGGGCAGCTTTAATCGCCAAGGCGCCACGTGTGACGACACACCACGTTTCGCACTAAGAGAGTGGAACTCAAGTAGTCTACTGATGCAGGCAGCAGAATCTGCACACGCAATCTGAAGATGCTTTGACCCACCATCTGGACATGCCTCAGAGGGAACAGAGGTGGTGGCAAGCCATGCAGAGGTGACATTGTGCAACCGCCACATGTCTAGGTGCATTTGGGACCACTATCTCGACGGGGATAAGATGATGCCGCCCACTTTAGAGTTGTTGCCAAAGTCGCCACCGCGCAGGAGGACCGAATTCAGGCACATCTAAGGAGCTACATCTCATAATGGGATGATTGGCGTGTTGAGGACTCAAGAGGCAAAGGAGGGGGGGGGGGGAGAGAGAGAGAGAGAGAGAGAGAGAGAGAGAGAGAGAGAGAGGAATATATTTATTTATTCATATTTATATATATACTTGTATGTATTTATATTTATATATATACTTATTTATATATTTACATGCGGAGAGAGAGGAGACAAAGGAAAAGATAGAGAGAGAAGAAGAAAGGGAGAGAGGGAGGGGGAGGAGAGAGAGTTGAGAGAGAGAGAGAGAGAGAGAGAGAGAGAGAGAAGAGTATACATATATAACTTAAAATTATTTAATTAATAAAAGCGTGAGCTCGCAGCCTCGGAGCAGTGCATCTGAGACCACTGGCACAGAGAGAGAGAGAGAGAGAGAGAGAGAGAGAGAGAGGAATATGTGTGTGTGTGTGTGTATGTGAGAGAGAGAGAGAGAGAGAGAGAGAGAGAGAGAGAGAGAAAGAGAGAGAGAGAGAGAGGAATATGTGTGTGTGTGTGTGTGTGTGTGAGAGAGAGAGAGAGAGAGAGAGAGAGAGAGAGAGAGAGAGGAGGGCTCCACGTGGCAATATGAGGTGCAGAGGAGGGCTCCACGTGGCAGTTGGAGGAGAGCTAGGAGCATTACCCATCTTGCCATGTGGGAGCGGGGAGAAATATGGGCCAAAGTGTGATGCTCAATTGGAGATTCTCATCAATAGTTTCTTCTCCAAATGAGAAATCTAGCAATCACGTGTAATTCTTCTTTGAATCTCAAAGTTGAGCTGAGTTGCATACAGATTTTGGAAAGTCACAATAGAAGGGAATCATAACCTCTAGAAGAGCACATCTATAGCTAAATCTATCAATCTGTCTTTAATCTTCTTCTTTATTTACTTATTTGTGAGGTGGCATCTCATAGGCAAAGGGCAATGCCATGTGGTACAACCCTTCGAATGCGACCTGGCACACAACCTTCTTGACTAGAACACTAAGCAATTTTGAGGACGTGCCCACAATCTCTCCCTGCCCATGACTTGCCCACCATGATTTTCATAGGCATCTGCATAGTGATATGGAGGAACTAAATCTAAATATTTTTCTTCATGCAGATGAGACAATGACCATGGTGGGTGCATGCTTCCCGTCCTAAACAAGTTGAATGGACACCTTTAAAGTCAAGAAAGCTTATGAGAGTCTCATGGAATTGAATACATTTGTACAGTGCCTTAATCTTGAAGATTTCATGCTGGATATGTTCCTTCAATCTTATTCCAAACTCAATGAGATTATTTGGATTGCTTTATAACACATTCAACAAGCTTGATCAAGAAATCCAAGGGGACGTCTAGCTCCATTGGCCATGCATTTTCAACAAGCAGTTCAAAAGCTTGCCTGATAAACCTACGGATGATTTTCCCTTATGCAGTAAATGTAGGACAAAGCTTGCGAGCTTTGCAAATGCAATCTTTTCGGACCTTTTAGGACTCGTGTTCCACTGGCTCAATGTTGCTAGCAAGATGAATAAATCCTTATAAATCTAATGATGTTGGCTGAAATTTAACCCTTACCCTCTCTGTCTCTGTCTCTGTCTCTCTCTGTCTTTGTCTCTGTCTCTCTGTCTCTCTATCTCTCTCTCCCCCTCTCCCTCTCTCCCCCTAAGTGTGTGAGCGCACGGCGTGCGCGTGTGTTTGTGTGTGTGTGTGTGTTAGTGTGTGTATGTGTAATTTTACCCCCCCAAAAAATATGTGTGTGTGTGTGTGTGTGAGAGAGAGAGAGAGAGAGAGAGAGAGAGAGAGAGAGAGAGAGAGAGAGGGTCTAATGGCCTAGGTGGTAAATTGGAAATTTATTTCATAAAAATTTCCCATTAATTGAAACTCAAATGTTATACAAAATATGGAAAGCTTTAAATTGGAGGTTGACCATCTATACTTCACCTTTATTGTCCCATAACCGAGATTGAGTGAGCTAAGCCAAGCTCCTGCTAGGGTTGAAAGTGTATTTCACCACCTTTAGACCCAGCAGAGTTGGTCTCTTACCAGGCTACTCGTTTTATGAAAGTGAGTTCTAGCTAAGGTGAGAGAACAAATAGTTAATGGAACCGTTAGGAATTTATAAAGCTGCAAGTCGCCTTTGAGAAGCAAAAGTGCGAAAATGGTAGGGACTAACGTGAAGACTGAGACGTTGGCGTTGATCGAGAAGCGGAGCGCCATAGAGACAGAGATGAACTCGATTGTTGCACGTCTTTGCGCACCTGGCGGACCAGGGCTTTCCGGCAACCTCTTAGATGCGGAGGTAATGGTGTTCTTGCTCTGGTAATTGCTGTAAATTGTTTCTTCGGTACTCGTCTTGT
The DNA here is from genome assembly GCF_047967505.1 of Dipteris shenzhenensis. Lineage (NCBI taxonomy): Eukaryota > Viridiplantae > Streptophyta > Polypodiopsida > Gleicheniales > Dipteridaceae > Dipteris > Dipteris shenzhenensis. The sequence goes on along the minus strand of NC_141619.1, from coordinate 6,082,383 downwards.
CAAAAAATAGACGCCAGAAGTTTGAAATGTTTGGACTTTCATCCGGTTCGTTTTATCTTCAATAAACACGAAGCCTGGCAGCCACGCAGGCTGCCAGGACACCATTGGATAGAACGCCACGTGCAGCAGGACAGGGGCAGTGAGCAGCCTCTCATCAGCAGCCACGTGGCTGGCAAATCTTTCAGGGCTATCAGCAGGTGCCAGGGCAGCCTTCAATACAGCCTTCACTAGACTCTCTGCAGGGAGTAGGAAAGGAGGGACCCCTCTCCACGCCGTCCTTCAGGAGGGGTCTATAACTCCTTACAATTCTAAGATTCAGCATATACGCCATGGTTGGGGGGCAGTTGCACCCAGTGTTACTCTCTTGCACCATGCTTGTGCCTCAGTATAATAGCCCTTTGGGCTAGAGAGAGAGCAATTTAGCTCACGTGCCTGTTACTGTCAACATAGTCACCATTAATGAAATGGTTTCAAGGCTTTAGAAGCGTTTGAACGAAACATTGAAACTATTACCTATTAAACATCTAGTAAGTGATACATACATACATACATACACGAGCGCATACATACATACATACATACACATAGAGAGAGAGAGAGAGAGAGAGAGAGAGAGAGATTTCTTGCAGCCCCTCTGCTAAAGATGATATGAGGACTATGCCATCAGCGTATAGCAATATCTGTCTCATGAGGTCCGCTAGTAGTGATCCCTCCTCCCTAGGCGGTCTATGAAGGATGTGATCTCACTAATGTAGAGTCCAAAAAGAGTTGGTAAGATGGGGCAGCCTTGCTTCATCCCTATCGTGCTCTCGACGCAATCAAGTAAACCTTCTGGGGCACGAATTCTCCCTCTGACGGACTCATATAGGCTAATCACACCCCAAATCAAAGTCTCTGGAATTTGCATCTCTTGTAGTCACCTGATCATGTGGGATTGCAGGACGGTGTCGGGAGAACCACCATACAACCAGAGTCTCCAAGACCCAAGTGCCAGGAGAATGGGGTCAGGATCAAGATACCATTGTGAATCCGTGCCCCACTCCATGTACCTTGCAATCCTAACAGGTTGAAAGGCAACCTCCAAAAGAATATCATCTGAGGATCTGAGAGCTCTGTCTCCCGACTGAACATCAAAGACAAGGGTCTCCGCATGTGCATCCCGCAAGGCAATGACCTGTAAGGGGACAACGGTCCCCGAAAGTAAAAATCCATCCGGAGCTGTCCATCCAATTTCCCTCGTGAGAAGGTGTACAAGACTGAATGCTGCGTAGGAAAAAGTCCTTCCAAGGCTCTAATCTAGGCATCAAACCTCTCACTACAACTTTGCAGAGCAAGGCCATACACTGCAAATTCGGATCAATAATATTGAGAACTCCTTCCCCACTGGGGAGAATGAGGATCTCCCAAGACACCCTGGCTACAACATCTGAGGTGCTATCTAACCCACTCCAAAGAAAGTTCCTGACAGGTCTCATGAGCTGAGATATACAACCTCTAGATCTGCACCAACAAGAGCAAACGAACCAGGCAGTAGCCAATAATACCTGGTTCACAACCACTACTTTGGATGCAAGGTCAAGTCTGGCGGGACTCCAAAAAATGACTTTCCTCCTGATGCTCTCCACCATTGGTGCAAACTGCTGTGCTGGAGAGATGCCAACCCCTATTCAGCAACTGAGCAATTCCCAATTTACGGGGCAATCAAATAGCTCACAGGCCAGCCAAAAGGCCAGCTCTCTTAGCCAAACAAATGGCCTGAAAGTACAGCTGGTCTGGCCGACCAGTTGGCCGACCAGCTGGCAGGCCCAACCGACCAGCTGGCCGACTAGCTGGCAGGCCCACCGACGAGCTGGCCGACCAGCTAGGTCTGGCCTATAAGAGGCCTCTGCCTTCACACTTCCTGGACAGGACAGGACCTGCAGCTGCTCCTCATCTCCTCCATCTTTTGCTGCAGGCCCGCCTGCTCCATCTACCTCTCCTCTGCTGCCTCCTCTGCTGCCTCTCCTTCCTGCCTCCTGGCTGCTCCATCCTCTCCTCCAGATCTGTCCCAACTTCTGCTCCTCTGCTCAGATCTGCTCCTCTACTTCAGCTCAGCTCCTTCTGCTCCAGATCTGTCCCATCCTACTCCAGATCTGTCCCCTTCTGCTCCTCTTCTCCAGATCGGCTCCTTCTGCTCCAGATCTGTCCCATCCTACTCCAGATCTGTCCCCTTCTGCTCCTCTTCTCCAGATCAGATCCTTCTACTCCAGATCTGTCCCATCCTACTCCAGATCTGTCCCCTTCTGCTCCTCTTCTCCAAATCAGCTCCTTCTACTCCAGATCTGTCCCATCCTACTCCAGATCTGTCCCCTTCTGCTCCTCTGCTACAGAACAGCTCCTTCTGCCCTAGATCAGTTCCTTTTCTTCATCATATTGCTATTCCAGATAGCCTGAAGGTTCCTTCCTCAGAGCATGCTGGTTTCAGCCATCTCCAAGGGCAGCTCCAGCTCCCATCATCCTCGTCATCATTGAGCTACACGGAGGACTGCGTGACGCTCCCTCTGCTGCTATCTTTTCTACTGTCTCTCTACAGATTCACCTCAGCCACGGTCCTTCAGACACGATGGCTTGAGGTTCTTGTATTCAGTTTTTCATATTACCGACAGGCACTATGTTTTTTGAGTTCCGTTCTTCAGTTGTATCTGAGTATTGTCTATTTTCTGATCGCTCCACTGCAAACCCTATGGTTTCTCTATCGTTTCTCTATATGGTATCAGAGCCATGGTGATCTAAAGACCCTAGATCTCAGGTGATCTAAAGATCCTGCTTCTTCATGGAGGCCATAGGTACAGGGAGCATCACTCCTATGAACATATCAGTTTCCTCTTCATTCCGCTGCGCACTAAGGGAGAGAACTCCATCTTCTACTCCCATCCCTCCCTCCCTTTCAGAACTCCATCTTCTACTGCCATCCCTCCCTCCCTTTCTTACCTCCATCTTCTACTACCATCCCTCCCTCCTTTTCTAGGTTTCTGGCTTGACACTTCCCATTCCTTCGAAAGAGGGGGTCATGACACTTCACCTCTACCTCCATCAGCATCGACTTCCAGGATCTACAAGTTCTCCCTAGGCGGGACCCTTTCTGTTCACATGTGTCTAGATGTCTGTTGTTTCGAATCTTCTACCTGCATGGAGGCGGGGATCGACTCCTCTCTCCCGAGGTCCAAGATCGGACACACACTAGCTCACTGTTCAGCTCCGATCTCTTTGGATTATCAGTACTGCTACGACAAATTTGTTCTTTCCTTTTTCACTTTCCTCCACCTTTTCGGCGGTGAGAGGGGGTGGCTTATTCTCTCAAGCTTCACAGTGTTCTTATTTCTATCTGGTATCATACGTGTAACTACGACACTTGAGGAAGTGAACAATTCCCTTGCAAGGGCACTCCTGCAAGGGCACTCCTCTTGTGATCTTCTATTGGGCATTTCACAGGAATAGCCAGCACCACCATCGACATCCCTACACGAAGCTCCAAGCACACAATGTTTGCCCCTCAAAATTGGCAATTGAGAGGGGGTATTCAGCAACTGAGCAATTCCCAATTTACGGGGCAATCAAATAGCTCACAGGCCAGCCAAAAGGCCAGCTCTCTTAGCCAAACAAATGGCCTGAAAGTACAGCTGGTCTGGCCGACCAGTTGGCCGACCAGCTGGCAGGCCCAACCGACCAGCTGGCCGACTAGCTGGCAGGCCCACCGACGAGCTGGCCGACCAGCTAGGTCTGGCCTATAAGAGGCCTCTGCCTTCACACTTCCTGGACAGGACAGGACCTGCAGCTGCTCCTCATCTCCTCCATCTTTTGCTGCAGGCCCGCCTGCTCCATCTACCTCTCCTCTGCTGCCTCCTCTGCTGCCTCTCCTTCCTGCCTCCTGGCTGCTCCATCCTCTCCTCCAGATCTGTCCCAACTTCTGCTCCTCTGCTCAGATCTGCTCCTCTACTTCAGCTCAGCTCCTTCTGCTCCAGATCTGTCCCATCCTACTCCAGATCTGTCCCCTTCTGCTCCTCTTCTCCAGATCAGCTCCTTCTGCTCCAGATCTGTCCCATCCTACTCCAGATCTGTCCCCTTCTGCTCCTCTTCTCCAGATCAGATCCTTCTACTCCAGATCTGTCCCATCCTACTCCAGATCTGTCCCCTTCTGCTCCTCTTTTCCAGATCAGCTCCTTCTACTCCAGATCTGTCCCATCCTACTCCAGATCTGTCCCCTTCTGCTCCTCTGCTACAGAACAGCTCCTTCTGCCCTAGATCAGTTCCTTTTCTTCATCATATTGCTATTCCAGATAGCCTGAAGGTTCCTTCCTCAGAGCATGCTGGTTTCAGCCATCTCCAAGGGCAGCTCCAGCTCCCATCATCCTCGTCATCATTGAGCTACACGGAGGACTGCGTGACGCTCCCTCTGCTGCTATCTTTTCTACTGTCTCTCTACAGATTCACCTCAGCCACAGTCCTTCAGACACGATGGCTTGAGGTTCTTGTATTCAGTTTTTCATATTACCGACAGGCACTATGTTTTTTGAGTTCCGTTCTTCAGTTGTATCTGAGTATTGTCTATTTTCTGATCGCTCCACTGCAAACCCTATGGTTTCTCTATCGTTTCTCTATATGGTATCAGAGCCATGGTGATCTAAAGACCCTAGATCTCAGGTGATCTAAAGATCCTGCTTCTTCATGGAGGCCATAGGTACAGGGAGCATCACTCCTATGAACATATCAGTTTCCTCTTCATTCCGCTGCGCACTAAGGGAGAGAACTCCATCTTCTACTCCCATCCCTCCCTCCCTTTCAGAACTCCATCTTCTACTGCCATCCCTCCCTCCCTTTCTTACCTCCATCTTCTACTACCATCCCTCCCTCCTTTTCTAGGTTTCTGGCTTGACACTTCCCATTCCTTCGAAAGAGGGGGTCATGACACTTCACCTCTACCTCCATCAGCATCGACTTCCAGGATCTACAAGTTCTCCCTAGGCGGGACCCTTTCTGTTCACATGTGTCTAGATGTCTGTTGTTTCGAATCTTCTACCTGCATGGAGGCGGGGATCGACTCCTCTCTCCCGAGGTCCAAGATCGGACACACACTAGCTCACTGTTCAGCTCCGATCTCTTTGGATTATCAGTACTGCTACGACAAATTTGTTCTTTCCTTTTTCACTTTCCTCCACCTTTTCGGCGGTGAGAGGGGGTGGCTTATTCTCTCAAGCTTCACAGTGTTCTTATTTCTATCTGGTATCATACGTGTAACTACGACACTTGAGGAAGTGAACAATTCCCTTGCAAGGGCACTCCTGCAAGGGCACTCCTCTTGTGATCTTCTATTGGGCATTTCACAGGAATAGCCAACACCACCATCGACATCCCTACACGAAGCTCCAAGCACACAATGTTTGCCCCTCAAAATTGGCAATTGAGAGGGGGTATTCAGCAACTGAGCAATTCCCAATTTACGGGGCAATCAAATAGCTCACAGGCCAGCCAAAAGGCCAGCTCTCTTAGCCAAACAAATGGCCTGAAAGTACAGCTGGTCTGGCCGACCAGCTGGCAGGCCCAACCGACCAGCTGGCCGACTAGCTGGCAAGCCCACCGACGAGCTGGCCGACCAGCTAGGTCTGGCCTATAAGAGGCCTCTGCCTTCACACTTCCTGGACAGGACAGGACCTGCAGCTGCTCCTCATCTCCTCCATCTTTTGCTGCAGGCCCGCCTGCTCCATCTACCTCTCCTCTGCTGCCTCCTCTGCTGCCTCTCCTTCCTGCCTCCTGGCTGCTCCATCCTCTCCTCCAGATCTGTCCCAACTTCTGCTCCTCTGCTCAGATCTGCTCCTCTACTTCAGCTCAGCTCCTTCTGCTCCAGATCTGTCCCATCCTACTCCAGATCTGTCCCCTTCTGCTCCTCTTCTCCAGATCAGCTCCTTCTGCTCCAGATCTGTCCCATCCTACTCCAGATCTGTCCCCTTCTGCTCCTCTTCTCCAGATCAGATCCTTCTACTCCAGATCTGTCCCATCCTACTCCAGATCTGTCCCCTTCTGCTCCTCTTCTCCAGATCAGCTCCTTCTACTCCAGATCTGTCCCATCCTACTCCAGATCTGTCCCCTTCTGCTCCTCTGCTACAGAACAGCTCCTTCTGCCCTAGATCAGTTCCTTTTCTTCATCATATTGCTATTCCAGATAGCCTGAAGGTTCCTTCCTCAGAGCATGCTGGTTTCAGCCATCTCCAAGGGCAGCTCCAGCTCCCATCATCCTCGTCATCATTGAGCTACACGGAGGACTGCGTGACGCTCCCTCTGCTGCTATCTTTTCTACTGTCTCTCTACAGATTCACCTCAGCCACGGTCCTTCAGACACGATGGCTTGAGGTTCTTGTATTCAGTTTTTCATATTACCGACAGGCACTATGTTTTTTGAGTTCCGTTCTTCAGTTGTATCTGAGTATTGTCTATTTTCTGATCGCTCCACTGCAAACCCTATGGTTTCTCTATCGTTTCTCTATAACCCCAACTTGGCATCCTAAGTACATGATGGAAACACACCTCTGAATCCAAGTGAATCATATGTCAGTCCCTCAGTCTGGAGTGTCCTTTTAGTTGGGTCAGGTCAGAAGTGGATGCCTAAGATTGCCTTGCCAGTTGGATTCTAGTGGCACACTTGGATTAGATGCCGAGAAGACAGACAAAGGATTTGTAGAGAGTAACAGTGTAGGGGTGAGTCCCTGGTGTAAAGCATATCCATTCAGAAGCATTAAATAAATACCGAAAGGGGCGCCAAGGCGTTTGGGGTCAGTGGGTGCATTGTGTATTGTTTTCACTGAGCAGGGGCATTCTAGCCTCCAAATTGTTGTTGTTGAAGTTTATTTCTAAGTATTGTTAAGTGATTGATGTGTCTGAAGCTTGCATTGTGGCTATTTATGAGGTTTATGACTGAGTAGGTGAGGATTACTGCCCTTTAGTTTCTGGAAGTCCGGTTACAGTGGTTCAGTTGTTGGGAGAGTTACCATCTTCCTATAGAGGTGAGCCCTCGTAGCATTGGGTGAAGGACACCTTTATTGCAATTTTTGCTATAGCCATCAATCTCACCAAGCATGTCACATCGTGAGAGGTCGTTGACCATCTCCGAGCAGGAAGGGCGGGAGGAAGGTAGAGTTTTGAGGAGGAGCATAGTATCAACGGGGGTGATGAGGAGCAGGACAGTGGGGCACAGCCTGTTTCTTCTGAGCATGCCACTGAGGACTCACAGGATGAGGTAGATGAGGCAGATGAGCTTGATCCCAATGCCCTTTTTCAGTTGCAAATGCAAAGTTCAGTGGGAGCCCTGTCATAGTCGCAGCAGACTTTCATGGGGATTATGCAAGCTCCTACTAATATTGCTCCTCTTGGAAGCAAAAAGACAGCTCAGAAGAAGTAGAAGAAGCATCAGAAGACTCACAGGCATATATCTTTCAATGGACAGCCACCAGAGATGCCCACAGTCACCCCTGTAGCGGGTAATGCCAATTAACTTTCATTCATTCAATCAAGGACAGCAAGTCCTCCCTCATCCCATGATGCATCCATGATACTTTGGAAGGGGATCAGTTTTCCAGGCAATGGTGGGACTGCCCACAGAAGAGCCTGGAATGCCAGGCAGCTATGTGGGCAGCATGCAGCCCGGAATGCAGAATTTCCAGCAGCATATGATGGGTGGAATGCCCCCTGCTAATGCCAACATGATGTAAGCAAATCTTGGGATGCAGCCCGGTATGTAGACAAGGATGCCTGGGATGATGGGCAATACTTGGAATATGCCACAAATGCAGGGAGTGGGACCCGGAATGTTTAACCCCACCATGGGTACGGGTGGTATGGCTCAAAATGCGGGAGCAATGATGGCTCCACCCTTTTTACAGCCCCCCGTTTATGATAATCTCACCCCTAAAGGCAAGCTGAAAGATTACAAGGAGGGAGGGGCACCTGTGAAGTTTGAAACCTTCAATAGGACAGATTGAAGGCTTTGACATTCCTGCAACAATTTGATGCCGCCTACTCAGGTGGACACTTTACAGAGTCTTCCAAAGTTCGAAAGGCAGCCACCTTTTTGAAGGGCAATGCACTCCAATGGTGGACCAACTTACTTTTGCAGGATAGAGCACCTACCACATGGGTTGAATTCAAACAGGTGTTCTCAGCCGCATGGTTAACTACCACTTTCGAGGTAGATATCATAGTTAGATGCAGCGAATTGCAAAAATTTGGAAGACTACAATAAGAAGTTTTGGGAAGCCTTGTTGCCAGTGAATTCTTATAGGCATGTACCGCTGTCCAAGCAAATTGAAAGGTATTGGTAGGGCTGCCAAAGGAGATTCGAGACTACTGCACAAAGACAAAGGTCTCCAACATGTCCTAGCTGATTGAGAATGCCACTACGGCTTATGCACTCATGCAGGGGAAGGTTTCTGGGTTCAGAGGTAGCCAATAGGAGACACCGAAGTCAAAGGGCAGCAAGATGGAATCTCCTACGAAGTTTAGAAAGTTCTCGCAGCCTATGAAAGCAAAGTTTGTTGCAAGACAGAGACGCATACTGTCTTGTACCTGTTGGAATGGTCACCTCCCCATCTGTAAGCCCCCATATGAGGAGAGCATGGGGGAGGTAGACCAGGGGCTGCCACATGGGCAGCACACAGAAAGGGCGGAGGCTGTCACATGGGCAGCACACAGTCTGCCATGGAGGCAGCTGTCAAAGCAGGAATCCATGGGCCTGCAAAAGAGGCGCACAGGTGGTGGCATAGGCAGGCTGGAGGCGCCTGCGTGGCGGGCTGTCTGGCAGAGGAGATGGCGCAGAAGGGCGGGGCAGACCAGCAGATTGGGTCGGCCACATGGAGGCCAGGTGGAGCAGCAAATGGGGCTGCTAGTGGGCAGTGGCATGCCTTATATAGGGCTGGGCCCCTGCCTTGATGGGAGGGCCAAAGGCCCTAGAAGTGTGGGCCAAAGCCCGGTTTTAGAGCCCTTAAAGGGCTGGACCAGCAGCAGACTGGTCGGCCAGTATGAAGCTGACTGGTCGGTTTTTATGACAGGCCGCTGGGCCTATAAAAAGAGGGCCTCCAGGCCCTCATAAATCATTCTCTGGAGCAGCCAACCACCAGCAGATTGAAGCAGCAGGAGGACCTCCCTTGGGCCTACATCCAGGAGGTGAAGGAGGCACATAGAAGCTGCAGACAAAGCTGAGAAAGGGCTGCCTACCTAGGCTGATCTACAGGCAGTAAGGTAGAGAGAACCATTCTGGACAGAAAGTCCACAGACGCTCAAGGTGGAGCACGCGGGCTCGAGTCTAGAGATAGCCAGCAGATAGGAGAAGTACCTTGTGGTAAGATCAGAGGACCACACCATTGGTGGGACTTTGGATCTATAGATCTCTTTTGTATTGTGTCCATAGCTTTGGACGGAAATATATTATTTTAGAGCCCAAGTAGGAGGCTCGCAGGTGTGGAAGCCTGAAGGCAGGGACCTTGTTGAAGGATGACCCTGATTCAGACGCTCTTGGGAATTGACTTCCACGACTGGAGGATTGTGCCTTTGCGAGAAGGAGGGTGACTCAAGTTCAGTTAGGTGCGTTCAGAGTTCTGGTCTACTAAAAATTGAGTTTGGTTGACTTTGCTGTGTGGTATAACAGCAGAGATGTCGACCTCTACAGCCTCTTCAGTGCCTGCTCTCCCTTCCTCCTCCCTCAGTTTGCTCTCATTCACTATCCCTAACTTTGGAGAGTCTGGGAAACTGGACGGGACCAACTACCCGATCTGGAAAGTGAAGATCTGGAGTCATTTACTGGCTCAAAAGTTGTGGAAGCTGACCATGGGAGTGGAGGCAAAGCCGGAGGACATGGTGGACAGGCAAGGGGAGATAGTCATGGCAGTAGACAGAGAGGAGCTTGAAGCTTGGGAAGACAGAGATGCCCATGCCCTGGCATTAATCATAGGGACTACGGTGGACTCTGTTCTTTCACATATCCAGATGGCTGAGACGTTAGTAGAGGCGTGGGTCACTCTGAAGGATCTGTACGAGACGGACAACACCTCCCGGAGTTTGCTTCTTCAGCATCAACTCTACAATCTTGATATGGAAGAAGGAGATACGGTACATAGCTACTTGACGAAGGTCAAGGTGGTGAGGGATCAACTGGCGGCAGTTGGTCAGAAGACAGACTATGCCATTTGGCCTTGATGGTACTGAGAAGACTACCTCGGAGTTTCAAGAGCTTTGTTACGACCGTGACAGCAGGACAGAGGACCAAACCTCTAACATTTGAGGAGTTGGGTCCATTACTGCTACAGGAGGAAGCTCGGGAGAAGCTCTACAACGAGGACAAAGACGACAAGGCGATGCTGGCGAAGGATTACGTTGGCAAAGGAAAGGGCAAGCCTAACGGTGGCAAGTCCAAGAAAGACGACTCTGACGACGAGGAGACTTGGAAAAGGAAGCAGAAGAAGAAGTGCTTCTACTGTCATACGCTAGGACATTTTGCAAAGGACTGCAGAAAGAAAAAGGCGGATCAGAAAAACAAAAAGGAGTCCGACTCAGATTCAGAGGGAGAGGCCAAAGCAAATGTGGTAATCAAAGAGTTGTTCTTGGTGACATCACCGAGTGTTACCGAGGTCAGATATGTTGATCAAGAAATCACAGTGAGGAGGTCTGACATAGAGATGTGGGTCGACGAGGAGTAAGGTACAACCTTGCATTGTAAAATTTTGGAGGGTTTTCTGAAATATTTGACACCAAAACATTTTGTGTGGTTTTTGCTGGTGCCGGTCTAGGGATTGCATCACTCAGCTCATTAGACCAGTCAGAAATTTTTTATGGAGTGGACTTGATGGCACGGCAAAGGTTGCAGCGAGGGTAGCCTGGGAGACCATTATTCTCCCTACATGGGAAGGGGGCCTTAATATCATTGACCCGGACTTGCAGTGCAGGGCATTGCTTTGTAAGGTGGTGGTGAGGGGACTCATCCCTGGGCAGGAACCTTGGAAGGATTTCTTTTTTGGACGCATTGAGGCTTGCACACCTACCTTGGAAGATGATCGGGTGGACAGCCCTCGCTGGATTTTTACTTCCGCCTCTCTCAGGTCCTGCCTCTCCTCTCATGACTGCCATCCTCAAGGCTTGGGGGAGCTTCAGGAACACTCTTCGAAGGGTTCCGCCCTCTACCTTTGAAGAGATTGATAGGCAACCGGTCATTTGGAACGATAGTATACTTGATGACCATGACAGACCACTGGGCACTTCCCATTAGAGAGGGAGAGAGGCCCCGCCTACACAGTAGGCACTTCGAAGGCTTTTATCAGGCTACCTAAGGATCAGAGGCTACAGTCCGTGAGTCACCTCAGAGGGGTAGCACGCAGGATTCAGAAGATAGATGCAGCCATCCCGGTGGAATGGACAGTTGAGATGCCTATTACTTCCACCACTTGGATGGGAGCTTTTTCGAGGACAGCAGTTCCTCTACAGGTGATCGCTCTTCGAGGTCTCGGGGAAGATGCTCCGGTCTTTGACGTTGGGGATGGAGGTATACTCTCTAGATCCACGGATGATATTCTAGAGGTTGCCTTTCAGCCTGTCAGGATTGCTGGTTTTGTGGACCATGGAGCGGGCTTGCAGTGGTACTTAGACCCCGACCCTCTGCTCTTGGCCCTGGGATCCTGGAGGTTGTGGTTATATGGAGGTGCACCTATCAGGTGCTTGTAGTGGGACCCAGGAGAGTGGGAGTGGATAGATCATGGGCACCGAGAGAGGGGGATTCCCTTCTTTCGTTTCACGGTTGGTAATGCCAAGAGATTTCAGCTGAGCAGTAGAGGTTGGATTCCCTCCAGAGCCCCCCATTGGGATAGCTTCTTCATCACCGCATATTTGCATAGGAATTTTTGGAGGCTCTGGAAATTCTCAGAAATAGAAAGATCACTCTTTTCTTTTGGCTTTCTATTCATGGAGGGATTGTAGTGAACCTGTGGAGATCATGATTTGGGGCTGATCCCACTTGCCCTCGCTGTCATTCTGCAGAGGAGTCAGTGCGACATTGCTTTTGGGACTGCAATCAACCGAGGACTGTTTGGAAAGGAGTTGCTTGGATACTCAGCATTTTTCATACTTCCCCTTTCTTCATGACTTGGGGCTCGGTCACATGGTTATCCCTTATTGGGCCCCAGGTGTTTTATGAGGGTGAGCCTTCTTCTTGGGCACTCTCGATCCACCGAAAGGTGATAGAGCCCTGCTCTCTTCAGGATGTACCACATATTCCTTTCAGAGCTTCACATGTTTCAGTGGACACCTCTTGGGAGATTTTGGCTAGCATTTCCTCTTGGCACATTTGGAGAGCCAGATGCACAGAGGCCTTGGATGACACCCAGATACACCCATCACAGGTGTTCACGGGTATTTGGAGTGACACGGTTCACACTTTGATAGCCATATGGGCTAGCATGCAGGGCCCTTCATGGGCAGCCTCTTCTAGGAGGACTGTCGAGTTTGGAGGGGTTCTCCCTTTTTCTCGGAGATTGCTACCGGATTGAGATGGCACTATCAGCCCCAATTCTTTCTTTTTGGCTCTTGAGCTTTTCATGCATTGCATGGTGTATCCTGTATTCCCGTATGGAGCTTGCTCTAACGGTTTTCTTTAATACTTAATAGAAGTCTCTTTTTTGCAAAAATAAAATAAAAAAATTTGTGTGACCGATTGGGATCATCATGTTCAGTCCAAAACCAGTTTTTCATGATTTTGATAGATTTAAGATCAGGAACTTTGAGTAATGATTCATGAACCCTTTTCAATCACACAAAACTATGTATTTTACTTATGGGGGAATTGAGTGCAAACAGAATACTGGAAAGCAACATATTTAGAAGAGAGAGTTTATCAAAGCAGAGATTTCTCTCTTTAACAGATCTTTAGAAGAGAAATTTCATCAAAGCAGAGATTGTTTTTTTTGATAAATTTAAGATCAGGAACTTTGAGTAATGATTCATGAACCCTTTTCAATCACACAAAACTATGTATTTTACATATGGGGGAATTGAGTGCAAACAGAATACTGGAAAGCAACATATTTAGAAGAGAGAGTTTATCAAAGCAGAGATTTCTCTCTTTAACAGATCTTTAGAAGAGAAATTTCATCAAAGCAGAGATTGTTTTAGTTAGCCAGATCGTTCTTCCAGGTTTTTGGTATGCTTGGTAGAATACTCATTGTAGCAACTCCTTTGCTTCAATAAATTTTTTGTTTAGAGTGTGCTTTTGCTTATAAAGTTTGCTTTAAATCAACAGGGCTTTCCTAGAGCAGACATAGACATTCCTGTCATACGGTCAGATCGACAGCGCCTAGCTGGTATATCATACTGAATTGTACAAGCTCATTTTTTCTCTATTCACAGTTTATATATCACAATCATCTTTAATGCTTCCTAAACTTCATAATAAGGGTTCTTACATGGACTTTTTCTTTGTAGGTTTTCAAGATATTTATTTCTGCATAAGCTAGATGTCATACTGTCAGTGAAAAAGTACCTATATGATCCTTGTATTTCAATTGATGAGTATTGTGTGGGCATTGGACGTTTCTTTTTTCTAAGATGGAATGATGCATGCAAAATTTAACTTGTATTGTGCTTGATTGCACCTGTCGAAGAGAGAAATGTGATGACATGAAGTGGAATTTTTAAATGTCTGTTGGAGACGCAATGATGTGAGTAAAACCAGACCCTTCTTGCCTTCCTTTTGCCCCCCTTCCTCCTCATCCCTCCTCTCTCCCTGCTTGGACTCTCTGTCCCCTCCCCCCCTTCCTTGCCTTTCCTCCTGTGCAGTCCGAGAAATCCACTCTCTTTTCCTCCCCTCCGTTCTCTTGTCCCAACCGCAGCCTCCCTCCACACCCCGCCGCCCCCCCTCTCCCTCTCTTTCTTTGTCCTCCTTAGAGTCTGTTGCTGTGAGTCATGCTGGTCGGTGTTGTTTAGCTGGAAAAACTCAGTGATCATGCTTTGAGTGGAGTTTGATTGTGTATCCTCCCCTACATACCCTGAGCAACTGCTCCCTGTGTTGTATGGCCTCATGGATGAAGGGTGCCAAGTGTCTCTAGTCTGGGTAGGATAGGAAGCTGGGTAGGGATCCCAAACCGTCTCTGAAAAGGCAGTGATACCGACCTTTAATCTCGTAGTACACATGGCATTTGAAAGCGAAGCGGTCCTCTGACTCGATCTCCCGGGAATCGCACAAGGTACAGATGCGATCCTTTGTGGGTATGCCCTCCGCCCGACCACTCTCAATACGGAGACGGTGTGATGAGACTTGGAACTCATCTCGGATGACATGTTTCACCTCGTGATATGTGACTGGGATAGAGGAGGCGCCAACGCTATATTGGAAGGGAGGCAGCCTGTCTATGTGGACCCTCATACTCTCAAACCATCTGCAAGTACGTGCATACCAACACCTCTGGTCACCTTTTGCTGCTATGAGTGCCACGGAGGAGGATAAAGCCAACCAAGGAAGTCTACGTCGCCTTGTGATGCAAGATCCATTTTGCCTATTGCGGAAGAGATATGTGATGACCTGGAAGCTGCATCAAGCTGTAGTGGGGATACCCCGAACTCAGCCAAAACTATCTGATGTGGGACACAAGGTTTAAGCATGAGAACTTGAAGCCTCTCAACTCGAGCCCATTCTATCTCTGATAGATCTGGCCCCCAACAAGGGCTACCATACATATCTACTGGTTGAACCAAAGAATCGAAGAGAAGAGTCTTGGTCCGAGGGTCCTCGAAGTGACTTGTCTCTGGCGGTCTTCTCCGAGGAGGATGAGATAGACTGGACCTCGATCATGTGTGCTCTAGTCACTCTCCATGCAGCATGTGGTATATGTGCCTCTCATCTGGTGGCTCTCACTGCTAATCCATGATGCCCTCATCTCATCTAGCTCCTCCTCCTCAACCTCCTTTGGAGTTGACTCAAATGCATAGATGATAGAACTTTGTAACATGTGTTTGTGCTCGATCGATCTCAGTAATCTGTGGCATCACTCCTTGCTGCTCTCTGGTCTGTCGCATCAATATATCTTTGTGTTGTTGCATTAATTCAGATAGAGCCCAACACAAACCTGGTCGGGAAAATGGATCGGTCATGTAAGCGGACCAAAGCCATGCCCCTCCTGAAGGAGATAGTGATACTATCCCCGGATTTCATAATAGACTGGGCAGACACATAGAAAATGCTTCCCCGTCTCGACCTCCCCCATCGTGCATAGTCTGCATATCCTTAGCTCTCTGGGTATGCCTGCAGCTCTCCTTGCCTCATTCCTCAGCGGATGTGACAAAACTTGCAGCTGTCCTATGGCAATCCTCAGTGCATGTGAGACTCTTCTATCCTCGATGCATGTGAGACTCTCCTATCCTCGAGATACCGAGGTCTGATGACAGACCATACTCCGAGACCCTCAAGAAGTGGTCAGGGTAGAACTGGATCTTGGTGGGGAACTCCTGATCTCCCCACCAAGCCCAGACGCATGAAGCTGGAGGAGGTCCAACCATATGATACGGTTGATCTCATCTCGTGAGATCAGGTCGGGCGGTGCATCCATATTGTACTGAAAGGGGGAAAGTTTGTCCATCTGAATGCCGTGGCTATCAAACCATGTGGACACCTGTGAATACCATGCTGTATCAACATCGCTTTTTGCCAGCAGTCTGGATGCCTCTAGTGCTAGGCTCGGTAACCGCCACCCACTGGGGTAAGGCTCTAACTCCATGGACGATGTCATTGTCTGAAAGATGGCATCAACCTGGAGAGGGGTCATGGCGAAACTTTGCATGTATCACCTGATGGGGATCGAGGGCTTACTCCGAATCATCTTAGATCCCATAGTCATCTGTAGCCTCTCAAATCTCTCTCACTCTGCCACAGAGAGAGAGAGAGAGAGAGAGAGAGAGAGAGAGTTTATTAAAGTCTTCGAAAGACTGATGGGTCTATGAGACTGTGAAAAACTTGGTACAAAAACGAGCTGTGGTAGTGGAGCTACTAAACGAGCATCCACACCAATGCAAAATGCAAAAAATGTAAAATGGTAGTACTAAGTCCTAAGTACCACATAGTCATGTCGGTGGTCGACTATATATTATCATCATCATCATCATCAGGACATCAGGGTGGATGAAGCAATGGGGGCATGAAATCGGCGATAGAGTGCTGTCGGCCACTCAAAGGTGCAGCCCTGGCACGTCTCTTGGTCGTAGCTTTGCGTCAACCAAGGCTACTGTGACCCCTGTCAGTCGGGCTCCGACTCTAAATAGGGAGGGGATGTCTCCAACTGTGATCTGTGTGTCAACCCTCTGTCCGAGCTGTTGGGTCACAGGCTCCAGGTCACGATCATGTTGAGGCCTCGTCTCGTGGGGGTCCATGTGATCTGGCTGAAAAAACTCCGTGATAGAGCTCTGAGAGGGATTCACCAAGGAAAAAGTCTGCTCCTGTCTCCGTGCTCGAAGTATCCTTTGGCGGTGTCCGAGTACCTCATGAATGAAACCTGCCAAGCATCGCTGGTCTGGGTAGGAGAGGAATCGGGCCAAAATCCCATAGCTATCTCTGAAAAGGCAGTAGAAACGCCCTCGGATCTCATAGTAAACAGGACAAAGAAAGATGTATTAACGTTTTAAAACTGCCAACAAAGGATCAGTTTGTTACTGATGTTAATTGATGGTGCTTCATGGAGATGTGGAAAATTTCTAGCCATTCTAGTTTTCAAGCCTTCTTTCATGCTCCTTTTCAGGTTGTAGAAAAATGTTATCTTTCCTGTGAATAATGTAGCAATTACCTGATAGACTCTGCATCATGTACCTCAATGAAATCTAATCTTGATTTGTGTTAGCTCCTTCATTTTTTAAGACTTGTATGTAAAGTGTCATGTAGCAATTACCTGACAGACTTTGCGTCATCTACCTCAATGAAATGTGTTAGCTCCTTCGTTTTTTTAGACTTGTATGTAAAGTATCATGTGCTAACTTGTGTTTTGTGCAGTATTACGCACAGATCATAAGGAGGTCACAGAAAAAATAGAGAAAAATATAGAGGTTTTACATTCTGGTAGTGTTGCAAGAGACTCAACTATGCTTCCACAAAAAAGAGCAGGTATGAGGTTATAGAGAATTACTGTTGTTTTTGGAAAGCTGTAAGACGGTGTGGGAAGTGGTGTGACTTTAGGTTGGGAAATTCCTGTGCCCTGTTGACATCTATGTATAGGTGATATGATTGTGCCAGTATAGAGCTGATGTTTGTACTGTATTCCAAACTTTTTCTTAGCCGAAGGGGAGGAATTTGTACACCAGCGAACGAATTCTGTTCCTAGGGCTCCATCTTCAAATGCTGCCATACTACACATGCTCCCTTCAATCTCTGGGGGTTCAATTTTGGGAGGAGAGAATCCTCTTCCTAGACTTCCTTTTGCCGTATTTGATGAGGTGCAGGAAGGTTCTCCTGCGGCAGTTGATGGGATTGTATTAGGAGATCAACTTGTGAAGTTTGGAAGCGTGGAGGGTGGGGATAATCTCCTTCCAAGGCTTGCAAGGGAGGGGCATATGAATGAAGGCAATGCAATACCCATTATAATTCTGAGGCGTGGGAGTGAAGTGCAACTAAATATAACTCCAAGACGATGGTCGGGCACTGGTCTTCTTGGGTGAGCTCTTCTGGTTTGCAGCATGAGCAGAATTCTCACGGTTTCAACAAAAGTTTGGTAATTTGCTACGATTTGGTTACTTTGGTTTCTGTTTTTAATGAGCTTAGCTAAATGCTTATGATTGATTTGTTGCTTTGCAGGTGCCACATTCAGCCACTCTGATGCTGTTCAACAAGAGAATAAGAGAGGATATGAATTTTTACTTACGTAATTGACACTGGTTTCCATGAGATATTGCATAAAGGAGATATTGCATAAAGGAAAAAGCCTTTTGTGTTTCACATTGCCACGTCAGAAAACTCTTGGATTTTTAAATCTTATGTTAAAAATATGTATTTCTTAAAGATAAATAAATAAATGTGTGTGTGTGTGTGTGGAGGTTTTTATATTTTAAATGTATGAATTACCCTGGGATTATTACACCTATACATTCTGCCACTTCAATGTTCTAGCTACTTTTAAGTTGTATTTTGCTGCAGTCATCTTCTTTATAATGTTCAAAATGTTGGAAAAGGTGGTGCAAATTACAGGAGTGAGGGCCTTGTGAAAAGGAACATGTTTCTTTCTTTAGGCACTTGCAAATGACATGGACCATGCAGTCTGTTAGTTTGTGGTTGTTTCAAAAACCATTAATCAAGTTTAGATCATATGTTTTTCTGTGTGTCCCCCTCCCCTTTTTTGCTTAGCTTTGTGACAAAAATTGGAAAGCATCTTGCTTCATAAGATGCTTTTAGCAGAAACATCAATTATACATGTGTTTGTTTGTTAAATGCCTCTTCTATTTTATTCCGTTGAAGAAATGGTGGTTCTTCAAAGAATAAATTGGAGGGATTATACTTTGTTAGATAATGGCAGAATGGATAATTGAAGGCATGCTACATCTTAGAAATCTGCTACAGCTTCTTGGAACTGAGTCTGCTGTTCTTCCTCCACCCTATCGCCTACAGCTTTTTGGATTTGAGTCTGCCATGCTTCTGCTGCCCTATAATGTAGGTAACAATTCAGATTTTTAATATTATTTTTTATTATGTCGAATTTAGTTGAGTTTGTATCTCTCCAATGGTACTTCAATTGGATCAGCCCCGCCAAGGTCTCCCCAGAAGGAGGTCCGCATTCCAGAGGACCTCCTGCAGGATGAGAATTGTTGATGATCTTTTGGAGATGAGGAGAGAGGGCACAGCTAGAGAGCACACCACAAATGACTAACTGTACACTAGATTTAGTTGAACAAATAGAATATATACAAACTCTTTTAGGGTTAGGGTTAGGGGATCTAACCCTTTCCTTTATAGCACTCTATAAGGTTAGTGCTATGCACATATGATCACGTGATGGTGCTATGCACACATGATCACATGATGTTGATTATGAACTCCCAACAGCAGGCGCGGGGGGGAGCAGGCTGCAACACTGGGAGGGGGGAGCAGGCTATAGTAGGTAGGGAGGGAGGGGCAGCGCGCAGGGGAGAGGGCAGCGGTGAAGGGCATATGTCAAAGAACTTGAGGTATGTCCTTTCCATGAGTATCAAAATGGTCAAGCTGAGAAAATGAAAGGAGAGATTTAAAATTATGGAGGGTAAATATGCTAATTTGTCCCTTGACAATGCTGTAAGTAAGAGAATCATGAGAGAGAATGTTGGTTTGCTAATCGCACTCGGCTTCTCTGTTGTGAACTCATCAAAGAAAATAAATGATGCTTTTGGTGAATCAGCTAGATGACTAGGCCACTCACTTTCACAAACTGGAAATGTTTTGGTGAAGCTTGTGGCACTCGAAAGAAAGTTGCCATATGCAACTCTACAATGGGCAATAATCTTAGTGCTATTTTCTGACAACCATCCCAAAAACTATAAAAATAGCTGTGCTGCTCCAAATTCTATAGGATATCCTCATATACTGAACCGTAAGAAGTCAATTAACTCTACTGGCATTTGAAGCCCATCACATGTTCCTTGGTGAGTCCAGTGCATGAGACTCCACTAACAGGATGCCTTGTTTCTATACCGGCTCCATATTGTTAGTATTCTTTGTTTGAGCTTATGCTCAGTTACATTTCAGGAGAGTATGTCTACAGAAGAATTTTGGACTTCAGAACAACAAAATCTGAATTTTGTACGATTGGATATATTCTAATTTTACAAAGGTATATATGTAGAGTATGTCTAAGCATTAGCTGGTTCGAGTAAGCAGAGGTTCGTCCATGAGAGACTATGACTAAAAGTAGGTATTTTCGTTTGAAAGGTGGAGCATTTAATTTGGAGCTTATGGCCTATTGCTAGAAGTTGGTCCAATAATTGCCATTGTTAGCATGTGATCCAAAATTGGCTTTGCAAGTGCTTCAAATTGGGATTTTTATTTACATCACTAGATTTATGATGATATGCACGCCCCTTCAATAGTAGGTTCACAGGCAGTATTTATCAAGTTTTATCAGCTTTGGACCAGGTCTAACTTCTGCCGCATCAGCAATTGGACATCTAGTTCTTTGACGTTGGGTTATTGCGTGTCATGTCCTCTTCCCTCACTTCAGTGGTGAATTTCCATCATGTCATTTTTTAGCACTGCCCTGCTAGGGCAGGCTATAGCAACGAGAAACGTGCCTTTTTCGATGCCCTTGGAGAACAGGCACAACCATCTCTCTAGTGAAGTGACGCTGGACAGTCTGTCTCTATTAGCAGCTGCGTCAGGATAACCTGGCCTTGCTTGAACATGGCGATGCAATCAGCTTTAGCTGCTTGGGGCACTCCACTTCAGGTGGTGGAAATTCTTGCTGACAGCGAGGGATCTATCGAGATGGCGGAATTGGAAATCACCATATTGCTTCAAATTAGGATTTTTTACATCACCAGCCTAGAGCAAGATTGGGAAATTGGAAAGGACAAGCCACGTGTCAAACACGGTAATGGCTAAATAAAAAGCTGATTGAGCTGCAAAACAAAGCTATCAAGCTAATTAGGCGAAAAGCATAGAGAAAGCATGTGCTTTGCTCCTTGAGGACTTGCTATAAGGTGTACGAATTGAGGATGAAGCTAAAAAGAAGCAATAGTTGAAGGAGCAGAGGTGAGGTAAGTCTAAAGAAAGGAAGAGGCTTTCCTTTTCTTCCTTGATCTCTGCTTAGCACTACCTCCTCTGCACGTTTGTGATGCTTGTATGATTTGATTGACCACGACCTCCTATCTATTCGCTTGTCTCGTCTCTACGTAACCAGCTTTCCCGGTTGAGTAAGAGTGAACTGGGCTTTAATTCGTGCCCATGCCCAAGCGTCCAGGTCAAGTTTCTCGACGTCTCGAACTCTGTTGAGTACAGGATTGAAATTCCAACTAGGAGTTAAAAGAATTAGAATTCGGGACGTAATAAAGCGAACTTTGAGATCCTGTTAGCATTGCTTTTGTTGGAAGTTGAAAGGATTGGGGTTCCGTGCAAGTATCTTACGTCTATTTTCTTGCATAAGGGCAATGCAAGTTTGTTTAAGGAGTCGATTGGAATGTTTTGTAGGTTGTCTAACCAAAACTCTAATGTTTTAGTGAAGAACTTAGTCGATTTGTGAGCTTGAGGCTGATTTGTTAGGCTAAACAGAATTCTCTGGGTGTTAACGATTCAACAGTGCAGTAGATGACTCTTGGACCTGCGTCGCTTTTTCATGGAAATTGGCATTTAGGTGATTATTATTGTCACTCAAAATTTTGCAGCTTTTTGTCTCGGACTGCACGGAGTCCCTGAACGTCCCCTATTAGGATTTCGTCAAGCCTAAAGCCATTGTAGTGCATCATGAGGAAATGCTGCGTTGCTCAAATCAGAGTTCCATCTACGGAGAAAATCAGTAGCATGATGAACGTGCAAATGAGACGCTGCATGATTGGGAGGTTTAGAATTTCAAAAATGATCAAAAGGCCAGCGTGAAGTTTCAATGCAAGTATTCAAGGCTTGAATTTGGCGTTTTCCTATAACTCTTGATACTAACAGAACGCGAATCACACGAGCGATTTGTGGTTGAATAAGACTGTCGATCGATGTCGCTTGCCGATACTATGATCACCCAAGAAGCTACGTTGGTAGCTTCGCCTATATTTGGCCTATTGTTTGCTGCTGAGCAAACAACCACGATTCCTTTCCGGATAGCATAAAAGGTGAGCCGCCAACAATCTTTTCCTTGTAGATTTTGTGAGTCTGGCGTCTTATTCCTCTGGCTGCATCCTCGAAATCTGTTGTCTGCCACCTCATTGTCGCTGTCGCAATATGGTGACGCTGAGAGATGCTGCAATTTAAAAATTGATCTACATGTGACAAGCTTCCATCTTCATATCAACAGTTAAAAATGGGTGCCTGCGGTTGCAGCCTAGAGTAGCACTCTAAATGGGTGTCGGCGGTTGCATGCTGCAGTAGCACTCTGAGCAGGCTTTGCTGAGTTTTTCATGGGTCTCTTTCCAACAGTTGTCTAGTAGTCCTCCAATCCTGAGCTGCTTTGAGCTGAGCAACCTTTCAGCTTGCTCCTTTCCCTCATTCTGTAGTCGAGAAGAGTCTAAGGAGCTCTTTACTTCTTCTTTGATCTCTCCCTTGAGATTCTCTTGGATCTCTCCCTTGAGTTTCTTATGCATCTCTTCAATTGTTCAGATACTAACTCATCATCTAAAATTGAAATGGGAGTTGGCTTATTTAGCTTCGGCTCATTTACTTTCACTCTCTCATTTAGATCCTGAGATTTTTGCTTTAATTCATTGTTCTCCTTCTTGGGCAAGAGAATTTGCTGCTGTTGGAGAAGTATGACCTCATTTTGCCTAGTGTTAGGCAAAGGTGATGCTAGTTTTGCAACATATGAAGATTGCTTCTCTACTTTTTTGTCATTCATTGTATAAAAAAATGACAGTCTGCCAAAGACCCCCCCTTCTTGCGGTGCTCACAGTGGCCAAATAGCACATATTTTGCCTTTATGTTGAAGAGAAAAGTGTAGCTTATCTTTTGAACAACAAAATTGCTTTTTACTTTGAAATGATCTTAGCAAACTTGAAAAGCTATGGTCGATTCTTTGTGTGTGGAAAAACCAATCTAGAGTAGCAACTAGCTGAGGCAGAACAATGCCAGAGAGGGATCTCCTAGGGTTCGTTTTGAGTGATATCAGCTTGAGGGAAGCTCCTAGATGATTCCTAACCCCTTAGGTTGGTCCATGGAGCTCAACCAAAAAAGAATAAGAAACGGGTTGAAGGATCTCTTGGCAATTGGGAATTCCTTTTGTGAATGAGAAAATTTGAGATTTTAGGGACACTTTACAACCAAGATTTTGCGCACACACACACACACACACAAAGATCACCATCACCATAAACATGTGAGCAACGAAAAAACATAAATGACGGATTTCGATTAATATTTGTTATATCACAACAATTTAAATCAAGTGGACATGTTCTCCTTATAGGTGTCTCTAGTCAAATAGCAATATTAGCTACAAAAGGACCGCATGAACAACTCATCAAAGGTAAACCTTTTATATCGCAATTACATAAAGCAAAATAGACAGTTGAGCTGAAATTAGAAAAGAGAATTGAGTTGAAAGCAAAATTGAAAACAAAAGTTGGCGAGAGTGGGGCACTCTCTCTCATATTATATATAACTGGAGAGGAAGTGTGCCACCTCTCCCCCATACATCACACATGGAATTTTTGTTTTTTTAACTTTCTCGATTTATGCGTGCCATCCTTGTGTAGGGACTATGTGAGTCTTCTCTAATATCGTTCAAATTTTATGAGATGTCTCCGAAGAGCTTTTCAAAAGCTTTCTCATTTCACACATCCTATAAACTTATTATTTTACCGAACAAGTTTTTTTATTTTTTAACACATGTTCTTGACGGTGAGCGAGCACTATTGAATAAAAAGAAACGATCATGATAGATGTAAATTGACGAATAATAATACCAACGCTCACGTGGTTATGATTCATCTCATTATATCTTAAAGGTCATAATGATGATTGTTTGCATGCTTTTGAAAAGCGTTCTCATAAGTTCATGCAATCAATCCCTTGTGTATTTCTTGGGATTCAACTTTCAGAAAGTGCTAATCTTTGTCAATCATGAATAATAAAAGTACTACCTTGATATTTACAGGGAGGTTCAGGTCCACTGGACCTGATGTTGTGTCTCTTCTCCAAAAAATTTAAATTCTTTTTCTACCTCTTTTAACAAA
Source organism: Dipteris shenzhenensis (assembly GCF_047967505.1). Taxonomy (NCBI): domain Eukaryota; kingdom Viridiplantae; phylum Streptophyta; class Polypodiopsida; order Gleicheniales; family Dipteridaceae; genus Dipteris; species Dipteris shenzhenensis. The sequence goes on along the minus strand of NC_141619.1, from coordinate 6,058,506 downwards.
ATGCTAAAATTTGATTATTATTCTAAATTAGCAATTAGATATTAAACATTAGATTTAAAAAACAACGATTTAATGGGATTTAAAAAAAGTTCTTCAAGAATGATAACTTTGTCATATTAACTGTGAGCACCAGTATACCACCAAAATGTCAACCTTGTATAGGAAGGGCAGCCATGCATTCCTCATTCCTAGTTCAGTCCACAATAATACCATTGGGCTAGAGCCATCACCCATCTTCTACATGGACTTGGGGCTTTTGCATTTTTCAATTTTGGTGCTTTCAACACTATTCTCCTGCTTTTGGGACAAATGGGTAGCAGCAAACCTAACATGTCAAGGCAAGCTTCTAGCATCATACATTTGCTAATCTAGCCTGGCTTTTGAGAACTATAATATTAGCTCTCAAATTCTCACGAGATGTGTCTTTTCCTAAATTTCCACTCCTTTTCGGTGACTATGGCTGTGGGAGTGGTTAGTTCTTGTTCTCGTAACAAAGTTGTTGGAGAAGCCAAGTGCAAATGGGGGGTTTCATTGATGAAGATGATCCCGACCTTCTCTCTCAAACTTGAACGTTACTCAGTATTCAGATAGTCTTACTCTAGTCCCATGTTTAATTTGAACTTGAAGCTTATAGAATGAATCATACTTAAGAAGCATGTATGAACCTTCTATCTTGGTTGCTAGATCGTTGCTGCACCTAGGTCAGTTTGTGCCCCAAATGAGGTTAAGCTTGTAAGCAAGTATTGATGACCTGATATCTTTGTAAGTTTATATTCCAAAATTCTACTTCTGGGTTGTATAATTCTCCCCTTGTCGAACAAAATCTTAGAACCACTATTTTGGTGCACACAAGTTTTGGGGAAAGCCTCTTGCTCCTCTTAACTCTATCGAATTGTCTTGAAGAAACCCAAGCAGACCAATAGTAAGCACGCTAATTACATTGCCATATTTAATAACATTATGTAACTCGAAATAGCAAGATGTAGATGGATGGATGCGTTCTCGAACACAGACATGCAGAAAATGTACTGATTGAATGTAACTATCCTTTTTTTCATCTTGGAGTCTCTTCAAAAGAGGGTAGTGCTCTTGGTACCCCGTGCCTCTTAGTTTTTACCTTCTTAGTGGACTTAGAATGAGGTCGCAAGTTATTTGGTCAATGTTGCATTTCATTAGTTTTAATAGGTTTTATTAGGTTTAGGGTTTTGTAGAATCTTGGCGACGCAATAGTTTGAGCGTTGTAGAGCTGGATGGCATGGGTTCCTCCATTCCACCTTATGGTTTTGTTCATGTTGATGGTTCCACCCTTTTCATCCCTTCTCGGTTCATCTAATAAACCACTGAGATTTTTGGAGTGACATTAATTTTTACCTGTAATTGCCAAAAATTTGCATTCTTTTGTTAGAGATTTTGGTCCCGTTTGCCTATTTTATCGATCTCGCTATTATAAAATGGTTGTTCGGTACTTCGTTGGTCTCATTGAGATTTCCTTTTTTTTGCGTTGCATTATAGTTGAAGTTTAGGGAAATGGTTTTAGGGTTGCACTATAGTTGAACGTCCTCTTCACGAAATGGTTTTTATCTTCTCTCATGTAGTTCTACGTATACGATACGTCACCCATTCTCATTCTCAGCTGATAGATCTATTTCAACAAATCACTTCTATTATGTCGCTACAATGACAAGAGAATATAAGTTTTCTTTCAAGTTTCTATCTTCTTCAAAAGGATAGGGTCTAATAAAAGCTTAAATAGTAAGGATGTTATGAGGGGTGTTCCTTTTGAATTAAAAATTCTGAGGAAATATGGCACATATGTTGTCCCAAATGTCTTCTATGGAAGAACTTGAAGTTCGATCCACTTGATTGAATAGGGGATAGATCTATAACATTACACATACTACTACTTTGAGCTTGTGTATAGTCAATAGTTGGGAATTTGTGTTCAAGTGGTGAACTTTGCAATGTGCACACAAAATGATAGAAGCAATGGGGGGACTCATGAGCTAACATTTGACATCTCCACATGTATCCACATGCCCACCTTTTAATGTTGAGCCTCACTTAACTTGAAACCCACCATGTTTAAATTGAGGGATGATTATATAAATAGATAGATAAATGCAAAGGTGAGAAGCTACTTTTAGCATCTAGCATCATGATTAAAATTGAAAGTTTCGTACTTTGCTTCCAACATTTTGAAGTATGAAACAGACTTGGCCATGGTGTTTGAATTTGGTAGCAACTTTCAAGAAGTCCAAGTTACCACGGGTATAAGAATTTTGATAAGCAATGGAAAGACCTTTCTTGTTGCATATGTGTGAATTCTTTAAGGGAGCAAGGTACCATTGTTTGAATTATTAGGTGATAGATTCACTCATCTATTGCTCTAATGTGTGTATTTGCATATAGGTATTATGTCAGTAAATGGGATTAACTTTGGCATGCTTGATAATAGGGTGTGAAACATGCTATAAAGGAAAAATATCTCATTGATAAAATGAGGTGTACTATTATCTTTGCAAGAACACTACCTCAACAAATATAACCAAGAACAAAAGCTTTAGACAAGACAAATGCGGATAATATCATAGAAGTATTTTATAAAGATGACTATGTTGACAATCTCTTGAAATGTTGGATGATCACATTCACAAATAGAAGGTTGAATTTCCTTTTAAGAGGACTAGAGAATGCTTCAAATATGTCAGGTATTCTTGCTAGATTTATTTGGGAGAGAATCTAACTTGTGTAGTACACAAGTCGTGCTGCACATACAATAGTGTTTGGTAAAAAAGTGCTGCAAAGCTTGTTTGGTATTTGATCCTATAATTCATGCAAATTTTGAATTCTTGCATTTAAATTTCTATTACATTCTAATCATTTTTGTTCAAAGTTTACATACCAAAGCTATTTCTTTATTATGTTGGAATATGATTTAGATTGAGCAATTATTGATCATAATAACCATATTCTGTTCTCTAAGAAAACCAGACAACAAATATGTTTTTTCTTGTGTTTCTTAGAAGCTAGGATGTCACATCACTCCTTCTACTGTGAGAAATGCAATATTGAAAACATATATAGAAGGATTGCTTGCAAATTTCAAGCTTAGGTTGCACCTTTGAGATTGAGAAGCTCGAGTGGAGACCATACAGGAAATTAGCATATGGAGTTGGCCGACATCAATATTGAGGGTGGTGTAGCTCCAAAATTCACCGAGGAGAGCAAGGCAAGAAGAAAAGGTGGTCCAATCCTAGGATGCAATCCATCCAATTAGGGAGAGTAGGTATAGAAGGTGGCAAGCTCGAACATCCTAGCTCAGTTGAAAAGCTCACATACATAGGAGGTAGCGAGTGTGTGGTACAAATAAAGTTAACTAGTAGAGAAGGGTGTACTTCCAAAGTGAAACTACTCATGAGTTGTATCCTAATATTGTAAAATTTTATTGTCTCAATTGAAAATCTTTTTATATACTACATATCTCCTAAATATGCCAACCCAAATGAAGCCAAACAATCTATTTTGTAATTAAATATCAAAGCTGTGAAGTTTTTTCAATGGAAGGAGGAAGGACAAAGAAAACAAGAATGTGGTGGTCAAGATCATTGCAAAAAACTCCTTCATAGTAATCTAAGAGAGGAACAATCCAAGTATTTAATGAAATCGCAAGCAAATACCTTATTCAAGATCTACGTGATAGCTCATTCAAAAGAAAAATATATTGTGTCAAGAAAACAATGTAAGGTATTTCGATTGAGACAATCCTGAACAACACAAACATAGAGCCATCTACAATAGAAGTTCAAAGAACTCATAAGAGAAGACAAGGAATATGAACAATATCAACTATCACCATAACAAAGTGTGAGAAAATGTTAAGGAAAACATCAAAAATAATATTGCAATACTTAAAAGTGGTTGAGGATACCTTGTGTATGCATGCATCTCTTATGAGAGATTCTGCTTTAGAAAAGTAGTTATTGGCACAACTAAGCCTATATGTGATTGGTTAGCTTACAATAAAAATGTTACTACAATTCGTAAAGTAAGAAGGTGGCAATACATATGCAAAGAGTACGAAGATCCAATTCAAAAGAACACAATTCCAAGGCTCATATGCCTAATGCAAATCACACTAAATAAGCCTATTGAAGTTATTAGTTAAGCTCAACACCATGGTTAAGCTCAACACCATGGAAGAGTGCATGGTATGTCCTTGCATAGCCTTCGCACAAATAAGCAAACTTGGATTCCAATAACAATATGGAACTATGGGAAGCATAGTAAATGTTCTTTCAAACATCTCTAAATTTAAAAAATCCTCTCAAGGATTTAACATAATGAAGAAAGCTTGATGGTTGGAATTACAATGAGCTTGAGTTTAAGATGTTGGGAGGGGTGCATCCATCGATTGTACTGAAGCAATTCACTCACTAATCCTAACTTCCTTATACAAAGGGAACAATATTGTGAATGAAGGAATGGGTAATTTTGCTTATGACGACAAACATAAAGCTTGAAATATTATCGAGGAATCAATATCACATGATTCCAAAGATGAGGAAGGTACTATAGACTTGATAGTCCATATGCTCCTCGCACTGAGAAAGTGGTGGATCATCAAGCAGAAGCCACCTACATTTTGCACCTCAAAAAAATCAATTGCCCCTTTGTTAAAGACATAGTAAACAACTCAATTTCCCAACTTTGTCTTTTGGCATCATAGGAACTTCAGAAACAAAAACCTATTCTATTTAGACATTGTGAGGTGGGAAATACTCCATTACAGCTTACACAAATACTTTCCTATCAAGCTAATAAAGGAGTGTTGATCGATCAAATAATGCAAAAAATATGGGTGTGACTTAGGAAGGGAATTCATGTATAGGCTACACGAAGTTCAAGAATTTAAGGAGATTTCCAAACTACAAGGAAAAACTTTGAAAGGAGACAATTATGATGATGCCAAAGAATGCGGAAACCCTTGGTCAAATGCATGATGTTTCTATCCAAAAACACCAACCTAAGCAAAGAGAATATTTAGGACTTGAATTTCCTCAAAGAATCTATACAAAATAATCCCATGACACACACAAACACACTCTCTCTATATTATGATCACTGATCACAAGTTAAAGAACATGCTCTCTTTTTAAAAGATTCAATAACTATAGGAGTTGTTATGGCCCGACTCAACAATTATAGGAGTTGTTATGGCCTCTTTATTTGTGACAGAATCCTCAAGTTGAACATGGCATAAATTGGATAAAGAATGCACCAATCTATGGTATGCATGCAATTGATGAAAATACGAGCTTCATTGACCAACATATCACTGTAATAAGGACTACTTCTTGTAAGGCACCCATTCATCAAATGGTGATTCTAGTACCATTGGATGGAAATGAATGAAAGGAATAACAAAAGAAATATTAATCAATCAACAAAAATGCATGATTCAAGAGAAAACGCAACACAAATGGGTAACGTCATTGAAGATGAGTTATTATGATAATGTCCAAACACCTTGCTCACAAATATCAAAACCATATTTATTCCTAAAATGAGACCCATAATACATATACGCAAATGCATTTAACAAGAAAATGAGATTCCTGTGGACGTGCAATTCATCTCATATGCATTCACCTCTTCACCTGTCGATTCATAACAAAAAATTGATCTCTCTTTGAAGAGAAACACTAGACACATTAAAGCTTAGTGTATGAGAAACTACAATTATATCATTCGATGACATATCCAAACTATTGATTCTGTAGATATGCAAATGAGGGCTTTCACATAGAGTCATCTCTTGTGGAGATTTCTACCAAGCAAAAGCAATAGTTTATATTTTCAAAAGAGATGAAGAGACATGGACTTTATAGCAAATATTTGCTGGAAATTAGTTGCCACACTTGGACATAACAATCAAGAATTCATTACCACACCAAATGCTTTCCAAACATGAGCACACACCAAAACAAAACCATGTGCATATTTTCATTGTACTTTGGCAGTAAGCACCTTAGTGCACACCCTCTATCACCACAATGGTGAAAATGGCACACTCTCATTGGAACACTATGTATTTGTTTAAAGGCCACCATTTCATTGCTCAACACCACATCTAAACTCTCTCTGGAGTAAATGTTTATCTAAAAAAATAGACTAGCAATTGAAAAAAGTTACAAGTATTGATTCAAGCACTTAACAAATCTCAAATTTGCAACCCAAACGTACTGAGCTTCTTTGGAAGTTTAATCGTACAGTAGCACAGGGATTACCATGATCTGTTGAAAAGCGCTTGAAGCATGTTGGGTTGATAATGGATGTAGGATCTTCAACTATCCTTAGAACACCTAGCGTAAGAAGAGGTTCTGAGTGAAGTCGAAAGGCACAAGGAGGGCCCCATAAGATAAGAAACATTGCAAACTGCCCGGTGTAGTTGGATACAGGATTGTAACTCCACCTGGCAACCCAGACGACTCTAATCTTTTAGCCTTCATTGGGGGTTGAATGGTTTAGAAGGAGTTTAAGGGTTAGAGCAAGGTTCAAGATTTAGAAGGAGGTTCCAAAGTTTATAAGGAGTTCCTAGGGTTTAGAAGAGGTTCCAAGGTCCAGAAGGGCTTTAAGGGTTTGAAGGAGGATCCAAGGCTCAGGATAGCGCACATGGTGGAGAACTTGTCTCCCTCATAGATCATGGAGGTCAAGGGTTTAGGGGGAGCATAGAAGTGGGAGAGGAGGAAGGTGTAAGAGCATGGGGGGGAAAGGAGAGAGAGGAGGAGGCAGGAGGAGGGAAGAGGATGATCCAAAGTTCAGGATAGCATACATGGTGGGGAACTCGTGTCCCTCATAGATCATGGAGGTCAAGGGTTAAGGGACTAAGGGTTTAGGGAGAGCATAGGAGTGAGAGAGGAAGAAGGTGTAAGAGCATGGGGGGGGGGAAGGAGAGAGAGAAGAAGGGAGGAGAAGAGGGAGGAGGAGGGAGGAGGGAAGAGGAGAAGGGAGGAGGAGGGAGGAGGAGAGGGGAGGAGGAGGAGGAGAAGGAGGAGGAGGAGAGGGGAGGAGGAGTTGCAAGGTTAGAACATGCTTTTGGACATGGAGTTCAAGGAAGCATGGACACTTGGAGACAATTGCTTGGAATACCAAAATAGAACTCATCACAATGCCCCAAAGAGTGTGGGCTTCATTCCATTATGGGGTATTTATACAAGTTGGAGAGCTTCTCTCTTTGCATGTAGGAATTGTAAGACATTCTCTCTCTACATGTAGAACTTGCATATAGAAGTTGCATGTCAGAGTTGCATGTTGCATGTTGCATGTAGGACTACATAGGAGTTGCATGTTGCATGTAGGACTTGCATGTAGAACATGCATGTAGGAGTTGCATGTAGGACTTGCATGTAGCATGTAGGAGTTTCATGTAGGACTTGCATGTAGGAGTTGCATGTAGGAATCGTATGTAGAACTTGCATGTAGAACATGCAAGTTGGATTCTTAAGAGGGATTATTCCTAGCCTTATGCAAGTATAAGCGGAGCTTTGCCACTACTCTACACACATATACTCTCAGATCTATTTTATTACCCGTCCTCGAGGTATGGCTTATTTTGATTTTGGAGTTGGGATGCCATGCACGTAACCCAGTGGTGACTGTTGAGCTTGTGGCATGCCAATCGTCGTTACTTCTATTGTAATGCCTTTGCACCATATAATTTCTTGTCTGTAGCCAAGAAGCTTATATCCACTTGATGAGAGGTAGACGGTTGTGAATTTTGGAGGCAATCTCTTCACTGAGGCTACAGACTCTGTCATGGAATCTTCTTGGAAAGAGGTTTGGCGGGGGTCTCATTGCTAAGGTTGGCATTTCTTAGCATTCATGTTGGTGGGATTGCACCCGGATCATTGAATCTTGTAGATCCGTTTATATGCAAGTGTGATATTTGTGCATTTAGGAGACGGTTGTGATGTTTGACGGGGGTCTCGTTGCTGAGGCTACAGGCTCTTTTGTCAATTCATCTTGAGATTTGGCATAGCTTCTTTTCCTACTTGTGAATTCATTGCATGCATTGAGAGTATAAAATGAAAGTGTATAATACTATTATTGATGCAATCTATTATGTGCCTATGCAAAATCATGTACTCGCACATGTTTTGTTGACTAGGTAGGGACTAACTATATGCTTATTTGTGGGATTTCATAGGGCAACTAAGACTCAATCATCCCTAGGTGGAAATTGATTAGGTCTACTCATATGTGCAAAAACGTGCATATGCCAGTGAGTGTGCATTAACAATCTAGTACAAACTATATGTGCAAAAACGTGCATATGCTAGTGAGTGCACGTGTAATAATCTAGGCCTAACTATTGAAGACTTGGGGTTCCCAAAACTTCATTATTATCGGGGATGGCTTATGTGTTGATGTAGTATCGCTTTGATCGGCTCCCGTTTACGGTTGTGTTAAATTAGACTCCCCGGTAGTGGTGCCAAATGTTTGCTCTTTCCCACGGCTTCCATAGGAACAGCACGGTATTCTCAGTATGCAAGGTTTCGAGGCTTTTTGTCACCTACAGATATATCGGTGTGGTCATTTGTAGTATAAGTGTAGCTTAGGACCTCGATTCATATTCCGATGAGACGTAGGCTTAAATGTGGTAAGCAAACATAGTGCATGCATGTGTGAAAGGAATGTGCATCATCCTTGTTGGGGTAATGAAGGCTTTTGCCTTCAATGGGAGTTGAAGAGTTTAGGAGCAGTTTGAGGGTTAGAGCAAGGTTCATGGTTTAGAAGAACGTTCCAAGGTTTAGAAGGGGGTTCCATGGTTTAGAAGAGGTTCTAGGGTGCAGAAGGGGTTTAAGGATTAGAAGGAGGATCCAAGGTTCAGGATAGAATACATGGTGGAGAACTCGTTTCCCTTGTAGATCATGGAGGTCAAGGGTTGAGAGACTAAGGGTTTAGGGGGAGCATAGGAGCGGGAGAGAAAGAAGGTGTAAGAGCATGGAGGGGGAAGGAAAGAGAGGAGAACAGAGGAGAAGAGGGAGGAGGAGGGAGAAGGGGAAGGGAGGAGGAGGAGGAGGAGGAGGAGGAGGAGGAGGAGGGAGAGGAGGGGTTGCAAGGTTGGAGGAGAGGGGCAGAGGAGTTCCAAGGTTAAGACATGCTTTTGGATGTGGAGGGCAAGGAAACATGGACAGTTGAAGACAATTGCTTGGAATACCAAAGTAGAACTCAACACAATGTCCTAAAGAGTGTGGGCTTCATTCCATTATGGGTATTTATACAAGTTGGAGAGCTTCTCTCTGTGCATGTAGGAATTGTAAGACATTCTCTCTTTACATGTAGAACTTGCATATAGAAGTTGCATGTAGGAGTTGCAAGTTGCATGTAGGAGTTGCATGTTGCATGTAGGACTTGCATGTAGAACATGCATGTAGGACTTGCATATAGAACATGCATGTAGAAATCACATGTAAGACTTGTATGTAGGACTTGCATGTAGAACATGCATGTAGGAGTTGCATGTAGGACTTGTTTATAGAACATGCATGTAGGAGTTGCATGTAGGACTTGCATGTAGAACATGCATGTAGGAGTTGCATGTAGAAACTACATGTAGGAATCGTATGTAGAGCTTGCATGTAGAACATGTAAGTTGGATTCCTAAGATGGATTATTCCTAGCCTTATGCAAGTACAAGCGGAGATTTGCCACTACTCTACACACACATTATGTATTACTTAAGTCCATGTTGGCATAGAGACAACATACTCTCGAATCCATTTTATTACCCATCCTCAGGTTATGTCTTATTTTGATTTTGAAGTTAAGATGCCATGCACGTAACCCAGTGTCTGTTAAGCTTGTGGCATATCAGTCACTGCTACTATAATGCCTTTGCACCATATAATTTTATGGTTTGTAGCCAGAAAGCTTATATCCACTTGAGGAGAGGTAGATGTTGTGAATTTTAGAGGGGTGCTGAGGCTGCGGACTCTCTCGTCGAATCTTCTTGGGAACAGTTTTGGCGGGGGTCTCGTTGTTGATGAGGCTAGCATTTCTTGCTATCTTGCATTCATGTTGGATGGTGGGATTGCACCTTGATCATTGAAACTTGTAGATCCGTTTACATGCAAGTGTGATATTTTAGGAGATGGCTGTGATGTTTGACGGGGGTCTCGTTGCTGAGGCTGCAGACTCTTTTGTCGATTCATTTTGAGATTTGGCATAGCTTCTTGTCCTACTTGGGAATTCATTGCATGTGTTGAGAGTATGGAATGAAAGTGTATGATACTATTATTGATGCAATCTATTATGTACTGATGCAAAATCGTGTGAGTGCACGTGATCTGTTATGACTAGGTAGGGACTAACTATATGCTTATTTGTGGGATTTCATGGGGCAACTAAGACTCAATCATCCCTAGGTGGAAATTGATTAGGTATACCTATAAGTGGAAAAATGTGCATATGCCAGTGAGTGTGCATGTAACAATCTAGCGGAAACTATATGTGCAAAAACTTGCATATGCTAGTGAGTGCATGTGTAATAATCTAGTGCTAACTATCGAAGACTTAGGGTTCCTAAAACTTCATTATTGTCGGGGATGGATTGCGTGTTGATGTAGTATCGCTTCAATCGACCCTTGTTTATGGTTGTGTTGAATTGGACTCCATCCAATGTTTCTAGTAGCACAACTCTGATGGGATTCATTTTTCTTACTTGATAAGGTCCTTGACCTAGATAATTGACTTTTTCCTTGTAGAATTTGACAATTTATGGCAAGACCAGGTCACCTTCCTTGATGTCTTTGGCTTTAAGGTTTCTGTCAAACCATGCCTTTCTTCTGCGTTTTTTTGTTGTCATGTCATGGTAGGCAACTAATCTGGTCTCTGTATGTTTCTCCAAGTGATGGAGTCTTTCTTTCAAGATGCATGATCTCCCTTGCGTTCCTATACTGCTATGCGTAGTCTTGGTATTACGAATTTAAGTGGGACCATAACTTCAAGGCCATACACCAATTGAAAAGGTGGATTCCCTGTACTGACCTTGAGTGTGGTTCAGTATGCCCATAAGGTTGCATTTAGTTTCTTTGCCCCAATCAAAACATTGTGTTTCTACTACCTTGGTGAGGGTAATGCATAATATTTTGTTGGTGGATTTTGCCTGTCCATTCCCTTGGGGAGAGTAGGGTGTGCTTTTTCTATGAATTACCATAAAGACAGACAAGAGTTCTTGGATAACCTCATTGACAAAATGTGTGCCTCTATCCGACACAATTTCAATGGAACATCCGAATCAGGTGATCACATTCTCGTATAAGAATCTTGTTGTGCTTCTAGCATCTGCCTTTCTGACTGCTTTAGCTTCAGCCCATTTGGTAAAGTAATCAGTGGTGGCCACAATGATGTAGCGTGCCTGTGTTTCCTTTGCTACTGGATGGATGGGACACATAAAATCAATCCTCGATTTTTCAAATGGTTTTTGTGCAACAACTGTTGTTAGGGGATTGAAGTCCTTGTGTTGTGGTTTAGTAGCCCGTTGGCACACATCACAACTTTTGACATATTCGTAGGCATCTGCCCAAAGTGTTGGTCGGTTAGTAGCCTATGAGGAGGACTTTTCTTGCTGTGGCTTCCCCTTGGAAGTGTCCTCCTACAATGGCTTCATAGACTTCACTAATGATTGGCATGATCTCATGAGGCATTACACATCTTCTTAAAACCTGGTCCTTGCCCATCTTATATAATTGTCTTGCAATGAGTTGATAGGGTGCAACTTTTAAAATTAGTTTTTTGGCATCCACTGCTTTTATTTCAGGGGGTGATCTTTCTGTCATTAAGTACCTAATGATATCTGCACACCAATCTAGAACATCATCTATCTGAAATAGTGTGGCATCTGGCAAGTCATCTTCTACTCCAGTGGCTTCTTCTCCCGATTTGACATGAGACATGTGATCGACAATGTAGTGTTGGGCACCTTTGCGGACCACTATTTTGAAGTTGAATTCTTGAAGCAAGAGGAGCCATCTAGTTATTCTTCCTGTTGTACATAGACGGTTCACAAGATAAAGCAATGCTTGATGGTCGATGTAGAAGACAAAATCATTTGCCAATAAATAGTGTCGAAATTTCTTAACACTATACATCATTGCTAGGGCTTCTCTTTCTGTGGTGGTATAGTTGATTTCTGCATCATTGAGTTGTCAACTGGCAAAGTAGAATGGGTAGTCTTTCTTATGTTCACAAGGTTGGCAAAGCACACTCCCAATTGCATACTTGGAGCAATCAGTATGAACATGAAAATCAATATCCCAATTGGGAGATATAAGGATGGGTGATGTGATTAGGTGCCACTTTAAAAGCTCAAAGGCTTGGTCGCACTCTTCTGTCCATAAGAATTCCACTAATAATTTGTAAAGTGTTCTAACTATCATGGCATACCACAAGATAAACCTTCTATAATAGCCGGCATGTCCCATAAAGACCTGTACGCCTGAACGATGTGTCCCAAAACAACACCAATATTTGCTATGGATTCCAGCTTCTTCCTAAGCATGACTATTCACGTTTATTGTATTTGAAGAGTTGGAGCTTCCCCTAATGACTAGAAGTGAATAAAAGAGTCATTTGTTGAAATATCAATATGTGGAGTGCATATATCCATGGTATCCCAAATTATGTTTATTGAACCTCTACCAAGGTCGCTTCTTCCACTGTGAGAAGAACGACCTCTTCTTCCAAACATTGGTATGAACCTAAAGGGGACAATGTTGCCATGTCCACCACTTCTAGATCCATTCTTTGGATTTGTTAAAAAAAGGTGCTTTGGTTAGCTTTTCAATAGTATCTCTAATGCATTTTCATTAGCAAACAGCCTACGTTTCAAGTCTTGGCCATGCATACACACACTTGTGGGTGCGCGGGCATGTGTGTGCACACACACGAATGCACACATGCACCTACACATGCACGTGCATGTGAATGCATGTGCATGCACACACACACACACACACACTTTTTTTGTGTGAACACATAGAGCTTGTTGTAGCTTGTGTTTAATATTTTTCTTCTCAGTTTGGAAAAGCAGATTTACCCTCACAAGAGGTTATTATAGCAAGGGGAAAATTACTACAGAATGTCATTCCAATTGTCTCTCCGGCACAGGCCTTGGATTTGGAAGCTCCTTTCACTGAACAAGAGCTAAGTGATGCTGTTAAATCCTATGGTAGATGGAAATCTCCAGGTTGGGATGGTCTCACGGTGGAATTTTTCTTTGCATTTTGGGATCTGCTGAAAATGCCTTTGCTGCAAATGGTCAATACTGCTTGGCATAATCAATGTATGCCGGTTGCTTGGAAGAAAGGGTTGGTTAAACTTCTTTCTAAGAAGCCCATTTGTGAGTCATTAGCTGATTGGAGGTCCATTACTTCGATGCTGATGATATACAAGATCGTCACCAAAATGGTGGATGATCGGATAAAGGAATATTTAGATGATGGCTTGCACCTAGCTCAGTATGGCTTTATTCCACAACGCCATATTACTTATAACATTGCAAATGCTTATGTTGGGATTGAGTATGCCAAGTATACAGAGCAAGATGTGCTTATCTTGTAGGTAGATATTGCAAAGGCATTTGACACCATTCAATGGGGTTTTATAGCTCAGACTATGCAGGCTTTGGGATTTGGTTAAAAATTGCAGCACGTTATCTTTTGGCTTTATCAGGATAGCAAAGCCGCATGCATATTATCTGGAGACTTATCAGATCCTTGGACACTTAAATGTTTGGTTCAAAAAGGTTGCCCTCTCAGTGCTATTTTGTATGCTATAGCCACACATCCAATGCTTCAATATATTGCTCACTTGGTAGCGACAAATATACTACATGGGCTGGAAATTCTTGCAAGTCGCTCATTGGTTGCTCAGGCTTATGCAGATGATTCATTCTTCATGCCAAAAACTAGAGTGCTTGGCCAGCTCGGCTCTTGATGAATACTTCTCTCTTTTGCTATCTTGTTGAGGTTCACATGAGTCACGTTGTCAGAAATGATGCAGAAGATTGATGTTCAATTGCATGCAACCTTTTCTAGAGATTTCGTTATCATCCAGTCCTGCTTGCACTTGATGTTGTTCATGTCGACAGTAAAACGTAGTTTTTCTTTTTTTCGAAGGAAGACAAATTCCTATTCTTTGCACTGTAAGCAAATCTATTGTCATTCCACTTCGAGCGAACTACGAGGAGATGTATTTCAGAAATGTATAAATAATTAATCAAAACCAAATTGAGCCAGAAGCATGCAACTGTGACAGGAAAAGTCCAAACCCAATGTTGCATTGCATGTACGACAAAAGTTCCAGCACCATTTGCAACTTCATTGGATCCCTTTTTTCGAAGGCACAAATGTTTATTTTTTGGGTCAAATTATGTTCCTACGCTTTAGGAAATAGTACTTCCGCGCTCTAGCCGGATGGCCCTCGAGCGTGTTGTAACCTAATGGACCTACTGTGTTGTGGCTCCTTATGTAGTACTGCTCTAAAGTTCTGCTTTGTCTACGGTGTCTGTTGTTTCCAAAACTTTGATTTCGAAATTTTCTTCGAAGGGCTTGTAACGTTGCAAGTCCTCTTTCATTTTCGCCGGTGGTTTTTTATTGTGCTGTTTGATCCTCCGCGGCAGGTCTGTCGTGCTCCCTATGTATTTTCTGTTGTTGGGCTTGCACGTGATGCAGTAGACGACGAGGCTCGCGCGATTCCCTTGCACGGGCGCTTCATGGAGGCTCCTCCTTCATCTCGAGGCTCGCGTCTTTCAATGTCGTACCTGCGTAAACATTGACAATTACGTTAGTCATCGAGGTTTTCGGTCTTTTTTTTCCGTTTGACGTCCATAATAGAATGCATTTATTTACTTGCCCTGGTTTTTCTCTGTTGCCGTGAAAGGATCGTTTCCAATACCGAAGCGCTCCTCGTATAAGTCCTTGTCGAAAATATACGTAAGCTTCTCCATTGTCGTCACCAGGTGCGTCGCGTCGTGCATCCCTCCAAATTGTTCCATGAATTGTTCGAGTATAGCCATTGCTTGATCGCGCATCGTGTCCCTCAGCAACTCCAAGGATACGTTGTACCCGTAATGCAGTAGCTCGCACGCATACGCTGTGATCCCTTTCGTCTTCGTGTCTAGTAGCTTCTGCCCCTCCAAACTTTCCATCATCCTATCGGTCTCATCGAACTCAATGTCAAGCTCGACAAGGATCTCTTTGAGGAGTCCTACAGGGAGAAGTGCAATCCATGATGAGTTTGTTGTTCTTGCAACTCGTTAATTCTTTTTCTCAACTGTTACAGTTTTATTTAATTTTCGGAAGCATTACGCACCATTTGCGAATCTCAAGCCTCCTGGCTCTCTTTTAGCTGGCAAACGCCTATTGCAGTTGTCAATGAAGTCGCGTAGTTCCGCATACGTGTTGAAGCCGTTGATGTAAGCTCCCAGACGTTCTCCTGCATTGTTTGCTAGCCGGAATTGCTTTGTGGTTAGGAAGAACCTCCTCTTTGCTGGTGGAGGTTTTGTTGCCTTCGCGTTGCTTTTATATAGCTCAAATAGCTGCTTGCAGGCACGACTTATTACACCGTCTTTTCAAATGAGCTGTCTTTTTAAATCTTCAAGAAAAAAAGATTCTTTCATGCTGGTGGAATTTACCTTGTCTGCGTCCATGTCTTATGCTGCAATGTCTTGAGCTTTATGATTCTCTGCACCTGTTCTCGACAACAGACAAGATATTAAAACCATTTTCCTTGCACGCATGTTTGACGTAACATATTCATGACTTGCCTATGCCTTTTTCAATCTCTGGTAGTGAATACCTTTATGCGCGTGGTTGTGTTGTCGGCTGTGAGAACTCTCGTGGAATTGGTCTGAATATGTCTGGATGTGGGCAATGTAGTATGCGCAGCCTCGTTCTCTCAGTCACTCTGGACAACATCACGTATGCCAGGCCAGGGGCAAACACTCCTCGGAATATGAGCAGCGCTTTGTTGGATATGGTTGCGCCTTGGGATTTGTGTCCCGTGATAGCGTATGCTAGGGTTAGTGGAAATGTGGACTTGTGGAACCATTTTCCATTTATTGCCTTTCGCTGATGCTTCGAGCGTCGTAATGTGAGCACGGCCGCCGTTGTGTCCATGACGACAGTGATACCGTTGATTTCCCCCCTGCTAGTTGCATTGATGCTCTTGATTTTGCACATTGCTCCATTTGCGGCACCTATTGCGAGGTCAATGTTTTCCGTTATCATTGCCTTCGCCCCCACGCAAATTTTTCCTATCTCGTTGAAGCTTTTGTCCTCCAATCATTCTTTGAGAGCTGGTTCGCTCGCGGCGTTACTGTGTATTTGAACATGCACAATCATCTCGGGAGTGTTGAATTTCTCCATAAGCTCATCGTTGAAGGTAGCGACATCGACTCTGTGCGTGCAAATGATGGTTGTTTCGGCATCGATGAAGTGGCATGCACCTTCCTTGTCGACAATGCACTGCCCCAAACAGTCGAAAATCTCGTCAGTTGTGGGCATCCTGAGTCTTATGGTATGCAAGAATGCCAGGAACGGCATGTCTCATGCATGTCGCACCGAGAATTGCATGTGGTACATTTTCGCTTGAACCCAGTGCACGGAGGACGTGATGTGGCACGGCTCGCAGAGATCCTCGCGATGTTTGCAGACTGGCGGTAATTGCGCGAGGTCACCAAAAATTATGAGCATTTTGTGTCTGAATGGCTCATGCAATGTGCCATTAGTCACATTGACAATTTGTCTTACCACGAGATCGAAAGTCATCCTTGTTAGCATGGACATCTCGTCAATGATGGTCACGTTGGCTTCCTTGATTGCGAGGTGTCGCTCATCCGTTTCATGGATGTTCAGTGGGTACTGACTGCTGCGCACAGGGATCTTGAATTGGTAGTGTACAGTGGTTGCAATCCCGCTCAGCTGCGTCGCAGCCGCCCCTGTTGATGCACAGAGTATTGCTGTTTTGTTTTGCGCTACCAGATGCGAAACATAGTACCGTATCAAGAAGCTTTTGCCGCTACCTGGTGTTCCACAGACAACGTGCAGCCCCGAGCTTGTTGAAGCTAGGCTTTCGAAGACTCTTTGTTGTTCTACTGTCAATGCGGCATTGGCGACGGTGCGAAACTCGGCCATTTTTTCCAACATCCTCGCGCGTGTTGGCCCTTCGACGGTTTGCTGGTCGATGTTAGGCGCTTCCATCGGGCAGTCTCGGATGATCGCAACCTTTTGCAATATCATATTGATCAACTGGTCTGTGTGGTCAGTCGCTAGCAAGTTCCTTTGCGTGTATTCGGTCACATACATCTCGAGGTCCTCGTTGCTCAATATGAGGCCACGCATTTGGCATTCGACAAAGTAGGATCCAGCTGTGTTGGCAAGTGATATGAGCTCCGTTTCATTCCTGAAGCTGAGTTTTCGCAAGAGCACGTTGTAGAAGTACCCCTCTGGTTGATGTCCAGGGTGGTAGTCAGTGAATTCGGACTACTCGCTCACATTTTGCGATCCTGTTGCCGAAGAGGTCAAGACCGACCGTTCCACGTTGCGTTTCCTTGGGCTTTCGTATCACATATTGCCTATGGTAATCGTAGAACGTGCTCTCCTCGATGACGCTCGGTCTCCCGCAGTATATGTCGACCGGGTGCAGGGTGACGTTGTTGTTTCGCGAGACGATGCGTTGTCTTAGAGATGGTGGCGAGGAGTCGACATAGTGAACGGTCTCGCTCCTTGTGATTGTTGGTATCTGCATGCACTTTAGCGCGGCCTCTGTTGGAGAGGTTGGTTTTGATAGGAGGCTCGCGGCGATGAGTTTCAGCTTTACTTCGTCGAGATGTTGCAACCCCAAACGCGAGGCGTCTTCTGAACGGATGTTCAGTTTGCCCATTGGTTCAGATTTCATCGCGTACTTGAGGAGGTAGTGAGAGATTGAAGAGTTTGTCACCCGCTGTATGTTCATGTGCGCACCCCACAACAGTAACACGGAAGGGTGGTAAGGGACGACGTTTCAGTGCTCATGTCCCGGCCGGTAATACAACCAACGTTGCGTCACAGGGTCAAGAATGGGTTCATATTCTGGCTGTGTTGCGAAAGGGAAGCCGTGCTTGCAACTATGGTGTGACGGTCCGACATAGCACGCTTTCCTGCATACGTGCAACTGCTTCCTAAGAACTAGTTCTCGCAGCCTTGTGTTTCGAGGATCCAGGGCCTCGTCTCTGGGCACATAAGCCGCAATCTCATTTGCAATTCACTGACGGTCATCATGGTGGACCCACAATATGACATGGGCGTGTAGGGAGCCCCTGTTTTGTATCTCATAACGAACGACATGGTGTTGTATTCGGCCAAGCAGATCGTCGGATGAAAGCAAATGCTTGCACATGAACATGTGGAAGCATGCGTGGAAAAGTGCCACGCATTCAACAGGACAGTCCTTCCAAGTGAATTGCGCATTATAATGTGTTGCGATGCTCTCGATCACATTAATTTCTTGCCACCGTGTATCGGTGACCTCGTCTGCAGTGAATGTCAGAAAGAAATTTGGGAGGCCCCAAGCATCGACCATCATTATGAGGTCCTTCAGTTGCCGTCGATGCCACGATGGGGACCCCGGCATTGTTGATGGCATGCTGTAGCGAAGCACGTGTCTCATTGCATCTTCATCGGTCGTGGCAGGGTTGGCTTTCCTATATTGGTCGATGTCTCGTTGCAAGCATGTAGAGTTACTTGAATTGGCAATCATCACTACCTGTTTTAACTGGAACATGATCAACAAGTACGGCTTGTAGAGCGTGTAGATAGAGAATAAGGTGCATATTCTCATTTTCACATAGTTGTTGAACTGTATGCAGCCATCATAGTAGCCCCGTCCGAAAGGGAACAGGAAGGGGAACACTGCTGACTCCATGGTTATGTCAACGCACGCACTGCCAGCTGCTGCTACTCCGTCGACGTGGAATGAAGCGACCCTCTCTGAAAGCATTTCTGTACCCCGTAGCTGTATGGAGGCAAACTCATGCTTGTCCCTTGCATCAAAGGCACGACGGTTTGCGGGTTCCACTATGTTTTGCAAAAGCAGGAGCTCAGGCTGAGATTCCGCTATTGACATTAACTCGAAGGGAGCTGTCTCATCGTGTAGTTCCAAGATACCTACAATGGCTTGAGGACTCAGGATGCACATACCCATCTTGATGTCTGCACGCTCTGCTAAAGAATTGTACTTGCGCAATATTGGATTGTTCTCGATGTTGTATGCGAGCACAGCTGACAGCTCGTTCGTCCACGATTTCTTGAGCCGAGCTTAGTGGGACGTTTCGCCAAGATATCAGAGGATTGTCTAGAAGTGACATTCGATCGAGTGTGCTACGAGCAATCGCATTTGCAGTCGTGGTAACTGAAATGGATACATCTATGATGCTTAGCAGTTGCATGTGGAGGTGGTTTGTTTTAAGCAACTGTCAAGAGTACTGTGGCATCAACCGCACAATGTATCTGCTCCGCTGGGCATCTCGTGTGCAGCTTTGGCATTTCCAGTAAGTCACTTGCATGCCCATATTCTCGCAGGCATCCAAAAGTATCATGTTTCCGAGTGTAGCGTTGTGGCTCGAGATGCTTATGCCTTGCGAAGAAACGATCCTTTGGTTTGCAGACAAAAGCGTGGTTATGCCACAGACACCGCAGATTTGAAGGCTAGAGAAAATAGCCACGCAATTACTAACCCATTGCTTGTATCTATCTGCGATGGTCAACCACGATGACGTAGCTGGCCTCAAGGACATCTTTCTTGATGTTATATCAAGTTGAATAGCTTGACCTCTGGCTGCTCTGAGCGTTGACGAATGGTCATGTTCGAAGGAGTTTCTGGTGGTCATTTCTACATCATGACATGAATCGATGTCTTACGTTCGGGTTTAAACACCTACAGGGATTAATAATAAAAACCATCCGAAACTTTGCTACAATTTCACTCACGTAGTTTTGTCTAAACGCAACAGGAAAAACAAAATGAACTGAACCTCTATCTTTAGAAGGTGAAAGAATTGATAAAATAACTTGAATCAAGCAAATACATTTTGTTGTGCATACCTTTAGGAGAAGACACTCGTTTGGAGGCTGCAAACATCTCGAAAACAAAAGTGTTGCAGACATGATTAGTATGTTGGTCGAACCAAGCAAATGTAATGTTCCCTTGCGGAAACAGAATGTGCGAAGAAGTGTGCGTGCTCAAGATGAGGTGTAAATAAAAAAAAAACCATACGTAATGTATGGTGGAGAGCCGGCACATGTCTCTCCAAAAATTATATATCATAGGGGAACGTGCCATCCGCCCGTTTTGAATAGTCACCTCCAGTGTTGGAGGTGTAGCGCATTAATGCGGACCAAAGCAACAAACGGTGCATAAACATTTCAGAATTGAAATGATTGTACATTCTACTTACATGGAGTATCCTTTGTGACGTCCACAGCTCGACGAGAAGTCGCCTATTTCTTTGCTGGAATGTTGAAATCTGAAAAACAATCATGATTAGTCAATATGCATTCCTCATGTTCTGCATGTTTGGATATGTTGGTTAGCATATGTGCAATTTCCTAAAGATGATAAATTCAAACACAAAAGCTATACACAATCCAACGATCAAAGATGTAGACTATGGAAGTGTATGATGATGCCGACTATGTAGACACAGTACCTATGCATAGTAGAGAATGCATGCGTAACTCGAATTAAGGAATGAAAGCACTGCAATTCACTGCACTTCATCATCAGCTAGCCGGGGTGCCTATGCACAAAAGAGACTAATGCCTAAATCCTCACGGTCGACTACGATTTAGTGTAGAGCACCAGAAACGACGTCACAAATTATGGGAGCTATTGAGAAAGGATCGCAGAGACTTTTCGCAAGCTTACAGCTGCAGTTAGTTACTGGAGCATTGGCAGTATATAGTAAGCTAGGTATAGAGAGATTCAACCATTTATTTAGGCCTGGGCGAATGCCTCCTTTCACACTGTAACTAGGCTTGAACCTTCATCTCCTCCATCAAGTATTAGAACAATTTGCTAATGCCAGCAGGAGAGAAGAGGGTAATGTGCAGTTTGAAATCTTGTTCCAAAAGGATTCCAATTCCTCTTTCAAAGAAGCTTGGGTTTTGTATATTTCAACGGTGACGCTTGCGCTTTACCTCTGCCAGACGTTTAGCCAATGCTAACAAATCAAAGCAATTCGCTTCAGTTTCGCAAAAACAACGAGCTTCTGAGGCTGCGTGCAGGTCGCATGAGCAGAAAGTGAACTACACCAGCAAGCAAGAGTCTTCGATTGCCCTTGTAGTCGAGCATTAGTTCTTGTGCAGATGAGAAATTGACGGTAAACCGAATCAGCGAGCTGCAAAGAGTGCTCAGATTTTAGCTCAAACGGAGAGCTTCTAGCTTCAAGCAGAGCTATGGAGAAATCTCCCATTTCATATGGCACGATCTTCGCCTTCCTTGCCTTCCTGCAAACTTTCCTCAACACCTTCCTGCCCCCTGAATTGCAAGATATGATCAAACGGATCACCCGCAAGCTCTTCCAAGGTTTCTCTAATTACGTCGACCTGAGAATCGATGAGCATGATGGGGTAAACACAAACGAGCTCTACTCTACAGTTCAGCTCCACCTCAGCCAATCTGCTACTATAGCTGCGCGAAAAGTGAATCTGGGCGCTGCCCAAGAATGCAACCTCTCCCACCTACAGCTTGGGAGAGAACGAGCGAATGGAGGATAGTTTTCAAGGCATCAAAGTGTGGTGGGAATTCGCCAGCCATGAGCGGAGGTAGCAGAGTTTCAGCTGGGATAGTGTTCTCGATGAGAAACGCTCGCTGACCTTGCGAATACACAAGAAAGACAAAGCTAAAATCCTTGCTCCCTATGTCCAGCACATCATCGCACACGCCGCAGAGATCAAGTTCAAGAGCCGAGACAGAATGCTCCACACAAACGCAAAGAACCCTTACGACCGTGGCAATAAGTGGAGTTCGGTGCCCTTCAAGCACCCCTCCACCTTCCAAACTCTGGCAATGGATCCCTCCCAGAAGCAAAAGATCCAGGAGGACCTCACCGATTTTGTCAATGGCGAAGCCTTCTATAACAGGGTAGGCCGTTCCTGGAAGCGCGGGTATCTTCTGTATGGACCTCCTGGTACAGGCAAGTCCAGCATGATTGCTGCCATGGCCAACTTCCTGCAATACAATGTCTACGATTTGGAGCTCACTGAGGTAAAGTCTAACGCAGAACTCCGAAAGCTTCTTATCCGGACGAGCAACAAGTCTATTATAGTTATAGAGGACATCGATTGCTCGCTGGATTTCTCCGACAGGAAGAAGAAAGCTGAGAAGTCTCCGTCACGTAATTCAACCTCTCTTTCAAACAAACAACGATTGATGATCTAATATATGAGTTGAAGGCAAGTAAGGAAGTAGAAGCAAACCTGATGGTGATGATGAACAAACAGCAACACACTTGAAATTTTATGTTTCTCCTATATTTAAAGGTTTTGCCTTGGCTTTTTACGCAGTTGGCTTTTTACGCAGCTTTTGGGCTTTCAGAATTTAAAAAATCTAAGGGTGTATATTGTGCCATGTGGAAGCACAGGATTTCAGAATTTGAAAAAACGTCCTAGTGCTGGCCAAGTAAACACTCCACCCAGGATTGGCAAACGTTGCTTTGGCCGGGGGAAATTGTTCTGCCAACTTAATTGATTCGTAATCTTGGATATCCTTTAGGTTGGAGCATTACTTGCCGTCAACATAGAAAAAACTAGAATATTGGAAATTGGCTACTTGGTCGTTGCATGTCCGCCTTCGCATTGAAATAGTTTTATCTGCCATAGATTTTTTCACTAAGAAGGATTTGTCTTCCTTCATGTCCACCATTATGGAAACTTTCTGGCGGTCAAAGCATGGGAAGAAAAGCTTATTGTGGATTCTTCCAGTACAGAGATTGTGCTCACCCAAATTGGCTTTTCATCGCAGCCAAACGTAGGGAGTTCTAGTTCACCGACCGAGCTACCTTAATACTATCTCCTCCAGAGACTTTGGCCCAACATCGTGTCGCGAAGGAGGTACAGAGCTGGTAGGGTGTATAAGCTTCCATGGGCCTGGCAACTCATTTCTAACGTAGATTTTTCAACCGGGGCCTGGCAATCAACTTTGAGCGCAGCTATCAAAGGCATACTGCCTTGGTGGCGGCAGTGCCACAGAGCTCGTCTTATGCTCTCACCGTAGTATTCCTTGCTCCCTAGCTAATAGTCTGAGCTCCGGAGTGGTCATAATGGAACTCACAGGGTCAAATTTCCGTCTGATAATGGATGAAGAGCGGCATTTTCTTTAGAGTCACTCTCTCCATTCGTGTTTTCTCTCAGTACACAGATCCTAGTTCAACGTAAAGGAAGGGCTCTCTATCCGCCCATGTAGTAGAGCTTGGTATGCTCTATTGCAATCACAACAAATCCCAATATATTATGTGATACAAGCGCTTGCAGGTCGCTCGGGTTCTAGGTCAATATAGAAACTTTAACTGCCTATATTGTCACGTAAATCTCCCCAGATGGATGATCCCAGCACGATAAAGGAACTTCGTACCGGAGAAGGGACCTTGCAGCTAGCAAGAAACAGGAATAAAGATCGCAAACCTGAGGGGATGCGCCTGCTTGTCCCTCGAGTCTCTGGAGTTGTATGTATGTCAGTCTTGAAATTTTTTTGCTTCTCTTCTCTTGAGTCTCTGGAGCTGCATGCCAATCTCGAACCCGAGTCTTCCTGATTGTTCCGAGTGTCCAACAGTAAAAATCTTGTTGCTCAACAAAAGTAGCTAGGAGACCGATGAGAAGCAGGCTAGACAACAGTATGGAGAAGCTCATAGCTCATAGTATAGGGAAGAAGAGTTTGGGTGCTAGGAAGAAGAGGAGTCCTGGGTAACGGGCATGCGTTCCAAGATAGAAGAAGGGGGAAAGGCTATGGGCATGTGGCCACCCTCATCATTAATCTCCATCTAGGTGTACTTAGTACCTCCAAAATGCCAACCAAAAATCAAGGACCACCATTCAAAAAATCTTCTTGTCATAAATTCTTCTTGTCACGACTAAGACATAATTGCCGTGGTATCCATTTGTACCTCACTTGTAGTATTCACAATTCTCTTCATATCTTATAAGTGTAAAATGCGTGTCACATATCAACTCCTTATAAATATCTAATGTTGTGTGGGCATGGTGGTCCAGTATCAATATGTACCCACTAGCTTAATATCCCCCACCATTAGATCCTAGTCCATGCATAGTTCCATGGCTCCTAGTAATCTGGACATTAGAGTGGTCCTTGGATACCCTATGATCATAGGGGGTCACAAGGGTCCCCAAGGGGAGGAGTTTGTGTGTGTGTGTGTGTGTGTGTGTGAGAGAGAGAGAGAGAGACCTCAAAATGCCTTTATTGTGTTACTACCTTAGAAAATTGGTCAATCGTATTATTGAGCTTGTAGGGCCCCTTTGAACTTCAAAAGAAATGTATAGTAAGAGTAAACATGCTTTGAGTCCTTTAGCATTCTTAGATTGGGAAAATTTGAAAACATTTTTTAATTGCATCTGGTAAATTGCATTCACAAATAGATTTTGAATTTTAATTCCCAACTTATTGAAAGTGGCAATGATTGAAACTCTTATCAATGATAATTTTTTAAATCATGGCTAGACCATGCTTGTGCAAAAAATGAAACATATTCTATTGATCACCACCACATATAGATTGATGAGTCCAAAGTTTATCAGTAATTAGATTTGGTTGAAGGTAGTTTCATGTCAACATTATGTAAACACAACAAGAGTGATTAGAGCTTCAAGTTGCAAACATGTGACCAAAAGTATTTCATGCCACAAGTCCATGATTTGATAGCTTTCCCACATATAGTTGATGGCTTGGAATCTTTGAAATATATATGGGATGGATTTCAAAGTACCAAGAGGAGTGGTGAAACTAACAAGCCTCAAGAAGCCCCTCTCCAAGGATGTATAGGATCATTGCTTTAGTTGGTGTCTTGGATTCTTTAAAATATATATGGGATGGATTTCCAAGTACCAAGAGGAGTGGTGAACTTGAAAACCTCAAGAAGACCCTCTCCAAGGCTCTATAGAATCTTTGCTTCCTATGGCACCTCTCCAAGCAGTTGGCTAAGCACATGTTCCATAACTAGTGGAAATTCATGATCACCAACTCTAGAAGCTTGAGGATAGCGAAGGAGAAATTCAAAGCTAATAATTGATCTTGTGGTAGCCATATATACACCTTGAAGAGGGACCAAAAAAGAGCTCAACTACAATGACCAAATTGAAGAGTAGCACAATCAATGAAAGGCAAGAAGTTGGCATTGAAGAGGAGTATGATAAAGAAGATGCACTTATATATTCTTTTCTATATGATGTCTTTGTAATCATATCAGATGAGGATGATGGATGCATGCTCACAATACATATTGGTTGAGCTTGTTAGCTCACTAATCATAGAAATCTTGTTCAATAGTTTCCATGGAAACTTTATGAGGATTCAAGAAAATATAGAATAAAACTAGCAATCGAGATCAATCTACATCCTTTGTTACTTAGGATATTTCAAAGTGATGTTCCTTTATTGATAGATGTCACTGCTCAAAGCATGCAGACTTCTTTCAAGCATTCAACCCTTCAAACAAATTAACATAGTCTACGAAGAAGCTCTAAATGAAAGCAAAGAAAGGGAGATGAGACAAAGAAATGCATGTCTCTCAAAAAAGATGCAAGTTCAAGACCACAATAGAATAAATTTTTTGTGAAGCATGCAGAATTGCAGTTAATCAATGAAACTTTTCATAAGAACGATTTTCAAGGGATGTTGCTTTTAATTGACTATTTTAAAATGAACACAAGGACAACTCAAGTAATAGGTTTGAAAAATGTTTCAAAATTTTCAATTCAAAGTTGTTACCCACATAATAGGTTTGAAAAATATTGAAATTTTTTAAAAAGTGCAAAGAAAAATGAGTTTTTTGAAGTGTTGCGTATGCAATAGGTTGTGAGAGTTTTTCAATAAATCCCAAAAAATTAGAAGTTGTTGCATATGCAATAGGTTGGGAGATGGAATTCCCAAAAAATCAAAATTTTTATAATTTGAAGTTGTTGTGTATGCAATAGGTTGGAAAGCAACTCACTTGTTGTTGCGACATTTTGAAAATTTTGCCAATCTATGCAACAAGTTGAGATGACGAGAGAACCATGACGTTTGAAGAATGAAGTGTGGAATAAAGGAGGAGTGAATGTAATGCTATTTAGACTAAACTAAAAATATGCCTTGAACCTAATTATATTCTTGCCTTTCATAAAATCCTTACTCCCTCTTCCCTAATTTTTAAATTCTCTCTCACGGGCTCCTCCTCCTCCTCCTCCTCCTCCTCCTCCCAGGTACTCCCTCCTTCCGGAACTCTACTGCCCCAAATATTTGATATTTTATTTTATCTTAATTTATAATTAAAATAGTAATTTTAATTATATTTTTAAAATAAAAATAAATTAATTTTAAAGAAATCTTAAAGTTAGTATATTTTTTTTAAAAAGCAAAATGTATGAACTACATATATGTAAATTTACTTTAAATTTTTAAAATAAATACATTTAAAAAATTAATTTTATGTTTTAACATAATATACTTTTGTTTTATTTTTATTTAAAATGTAAGAGAAATTGTCTTAGTTTAAAATAAAGTTTACCCATGATTTTAAAAGTTGGAAATTTAAATTTACATTTAAGTTTTTTATTTAAGTATGGAATTTAACGTCAAGTTTATAATTAAATTTTAATTTTAATTTAGTTTATATAAAAAATAAAATTGTTTAAAAGTAAACTCCATGTAGTTAGTTTGAAGTTTGAGATTTAATATAAATTATTTATTTTTTTCAAGATATCATGGCAAAGTCTGATGCTCCAAAGGTTAATGTCATTGAGAAATTCATTGATCATGGTTGGTAATGTTTGGAGCAAAATGCAAAGTGCTACTTGGTGATCACCTCTTGGTGATCACCTCCAAGAAAGTGTCAAGCTCCACATATAGTGCAGAGACAATATGAAATACTAGCGTAGTCTCACGGATAAATGTTGAAGACAATGTTTTCATGGAAGTTGTGTGCAATCACAGAAAGGATGAGATCTGGCATATAAGTAACGGCAAGAAGTGCTAAAGGCTATACCAGATTCAGTTCAAGGATCTCCAAAATTACATAATGCATTGGAACCACTTTTAAAAATATGGGATGCATTGTCGAGTGTTGTTGTACCTACAGTAAGTGCGCCACTCGTAGCATCTTGCTCTAAGGTTATACTCCCAATATCTTTGGCTATAACTAGGGTATGTATGACTATAACTACACCATCTATGGCTATAACTACAGGAACATAAAGGGGTCATCCTAGGGCAAGTTGGACTTCCACTGCTATTCCTAGAAAGAGACAAAGAACTCCAGCTCCACGTGCAGATCGTTTGAGTGTAGCTTATTTACGAGTAGACGAGAAGTTGGATAGATGAAGAGGATTCACATGAAGAAGATGTACTTAAATATTTTTATGTAAGCATGGCCAACTTACATCCTCCTGATGACGAGGGATATGTGTGGGGATTTTGGCAATTCAGCATGGCTATAGTACTTATTGATCCAACTTCCTTGTTCACAAATCAATGAAAGCTAGATAAGCATTTTATGTGCAAATTGTATGAAGATATGAGGAAAGCTAGAATACCAATTACAAGTAGTATCACTCTCCATCCTATGATGTCTAAAAGATCTCCAAAAGCTGGCTCTATATTGCGTGAGGTCACATTTCAAAAGTGTGGAGATTTTATTCAAGCCTTTGAAGACTTCAAAGAAATTAACTTTGTTAATGCAAAGGGTTGTACCAGACTAGATACGGGAGTGAATCAAGAAGAGATATATGCAGGCCAAAAAAGAAGATTCTTTGAGCCCATTGATGGGAAACACTTTTGTGAAGCTTGCATGATCGCCCTTGACAAGGGACAAAAAGAAAACTTGTCACAGGTTGAGTGGATGGGAAAGTTTCAATGAGTCATTTGTTGTATATGATTTTTAATGATGACTCCAAGTACATTCTAGAATCAAAAAGGTTGAATTCAGTTGTGTATGTGATGAAAAAAACGTCAACACTTTCTGAGGTCTTGATAAAGGCAAGGGAGTTAGGGATTGGGTGTGGAAAGCCACAAACACTAAAGGGCAAGGAAGTTAGGGATCAGGTGTGGAAAGCCACAAACACTAAAGGGAAAGAGACCTATAGCTGAGTATATGGCAAAGAGGACTCACTTTTATAGATGCATGAAAGGCATAGTGAGTGATACACAGCCAAGTCCCTAGGATCTGAACACTACCGATGCAAGATATAGGATCGTTTGCATTGTATTTCATGAGATTCAGTGTTTTAGAGCATCGTGGATGTATTCCAAGCATTTGAAGCAACGAAGATATCCTACGAGGCACCAGAGCATACTGCAACTCAGAAGAAAGCAATTTTTTTGTGGAAACCATTTAGGATTGTTCAAGATGAAATAACAAAAGACGTATGCTAGCAACTCCTTAATGGTGAGTGCTTCTTTGGAAAAAAGAGCAATCATAGCCACTTGGATGAATTCGTGACCCGAATGGTTCAAAGTGAAGCTGCTCTATTGACATTATTGCTTTTACTGAGTTCAAATGAGGAGTTAGCCAATAAAGCAATTCATATGGATAAGAAGAAAGAACTAGGCCTTGGTCAATTGACTTACAAGACATGGGCTAGAAAGTGGCTGAGTTCAATGGATGTGGATGCCATATCAACAAAGGATTTAAGAGCTAAAATGCCAAAGGTGATAGAGATAGCATATTTAGAGATCAAGAAGAACATCTGGGAGAGCACCATGCAAGGTACATCAATTGTTTATTCTTCTTTCAACTTCTCCTATGATATCTTGTTATCAGAGTAAGATACAAAATTTGTACATATAAATGGCATTGTTACAGAGAGTTTCATGGGAATGAGCAGGGATGCATGGGAGAAGCCATGTGTATTTTTCATTGATGAGTTGTCGGGCCTTAGAGTGCCATGAATAGTTGACCTTGTACTAATTTATCATAAACGATCCTTTGGAAGACAAGAAAAGATCAACATTGGTCTTGTTCATGACAAAAGCACCAAGGGATTCCGTATATGTCAATTTGATATCAGGATTTAGATGTGTTTAGTTTCAAAAGTATACCATGGTATGGTCCTGCATCATCATGAAAACATCTTAGAAGGCACTACCATTCAAGTCTTACAGCCTTTCTTAATGTGTTTCTTATCAAGGGGTGGTGGTAATAATTGAAATTCCCTCAAGAGTTCTCGAGCTTCATTACATTGAGGATAAAAAGGCTAAACTCAATGCAGCAATGGTGGATTATAGAAAGCCTTTGAATTCTTGAAATCTAGAAAACACTTCAGATTTCTCCTTCAAAAAGTAGACCCAACAATGTCTGTTGTAGTCGTCTAGTCAAGTGTAGTAAAGTGAACCATTGATGTTGCAGGTCTGGGCATAACCCCATACATCTGTATGTATCAAATCAAGAATACCTCGTGCACAAGAGGTACTACCGAAGTTGGTTCACTTTTGTTTGCCAAAGCAGCATGCTTCACAAACTTTTCCAAGAAACTATAGCTTTGGAATCCCGATTGCCATTTTCTGATTCCTAAGATCTAGCAAGCTCTTGAAATATGACCATATCTCTTATGCTATTTTGCAAGATAGTGGCATCTGTTGTGGTTGAGCTGACATGGCATGCATATCTGGTACTATAGCTAGCATTCTGTACAAGCGTCCTTCCTTGACACCTTTTCCTACTAGCTGAAATCTTCTGGGTTTGTCTCTGATAGTGCATTCATCTCCATCTAAGATGACTCGGTAGTTGTGTTCCATCATTTGACCTACTGACAAGAGGTTCTTGCTGAACTTTAAAACATAGAGTACATCTTTCACCAATCCTTTTGTACCAGTGGAATTGTTCATAGGGATAATGCTTATCCCTTGAACTAGATTCAGTGTATTATTTGCTGTGTAGATGGCATTCGTTTGACCTTCTAATGGTTTCAACTCTGTGAACCATTTCTGATGATTTATCATGTGAGATGATGCACCGTTGTCGATGTACCAAGGATCTTGTTCTGCTTTGGTCAACTTGATAGATGAAATCCTCTTTTAAATTGCAATCAGTGTCTAGATACACTGTATCAATCTTATGCATTTCCTCGTTTACAAGAAACATATTCCCATGTTCATTTGCAAAATGACTGTGACTAGAATGTCCACCTCGATGATCTCCTCTGCCATAGAAATTCCCTCGATTACTACTGGATTGACCACCTTGGTCGTACTGCTTCTTGCGGCAATCTCTTTCATAGTATCCAAACTTATGACAGTAGTTGCTCTGGATGTTTGACACGGTGGATGCATTCCCTCGTCCTTGGAATCTTCCTTGATTGGAATGATTTCATCTTTGTTGATGCTGATGTTGCTGAGAATGATGCTGAAGCTGATGCTGACTTTGCTTACGATTCTGTTACTGATGATGACCACTTCGCTGGAATGATCTACCTCTGTCTCTACTTCTATTTGAAGCTGTGAATGCTTGATCATTAGAATGAGCTTTGCATGCATGAATGGCTTGTGTCAAGTTCTTCACCAAGGAAGACTGACTGAAGTTCTTCTAGTGTCAGTATTTACCGTTGAATGGCAATACTATGAACTAGATTCTTGTGTCCCTCTCCTAGTCCATTCAAGATGACTTGAACCATTTCTACTGGATTCATAGTCTCTCCTACTACTGCAAGTTGATTATTGTAGTTTTTGATCCTGAGTATGTAAGCATGACCGATTTCGCTCTGCTACTATTGCGGAAACTCTAGTTGATTTGGTTTCTCAGTGTGAGAATCCTGGAAGTGTTCTTCGACTCATAGAGAGCTGCGAACGAATCCCATGCTTCTTTCAACGTCTTAACAGTGTTGAGCTATCCTAGCATGACACCTTGCACATTCTGCTTGATCATATGATATGCATACTTATCTTTCTTATCCCATTCTGCCTATGTTCGAGCAATAGTAGAATTTGCTATAGGTGCGAAAACTGTTTGTGTAGCTGGAGATCCCGCTGCTGTTGGTTTTGTGACAACAGGTGGAGTAGAGCTACTGCTCGCTGGATCATCCAATGGTCTAGGTGTAGATCATCAACATACTCCCATTTGTCCTAAAGTACAAGAATGGTCTCCATTTGGTATTTCCATGTGCTATAATTGGAGTTGTCTAGCTTAGCAGATGCCTCTGAATTGAGGTTGCTAGTCATAGACATGGTGCAAGAAATGTATTCAAAGTGTGGTGAGAATCACTGTCTAAATCAACCTGCAAAACACTGACTGTGGCAAGTGAAATCTGAATTGTCGATGAAGGTAGAACTGCAATATATAATCTGATTTGAATAACAAGGCTTCTAGCAAATGATGCTGAGAATAGCCAAGAGGCTTTACAAGACTGAAATAAAGTGCACAATGCCATGAAATAGCCGAATAGGCTTACAATGATGGCATGTGTGTGTGAAATCAAATCATGTGCTATCTGCCCATTGATCAATCGGTAATGCCTCTGAACACCCTAAAGTCTGCTCACTGAACTAATGAATGTCAAGCTTCAGGTAATGTGATGATGTGAAACCGTATGTGAGCATAGAGACTGACTCCAAGTAGGTACTAGTTGAGACTTTTGGGCATGGCTGAGATTGGCAACTTGGGGAAATTCAAAGCATCCCCTCTATGGTGGCGATCTGGTCTACTCTGATCTAGATCTATACCAACCGTCGATCGATGAAAGAACATCAAATAATTTTTTTTCTTTTTCTCTTTTTATGTGCTAGGTCAGATGCATCGATGTAGAGGCTGATGTGCATGTAGGAAGTGGATTTGTCGATGAGGCTCAAAAGTGAGTGAAACTTGCGCCAAAATGTGCACGTGATGTGACGAGCATGTAGAGCACAAAATTTTGATCGTTTCACCTTTTTGTAGCTCCCTCAGATTCCTCTTGGATCAAGAGATACAGCTTGATCTAGATGGAGGGGCAAAAAAGAGTGAAAATGTGTAGTGATGATGTGGCACTGGGAGTCACATGCAGTGATAATGTGGCACTGTGCTTAGCAAGAGGTGTACTAGTGGAGCACTATGGTGATGTGGCAATCAGGTGCACATGAAGTGCGCATGGAGCACTGTGTGTGCTTGTAGAAGGTCAATGAGTAGTCACATGCCAAATGGAAACTATGCCTATGGAGAGACAAGGGTGCCCAACTGGCACTGATGAGGTGTCACTGCCATGTGGCATGCTGACATGGCTATTGACTGGGCAAGCTAATGATGTGGCCTGTTGGATGAGGTTGCCATGTGTTAGGTTAGTTAACCAACCCTATTCATAAGGCTCACGCAAGGTTAGCCTTGCCTACATTACCTTTACCCAACAAGGTGCCACATGTCAAAAGACAGACCATTTTGTCTTTGACTTAGAGAAGGCTTGAAGATAGTCCACCTCTATCTTTGTGATAGAAGATGTCTCTCTTTCCCTTAGAAAGAAGAAATTTCTCTATCAATGAAAACTCTCACTGACGAAATGACACAAGGAATCTCTCTCTCACACAATTAAATCATGCAATAAAGAAGAAGAAGCTCTCTCAATGTATCACTCAAGAAACAAGGAAGGAGATCTCTCTCTCAAAAAACTCTCACAATCTCTCAATGATAGAACGGAAATCTCTTTCAATCAAATGGACAGAAATCTCTCAATGAAAATGAACTCTCACAAAGAACACTCAAAAGAATTCTCAAACTCTCGATCACTCTCTCTCTCAAGAATCTCAGCGGAAGGCAAGGGAGCTTTGATACCATGACAAAATATCAAGAGGGGAGAGGAGAAGAGTGGAGATGAGGAGAGAGGGCACAGCTCGAGAGCACACCACAAATGACTAACTGTACACTAGATATAGTTGAAAATGTAGAATATATACAAACCCATTTAGGGTTAGGGTTAGGGCATCTAACCCTTTCCTTTATAGCACTCTATAGGTGTTAGTGCTATGCACATATGATCACATGATGTTGAGCATCTCTCAACAGAAGATGCAAGGGGATCTAATATCCCAAAGAGTCAAGGAGGTTCCACTCATATGGGAAGGTTAGAGTCACAGAAAAAGGTAAGGCTATAGAAGTGGAAATAGGTGCCTTGAAATTAAAACTCGGTAAGCCACCCAAAGTATCAGTTGAAGGACAGAGAAGTGGAACAAGCAAGGAATCCTTAGTTTTAATAAAAGGTAATGGTAAGCCAGAACCGGGTAAGAAAGAGTTAACCAGGAGGCACTAATGAGTCTGTGCCTATAATCTCACAAACTCCAGAGTAGCCTATGAGTCAAGGCCGCAACAGTTAAGGGCCTAGTATTGAAGAACTTGGTACTCAAGAGCATGAGGCACAATGAAAAGAATTGCCCATGAAAATGCACGGGGATTCAATATACCAAAGAATCAAGGAGGTTCCACTCAATACGGGAAGGCTAGAGACAAGAAGAGTCCACCATGTCGTAGGACAAGGCAAGGCTATAGAAGTGGAAACAAGTTCCTTGAAATTAAAACCCAATAAGCCACCCACATTCTCAGTTGAAGGATAGGGAGGTGGAACAAGCAAGGAAGCCTTACTTTTAATAGAAGGAAATGGTAAGCTAGAACAAGGTAAGGAAGGGTTAACCAAGAGGCATAATGAGTCTATGAGACAACTGCAACCTTGCAAACTCCAAAGCAGCATATGAGTCAAGACCCCGGTAGTCAAGGGCCCAACAAGTATCATATTTGATTAATCTTAAAAGAGTATACCGAGAGTGATTAAGCATACTGAGCATTTTGCTAATTCTAACAAGTATCTGGTTATCCCACCACACTTTGGTATTAAAAGTTGTCTTTAAAATTCTTAATGCCAAACTATTCATCATTAGGAAAATATTGATCATAGGAAGTATTTATGGAATATTAGTTGATACTTGGATTTTTTACTAAACTTTGGTTTTAAAATTTAGCCAAAAAATAGCATCACCAGTATTCATAATTTTTGGACTTTTTCTAAGTCCATTTTTGAATTTGGACTTTACACAAGTCCAAAAATTTTGGACTTTATTGCTAAACCTTTTGGTATGGTGCATTAGGATTACAATTACTCAGGTAATGTAGAAAATGAGTTTTGTTCCAAAGATGTGTAATGCTATCCTTTGGCTATATCAAAATAGTACTGCTTGATGCATTCTTGGGTTGACCTCGACCACTCCAGTGCTTTACTTTGTCATTGCCACCCATCCATTATTACTATATATGGATAAACTTATAGATGAGGGTGATTTACATGGACTGCAACTACTAGACGGAAAGCATTTTGTGGATCAAGCATATATGGATGACTCTTTCTTCTTCTTAGCTACAAAACACTCAGTCGAACATGCACTCTATTATGGATGCTTTGGAATTTATGGATTAGCTAGTAGGCCACATATTAATTTTCACAAGTCTAAGCTTCTACCTCTAGCTACTACTAAAGGTTGGCATGACCATTTATGGTGGGTGGGTCACATCTTGCAACCAAGACAAATACTATGGCACTCTTTAATGGATGCTTTGGAGTTTATGGATTAGCTAGTAGGCTACATATTAATTTTCACAAGTCTAAGCTTCTGCCTCTAGCTACTAAAGGTTGGCTGGGTCATATCTTGCAACCAAGACAAATACTATGGCACTTGTGATGTCCTATAGATAAGTCTATTTCCTTACGGAGGAAAATGGTTGGGTGATGTAACATGTACAACAAAAGCTAGATTATTCGAAGCTCTCTACTTGGCCTGTTCTTATACATATGAGAATTGTACAAGCCATCATTTTGTCATACATATAGTTCTACTTGCCACTTTTAGCATGGGATAAAACGACATTGGATGCTTCATGTCAAAAGCAATGGAATGCCTTTGGAAAATGCATAAAGACAAGAAAATCTCTTTGCCTATTGAAATTTGAGCTTGTTTGTTCTCCAAATATGCATGGAGGACTCAAAATTTTGAACATGCACTATCACGTGATTGCCTAGAAAGCTACCATGCTTATTCATTTTGTAGACCAAGCTGAACCGTGGATGAAAAAGGAGTCATATATATGTATATATATATATATATATATATAGAGAGAGAGAGAGAAGGTGATTCATGATGTTGGCACTTTTATGTCCTTTTCGATAGCCAATCAACATTACACTATGGGCATGCACTCCCAACATGTTTGAAATAAGTTGTGAGACTCAATTCAACAGTTTGTCACCATTCCTCCTCTTCAAGTAGAAAATCACTTTTGGGGAATTGGAAGCTTGCCCCACTAGAGACGAAGTTACCAAGCCATTCCAATGATAAAACTAACAACTATAAAAATCTTCTTGACTATTGATTCCCTACCATGGATACAACCTCATGCCAGTCAACTTTGGTGGTTAGAGGACCACCATGCCCATAGCCAGTTCTAAGGAGATCCATTTGAAATGGAGAGAGAGATTTGGGGACCTACAAGGAACCTCTTCTTGGCATGAGACCCTAAATCTTGCTTAACTTAGAAATCATCTTATGGTTTTGACCATTGGACAAACTAACAAGAAATTGTTCTCTTGGATTCTTGAATTAAAATGTAGCTAGAGTAATCAAATGAATTTCTCTTTACTTGGTGATTCTCTTTGATGCACCCTTAAGCATTAACTTAATTGTGAAGATAGGGGCACCGAATCTTGGACTAAGAATGTGGGATAGTGGAGATGTAGAACACACATACTTTTTTTTTAAAGT